>NC_083406.1:105914570-106540047 GCF_020745735.1 Hemiscyllium ocellatum
TTCTTATCAAATCCTCTCAATACACCCTCCAATCATGGAATTAGATCCAAATTCATCACTTTTTCTGCCCTGACTTTGCAATAATCTGTACACATTCATTGTGATCCTTTTGGTTTTATCACTTTCACAATAATTGAGCTCCGCCTACTGTGACTCAGTTTACTTTGTTAATAACTTCACTGGGTTGAGTCTGTAAGAATATTCCTTTAGAAGTGACACATACCCTATGCAAATATCAAAAACAGCTAAAACCATTTTCCTTCATTTACGTACACCTATTAATTAATTCACTTGTGACAGCTTACAGAAATTGCCTCGATAGTTTTCAATTTAACTTTTTGAGTACCTCCATACTATCTAATCTGAATACTGGAGGGTTGGGTTTAAAATTTTTAATTCCTGACTCATTCTTGAATTGGCCTAATGTTTATAGTTTGCTCCCTGTCTCCTTAATCACTGCGAATGCACTTTTGTCCTGACTATCTTCTGTATCATTGTATTGCTCAGGTATATTAACATCACACAGTAATTCTTTCTCATATCTGGAGTATGCAATATATAACTCACATCAGTGAGTTTCTTTTTTATTTGACAAAGTCATGTGAACTAAGCTACTAATGGTTTCCATGAGATAGGTAACAACACTAAAACCTTGTCACCAACAACAAACATTTGAGCATATGCTTCATTGTTCACTGTAATTGCCCTTATGTGTTGAGCATTCTTCACATGCTTTTGGCCAACTTACACGCTTTAGTTATTTTTTCTTTGAAATCTGACACTGAGATCAGAAGTATAGTCTCTGAGCTTTGGTTTATTATTTTTTCATTATTTAATTTAAGGTTCCCGCTCTTCCCTCCTGCGTATATCAATTCAAAAGGATTGAATTCTGTGGACTCATTAGGGTTTTCCCTGATAGCGAACAGTCATAAAGAATTTCATTATCCTAGTCATTAGGTTATGAGCTCTAATTGTGGTCTTTAAAGTTTGATACCATCTTTCCAATCCTCTTTGTGATTGCAGATGACATAAATTGTTTTATTCCTAAACTATGCGTTATTTCTTAGAATATTAGAATTTATTAGAATTGTTCCTTCGAATAGGGCATCATGTTGGCAAAGTGCTTAGCACTGCACAGCACTACACTTGAGTTTGATTCCACTCTTGGTCATACGTCTATGTGGACAATGAATGTTCTCCCTGTGTCCGCGTGGGTTTCCTCCGGGTGTTCCGGTTTCCTCCACAGCCCAAAGCAAGTTATGTGGATTGGCCTTTTTAAGTTGCTCATGGTGTGCAGGCTAGGTGGATGAGCCATGGGAAATGCAGGATTACAGTGATGGGGTGGATCTGTGTGGGATGCTCTTCGGAGGTTTGGTGTGGGCTTGATGGTCTGTTTCCACAGTGTCACGATTCTATATTTCTATTTGTGACAATAGTTTTTAATCTTGATCTGAATGCATTTGTTTGGGTAATCTTCACGTTGTAAAATAAGTAAACAAGTTTCAGCATTGCAATTTTGGCCGTAATTTCCTCCAAGGTCACTGCCCCTGGAAATTATATTGAACAATTTATTAAAATTAATGTATTGAATCCCACTTTGTTTTTGGTAGTGACCCTGCACAAAGCTGGTATTAAAGGTGCAGGTTTAATCGATGGTTGAGGATTCCTGAGACATTTAAAATGTCTGGTAAGACTTAACTGCATCTTTATGTGACATTAGCTGATAAATATATTTTAGTATTGTAATCTGTATTTTCCAAATGATCTGACATTGTAATTTCATCAACACTCATAAAGTCTCATTATAATATTCAGATAGATTTATCACCTGCTGATGACTGACCATTCCATATCAGCTTGTATTTGATGTTGCCTTCAATACTTTATTAACAATTTGCCTTTAAAATAGTAATACACAGATAAGGTTCCAATTCAATTTCTGAATAGGCATGTTATGCATTTCTCTTAACTTGGGATCTGTCTGTTGCACTTCTACTAAAAACAAGGGCTAAACATAACAATGCATTCCCTTGCTTTACCATCCAATTACTTTAATTTTTGAAATGTGTCGGATAATTCAATTTCCACATTGTCTGTCTTTTGTATTGATCCTTCCTATTCCTCTCTAATTCTTTGAGTCTGAGATCTAATCACAATTCAGGATGCTCCTCCTGTAACGCCTCAGTTTTGTTTAGTCACTCAAGCTTACTCATTTGCTCACTTTCTCACTTGCACCAAAAGTAATAGCTGTGGTACCCATTTCCATCTCTTACTACTTGCCTCTCTTTCATTCCAGGATGATCACAGTCTACAATAGGGCAGAAAGAGTCCAGATGTAGTGGGGCTGACAACTTTTGGCTCCTTATGCTGTATGAGGGGAGGTTTTGGTCTCTGACCACCTCAAGTGGCTAACTGACCATGCCCAAGCTTCTGGATTGGTATGAGACACTGCCCTTGTCTTATTATGCCAGGAGCCCTTGACTGAAGACTTGACTGAGAACTACTAAAAGCCATGACAAGTTTTCTGCTTTGTGCTTGTGCCAAATGGCACAACAGCACAACAGCACTGGGAGCCTGGTATTTCTGGCTGAGAGGTAAGGTGTAAAAAGGCAAGGCAGAGCAAGACAAAGATGCTGGTAAGCTCAAAGTGAGTAAGCACTGAGAGAGCAAGTGCACAGGCTGGAGATGCAGTCAGATCCAGTCCATGAGCTCTGTGGATGTTCCTGAGTGCAGTCTCCTTGCTGCTGCATTGCAATTGCAACCAAGATATGATATTGGAATGCAGAGGTATACTGAATGTGGTTCGGACCTGGGCTATGAATATTCTTAGAGACTAGCTTATGATGGATGCCAATCTCTCCGATAGTTGGGTGATGTGTGGCCGGTTCCCGTGTAATGTGCACTGACATGTTATGTGGTGTCCATCATGGAAGTAATTCAAAGCAAGTAATGAGCTGCAAGCACCAGATACACACTCTGACTTCCACATGGAAAATTCTTGACATCCAGTTTTCCTGCAGTGGGACGTACAATTGAAAGCTGCACATTGATGAGGTGAAATCTGCAGTTAATAATATTGTTAACAAGCAATATTCCAATTGACAGTTCACTGATGCTGACCAATAATTTCATCTTGATGTCCAAAATTCAGTTAAAAGATGTAGCGAGTTGTTCCGGATTTCTTGCACAATTGTACCACAGTTCATTCCGTAGCCCATGTCATTCAGACCCTTATATAGTTCCGTTCATTGTTTGAAGATTGCGCTTCTAACAGATCAGTGTATACTTTCATTGCTGTACCTGTCAAAACCTTCTATAACGTAAGTTCCAAACGTATGTTGGCCACTTTAACTTCACAGCTATCTTTTCAAAAGCGGTAAGCATTGTTCAACTACATCTTCTGTAATTTGAGGTACTAATGGCAAACTTCGAGCGAAATCAAATTACTCAGTGAAATCAGAATCATCCTCTGATCTCCTATCTCTGTAGTCTTCCCTTTCTCTAAGTGTTTATTAAGACAGATCATATTGTCTGCGTCCACTCTCTCTTTGGATTTCAATCTTGTTAAATTCCAATTCTCTTTCTTTTTTTCCTCACTTGTCAATTCAAGCTATTTTTTTCAAAATTCCATCTTTTTCATTACCTTCTTTCCTCTTCAAATTCATGTTTTACCATTAATCCTTCTGTCTCTTTTTCCTCTGACGTAAAATAAATTACATCCAAGAACAATCAGAATGGTCTCATTACAAATATCAGAAAGAAAAATTCACCTCTTTACTCCAGCAATCCCTTATGGGAAGTCAAGTCTCAGCAAAGAGCCATCTCTAACTTCAAGCTAAAGGCTCTTGCTCAGCTGGCATTGCATAATCAATTGCCACATTTCTGTTTTGCATTCACTCAATGCTATTTTCTTCAGTTAATGTCTCCTCTAGAAGCCCCTGAATCACACTGCTAACTTAGCTCCCTTATTCCTTAAGCTCATGCCTTAAACAGCTTCAGAGTATGCCTTCCTCTTTGACAACTCCACAGTCTTCTGTTTCTGAAGATTTCATCCAATTAATTTCTAAGTAGCTAAAGACTTGTCCGCAGTCCTGATTTCTGGACACTGCAACTAACACCACCTCTGCTAATATGGATGATTTCTCTCTGAGGGAATATGCATCTGGAACTCCTCTCTCTCTCTTTCTATCTCTCTTCTCTCAGTTATAAAACTCCAATTTGCAAACATAAGACCATGAGGATTAGGAACAGGAATAGGCTGTTTAGTCCCTCAGGTCTGTTTCATCGTTCAATAGAAATCACAGCAGATCCAACATTCCTCATGTCGACTTTCCCTCCTTTACTCCCTACAAATCAAGTATCGCTCTACCTTGTCCTTAAATATACACAAGGACACTGACCCACGGGGATTGGCTGTGACAAGTTTTAAAGATTTACAAGCCTCTGAAAGAAGAAATTCCTCTCATCTCAGTATTAAATTTTAGTCTTAACTATTATTTTTCCAGTTGGCTTGGCTAGTCATTGAGCCAAGATCACTTTATTTCTTAGAAATGCTGTTTTAAATTCAAAATAATTTTCTGACCTTCAAAAAAATCTCACGTCAAACTTCACAGGGCTGTAAGTTAAAACCCATTTTCCTCCATTTTAGAACTGATGTACCTAAATAATTATAATCTATGAATCTTTATCAAAATTCTAAATCCTAAGGCATGAAGTGCACTGGCATTTCTTGTACATTGGACTGTCTGTTCTCATATCAAGCCTTGATCATACTGCAATCTTTAAGATCTGGATGCTTTTTATTCCTTTTGGTTTTGTTTCCTTCTTTTCTGCTTGTTTTTACTCCAGTTTTGAAATCAAGTGCGCAACCAAGATGGCACCAGTTACATCGGTGGAGGCAAGATGGTACCAAAGAGTGGTAACTTCTGTTCCCGCAGCAACAATGCAGTGATGGGGTCTTGGGCCTGGCTACAACACCCATGGTTCAATGTCCACGAGGGAGCACTTAACGTGAAGGACTATAAAGTTGGACACTGCTTTATTTCTTCATTTTTCTGCTTGTATATTCAATGCTTTGCTTTATATTTCTGTGTTTTAAGGATGGCGCTGAAGAGGGGCGACACTGTACAACACTTTTCACAGTATTTTGTAACAAGATACACATGACAATAAATAAATCAAATACATAAATCAATTAAATATAAATTGAAAGAACTGCGGATGCTGTAAAATCAGAAACAAAAGCAGAAGTTGCCGGAAAAGCTACCTGAGAAAGGGTCACCAGACCTGAGGCACTAACTCGGTTTTGTCTTCACGGATGCTGCCATATCTGCTGAGCTTTTCCAACAACTCCTGCTTTTGTTTCTGAAATAAATCAATCATGTTGAGAACTCGACAAGCTCGTCCCTCAATATTGCAACATCACTTGAATTGGCCACTCTAGATAAATACTCAATGGAGTGATTTGAGCTGTCTGGCTGCTGGGATGGTCAGCTGGCATGTGTGCATTTATTAACAAGAACTAAAGTAAACATCGCGTGCTGCTTGGACTAGCTAAAAATTTGCAAACATTTCTTGCCTGTTAAAGGTCTCCTCAGCAGTGTGGCCCATTGCTTTCAAGACAATACTGATCCAGAGCTGTTATAGGTGCAAATGGAGACCCATGGCTATTCCATACATGTGGACATACATTTTCCACAACTGTCACCTAAGTGCCTGTTGTTGAACAGCATTGAAGAGCTTTAAAAAGGACAGGGGCAGTTCAGCTCTCGTTAATGTGCTGTCACTTCAGTGTTTGCCTCATTTTACCTCTATTTCGCAAATACTTAACATCTCTTCAGCTAAGTCCTTAATTCAGTCTGTTCAGAAAGTCTTCTCAGCATTTTTGAATCCTGGCTCCTCGAACTTGCCTTGTGGGTTTTTGTACTTCTCTGAGCAAAAAGCCATCTACCTGACGCTACAGAAAGGAATAGCAAATAATAGAAATGCTGCCATTCTAGGAGTCTCCATAAATAAGAGGACAGACAGGCATTTATAACAGTCATTGTGGGTCCAGCACAGTGCATTGCTTCTCTAGTGTCAGGTTAAAAGACACCATAGAAAGGGTGCAGAATATTCTGTAGGTGAAATAGGGTGGTCCAGAGGTTATGGCATCAAGTTCTAAGGTCAAATTTTCATCAGCTGCGGAGAAAATGAAATAAATAGTCTTGAGAGGGCAATGATCTCTCAATTATTTCATATGTTAGCTGAAGTAGAAGGATAGAGAAGATAACTGCATGGCTTAAAGCATGAACTGATGGTAGCAGGTATAAGGGACATCAATTCCAACTCTTGGCAAGAGATGCAGGGGGAATGTGAAAAATGTCATTCTTATGCAGGAAGTGGTAATGACTTAGACACGATATTTTTTATTTGTTATGGGACCTGAGTGTTACTGGCTGGCCAATATTTAATTCCCCTCCCCAGCTGCCCTTGAGAAGGTGGTAGTGAGCTGCCTTCTTGAACTGCTGCAGTCAATGTTCTGTAGGTTGGCCCACATTGCCATTAAGGAGAGATTTCCAGGATTTTTACCCATGACAGTGAAGGGAATGCAATATATTTCTAAGTCATTATGTTAAGTGGCTTGGAAGGAACTTGCATGTGGTGGTGTTCCCATGTATCTGCTGCCCTTGCTTTTCTAGATGGAAGTAATCATGGGTTTGGAAGGTGATGTGTAAGGATTTTTGATGAATTTCTGCACCACATCTCAAAGACAGTACACATTGCTAATACCGAGCATCGGTGGTGGAAGGAACAGGTGCCCTTGGGTGTAGGCCCAATCAAACGGGCTGCTTTATCCTGGATGGAGTCAAGCTTCTTGAGTGTTGTTCCTGCTGCAACCATCCAGGCAAGTGGGGCATATTCCATCAAAATCCTGGCTTGTGTCTTGTAGATGAGGGACGGACTTTGGTGAGTCAGGAGATGAGTTACTTGTGGCACTATTCCTAGCTCTTGTCCTGCTCTTGTAGCCTCTGCCTGTAAATGGTGATTTTCTGGTCAATGGTAACCTCTTGGATGTGGATAATGGGGAATTCAATGATAGTAAAGCAGTTTAATATCAAGGGACAGAAGTTAGATTATCTCTTATTGGAGATTGCCTGGTATTTGTGCAGTACAAATATTACTTGCCACTTTGGCAGGTCAAGTTGGATATCGTGTTGCATTTGAGAATGGCTTCAGTATCTGAGGAGTCAAGAATGGTACAATCACGGCTAAATCTTATGACTTTATGATGGAGGGAAGCCCACAACAGGTTTGAAATGGAAACATTAAAAGATTTTGAAAGAAAATGTTATGGGAACTTGAACTAAATAAACTTGCAGACCTAAATAGATCAAGTAGAGAGTGGAATGAGCTGGATTACTCCATCAAGAGTTCATGTGGAGCCAATTGGCTGAATGACCTCGTTCTGTGCCCTAATTGTCTCTATCACTCCATATAGTGTCACAATTTGTATTGTACAAGTTGAAAAATTGTGACTGTGGTACTAAAAGGTCCAGAAAAACCTGTGTCATAATATTGTTATCTACAGTCACATCTGTTTTCTCAATGCAGCTGTGACTGAGCAATAATCGTATTCCTAAGAGGGTCAGTGCATTTGGGGAATAAACCTGACTTGAAACATCACACAAATCCATTGTTGAAATTGCAGATAGTCCCACCGTGTGAAGTAATTATTACAACAGCTCTTCCTTATAGCACATCCTAGTAATGCTATCACACCTCAGAATGACACATATACATCACTGTAAAATAACAGATGGTGGAGAAGGTTAACCATTTCTGGCTCCTGCAGTCAATGCACACATATACCCTCACACCATATGCTTTACAAAGAAACACAAATGAATCTATACAAGTGTTACACTATAAGTACATATGTCTATGCTTATTCCAATATTGACAGCATATGTGTAGCGGATGGATACATGTTTGGAAACTGCTTCTGTTTTTGGATGGACTAGCATACATTTGTTGTTCAGATCACCTAGACATTGCATTTCTGAGAGAATGGCTTGTTGTTGGGGCAGGGCAGAGGATCTGGAATGTTTCTTTCCAGCAATGCTTTAATGGATTATAGATTGTTTTTTAATCCAATTGTGACATTACAGAGGGAATTTGATAAGCCTTTAAAAAAATGTTGAAATACTCAGAGCAAAGGCAGAGGACTAGAATAAGCATTCCATTCAGGGAAAAAGTGATGAATAGCAAGTATCTATACCAACATACTCACTAATTAGTATGATACAATTATTAGGTGTAAGGTATAAAGTGGAAATCAGTTCTAAATTTTTTCAGTATACTGCAAATTCACTAACAATGGTGTTTACTCATGGCACCCAAAAGGAGTAAATATTTATTTAAAGTTTCATTTTTCTAGTTAAAAATAGAACATACATTAATGTGGTTTAGCTATAACACAGCTTTGCTTTTTTCAATCTCAACACCCACCCTATAACAGACATCCATAGTATTAATAAATGAGACTTGCATTTTCCCGATACTTCTTTGAACTTGTAATCCCACATTTATCATTAAAGAGTAACTGTTCATGTGGAAGTTTTTTAATGCTTTTTTTAGGTCAAACACAATATTGGAGAAATTCATAATTTTTAACCCTCTCATGGTTAAAAAACTAAAGTTGTTAGGATGAACTTCAGGAATCTCGTGAGTCATTTCTCTCCCACCTGATCATCCCCAGTGCTATACGAGCTGTGGAATTCAGGGATATGGAATCTCTCCGCACATTGTGTATCTAATATGTAGTGAAAGGGGTCAATCAGCTGAATGCTGGTGAAAATTGGTTAAGAGTTGGGCAGTGATTGTACTACAAAGGAGACAACAGAAGGCTGCTTTTAAAAAAAGGTAAAAACATTTGTTTAGAGTTTAATTTATGTGGAGACAGGAAGAGTGGTAGAGCTAATCCCCTTCTGCTAGCATCAAGACTGTGGTTACAAGATTAGGACAGGAGTTAGAATCATAGAGGCGTACAACTCAAAACAGTCCCTTTGGTCCAACTCATCCTTGCCAACCAAATATTCTATGCTAATCTAATCCCATTTTCCAGCATTTGGCCCATATCGCTCTCAACCCTTCCTGTTCATATACCCTTCCAGATGCCTTTTAAATGTTGCAATTGTACCAGTCTCCTTTGGTAGTTCGTTTCACACATGCATCACCCTCTGTGTGAAAATGTTGCCCCTTGAGTCCCTTTTAAATCTTTTCCTTCTCACCTTAAACCTCTACTTTTGGACTCCCCTACCCTCGGTTATTCACCCTATCCCTCATGACCACTGGGAAACTCCACTAGAAAGTATCCATTTACCATTGAACTTAGTTTTCTGTCACTCAACAAATTTTCTGTGGTTGCCCCTCATGATTTTATAAACTGCCATAAGGTCACCTCTCACCTTCCAGGGAAAATAGCCCTAGTCTATTTAGCCTCTCCCTATATTTCAAACCTTCCCACCTTAGCAACGTTCTTGTAAATCTTGTCTGAACCTTTTCAAGTTTCACAACATCTGTCCTATAGCAGAGAGAACAGATTTGAATGCAGTATTCCAAAAGTGGCCTAACCAATAGCCTGTACAGCTGCAACATGACCTTCCAAATCCTATACTCAATGCACTGACCAATAGAGGCAAATGCTTAGATCAGAGTGGTGCTGGAAAAGCATAGCAGGTCAGGCAGCATCCGAGGAGCAGGAAAATTGTCATTTCGGGCAAAAGTCCTTCATCAGGAATGAATCTCTCCACCCTGGAGATGAAGGGCTTTCGCCCGAAATGTTGATTTTCCTGCTCCTTGCATGCTGCCTGACCTGCTGTGCTTTTCCAGCACCACTCTGATCTAAACTCTGGTTTCCAGCATCTGCAGTCCTCATGTTTGCCTAATAAAGGCAAGTGTGCCATCACATTCTTCACTATCCTGTTTATCCTGCAACTCCACTTTCAAGGAACCTGTCCTCTGAGACTCTTTATTCAGCAACAAATTGTATTCTTTGCAAGAGTTAGGACATAAGGAAAAATACAGGTTGATTAAGAAGAGCCATTTTCTAAAGGGAAATTGTATTTAACTAAGTTACTGTGAGTTTTTTGAAGAGGTAAGTGAAAAGGTTAATGAGGGTAACACTTTTGACATAGTATTCAAGGATTTCCAGAAGATGTTTGATGCAATGCCTCACAACAGAGGAAATTTGTAGGTCATGGAATAAAAGGAACAGCAGCAACCATATAAAATTTGTTGAGTGACAGAAAACTAAGTTCAATAGTGAATGGATATGTTCTAGTGGAGCTCCCCTGTGGTCTGCATGGGGACCCTTGTTTTTCCTGATATGTATTAATGATCTGGGTCTTGATGTGCAGGGGACAATTTCCAATTTACATATGACCATAAACTTGGAAGAACTGCAAACTGTTAGGAGGAGTTCTGAAAGGACATTGACAAGTTGGTGGAGTGGTGTGGGTGGGCAACAGTCGAGGTTCAATGCAGGGAAATTCAAAGTGAAGCACTTTAGTCTTAAGAACACTGAAAGACAATGCAAAATATGGAATGCTATTCTAAAAACCGTACAGTAGCAGAGGGATCTGGGTGTATATGTGCACAGATCATTGAAGACGGCAGTATAGACAGAGAGAGCAATAAATAAAGCATACAAGTATCCTCAGCTTGTTTAATAGGGGCATACTTTCTCAGAGTAAGGAGGTGAAGTTGAACTTAGACAGGACACTTATTCAAGCTCACCTGGAGTATAGAGACTAGTTGTGGGTGCCACATTATAAGGATGGTATAAATGCACTGGAGAGAGAGTGCAGAAGCAATTTAATAGAATGACTCCCATTATGAGGAACTTTAGCTGTGAGGATAGATTGAAGAAATTGGCTCTGTGTTCCCTGGAGAGAAGAAGGCTAAGAGGAGATCTGCTTGAGGTTTTTTCAAATCATCAGTAGGCTTGGCAGAGTAGACAGGGTAATGTTGTTTTCACTTGTAAAAGAAAGATGAATGACAGAGCAACACTTAAAATGATGTGCAAATAAAAAATGGGTAGTATGAGAATAAGCTTTTATACACTGTGAGTTGTTAGGGTATGGAATGCACTAACTGGATGGAGTTTCAACTGATGAATTCAAGAGGGCATTGGATGGTTATTTGGACAATAATGGTGTGCAGGGATATAGGGAAGAGGCAGGAGAAGGCATGACCTGAGCTGACCTGAGACTAAATACTTCTCCCTCACTCAGAAAGTTCAAAGCAAGAGGGTGAGGGCTCACAAAGAAATCATCTGGATTATTGCAGCATGAAACACACACAAGAAATTCAATTTCATTAAGCGTTCTGCTTTATCCTCACTGCAGTTGCACCATGTGCTATCTATAGCATGGACCATGCCAACTTGCCTATCTTATTGATAACACTTTCTAGTCTTGTGCCTCCTGCTTCAAGAACAAGAATAGTCCTGTGCAGAGGACACCAAATGCCAGCTCTTCTCCAAGTCACAAGTCCTCCACTTACAGCCATGATGTCTATATCTCAATAAATATATGCAAAGAGGAATCACTAAACTCATCACTTGACTAATCCTCACTGGTGCTGGAAAAGCACAGCAGGTCAGTCAGCATCCAAGGAGCAAGGGATTTGACATTTCGGGCATAAACCCTTCATCAGGAATGAGGAATGTCATTTCTGATGAAAGGCTTATGCCCGAAACATCAATTTCCCTGCTCCTTGGATGCTGCCTGACCTGTTGTGTTTTTCCAACACCACTCTCTCAACTCTGATCTCCAGCAAATGCTGTCCTCACTTTCTCCTAATCCTCACTGTGGGTTTATACCCCAGCCAAAGCCTTGGATTGAATGCTGCTTCATGTACTAACAAGTATTCATTGAATATCATAGCTTAAAATTAAACATAGTGTGAAAACAATTACATTTTTAAACAAATAATTAATTTGATAGAGATAATTATAGAGCTGCTTAGCAATTTGAGCAACATACAGTTAGTAGGCATAGTTACTTAACAAAATGGATTGTAGGTTATATTAAACCAATTACCAGTGAAAAAATCTGATTGTAAGTACTCGAAAGTGACTCGTCGTTTCGGCTTTTTTTGTAAACATTTTTTTTCAATTCTGAAGCATTAATATTGGAAGCTTCTTGATGTATAGTTTAAACATAATTATTACTGAGGCAATTCAATGAATCACTATAATTCAACATTAACTATTAATTGTGGAAAGAAGTTGTGATGGGAAAAAGATTCTTTAGTGTGTTCAAAAGGATATTTTTAATCGATATGTTTCCAGCCTAATGAGGAAGGAGGCACGGCCTGATCTAATTCTGGGAAAGGAGGTGGGTCAAGTAAATTAAGTACCAGATAGGGAATTTTCTGTGAAATGATCATAGTGACATAAGATTTCAATTAGCCATGGAAACAGACAATTTCAGTGTAGTGGCAGTTGACATAACTTTCGTATTTAAGAATAAGGGCTTGGCAGGAAATCTGAACAGGAAAAAATGGACTGCCTTTGAAAGCTAGGTGGTTTAACAATGATTGAAGTTCATTTCCCACATGTGAATGTAGGGAAACTGGATGATGGAAAAGGTAAGTTAAGAAGAAAAATCAGCATATGAAAAATACCAGGTTGATAATGCAAATGACAGCCAGTCTGAATACACAAGGTAAGATCATACAGAATTAGGGGTAATTTATTAGCTTGTGGAGAGGATTGGCTAAGCAACAGAAAGCAAAGAGTCTGGATACATGGGTCGGGGAGACCAAATGTAAATCAGGGAATGGTTCACTAAGCATCTCAGCTGGGCCCACAGGAGCTGACTGGAACTCCCAGTCACCGCCCTTTTTAATTCCCCTACCTAATCCCTTTCCGACATGACCACCTTTGTCTCCTCCATTGCCACAACGAATCAAACTGCAAATTGGAGGCGCAACACTTCATTTTCCACCTGGGAAGCCTGCAGCCTAGGGGACTCAACACTGAGTTCTCCAATTTCAAATAACCTTCCTCCCCATCCTACAATTTCCTTCCATACCCCTCTCCCACCCTTCCACTCCTCCCTGCCGCCAACTGGATTTATTCCTTCCATTGACCAATCAGGTCATCCCCTCTACCTGTCTTTACCTATCCCCAGTACATCCTGCCCCTGCCAACAATCTTATCTGCAGCTTCCCCTGCACCCACGCCCAGTCCTGAAGAAGGGTTCCACTCAAAATGTCAACTTCTCTACCTCCTGATGCTGCCTGCTTTGCTGTGTTCTTACAGCCTCCTGCCTGACATCTTTCTGGTTGACAAGGAGTCCTGATGAAGGGTTTATGCCCGAAATGTTGATTCTGCTGATCATCGGATGCCGCCTGACCTGCTGTACTTTTCCAGCACTACACTTTCGAATCTGATCTGCAGTCCTCACTTTCTCCTTGTAACTGTTGGGGTGTCACAGGGTTTGATCCTTGGGCCCCACCAGTCAATAGTTGGTATTAATGACTTGGATGCAGGGATGGAATGCATCATGGCTACAAGATTGTAGTGATTGGAACCAGGGTGACCTTGTTAACTACAAGTTTCTAGATTATGAGCCAATCAGGTATGCCTTGGTTGACCAATATAACCAGGAGAAAACTAAGCACTACAGCAGTTAGGCAGTAGCGTAGAGGTAAGGAAAAAAAAATAAATAGGGATATAGAATTGCCTTAGTTCAGGAACTGACTCCGAGCTGGCTGGTGCCACTTTTAGGGTGTTAAAAACAAAATATATATATTATATATGTATATAAAATCAGGAGATTAGAATTTCCTCAGTTGAGGATGACTTTGAGCTGGCTGGCCATAGCCAGTCTGTTGTGAGCTAGTAAGGGGTGATTTAGTGACGGGGCCCAGCCTCTCTGCAGCTGTTTCAGAGATATGTTTGAATTGAAAAAGATGCTAAAAAGGGTTGATCAAGTAGACATAGGGAGTTTCACCTTATGCAGCAATCGAGAATGAGAGGTCGTAGTTTTAGGTTAATGGGTGACAGATTTAAAACAGAAATAAGGAGGAATTCCATGTATCAAAGGGTTGTGATTCTATGGAATTCATTGCCCCAGAGTGTGCTGGATGACTAAATAATTTTAAGAAGGAGATAGATAGTGTTTTAATTAGTAACGAGTTAAAGGGTTATGTGTTGTTGGCAAGAAAGTGGAACTGGGGCAGAGATGAGGTCAGCCATGATTACAGAGCAGGCTCACAGGGAAACTAGATTGATATCTTTGCAAGTCTGGAAGACTGAAGATGACCTCATTGAAATCTATACAATTTTTACAGCGTGTGATGAGATGGAGGTAAATACAATGTTTCCCCTGTCTGGTGATTGACCTGTTCTTAAGCAAAGGGTTGAGTTGTTTACTAAGGGAAATGTGGAGGTGACATTACAATCAGATTCACCATGATCTTATTGAACAACAGAGCTAGCTCGAAGGGCAGAATGGTCTTGTCTTGCTCCTACTTTGTGTGAATGCATGCATGGTGACTCCAGGGTGCACAATCTCAGGCTGAGGGGCAGGCCTTTTAAAACTGAGATAAAGGTTAATTTCTTCATGCGGAGTGGGGTAGATATTTGTAATTGCCCACCATAGACTGATGTTGAAGCTCAGTCATGAAGTAAGTCCATGCGAGAATTGAAAGTTTACTGGAAAACTAATGACATTATGGGAGATGGAGATAATGTGGGAAATTGTATTGAGGGGATGGTCAGCCATGATCTAGAATAATGCTGCACTATCAATATACTGAATGGCTTATCCCTGTTCCTACAACTCTCTTGTCTTTCCATTATCTATCTAATTCTATATTTAATAAGTTTAATGACACAGCCTTTGGTGTTTTCTGGGGAAGAGAATTCCATAGACTAACAACAGTTTGACTCGGCGAAAACGAGTATTGCAGATGCTGGAGATCAGAGTCAAGATTGGAGTGTGCTGATCCAACCTGGTGAAGGGCTTTTGCCTGAAGCGTCGATTTTTCTGCTCCTCAGATGCTGCCTGACCTGCTGTGCTTTTCTAGCACCACTCTAATCTTGACTCTTAACAACAGTTTGAGAAAAACAGAATTCTCCTGTCATAAATCCAGGATAGTATATTCTTAAATTGTATTCCCTAGTTCCAGTCTCCCCAATAAGGGGATTCATCCTTTCACAATACACACTGTCAAGTCCCCTCAGGGTCTTTATAATATATATAAACACCTCCCATTCTTCTAAACTTTAATGGGTAAGTGCCCAACCTGTTCAACCTCTCCTCATGGGATAAGGAATGAGACACGTAAATGTTATTTGAACTGTTTATATCATATTCACATTATTTTTCAAATAAGGAGCCCAAACTAAACCCTGTTCTCCATATTGGTCTCACCAAGGCCCCATATTTCTGCAATTAGCCTTCCTATTTTTACATTCCATTCTGCTTACAATTAACATCAAAATTCCATTTTCCTCCCTAATCACCTGCTGTGTTTACATTTTTGTGATTCATATAGCGGGACATCCAGATTTCTCTTTATTTCTGAGTTATATAATCTCTCTCCATTTAAATAGTACACAGTTGTTCTGCTCCTCTGGTTAGAAGTCACATGACACCAGGTTGTAGTCCAACAGGTTTATTTGAAGTCACAAGCTTTTGGAGCGCTGGTCCTTCATCAGGTGATACCCAAAAAGTTGTGATTTTAAATACACCTGTTGAGCTATAATCTGATGTTGTGTGACTTCTGAACTTGTCCACTCCAAACCAACGCCGGCATCTCCACATACATTCTTCCTGTCAAAGTGGATGGCTGCACATGTTCCAACACCATATTCAGTCTGTCAGTTTTTTTGCTCTTTCACAACTTATCTGTCCCCTTTTGTACATTCTCCATCTCTATTTGAGAATGTATTTTCTTACCTCAGTATCATCTAGCTCCTGTGGAGTCAGTGCTCACTTCCAAGTGATATATTTTGTGAATAGCTGAGGCCAGCACTGGTTCCTATGATAACTAGTAAACGTTTGCCAATCTGAAAAAGATCTAGTTATTTCTCCTGTTTGCTCTTTCTTAACTAATCAATCCTTTATTTGTGGCAATATTTTACCCCTTACACCATGATGTCTTAACAATTAAGTACCTATTGAATTACTACATACAACCTTGGTCAAAAAATTATCTTCGAGGAGAAAGTGAGGTCTGCAGATGCTGGAGATCAGAGCTGAAAATGTGTTGCTGGAAAAGCGCAGCAGGTCAGGCAGCATCCAAGGAACAGGAGATTCGACGTTTCGGGCATAAGCCCTTCTTCAGGAAAGCCCTTCTTCAGCAAAAAATTATCTGTTGAGGTCAAACAAGCAATAAGCAATGATTGTAACAATTTGACCCCTCCTGGCATTCTTCTTAAGCTACTTATAGCAAAAGAACTTCAATATAATGTAGGTAAGATTAAATCTAGAAAACAGCTCACAAGACATAACACTGACAGTACATGAGTTGTGATAAGTCTGTGGTAAGTCAAGTCATTATAATCTTACCTAATCTCAGGGCTGCTTTCTCTTTAGAAAGAGACACACAACTGGTGGTGATGTATCCCGAGGGCCACCATACCTCTAGCAAGGGGAGAGGTTGAGAAGGAGAGTGCTTCATCATAACCTTAGCCAGCATGGAAATTGAACCTATGCTGTTAGCATTACATTGCCTCACCAGCCAACAATCCAGCCAACTGAGTTAAACCAATCCCCATGCCTATGATAAGAAGGGGCACAAACAGAAAAAGAGAAACTGTGCTGAGGAGTTGAACAATGGAAATCTACATAGAAGAATCTCAACTTCAATGGAACAGTGACAGAAATAGCATCATTCCAATTTGTGTCTCACATTTTAAGTAATGGAGACATGATGGAAAATAATATATATAAATCTGCAGTCATGAGCTGAGTAACAATACATTGGTCTGTTATTCTACAATCACAGAGAGCTGTGAGTAATACTCTTGATGAAGCTCCAGCACTCTGAGTCTATGGTGTGATTACTTCTAACTAAGTTGAACCAGAAGACCTAACGGTCATTGTGGTTCTGTTTGCCGAGCTGGGAATTTGTGTTGCAGACAAATTCCCAGCTCGGCAAACAGAACCACAACGAGCACCCAAGCTACAAATCTTCTCACAAACTTTGCAGACCTAACAGTCCACTGACTGTTTTGAAATTTTGTTGGTTTTTGATTTTTAATTTTGTCACTTTGGTTGTATTGATATGAAAACAGCTATACATTATTATCTCTGATTTAACAGGCTTAACCCAAGTTACAGTGGAAGACATTTTGGGCCATTGTTTTTGCAGTGGTTAGTGGAACCATGAGATAACTACTGAAGAAAACAAAACGAATATTATTCTCATAATCCAACAGAAATATGGAGAAGCAAACAAAATATACATCAAGTGACCTCTAATATAGTCTAAATTCATAAAACTGATCAATTTGGATTAAACGTGGGTCTGTAAACTCCTTCTAGCTGATGTAATTTCCTTCTAACAGTATCTTAAATCAAAATATACTGGAGGCACATAACACTAGTTATATCAGATCTTTCTATTTAGTCCTCCAACTCCTGATCTTCATTTAATAAAAGGTTTAATACAGAACAATGCATATTTATGTCTCACTAACGAGCTGCACTCTGTACGAATCTCATCACTAGTAATGAATGCTCTCCTTTAAATAAACATCCTCGGGGTTTTAATTAGCTTAATTTCCCTCTGCATATCCCACCAAGATGTGTAATGAATGGCTCCATATTCTATGGCCACTTTTATTGAAGCACTATTTAAAGCGCAACTCCATCAGTTTATTGCGCCATTTCCTTACAGTCCTCAATATATCATTGTTTCTCTATTACTTCTGTGTCAAAATGGTGCAATTTCATCCCAAAAAACACTGTGGAGCATCAACACCAGGGAAATGACAGCAAATTTCAATGTCTTGAAACCTGAAGAACAAGGGCAGTAAAGAGTGAAACACAATAGTGTAGGTATTTTCTATTCAGGGATGTTTTTGCACTGCACTGTGCAGGGGGCTTGAATCTGAAACTACTGGCTCAGAGGTAGGAACACTACCACTGTGCCTCAACAGCCCTAACACCATGTTGTATATGCTATATTGTGTTCATTCCCAGAGCAGTGTTTCCACACTGTAAGTAATCTGTAAATCTAAGTAATCTGTAATCTGTAAGTAATCTGTAAGCAAGGTTGTCAGTTGTTAAGCAAATAAGACACACAGCTCTCTCCACAGTTGTGTCAAAAGACCCTATGTAGCTAAATCTATTAGTCAGGCTTGGATCTCAACAACGCTTGTCAACTTAACCCCACCACCTCAAGAAATACAATCTCTGGTGTTGCTTGACCAGGCATACATCTACTTGCTGTTCTTTTCTCAAGGGATTAATCAATCTTCATTCACGATGGTTGGTCTCCCTGCAATAGGAAAGGTATTGTGAAACTTGAAGGGTTCAGAAAAAGTTTACAAGGGTGTTGCAAGGATTGGAAGGTTTGAGCTGTTGGAAGAGGTTAAATAGGCTGGGGCTACTTTCCCTGAAGCATTGGAGGCTGAGGGGTGACCTTAGAGACTTTTATAAAATCATGGGGGGCATTGATGAGGTGAATAACGAAGGATTTTCCCCCAGGGAGGCTAAAACTAGAGGACATAAGTTTAAACTGAGAGGGGAGGGATTTAAAAGGGACCAAAGGGGCAACTTTGGGTGGTGTGTGTATGGAACACGCTGCCAGAGGAAGTGGCGGAGGCTGGTACGGTTACAACTTTAAAAGGCATCTGGGCGGCTATATGAACAGGATGGATTTAGAGGGATATGCACCTGCTATGGACCAGGCCAGACCCCTCAAAACATTTCAATAAAGTAACCCAGAACCTAACTTTGCTAGTTGTTGGAAGCAGGTGTTAAGTGGATATTCCAGGAGAGATGTAGCTGGTCAAGCCACTGAGTTTTAAACAAAACAAAATTTATTTACAAGATTACTGAATGAAACACAAGCAAAAGAGAACAGAATACTGAATAACTTAACATATCTAAAAACCCAACAGATTATCCCACTCAATGATGCTGCTCCAAATACTTTTGACAATCTCTATAAACACCCCTTGGCGCAAAAGGGAAAAACAAGCACAGGTCTTACAGGAGAGATGTCAGAGAGAGATGGCAGCATGGAACACCTTCTTCTATGTTGCAATTTCTTGAATCAGCAGCCTGTCACAATGTCGGTCTTTTTACAAGGTTACAATGCCCTTGAGTTTTTTTTCCAGAGAGGGGGTAATTGGCCAGGCTCGAACTAGGCTGCATTTGAAAGGTTTATTAGGGCCCTTTTTGTTCACCTCTAGCAGGTAATGCCTCTGGCCTAAGGCTTTCATGTCTTTAAAAAAAGTTGGTATAATCAAAGGGGAGCAGCCAGTTAGCTGCATAGCTAGCCTTCAGTTAGACTGGAGTTTTTGGTTCAGCAGCACTGTGTGTGAAGAAAGGCTGCTGGGGAAAGACCAGCCAAGTACTCTCTCTCTGACCTAAAACCTACAAGCCATGTTTTTTTTCATTTTTACTCTTTTTGCTAAGGGATCTATTTATTGGGACTGTTACAAGTATTTTCGGAACAGCATCATTAAGTCGGGATAGTCTGTCGGGTTTTGATTAGGATAAGTCATCTGATATTCTATTTTGTGTTCTTTGTGTTTCATAGGGTAATTTTGGAAACAAATTCTGTTTGTTTCAAACTTGGCAGTTGAATCAACTAATTCACTATACACTTACCTAAATAAATAGTAACGTTATGGGCTGGGCTACTTGTTTAAAAATGTTTTGAGGGGACGAACCTGGCCCATAACAAGCCTCAAAACTGTCTGCTTTCAGCGAATAGCCAGACTGCTAAAAACCAAACCAAACCAGAAGAAAGCTGAGCTGGGAGAACTGGCTACACCTCTTTACTTGTACAAGTATTTCTTTTTTAAGAGTTAAACGCCTTTTTCCTGAGGCAGTATCTGTTAGTTGTGACCAAACTGGCCCTAAAACCCATCCAAGCCAGACTTGTCAGAATTGCTGCTTTTCTGAAAATAAGAACAAAGGACAGCATAACCTTGTTAAAGGAGCAACATCATCACAGACCAAACGCTGGCAAATGGGGCTGGATTAATTTGAAATATCTGGTTGGCGTGGGCAGGTTGGATCAAAGGGTCTGTTTCCATATGTACATCTCCAGGACTATGAGGGAGTGTGGCATGATTGGCTAAACCAACATTTATTGCTCATCTTTAATTGCTCATGATAAGCTGCCATCTTGAATTGTTGTAGTTCTTTGGGTGTCAATGTTGTTCAGAAAGAAATTTTAGGACTTTATCCCTCCAACAATCCTGATTCAATCAAATAAATGTGGCAGATATTCATTCATTCATCCACCGTATCGTTATTTATGAAACAAGCCGTACAAAATGACTGTCACATTTACTGAACTTTCATTTCTGACTCCACCTCAAATTTTCACTCGTTATGTCGTGCAATTCAAAACATTTCAATATTAAGTGCTATGCAGATGGATTAGTGGATAAAATGCATCAAGATTAAATCAAACTATTTGCAAGAATGCATCATGCATTTAATGGGTGATATTCCAAATGATGGCTGTTAAATGTGCTTGCCAATGCAGCATGTTCTGTCAGATTTTGTGCAATATGTGACATTGTCTATTTCATTAACTTCCAAATCTGTGGCAGAAAGCAAATACATTTTCATTAAAGATTTTTAGCTTTAATTTATTCATGTACTAAATTGTCATTGGAGGAGATCCACAGCTTACTGAAGATTTTTTTCCCATCAAATTATTGGCTTAGATTTTATGATTGCCAGATAGTCATTATTCTAGTGTATGTAGAACTGAGAACAAGACAGGACAGGAACAGACCCTTTGGATCACCACATCTGTGCTGACCATGATGCCACTCAAAACTAATCCCATTTGCCCGCACATGGCCAGTATGCCTCTATTCCCTGCTTCTTCATGAGTCTATCTAAATGCCCCTTAAACATTGTGAGTGTATCTCACTGCCAGTGTGTGCCAGGCACTTAACACCCCCTGTGTAAAGGACTTTCCTTTCACATCTACTTTTCCCCTCTCACCTTATACCTATGCCCCCTAATATTTGACATTTCCATGTGGGAATAAGGCTTTAACTATCCATCCTATCCTTACCTTTTATAATTTTATATATTTCTACCAAGTCGACCTTCAGCCTTCGATGCAGTAGCAAAAACATTCCATATAAGCTAATACAGTCCGATCCAAGCAACTTCTCGATAAACCGCTTTTGCACCCTTTCCAAAGCTCCTACATCCTTTCTGTAGGGAAGTGACCAGAACTGCACACAATACTCCAGATATAGCCTAATTAAAGTCTTATATAGCTACAATATTACTTACTAACCTTTATACTCAATTCCCTGACCAAAGAAGGCAAGCATACGGTATGCCTTCTTTCCCATCTTATCCACTTGGATTGTCATTTTCAAGGAGCTATAGACTTGGACCCCAGGATTCCTCTGCATATCAATGCTCCTAAGGGTCCTGTATACTTTCCTCTTGCATTTGACCTCCTGCATTGGAAGCAATCCCAAGATCCAGATATTTGAAGCCTTCCCTCCTACACAAGTCATGCATTTGACTGTAATACCTTCCTACTAATGGCCTCATTAGCATGTAAAGTTGCACGAGGGAATTCCATGGAATCCCCAATGTAGCAGACCGGAAGGGAATTAACTAAGAAGTTGAAAATTCGACTGGGCAATTCCCCAATGCCTGAAACTGTCCAAAAATCTCCATTTAAATCAGAGAATTCAAAAAGTTCTAATGAAAGTAAATAAAATAGTTACTCAGGATAATTTATGTCTATATAGTTTAATATAAATATATAGTTTAACTGCTGAGTAAGAATAGAACTGACCTCATACTTACCTCACACAGTCCCAACTATACTTTCTCCAGACCACTCACACCAGTCAGACCCTGATCCAAAACCCACTATGCCTAACTCACATACCCTCACCCCACCTCACCTCACAATTTCCCCTCCTCTCCAATCTAAGCCAACCCAATCTGACTGCTGGACGCAGATCCACTTTCATTCTCTTGGTTCTCCAACCTCACCTGCTGTGAGACACATTTCACCTCTGCCTCCATTCTCAACTGCAATTCCTTCCACCGCTGCTGTACCTGTTCCCTCCAACACCCTCTCCCCATCTTTTGAACTTACCTTTAGTACTAATAGTTTGATGATAGCTGTCAAAAGTGCTGTTTGGGCCATTAACAACATGGCTCAGGGATGGGCAGGACTGGCAGCTTAATGTTCCAGGATACAAATGATAAGGGATAGCATTACCGTTGTGCTGAGGGAGGATATTTCCAGAAATACATCCAGGGAAGTTATTTGGGTGGAACTGAGAAATAAGAAAGGGATGATGACCTTATTGGGATTGTATTATAGACCCCCCCCAATTGTCAGAGGGAAATTGAGAAACAACCTTGTGAGGAGATCTCAG
This sequence comes from Hemiscyllium ocellatum, assembly GCF_020745735.1. Lineage (NCBI taxonomy): Eukaryota > Metazoa > Chordata > Chondrichthyes > Orectolobiformes > Hemiscylliidae > Hemiscyllium > Hemiscyllium ocellatum. The sequence continues at coordinate 105,937,192 of NC_083406.1, forward strand.
CTATCTGTAAGAATAATAGGGTAGTTATGGAAGGCTGCAAATGTGTTGCTGGTCAAAGCACAGCAGGCCAGGCAGCATCTCAGGAATAGAGAATTCGACGTTTCGAGCATAAGCCCTTCATCAGGAATAAGAGAGAGAGAGCCAAGCAGGCTAAGATAAAAGGTAGGGAGGAGGGACTAGGGGGAGGGGCGATGGAGGTGGGATAGGTGGAAGGAGGTCAAGGTGAGGGTGATAGGCCGGAGTGGGGTGGGGGCGGAGAGGTCAGGAAGAGGATTGCAGGTTAGGAGGGCGGTGCTGAGTTGAGGGAACCGACTGAGACAAGGTGGGGGGAGGGGAAATGAGGAAGCTGGAGAAATCTGAATTCATACCTTGTGGTTGGAGGGTTCCCAGGCGGAAGATGAGGCGCTCCTCCTCCAGCCGTCGTGTTGTTATGTTCTGCCGGTGGAGGAGTCCAAGGACCTGCATGTCCTCAGTGGAGTGGGAGGGAGAGTTAAAGTGTTGAGCCACGGGGTGATTGGGTTGGTTGGTTCGGGCGGCCCGGAGGTGTTCTCTGAAGCGTTCCGCAAGTAAGCGGCCTGTCTCACCAATATAGAGGAGGCCACATCGGGTGCAGCGGATGCAATAGATGATGTGTGTGGAGGTACAGGTGAACTTGTGGCGGATATGGAAGGATCCCTTGGGGCCTTGGAGGGAAGTGAGTGTGGAGGTGTGGGCGCAAGTTTTACATTTCCTGCGGTTGCAGGGGAAGGTGCCGGGGGTGGAGGTTGGGTTGGTGGGGGGTGTGGATCTGACGAGGGAGTCACGAAGGGAGTGGTCCTTGCGGAACGCTGATAGGGGATGGGAGGGAAATATATCCTTGGTGGTGGGGTCCGTTTGGAGGTGGCGGAAATGGCGGCGGATGATACGTTGTATGCGGAGGTTGGTGGGGTGGTAGGTGAGAACCAGTGGGGTTCTGTCTTGGTGGCGGTTGGAGGAGCGGGGCTCAAGGGCGGAGGAGCGGGAAGTGGAGGAGATGCGGTGGAGGGCATCGTCGATCACGTCTGGGGGGAATCTGCGGTCCTTGAAGAAGGAGGCCATCTGGGCTGTGCGGTGTTGGAATTGGTCCTCCTGGGAGCAGATGCGGCGGAGACGAAGGAATTGGGAATATGGGATGGCGTTTTTACAGGGGGCAGGGTGGGAGGAGGTGTAGGAAGGGGATTTTAACTTTCCAAACATCGGCTGGGACTGCCATAGTGTTAAAGGTTTAAGTGGAGAGGAATTTCTTAAGTGCATACAAGACAATTTTCTGATTCAGTATGTGGATGTACCTACTAGAGAAGGTGCAAAACTTGACCTACTCTTGGGAATAACGGAGGGCGGGTGACTGAGGTGTCAGTGGGGGAGAACCTTGGGGCCAATGACCACAATTCTATTCATTTTAAAATAGTGATGGAAAAGGATAGACCAGATCTAAAAGTTGAAGTTCTAAATTGGAGAAAGGCCAATTTAGACAGCATTAGGCAAGAACTTTCGAAAGTTGATTGGAGGCAGGTGTTCAGAGGTAAAGGGACGGCTGGAAAATGGGAAGCCTTCAGAAATGAGATAACAAGAATGCAGAGAAAGTATATTCCTGTCAGGGTGAAAGGGAAGGCTGGTAGGTATAGGGAATGCTGGATGACTAAAGAAATTGAGGGTTTGGTTAAGAAGGAAAAGGAAGCATATGTCTGATATAGACAGGATAGATCGAGTGAATCCTTAGAAGAGTATAAAGGATGTAGGAGTATACTTAAGAGGGAAATCAGGAGGGGAAAAAGGGGACATGAGATAGCTTTGGCAAATAGAATTGAGGAGAATCAGAAGGGTTTTTACAAATGTATTGAGGACAAAAGGGTAACTAGGGAGAGAATAGGGCCCCTCAAAGATCAGCAAGGTGGCCTTTGTGTGGAGCCACAGAAAATGGGGGAGATCCTAAATTAATATTTTGCATCAGCATTTACTTTGGAAAAGGATATGGAAGATATAGACTGTATATGGAAGAAGTGATTGCTGGGCCTCTTGCTGAGATATTTGTATCATCGAGCGTGATAGGTGAGGTGCTGGAAGACTGGAGGTTGGCTAACGTGGTGCCACTGTTTAAGAAGGGCAGTAAAGTCAAGCCAGGGAACTATAGACCAGTGAGCCTGACCTCGGTGGTGGGCAAGTTGTTGGAGGGAATCCTAAGGGACAGGATGTACATGTAAGGCAAGGACTGATTCGGGATAGTCAACATGGTTTTATGCGTGGGAAATCATGTCTCACCAACTTGATTGAGTTTTTTCAAGAAGTAACAAAGAAGATTGATGAGGGCAGAGCAGTAGGTGTGATGTATATGGACTTCAGTAAGGCGTTCGACAAGGTTCCCCAAGGGAGACTGATTAGCAAGGTTAAATCTCATGGAATACAGGGAGAATTAGCCATTTGGATACAGAATTGGCTCAAAGGTAGAAGACAGAGGGTGGTGGTGGAGGGTTGTTTTTCAGACTGGAGGCCTGTGACCAGTGGAGTGCCACAAGGATCGGTGCTGGGCCCTCTACTTTTTGTCATTTATATAAATGATTTGGATGTGAGCATAAGAGGTACAGTTAGTAAGTTTGCAGGTGACACCAAAATTGGAGATGTAGTGGACAGCAAAGAGGATTACCTCAGATTACAACAGGATCTGGATCAGATGGGCCAATGGGCTAAGAAGTGGCAAATGGAGTTTAATTCAGATAAATGCGAGGTGCTGCATTTTGGGAAAGCAAATCTTAGCAGGACTTATACACTTAATGGTAAGGTCTTAGAGAGTGTTGCTGAACAAAGAGACCTTGAAGTGCAGGTTCATAGCTCCTTGAAAGTGGAGCCGTAGGTAGATAGGATAGTGAAGAAGGCGATTGGTATGCTTACCTTTATTGGTCAGAGAATTGAGTACAGGAGTTGAGAGGCCATGTTGCGACTGTACAGGACATTGGTTCGGCCACTTTTGGAATATTGCATGCAATTCTGGTCTCCTTACTATCGGAAAGATGTTTTGCAACTTGAAAGAGTTCAGAAAAGATTTACAAGGATGTTGCCAAGGTTGGAGGATCTGAGCTGGGGATGTTTTCCCTGGAGGGTCGGAGGCTGAGAAGTGACCTTATAGAGGTTTGCAAAATTATGAGGGGAATGGATAGGATAAATAGACAAAGTCTTTTCCCTGGGGTTGGGGAGTCCAGAACTAGAGGGCATAGGTTTAGGGTGAGAGGGAAAGATATAAAAGAGACCTAAGGGGCAACTTTTTCACTCAGAGGGTGGTACGTGTATGGAATGAGCTGCCAGAGGAAGTGGTGGAGGCTGGTACAATTGCAACATTGAAGAGGCATTTGGATGGGTATATGAATAGGAAGGGTTTGGATGGATATGGGCCAGGTGCTGGCAGGTGGGACTAGATTGAGTTGGGATATCTGGTCGTGTTGGACTGAAAGGTCTGTTTCCATGCTGTACATCTCTATGACTCTATGACTCTAAATCTCAGCATAGGCAGCTGACCGCTGTAAAAAAGGGACATTGTTCACCGCAAAAGAAACTTACAGAATTGAAGTACACCTCTGCTTTTCTTAAAGAGCACCGATCAGGATCCCTGCTCAGAAACAGACTGGACAGCACGGCAAACTGTGGGAGGTTACCTATTTACTTCCACAAATTTGGAATTAAAAACACATATTGCAAACATTGGGATTGACACTATCAAAACTCCGACTCCCATGATATATGGAGGAGAGTTGGGTGAGGGCACTGTTTAGGGCATGAGAAGGGGAGAGTGTCTAAAATTTGAAGATCATAAAGCAATCCCAACTCACTATGTCAACAGTATGGGAGACCACTTTAGTATTTAAACCAGGCTTTCACTGTGTAATTAAGGCATGAATGTAATTTAATGTTCAACCATTGGATTGAACAGGGCTCAAGAAACATGATAATAAAATGGAGAAGAGAGCAGTTGTTTCTTATAGTGTTATGTGTGAGCTCTGAGCAGCTCTGACAATCTTTGCTTCCCCTCCTGATTTTCACATTCTGACCCCTCTCCACTATCGTCTGGCCTCTTCTCCAGCTCCCTTCTGGTTTATATCGAGATAACTACACAGAGGCCAGTATCCCATCACCAAGTCGCTCTATTAACACATGCAAGGTACATTGACTATGGCCAGCCAGCTTGGAGTCAGTCCCCTGAAGTGAGGAGATTCTGAATCCCCTGTTTATATCTGTCAGCCAGGACTCCCTGATTAGCCCAGGTTAACAACCCCAAACAATAATCACATAGTCAGCAAGGTCTACCTGGTTCCAATCATGACAGCTGTGCTCCCACTACTCCTTGCCACTGTTTCTTTCCCTTGAGACTGAAAGAATCATTCTAGACTTGAATCATTAACTATTTCATGTTCCACTGATGCTACAAGACCTGCTGTGCTTCTTCAACACTTTCTGTTTTTATTCCTTTTTCCCTTCCTTGCTCTCAATTGCAAAGACCGAACACTTGACTGCCAACCTCTACATTTTCAGTTCCTCCCACTGTCCCAATTGTCAGCCTCTGGACCCTACTATCCGCAAACTGCAAAGCACCATCACCACCACACCCTTTGTTTTTCTGTTTTCTTTGTACCAATTAACTTCCTGGTCATTTGAGACAAAATGAAATTTTGCTGCAACTATTTAGTGTAACAGTACTGTTTCCGCCTGGATATATTTATTTAGTCATCTAAGTCAGCAATTTATACAGTAAAATTTCAAATTTAGTGCAAAGAATTAATTAACAGTTAATTTGAAGTCAGGAAGGTGCAGAAATATACTTTTCTGATGGATTTGTAAGGCTAGATTCCTTACAATGAAGAGTCAGAAAGAAACATGCTGAGCAATGTTTCCATGGAAAATCTTTTGTGAATTTGTAAGAAGAAGCTAAATGCACTATTGTTCTGGTAACAAATAGAGGGAACTGTCTTGCTTGCATGACTGGTGCCTCTCAAGCTACATAATAGACCTTTGAAACAAACATTTCATGTGAGTGTCTAACTGCATTACCAATACAGTTGGGGCAATATTCACTTTAATTATATAACTAAATATACCATCAGATTATTTTATAAACCCAGTGAAAACTGAAACATATCAGCAACCTTTAAAAGCTATGTGATTATTTATCAATCTGGTAATTACACACTCTATTTAATCATATTTGTTATACATCTGGTTTAAAATTCATCCTGTGACAAGAAATGATGACAGATCTTTAAAATAGCAGACACCATGGTAACAACGTTTACAGGTAGTCTGTGTGATGAACTGAGCAGAGTGCTCAGTTTAAAATATTATTCAGAAAAGCACTGCAGCAAATTTAAACTCTCAGAATAATGGCTGAGGCGAGTTTGCTACTCATCTCCTTCCAAGACACCAATAAACATGTCTCCCAGCATGGCTCAAAATAATCAGGTCTGCCTATTGTTAGAAGCAATTCAACAAAAAAAGCGATTTCAGCACTGCTGAAGAAAACATGTGCCTTAATAATGATGAGACATTTCTTTCTCTGCCCTTAGCAGAACAAAATTTAACTGCAAGTAGGGTCTGTATTAGCGGCTATTGATAGAACAATAGATTGATGTCCTGTCAATGAAATTCATGGTATTCATCCAATTATTGCAATGTACATTTAATCTACGATTGGCATCTTCTCTGCAATGCTTTTTTAAAAAGGTTTTGTTAAAGAAGATGATGTGTGAGTGCTTCATAAGGTGGTGAGTATTGAGCGGTATAGTGTACATCTGTTCCTGGGGGTCTTTAAACAAAATCTCTGTTGTACTGCTGTCTTGCCATTGTTCTTTCAATGTCTTCTTTCCAAGTTCATATCCAAATCCCCTTTGAAAGTTTTTAACGAATTTGCTTCCAGCAACACCCCATCATGTCCAGTGGTGTTACTATCCCTGAATATCCCACATTGGCATCCTAGGGGTTACTAAACACCAGAACTGGAACAGCTGTATAAATATTGTACAAGAACAGATTGGAGGCTAGGAATATTGCATTGAGTAACTAGCCAAAGCCTGTCCATAATCTAGAAGGAAAATGTCAGGAGTGTGATGGAATATTCTACACTTACCTGGGCAAATGCAGCTCTAACACTCAAGAAGCTTGACACCATCCAGGACAAAGTAGCTCACTTAATTGGAACCCTAAACACTACCTTCAACACTAACTCCATTCACTACCATAAACACAGATGCACTGTAATAACTCACCATGGCTTCTCTGACAGTACCTTCCAAAGTCATGACTTCTACCACATAGACTGACAAGGGCAGCAAATACTTGGGAACATCACCGGCTGCAAGTTCCCTTCCAAATCACTCATCATCCTGACTTGGATAAAGGAGCAGTGCTCCAAAAGTTAGTGCTTCCAAATAAAACCGGTTGGACCAGAACCTGACGCTGTGTTAACTTTAACTTTGGCCACCCCAGTCCAACACCAGCTCCTCCACATCATGGAGATATAATAACATTCCTTCACTGGCACTGGGTCAAAACCCTGGAATCCCTTCCTAATAGCTTACATCACAAGGACTGCAGTGATTCAAGAAGGAAGTGCACCATCACCATCTCCAGGGCACATAAGGACAGGCAATAAATGCAGATGCCCGCACCCCTTGAACAGCCTGTTTTCCCTGGAGCGTTGGAGATCTTATAGAAGTTTATAAAATCATGATGGGCATGGGTAGGGTAAATAGACAAGGTCTTTTCCCTGGGGTGGGGGAATCCAGAGGCCATAGGTTTAGGGTGAGAGCGGAAAGATATAAAAGAGACCTAAGGGGCAAATTTTTCACGCAGAGGGTGGTGCGTGTGTGGAATGAGCTGCCAGAGGAAATGGTGGAGACTGGCACAATTACAACAAGGACAGGGTGAATAGAGAGCAGGCATATCCCTTAGCTGAAGGGTCAAACATATAGGGACGCAATGGTAAGGTAAAAGGCAAGAGGTTTTGAGGGGATTTGAGGAAAATATTTTTCACCCAGAAGTTGGTGGGAATCTGGAATGTTCTGCCTGGGAGGGGTGTTGAGGGAGGAAACTGCACAACCTGTGAAAAGTACTTGAATGAGCATGTGAAATGTCATAAACATTCAAGGTTACAGGCAGAATGCTGAGAAGTGAGACAAGTATGGGCTTAGAGTAGACTAAGGGCCTCCGTTGTTCTGCCTGATTCCTTGAACATGTCTGATATGTCTGTGTTCCAATTCCATCGTCCCAGCTACCTGGAGGAGATTGAGTCCAGTGTGGAGGAGCACAGGGAAAAACAAGCGCAGTGTGGGGGGAACCGAGTCTAGCGTTGAGGAGGTCGAGCTCAGTGTGGGGGGAGGGTGAACCCAGTGCGAGGGGGAGAGAGTGAGTGAAGTGCAGGGGAGAGAGAGAGCCCAGCATGGGGGAGATTGTGCCCAGTGTGGGGGGACAGTGTGTCCAGTGTGGGGAGTGCATGAGCACAGTGTGGGGGGTAGAGTGAGCCCAGTGTTGGGGGAGAATGAGACCAGTGTGGGAGAGAGTGAGCCCAATGTGGGGGGAGAATGAGCTCAATGTGGGGGGAGAGTGAGCCCAGTGTGGAGGTAGAGTAAGCCCAGTGTGGAGGGAGAGTGAGCACAGTGTGGAGAGAGACTGAGCCCATTGCAGAGGCAGACTGAGCCCAGTGTGGGGGGAGCGATTGCCCAGTGTGTGGGGGGAGTGAACCCAGTGTGGGGGGAGAGTGAGCCTAGTGTCGGGGGAGAGACTGAGCCCAGTGTGGAGGGAGACTGAGCCCATTGCAGAGGCAGACTGAGCACAGTATGGGGGGAGAGTGAGCCCAGTGTGGAGGGAGAGTGAGCCCATGGAGCCAGACAGAGTCCAGTGTGGGGTGAGAGTGAGCCCAGTGTGGGGGGAGAGACTGAGCCCAGTGTGGAGGAAATGTGAGCCCATTTTGGATGCAGACTGAGCCCAGTAGGGGGGGAGAGTGAGCCCAGTGTGGAGGGAGAGTGAGCCCAGTTTGGAGGGAGAGTGAGCCCATTGTGGATGCAGACTGAGCCCAGCGTAGAAGGAGAGTGAGACCATTGTGGAGGCCGACTGAGCCCAATGTGGAGGGAGAGTGAGTCCAGTGTTGGGGGAGAGACTGAGCCCAGTGTGGAGGGAGAGACTGAGCCCAGTGTGGTGGGAGAGTGAGCTCAGTGTGGGGAGAGCGTGAGCCCAGTGTGGGGGGAGAGACTGAGCCCAGTGTGGGGCGAGAGACGGAGTCCAGTGTGGAGGGAGAGACTGAGCCCAGTATGGGGGAAGGGTGACCCTAGAGTGGGGAGAGAGTGAGCCCAGTGTGGGGGGGAGGGTGGACCCCGTGTGGGAAGAGTGTGAGGCCGGGTTGGGGGGGAATGAGTGTGCCCAGTATGGAGGGAGAGTGAGCCCCGTCTGCGGGAGTGTGAACCCAGTGAGGGGGGACAGTGAGCCCAGTGTAGAGAGAGAGTGAGCCCAGTGTGGGGGGAGAGAGTGAGACCAGTTTGGGGGGAGGGTGAACCCATTGTGGAGGCAAACTGAGCCCAGTGTGGAGGGAGATTGAGCCCATTGTGGGGGGAGTGTGAACCCAGTGAGGGGGGACAGTGAGCCCAGTGTAGAGAGAGAGTGAGCTCAGTGTGGAGGGAAAGACTGAGCCCGGTGTGGGGGAAGAGCAAGCCCATTTTGGATGCAGACTGAGCCCAGTGTGGAAGCAGACGGACCCCAGTGTGGGGGGTGAGTGAGCCCAGATTGGGGGGAGAGACTGAGCCCAGTATGGAGGGATAGTGAGCCCAGTTTGGAGGGAGAGTGAGCCCATTGTGAATGCAAATGGAGCCCAGTGAAGAAGGAGAGTGAGACCATTGTGGAGGAAGACAGAGCCCAGTGTGAGGGAGAGTGAGCCCATTGTGGATGCAGACTGAGCCCAGTGTGGAGGGAGAGACTCAGCCCAGTGTGGGGGGAGAGTCTGAACCCAGTGTGGAGGGAGAGCGAGCCTAGTGTGGAGGGAGATTGAGCCCAATGTGGGGAGAGAGTCTGAACCCAGTGTGGGGGGAGAGTCTGAGCCCAGTGTGGAGGGAGAGACTGAGCCCAGTGTGGAGGGAGAGACTGAGCCCAGTGTGGGGGGAGAGTGAGCCCATTGTGGAGGTAGAGTGAGCCCAGTGTGGGGGAGAAACTGAGCCCACTGGGGGGAGAGAGTCAGCCTAGTGTGGGGGAGGGTGAACCCAGAGTGTAGAGAGGGTGACCCCATTGTGGGAGGAGGGTGAACCAAGTGTGGGGAGAGGGTCAGCCCAGTGTGGAGGGAGAGTGAGCTCAGTGTGGAGGGAGACAGAGCCCAGTGTGGAGGGAGAGTGAGTCCATTGTGGAGGCAGACTGAGCCTAGTGTGGGGAGAGAGTGAGCATAGTGTGGGGGGGAGGGTAAACCCAGTGTGGGGAGAGGGTGAGCCCAGTATCAGGGGAGGGTGAACCAAGTGTGGTGAGAGGGCAAGCCCAGTGTGGGGTGAGAGACTGAGCCCATTGTGGAGGGAGAGTGAGTCCATTGCGCAGGCAGACTGAGTCTAGTGCGGGGAGAGAGTGAGCCCATTGTGGAGGCAGACTGAGCCCAGTGTGGGGGGAGCGAGAGCCTAGTGTGGGGTGAGGGCAAACCCAGTGTGGAGGAAGAGTGAGTCCAGTGTAGAGGGAGAGTGATCTCATTGTGGGGAGAGGCTCTCTGCCTTTATTCCTGATGAAGGGTTTTGCCCGAAACGTCGATTTTGCTGCTCCTCAGATGTTGCCTGAACTGTTGTGCTCTTCCAGCACCACTAATCCAAAAAATGGGGACAGAGTGAGCCCAGTGTAGAGGGAGAGTAAGCCCAGTGTGGGGGGAGACAGCCCTGTGTGGAGGCAGAGTGAGCCCACTGTGGATGTAGAGTGAGCCCAGTGTGGGGGGAGAAACTGAGCCCAGTGTGGGGGGAGGGTGACCCCAGAGTGGGGAGAAAGTGAGCCCAGTGTGGGGGGAGAGTGGACACAATGTAGGGAGAGAGTGAGCCCAGTATGGGGGGAGTGAGTGTGCCCAGTATGGAGGGAGAGTGAGCCCAGTGTGGGGAGGAGAGTGAGCCCAGTGTGCGGGAGTGTGAACCCAGTGAGGGTAGACAGTGAGCCCAGTGTAGAGAGAGAGTGAGCCCAGTGTGGGGGGAGAGTGTGAGACCAGTGTGGGGGGAGGGTGACCCCAGAGTGGGGAGAGAGTGAGCCCAGTGTGGGGGGAGAGTGGACACAATGTAGGGAGAGAGTGAGCCCAGTATGGGGGGAGTGAGTGTGCCCAGTATGGAGGGAGAGTGAGCCCAGTGTGGGGGAGTGTGAACCCAGTGAGGGTAGACAGTGAGCCCAGTGTAGAGAGAGAGTGAGCTCAGTGTGGGGGGAGAGTGTGAGACCAGTGTGGGGGGAGGGTGACCCCAGAGTGGGGAGAGAGTGAGCCCAGTGTTGGGGGAGAGTGGACACAATGTAGGGAGAGAGTGAGCCCAGTATGGGGGGAGTGAGTGTGCCCAGTATGGAGGGAGAGTGAGCCCAGTGTGCGGGAGTGTGAACCCAGTGAGGGTAGACAGTGAGCCCAGTGTAGAGAGAGAGTGAGCCCAGTGTGTGGGGAGAGTGTGAGACCAGTTTGGGGGGAGGGTGAACCCATTGTGGAGGCAGACTGAGCCCAGTGTGGAGGGAGACTGAGCCTGGTGTGGAGGGAGATTGAGCCCAGTGTGGGAGGAGTGATTGTGCCCAGTGTGGCGGGAGTGTGAACCCAGTGTGTGGGGACAGTGAGCCCAGTATAGAGAGAAAGTAATCTCTGTGTGGAGGGAGAGACTGAGCCCAGCGTGGAGGGTGAGTGAGCCCAGTGTAGGGAGAAAGTGAGCCCAGTGTGGAGGGAGAGTGAGCCCAATGTGGAGGGAGTGAGAGCCCATTGTGGTGGCAGACTGAGCCCAGTGTGGGGAGAGAGTGAGCCCGGTGTGGAGGGAGAGTGAGCTTAGTGTGGAGGGAGAGTGAGCCCAGTGTGGGGGAGAGACTGAGCCCATTGTGGGGAGAGAGTGAGCATAGTGTGTGTGGGGGGGGTGAACCCAGTGTGGTGATGAGAGGGTGACCCCATTGTCAGCGGAGGGTGAACCAAGAGTGTGGAGATGGTCAGCCCAGTGTGGGGGGGAGACTGAGCCCAGTGTGGAGGAGGAGTGAGCCCAGTGTGGAGGGAGACAGAGCCCAGTGTGGAGGGAGAGTGAGTCCATTGCAGAGGCAAACTGAGCCCAGTGTGGGGGGAGAGAGAGCTCAGTGTGGAGGGAGAATGAGCCCATTGCAGAGTCAAAGTGAGCCCAGTGTGGGGGGAGAATGAGCCCAGTGTGGGGCGAGAGACGGAGCCAAGTGTGGAGGGAGAGACTGAGCCCATTGTGGAGGCAGACTGAACCCAGTATGGGGAGAGTGAGCCCAGTGTGGGGGGTGAGTGAGCCCAGTTTGGAGGAAGAGTGAGCCCATTGTGTATGCAAACTGAGTCCAGTGAAGAAGGAGAGTGAGACCATTGTGGAGGAAGACTGAGCCTAGTGTGGAGGGAGAGTGAGCCCAGTTTTGGGGGTGAGACTGAGCCCAGTGTGGAGGTAGTGAGCCCAGTGTGGGGGGAGAGACTGAGCCCAGTATGGGGAGAGGGTGACCCCAGTGTGGGGGGTGAGAATGAGCCCAGTGTTGAGGGAGAGTGAGTCCATTGCGGAGGCAGAGTGAGCCCAGTGTGGGGGAGAATGAGCCCAGTATGGGGAGAGAGACTGAGCCCAGTATGGGGAGAGAGACTGAGCCCAGTGTGGGGCGAGAGACGTAGCAAAGTGTGGAGGGAGAGACTGAGCCCATAGTGGAGGCAGACAGAACCCAGTGTAGGGGGAGAGTGAGCGCAGTATGAGGGGAGAGTGAGCCCAGTATGGGGGGAGAGTGAGGCCAGTGTGGGGGGAGAGTGAGCCCAGCGTGGGGGGTGAGTGACCCCAGTGTGGGGGGAGAATGAGCCCAGTTTGGAGGAAGAGTGAGCCCATTGTGTATGCAAACTGAGCCCAATGAAGAAGGAGAATGAGACCATTGTGGAGGAAGACTGAGCCTAGTGTGGAGGGAGAGTGAGCCCAGTGTGTGGGGAGGGTGAACCCAGTGTGGGGAGAGGGCAAACCCGTGTGGGGAGAGAGTTAGCCCAGTGTGGGGGGAGAGAGTGAGCCCAGTGTGGAGAGAGAGTGAGCCCAGTGTGGGGAGAGGCTCTCTGCCTTTATTCCTGATGAAGGGCTTTTGCCCGAAACGTCGATTTTGCTGCCCCTCGGATGCTGCCTGAACTGTTGTGCTCTTCCAGCACCACTAATCCAAAAAATGGGGAGAGAGTAAGCCCAGTGTGGGGGGGAGAGTCAGCTCAGTGTGGGGGGAGGGAGAACCCAGTGTGGGGAAAGAGTGAGCCCAGTGTGGGGGGAGAAACTGAGCCCAGTATGGGGGAAGGGTGACCTCAGTGTTGGGAGGCGGGGAGGGAGGGGAGAGTGTGCCCAGTGTGGAGGGAGAGTGGGCCCAGTATGGAGAGAGAGTGAGCCCAATGAGGGGGAGAGACTGAGCACATTGTGGGGAGAGATTGAGCCGAGTGTTGGGAGAGGGTGAACCCAGTGTGGGGAGAGGGTGACCCCAGTGTCAGAGGAGGGAGAACCCAGTGTGGAGAGAGGTTGAGCCGAGTGTGGGGGGTGAGTGAGCCCAGTGTGGAGGGAAAGACTGAGCCCAGTGAGGAGGGAGGGCGAGTCCATTACGGAGGCAGACTGAGCCCAGTGTGGGGGGAGAGTGAACCCATTGTGGAGGCAGATTGAGCACAGTGTGGGGGGGAGTGAGAGCCCATTGTGGAGGCAGATTGAGCACAGTGTAGGGGGGAGTGAGAGCCCATTGTGGAGGCAGAGTGAGCCCAGTGTGAAGGGAGAGTGAGCCCAGTGTTGGGGGAGAGACTGAGCCCAGTGTGGGGCAAAAGACGGTGTCAAGTGTGGAGGGAGAGACTGAGCCCAGTGTGGAGGGAGAGTGAGTCCATTATGGAGGCAGACTGAGCCCACTGTGGAGGGTGAGTGAGCCCAGTGTGAAGGGAAACTGAGCCCAATGTGGGGGAAGCAAAAGCCCAGTGTGGAGGGAGGGTGGGCCCATTGTGGAGGAAGAGTGAGCCCATTGTGGAGGAAGACTGACCCCAGTGTGGGGGGAGCATGAGCCCAGTGTGGAGGGCAAGTGAATCCAATGTGTGGGGAGGGTGCACCCAGTGTTGGGGGAGAGTGATCCCTGTTTGGGAGAGAGTGAGCCCAGAGTCAGGGGAGAGACTGAGCCCAGTGTGGTGTGAGGCTGAACCCAGTGTGGTGAAAGAGTGAGCCCAGTGTGGTGGGCGAGTGAGCTCAGTGTGGAGGGGGAGTGAGACCACTGTGAAGGCAGACTGAGCCCAGTGTGGGTGTAGAGTGAGCCCAGTGTGGGGGGAGTGTGAACCCAGTGTGTGGGGAGAGACTGAGCCTAGTGTGGAGGGGGAGTGAGGCCAGTGTGGGGGGGACAGACTGAGCCCAGTGTGGGTGGAGAGATTGAGCCTAGTGTGGAGGGAGAGTGAGCCCAGTGTGGGGAGAGAGTGAACCCAGTGTGGGAGGAGAGACTGAGCCCAGTGTTGGGGGAGGGTGAACCCAGTGTGGGGAGAGAGTGAGCCCAGTGTTGGGGGAGGATGAACCCAGTGTGGGGAGAGAGTGAGCCCAGTGTAGGGGGATAGACTGAGCCCAGTGTAGAAGGAGAGTGAGCTCAATGTGGAAAGAGAGTGAGCCCCGTGTTGGGGAAGGGTGATCCCAGTGTGGGGGGAGAGACTGAGCCCAGTGTGGAGGGAGAGTGAACCCAGTGTCAGGGGAGAGCAAGCCCAGTGTGGAGGAAGAGTGAGCCCAGTGGCGGGGGTAGAGTGAGTCCATTGTGGAAGCAGACTGAGCCCAGTGTGTGAGAGAGACTGAGCCCAGTGTGGGGGGAGGGTGAGCCCAGTGTGGAGGGAGAGTTAGCCCAGTGTGGTGGGGGGGAGCACTGAGCCCAGTGTGGGGGGAGAGACTGAGCTCAGTGTGGAGGGAGGGTGATCCCAGTGTGGAGGGAGAGTGAGGCCAGTGTGGCGGGACAGTGAGCCCAGCGTGGTGGGAGAGTGAGCTCACCATGGGGGGAGAGTGAGCCCATTGCAATGGAAGAGTGAGCCCTGGCTTCAGCGGTGTAGAGGTCAGTGCGCAAAACTACCACTGCACCTCTCTTTTCCGTGGTTGTTGATGGTGAGGTTGCGGTTCGAGCAGAGGAAATGGAGAGCTGTGCATTGTGAGGGTGAGAGGTTAGAGTGGGATGGGCGGGTAGACAGGTTGAGGTGGTGTAACTTCCACTCCCCACCTTTTCCTCCATTACATTGATGACTGCATCTGCACCACCTCATGCTCCCACGAGAATGTTGAACAGTTCATCCTCTTCACCAACAAATTCACCTTGACCTTAAGTTCACCTGGATGATTTCCGACACCTCCCTCCCCTTCCTAGACCTCTCCATCCCCATCACCAGTGACTGACATAACACTGACATTTTCTACAAACCCACCGACTACCATAGCTACCTGGATTACAACACCTCTCACCCTGCCTCCTGCAAACATGTTATCCCCTATTCCCAATTCCTACGCCTTCACTGCATCTGCTCCCAGGAAGACCAGTTCTAAAACAGAACACACCAGATGGCCTCCTTCTTTAAAGATCGCAATTTCACCTCCCATGTGGTTGAAGATGTCCTCCAACGCATCTGATCCATGCCCTGCACCTCCGCCCTTGAATCCCACCTGTCCAAACTGCAATAAAGACAGAGTCCTCCTGGTCCTCACCTTCCATCCCACCAACCTCTGCATACATTACATCATCCGCCAACATTTCCGCCACCTACAAATGGATCCCACCACCAGAGATATATTTCCCTCCCCACTCCTATTCGCTTTCTGCAAAGACTGTTCCCTCGCGACTCCCTTGTCAATTCCACACCCCTAACAGCCCACCCTCCTCTCCCGGCACCTTTCCCTGCCACCACAGGAATTGCAAAACCTGCACTCACACCTCCCTCCTGACCTCCATCCAAAGCCCAAAGAAGCCTTCCACACCCTTCAGAGTTTTACCTTTACTTCCACACGTCATTTACTGTATCTGTTACTCCCGTTGCGGTCTCCTCTACTTTGGGGAGACTGGATGCCTCCTCGCAGAGCACTTCAGAGAACATCTCCGGGACACCTGCACCAATCAGCCCCACCGCCCCGTGGCCAAACATTTCAACTCCCCTTCCCACTCTGCCAAGGACATGCAGGTCCTGGGTCTCCTCCACCACCACTCTCGAACCACCCCATGCCTGGAGGAAGCATGCCTCATCTTCTACCTCGGGACCCTCCAATCCCATGGCATCAATGTGGATTTCACCAGTTTCCTCATTTCCCCTCCCCCCACCTTATCCCAGTTCTAACCTTCCAGCTCAGCACCGACCTAATGACCTGTCCTACCAGCCAATCTTCCTTCCCACCTATCCACTCCACCCTCCTCTCTGGCCTATCACCTTTAACCCCACCTCCATACATCCATCGCACTCTCAGCTACCTTCTCACCAGCCCCAGACCCTCCCATTTATCTCTCCTCCCCCGAGGCTCCCAGCCTCATTTCTGATGAAGGACTTTTGCCTGAAATGTCAAATTTCATGCTCCTCAGATGCTGCCTGACCTGCTGTGCTTTTCCAGCGCTACTCTAATCTTGGCTCTAATCTCCAGCATCTGCAGTACCCACTTTCACCATGGTGACATTGTAAACCTTTCACTGTACTCCAGTATCCCTGTACTTGAGTACATGTGACAATAAAAGCTAACTCTAATTCTAAATATCCTCTGATGTCCACCTTGTCAAAGCCATTCAGGATTTTATTCACTTCAATCAAATCACCTGTCACTTCTAAACTGCAGTGAAAACAAATCCATTCTATCCCGTCTCTCTTCATAAAAACAGGTTGCTCTTTCTATGTATCAGAAAGCAAACTCCCTCTCAGCCACGTCCGACATTTTGACATTTGTCCATAAATAAGGAGACCAAAACTGTGGTCGACATATGGTTGCACTATTGCCCAGTGTAATTGAAACGTAACATCCATTTTCTATTCTAGAACCATCTTATGTGCAGGATAGGTGAATTGCCCATAGTGTTCGGGGATGTGTAGGTTAGGTGGATTAGGTATGGGGGTAAAGGTAGAATAATAGGATAGGGGAATGGGTCTGGGTGGGTTACTCTTCAGAGGGTCGATATGTACTTGTTGGGCTGAATGGCCTGATTCCACACTGTAGGGATTCTTTGATGATCTTCAAGGCAGATGTTCTGAAGGGAGTAGAAACAGGGGCCAAGGGAGATCAATGCCCTGACTGGCTTCTCTCCACATAGAATTTCATGACACTTTTTGAGCTTTTCTCTTGTTGTGTATGGCATTAGCTGCTGCTGTGTATCCCCTTTCTTCTAAATATCACTGCTGTTCAGGAACCTGTTTTCTTTCAATTGCAGACTGAGGACAGAAGGAGGATATCCATTGTGTCTGTGCCAGATCTTTGAAAGAGCTATTCAATTAGTCTCACTCCATTGTTCCTTCCCCACAGTCCTGCAAATGTTTCCACTTCAAGTGTTTATCCAATTGTCTTTTGAAAGTTATTATTAAACATGCTTCCACCATCCTTTCATGTAGAACATTCCCAATCGCATGAAACTGTGCTGTAAATTAATTTTCCCTCTTGCCAGCTCTACTTCTTTTGTGAATGATTTTAAATCTGTGTCCTTTAGCTACCAACCCCTTTCACCACCGGAGTCTCTTCTTCGATCAGTTGCTCTCGATCACTGTTTATTTGAAACAACTGATTTCCGGGCTTCCTGTTCTGCTGAAAAGGAGGCAATTTCTGCAAAATGAAAAGAGACAATGCAGGAGAAACTCCACAAATGCTGCTCGACCTGTTGAGTTTCTCCAGCATTGTCTTTTCCATTTCAACTCTCCAGCATCCGCAATATTTTGCATTTAGCTCGTAGTTCATTATGAAAGGAACTTCTGTGGAAGAATCAATCAAATGTGTCTGAAATGTCAGAGTCTGAAAGGATTATACTGAGGAGTACTGCTCACTCTTATCAATGTTGTGGCACTTGCTATGTCTATCAGTGTGTGCTACTGGGGGCGAGGGGTAAGTGAGATTGTTCACTGCTACCAATCCTCCTTTGTCAAAATTGTGTCCATGGTCTGTTAATCAAACAGTGGTAGAGGGCTTGAGGATATACTTTAGAGTCTAAATGGAAGAGGTAGCTGTTTTAGATGGCAAGATGCAAGCAATATGTTCAAGTTAGATGATTAGTGAAGTACATAGTAAGGGCTATTGGGAACTGTACAGAATACTATTGTTCCTTACAGTCACTTGTGCAGAACTCAACTGTCTCTGTCCAAAGTAGGAGACAAAATAAAACTTCAGTTGCTGGAATCCAAAGTAGATAAGCAGGAGGCTGGAAGAAGAGAGCTCTGATGAAGAGTCCATCTAAACTCAAAATGTTAGCTTGCTCTCTCCATGGATGCTGTCTGACCTGCTACGATCTCCAGCATTTATTGTTTTCAGTGCCTCTATCCAAAGGCTGCATGACGTCATCAGATTGGGTGGAGCTTAATGTAACTTCTACATTAACCTTTACAGAACCATTATGTAATGCAATAGATGTTATGTAGATTTGTTTACAGTGTAGCTTAGGATCTCGAAGGAATTACACCTCACATCCTGTTCTCCTAAGTTGCTTTAACTATGCCTCTAATAGTAATGTGACCTCTAACTAGTTGTGAACACGCATTGCACGATAGCTTGTTTGCTACAGGAGACTTGTCGAATGAAACCTTGAAGTGGTTTTCCGATACAAAATTAAGCCAAGCCGACTCTAGAGTTTTCTACAATTAAAAAGGTGGTAGCAGCAATCTTCATCATTAGCAGCAGCTTATTCAACGTAGTGAACTGAGATCCTCATACAACAGCTTCCTTTGCCTTCCAAAAATTGAGTTCTTTAACATTAGTTCCTACACTAGTTCCTACACTGCCTTATCCACTGAGGAGTTGAGGTGATGAGGTAATGGCCCAAAGATCGCAATGAATGTTGCCAACAAGTATGGAAACTGGGACAGAAGACAATGGTCTGCATTTTACAGAGTGTTGTAGATCCAAACCCTCAGTTAAAAGGTTACGAGGGAGCTTACCCACATTCCCAACAGTGTCCCACTAAGTCTTATAACTAGAGCAGCACTAATTGTTTTCAAACAAGACTTCAGACCTACCTTGGCAGTAATTCCTGTTTGAGAGGCTTGCAGGTCCATTTGATTAGCTGGCATGTCTGTAGTACCCCATGCTACTGGAAGAGATAGCCACTGCTGAGCCTACAGACATTTTCAATTGATCAATGGAAATGGTCCTGTTTTGTAGCTCCATCAGATTGACACCTCATTTAGAGGTATGTCTGGTGCTAGCATGCCCTCCTGCACCCTTCATTGAACCAGGGTTACTCCTTTGGCTTGACGGTAAGGATAGAATAGGGAATATGCCGGGCCATGAGATTCAAGATTGTGTTGGAGTATGATTCTGGAGGTAAAGATGGCTCACAGCAAGTGGTCTCTAGTTTGTGGGCCAATGACACCAGTCTTGGAGGAAATAGGGGCTATATCATTGCGATCATCTACACCAGAATAATGGTGGCACAGTGTTCTTACAAACTATATAACTAGGGAGGCACTGTGGTTTGTAAAGTGGGGGGCAAGAGATCAAAGTTAGAAAGATATCTCACCTCAAAGATTAGAGACAAAGCAAGAGTCATAGAGTCATAGAGATGTACAACGTAAACAGACCCTTCAATCAGGCTTGTCCATGCCAGATATCTGAAATTAATCTAGCCCGATTTGCCAGCTGTTGGTCCCTATCCATCCAAGTGCTTTTTATTTATATACCCATTCAGATGTTTTTTAAATGTTGCAATTACACCAGCCTCCACCAGTTCCTCTGGCAACTCATTCTGTAAACACACCACCTCCGTGTGAAAAAACTGACCCTAAGGTCCCTTTTAAGTCTTTCCCTCTCACCTTAAACCTATTCCCTAGAGAAAATACCTTAAGTATTCACCGTATCCGTGCCGCCTATGATTTTATAAATTTCTATGAAGTCACCCCTTAGCCTCCAATGTTTCAGGGAGAATAGCCCTCTCCTATTCAGCCTCTCACTGTAGCTCAAACCCTCCAACCCTGGCAACATCCTTGTAAATCTTTTCTGAACCCTTTCAAGTTTCACAACATCTTTCCAATAGGAAGGAGACCAGAACTGCATGGAATATTCCAAAAGTGGCCTAACCAATGTCCTGTACAACCTCAATATGACCTTTCAATTCCTATATTCAAAGCACTGACCAATAATGCCAAGCATGCCCTAAGTGCCTTCTTCACTGACCTGTCTAGCTGCGACTCCACTTTAAAGGAACTATGAATCTGCACCCCAAGGTCTCTTTGTTAAAAGAATAATATGGGAAATGTGGGTCAGAAAATGGAGGGAAGAGATTAGATTCACTACAGTGTGGAAACAGGCCCTTCGGCCTAACAAGTCCACACTGACCCTCCGAAAAGCAACCCATCCAGACCCATTCCCCTATTTTCACCCTGATTAATGCACCTAACACTATGGGCAATTTAGCAAGGCCAATTCACCTACCCTGCACATCTTTGGACTGTGGGAGGAAACCAGAGCACACCCTGGCAGACACAGGGAGAATATGCAAACTCCACACAGACAGTTGCCCGAGGCAGGAATTGAACCCAGGTCCCTGGGACTGTAATGCAGCAGTGCTAGCCACTAAGTCACCTTGCCAGCCCAATATAAAAGCCTAGGAATGCACTGCTGAAGGAGCAGTGCTCCGAAAGCAGTGCTTCCAAATAAACCTGTTAGACTACAACCTGGTGTTGTGTGATTTTTAACTATGTCCACCCCCATCCAACACTGGCTCCTCAACATCATGGCTACTTGGTATAAGTCAGCATGCATTAGTGACACTGTGGCAGACAATTAAGGGGATGTTTCAGGATTTTCAGAATAAGTCCTTACCTACTATAAAGAAAACCTCTAAAGGGAGGACCCACTGTCTGTGGTTAACTAAAGAAATTAAGCATCAAACTTAAACAAAAATCATTTAACTGGATTAAAGAGAGTGGTAGGTCAGATGAATGGTCAGAGTATAAAAGCTGATATTCCTGAGATGCTGCCTAACCTGCTGTGCTTTGACCAGCAACACATTTGCAGCTATAAAAGCTGATATAAAAGGCTAATCAAGAGAAAGAAATTAGATTATGAGAGGATGGTAGCTCGGAGTATAAAAATGGATAGTAAAAGTTTCAGCAGGCATTTGAAAAGGAAAACAGAAGTGTGTTGGCCCTCAGAGAGTGAGAATAGAGTGTTTAATGGTTTGGAGGTGGTCAGAAGTGTTTTCCTAGATTGATATGAAAACAGAAATTACTGGAAAAGCTCAGCAGGTCTGGCAGCATCTGTGGAGACAAATCAGAGTTAACATATCGCGTATAGTGATCCTTCCTCAGAACTGATTGTAGCGAGGAAAATTTTGGTTTTTTTGCAGAAGATAGGGTGGGAGGAAGGAGAAAAGGTGTAGATAGAGCCCAAAGAGAGAGAAGGATAGTTGGACAGACAAAGGAGAGAGTAACGATCAGCCTGGGAGAATAAATAGCTACTAATGGAAACAAATTGTGACCAATAACAGGTTGTGTGTAATAGCAGACCATGTGACAACAAGGCCTAGTGTGTAGAGATTGGGGTATGGACAAACTCTGAAATTATTGACATTGATATTGAGTCCAGAAGGCTGTAGAGATCCCAAGCAGAAAATGATGCTGTTCTTTCAGCTTGTGATGAGCTTTTCTGGAGAGCTTGAGACAGAGATGTTGACCAGAGGACATGGTGGTGTGTTGAAGTGGCAGGCAATTAGAAGCACAGGGTCTTTTCTGCAGACAGAAGGTAGGTGTTCTGCAAAGTGGTCACCCGGTCTACCCAGTCTCTTGGTTTTACTAGATTATACCTATAATGGATTGTCCTATGGGAAGGATACTTTTGAATGGCTAGGCTTGGGTTCACTGGAGTTTGGAAGAGTCAGGATGATTTAGGATTGAAGTGAAGAAGGTTCTAAATGGTCTTGACAAAGTACACATGCAAATGATGCTTCATCTAGTGGGTGAGTGCAGAGCCAAGGGATACTGTTCTGGTACCAATACAGTCTTTTCTCACAGCTGATGTGCACTAGTTCCTGGCAACACCCTCATACTTTTCTTTGTATCCCTCTAGTGTAATTCTTTTCTTTCTGTTAGGCCATGCCCAGAATGAAGCAGAGTACCTGATGTGTCAGCATGCCCCACACACCAAGGTACTCATTAATTGTCAACAACACAAGAGTTCAATTCCCATTTCAGCCAGGTTGGATTTGGGGCCTGCTTGCTTATCTTACCCAAAGTAAAATTTGCAGCAAAAAGAAACAAAAACACTGTGGATGCTGGAAATCAGAAACAAAAACAAACATTGCTGGAGAAACACAAAGCTCTGGCCACATCCGTGAAGAAAAACAGAGTGAACAATGACCCTTCCTCAGAACCCTTCTTGTTTAGAAAGTGAGGATTGCAGATGCTGGAGATCAGAGCTGAAAATGTGTTGCTGGAAAAGCGCAGCAGGTCAGGCAGCATCCAAGGAGCAGGAGAATCGACATTTCGGGCATGAGTCCTTCTTCAGGAATGAGAAAAGTGTGTCCAGCAGGCTAAGATAAAAGGTAGGAGGAGGGACTTGGGGGAGGGGCGATGGAGATGTGATAGGTGGAAGGAGGTCAAGGTGAGGGTGATAGGCCGGAGTGGGGGTGGGGCAGAGAGGTCAGGAAGAAGATTGCAGGTTAGGAAGGTGGTGCTGAGTTTGAGGGATTTTCTCATTTCCCCTCCCCCCACCTTGTCTCAATCAAATCCCTCGAACTCAGTCCCTCCTCCCTACCTTTTACCTTAGCCTGCTGGACACACTTTCCTCATTCCTGAATTTGGGCTCATGCCTGAAACGTCGATTCTCCTGCTCCTTAGATGCTGCCTGACCTTCTTGTTTCATGTCTAACTCACTGCCACATCTCTTCCAGGTATGCCCAACTTTGTCATGGCAAGCACTACAAGACGTGTCAGAGTTTGAAATGGATACCACCATTTCACATGGGGACACCACCCACCATCTACACGACCGGTACTCGTGTGACTTGGCCAGCATTGTCTGTCTCATACACTGCAGGCAAGGATACTCCGAGGCATGGCACATTGGCGAGATTAAGCAGACGGATGAATTGACACTGTGCAATAATTGCCAAAGAAGAGTGTTTCCTCCCAGTCGGGGAACACTTCAGTGGTCAGTGACATTCAGCCTTGGATCTTCAGGTGACCATCCTCCAAGGTGGACTTCAGGATACGCAACAATGCAGAGTAGCTGAGCAGAGGCTGATAGCCAAGTTCGAAACCCATGAGGATGGCCTCAATTTGGACCTTGGGTTCATGTCACACTACAGATGACTCCATTAAAATACACACATACACACACACGCACACACACACACAAGTTCTTACATACTCCCACAGTCATGCAGACCCTCTCTCATATGCGCACACACATACACCCCCCACACCTATGCACACACCCTTTCACAGGCTTATACTCCATCACACTCACACACACACACACTTTACCAAGTATGCACACACACAAATGCACATTCACTCAAACACAGACACTCACATGCACACACTCACTGTCTCTCTCATGCACGCACACACACACGCATACCTTTTTTTATAAAATCTTAAGATGCCTCGGGAATGTGACTCAAAAGAAGTTCTGGGATTTACATATTAATGAACCGAAACCTGTAACCCATTCTAAAAGATGAAAGATTTAACAACAGTCTAGGTTTGTTCAGTATATGGTTTCAGTTGCATGACACTGTAATCTTTTGCCATAAATTCTATGTTTTATGATCCTGTTTCACAGCTACCTGACGAAGGAGCAGTACTCCGAAAGCTAGTAATTCCAAATGAACATGTTGGATATAACCTGGTATTGTGTGATTTTCAACTTGAAAAAGTTCTGCTCCACTCTCCCACAGGATTTGCATTCTAATGCTTTTGCTCATTTATCATCATTACTTTTGTTGTTCCTCCTGGTGTTTGACAAGATATTTGCCAAAACTCACTTCCACAGTCCCATCGCAGTTCTCAGTGACTGCCTCTAATTTGGACTGACCCCCATGTGAATACCAATTTGCTTCACCTTTTGCATTTTTAATCTATCCAGGTTCACAGGTGATCTGAAACACTTCTCAGACTGCTACTCTTGCCGCATCCTGAGATCCACACTCAGTGCCATGCATTGTCATGTGCACATCCCCTGCTTCTCGCTCCATCGCTGGCTCAAAGTTACCCTGCCCTCCAAGTTCTACTTCATCCCCACTTCTGAAGAAGTGACTGAAAAGTTAACTCTGCTTTGTCTCGACAGATGCTACCGGATCGATTGAATCTTTGCACCAATTTCTACTTTTGTTTCAAATTTATGGCACATTTCTATACTTCAGTCAATAATTGCTGAAGTGCTGCCTTGAGATAGAGAACTGAAGAATTTACAAGTATAGATGTTACACAAAACTTGTACCAAACCTTGATTGCCCCAAACCCAGTGTACTGTGTGTGGTACACTCGAGAATTTGCAAACAGGTTTGCAAGGATGGTAACAGAACTGCAAGTTTATCCTTGGAAGTGATGAACAGACTTGACCTTACTCTTACTCTTGAATGAAGAAAGTTCACAGGCACCTTAAAAATTCTGAAACATTTTTAAATAGAAAACATTTCCACTCACTGGGTTGGGCAAAGTAAAGACCATTAACGTACAATATTAACCAAGAAACTACAAAGGGAATTCACTGAAATGTTATTCACCCAGAAATTGATGTGAATGTGTTACTTGCTGCAACACAGAGCAGTTGAGATCAATTGCATTTAAGGGAAGTTTGAGAAGTATTTGAGGGAAAAGGGAAGACAGATTGATGTTGCCAATACAGAATAAGGATGGATGGGCGCAGGTTGATGTGAAACAGAAAAACTGTGTTGACTTGAATGGCCTAATTCCATGTAACAATAGATGCTGGTGAAGAAATCTATTTGGTCTATGATCATCCCAGTTCATATATATGTATGAATGTATATATAAAGCAGGAGGAGAAAGTGAGGTCTGCAGATGCTGGAGTATCAGAGCTGAAAATGTGTTGCTGGAAAAGCGCAGCAGGTCAGGCAGCATCCATGGAACAGGAAATTTGACGTTTCGGGCATAAGCCTGATGAAGGGTTTATGCCCGAAACGTCGAATTTCCTGTTCCTTGGATGCTGCCTGACCTGCTGCGCTTTTCCAGCAACACGTTTTCAGCGTATATATAAAGCATACAAAAAGTCTTTCTCACAAATGTTCCTTAAACAACTCCAAGTCGGCTACACCCACAATCCAATCAGTAATAAAATCATGTTTTGGTGAGGAATTCTTTGGTATTCAGCTCTCAATTTGCTTTCTTGGGTGTTGAACCTGTGCGTCCCTCCTCTTGAGCTTACCCTACAATTTCAGTTTAATTAGAAGTAGTGATTTCAACCTCAGAAACAAGCATATTGCCAAAGCTATTTCTCTGGGATGCCTAATAGTTGACCTTTCTGTGATATTTAGACATCTGCAATGTTATATTTGCAATCTGTATGATAATTAAAAGTATATTTTATGTTAATGTCAGACCCGTCATTAATGTTGAGAACACCATAAATACGATGCAAAAGAAAATGAGTGAAGAGAGATATTTTGTCGGTGCTTGCAAGATTTTTCATAACATATTTTCTGCTTATTAAGGTGAAGGATGCTATTGCTGGGCAATAAATCACTCTCTATTTCCAGTCTCAGCAGGCAAAACTCCCACGTCATCTATACAGATGCATGGCAAAGGCTTGCTCTCTACTATCTGAACAATACACTTGATCACAGCCTCTGCAGTTTTCACTTTCTCAGTCACATGACCTCCATGACTGAACTAACCAGTTTAAGAGCGGATTTTCTTTTTAAAATTGCTCCCCTGGTGTTGTGAAGGCGGTATGTTGGCCTGAGAGCTGACCCAACACAAGCCTCTGCAAGCACTTCAATTCCATGAAACCTTTCCTTTGGGGCACAGAGAATGCTTGTTCCTGGGTTGAGATTTCTCAAATGTCTTTCATAGAGAACATAATAATCAAGGAGGATAGCCCTCGAGCATTCAGATGCAAATAAGTGATACGTTTCAATGAACCAGGTGCTATTATCTAACATGAGCACTTCTCAAAGTTTTGGGAAAGGGATTCAAATCCCAGCTTGGCAGTCCATAAATTCAATTAAGAAAATATGGAGCAGGAAATAGGGGCGGCACGGTGGCACAGTGGCACAGTGGTTAGCACTGCTGCGTCATAGCACAAGAGACCCAGGTTCAATTTCTGCCTCAGGCAACTGTCTGTGGAGTTTGCCCATTCTCCCCAGGTCTGTGTGGGTTTCCTCCGGGTGCTCTGGTTTCCTCCCACAATCCAAAGATGTGCAGGTTAGGTGAATTGGCAATGCTAAATTGCCTGTAGTGCTAGGTGTAGGGGAATGGGTCTGGGTGGGTTGCTCTTCAGAGGGTTGGTGTGGACTTGTTGAGCTCAAGGGCCTGTTTCCACACTGTAAGTAATCTAATCAAGCTATTTTCAGTAATGGGGCCATGAAGTCAACATCAATTGGTATAACAACTCATCTTTATCCTTTAGGGAAGGAAATTTGCCATGTAACTCCAGATCCACAGAAGTGGCTGTTGACTCTTAACTTTCCTCTAAAATGGCCCAGCAAATCACTCATTTCAAGGGCATTTAGAAACAGGGAGTAAATTCTGATCTTGCCAGCAATGACTACATCCCATCAAAAGAGTAAAAAGTAATATGTGAGTGATCTGGGCATCCTCTTGCAATGAATTACCAGAGATTAGCATGCAGGAACAGCAAGCAATTAGGTAAGCTAATAAAATGTTATCATTTAGTATGAGGGACATTGAATACTTGAGTTGTGAAGTTATAGCTCACTTATACAGGGCACTGTTGAGAGTCTGGTTGAGCTCTGCGTACAGTATCAGTCATCCTCTTTAAGAAAGCATGTAAAAGTGCTGGAGGCAGGTGAGAGAAGATTTATTAAATTAACAACAAAGTACTGTGGATGCTGAAGATTAGAAATAAAACCACAAAGTGTCGATGAAAATCAACATTTCTGGAAACGTTTGTGGAGAGACAAATAAAGTTAATTTTTCAAAAGCATCTTGACTCTTCTATAGTACCATAAGATGAAGCATTAGAAGTAGGCCATTGAGCCTACTGAGTCCATTTTGCCCTTCAATGAGATCCTGGTCTGATCTTCCTCTACTCCACTTTCCAAATGTTTCCCTTTAACTCTTGATATTTTTAATGCACATCCTTACTGACCTAACCTTGACAGCCCTCTGTGGTAAAGAATTCCATAGATTCACCACAGAAACATAAGAACAAGGA
Organism: Hemiscyllium ocellatum; assembly: GCF_020745735.1. Classification (NCBI taxonomy): domain Eukaryota; kingdom Metazoa; phylum Chordata; class Chondrichthyes; order Orectolobiformes; family Hemiscylliidae; genus Hemiscyllium; species Hemiscyllium ocellatum. Next base: position 105,963,891 of record NC_083406.1, read on the forward strand.
GCAGGAGTAGGCCATCTGGCCTTTTGAGCTGCTCTGCCATTCAATAAGATCATGGCTAATCTTTTCATGGACTCAGCTCCACTTACCTATGTTTTCACCATCTCCCTTAATTCCTTTATTGTTCAGAAAAGTATCTACTTTGGCATTAAAAACGATTACTGAAGTAGCCTCAACTACTTTCCTGGGCAAGGAATTCCATAGATTAACAACCCTCTGGGTGAAGAAGTTCCTTCTCAGTTCAGTTGTGAACCTGCTCCCTTTGATCTTGAGGCCATGCCCTCTTGTCCTAGTCTCTCCTATCAGTGGAAACATCCTATCTATTTCTATTTTATCAATTCCCTTCATCATTTTGTATGTTTCTGTAAGATCCCTCCTCGTTCTTCTGAATTCCAATGAATATAATCCCAGTCTACTCAGCCTCTTCTCATAAGCCAACCCCCCCAAATCCGGAGTCAAACCCCTGAGAGAATAAATTCCTCCTCATCTGTGTGTTTAATGTGTGATCTAATTTCTAAGGTTATGGCCTGGTACTAGACTTTCCCACACGTAAAAACAACAGTCTTGCATTTACCCGGTCAAGTCCTCTAAGATTCTTATATGTTTCAATAACGTGGTCATTCATTCTTCGAAAGTGCAATGAATACCCAGCCCAGCCCATCCAACCTCTTTCACAAGAAAATCTCTCCAAGCTCAGTGAACCTTCTCTGGACTGCCTCCAGTGCCAATATATTTTCTTTAGATCCCACAGCCAAAAACCGATCACAGTATTCCAGCGTGGTCTGACTAATGCCTTGTACAGGTTTAGATCTCACTGCTTTTATACTCCATTCTTTTTTAAATAAGCACCAACAATCCATTTGTCTTCCCTATTATCCAATGAACTTGGATACAAATGTTTTTGTAATTCATGGACAAGGACTTCTAATTCCCTGTGTTCCTTAGCTTTCAAAGCCTTTCTCTCTTTAAATAATATTCAGCTCTTCTAATCTTCACTTCAAAGTGCATCACCTCACATTTTCTCAAATTATTTTTCATCTGTCAGGTTTTACTCACTCATCTAACCAGTCAATATCCCTCTGCAAATAGCGAGATTTTTAATTAGCAATAGAATCAATATTTGTGTCATCTTCACCACTTGTCTTCCCGCCCATTTTACTGTCATCTGCAGATTTAGCTGAAGTACATTAACTTTGCTTAACCAATTCATTAAATATATATTTTAAATTATTGCAGCCCAGCTCTGATCCTCGTGGAACTCCATTAGTTGCAAGTTGCCATCCTAAAAATGTTCTCCTTGTCTAAGCTCTCTACCTACTATTCATTAGCTAATCATCTATCATTTTAATATACTACCTCCAACATCGTGGGCTTTTATTTAAAACATGCTATCTTACTAAAGATCTCTTGAAAATCCAAATAAATATCATCCACATTTTTCTCTTTTTTCTATTCTGCTTTTATCACCTATTAGCCTAATCACTGGAATGGATGGGTTGCTTATGAGTAAAGGTTACAGAGCCAAGGCATGTATTCATTGGAGTTTACAAGAATTTAGAGACAACTTGACTGAAACATAAATTCTTGACAGATCTTGACAATATGGACTTGGAGAGTACATTTTCTCTTATGGGAGAATCTTGAATTCTCAGTCACTGTTTAAACATTTGGGTTATTTAATTAAAACAGAGATTAGATACCTTTATTTTTTTCTCACAGCAGCATGAACCTTTGGAGTTTTCTCCCTGAAAAGGCAATGGAAGCAAAATCCTTCAATATTTTGAAGGCAGGGATAGACACATTCTTGTTAAACAACGATTGAAAGGTTATTTGGGATAGGCAGGAATATTGATTTGATGAGAGAGAGAAATCAGCTCTGATCTAACTGAATAGAAGGTCAGGTCAGAGAGGCTGAATGGCCTACTACTGCTCCTGAGATGTACTTTCACATGCTTATAAGGTCAATCATCCCAGATCCAACCCTTCAACTCGGCACCACCCTCTTGACCTGATCTACCTGTCCATCTTCCTTCTCATTTATCTGCTCCACCCTCCCCACCAACCTATTTGGTTAGCACTGCTGCCTCACAGCACCAGGAATCTGGATTCAATTCCTGCCTTGGGTGACTGTTTGTGTGGAGTTTGCATATTTTCCCCGTGTCTGCATGGGTTTCCTCCCACAGTCCAAAGATATGCAGGTCAGATAAATTGGTCATACTAAGTTGTTCATAGTGTCAGGTGCATTAGTCAGGGGTAAGTGTAGAGTGGGTCTGGATGATTTGCTCTTCGAGGGTAGGTGTGCACTTGTTGGGTTGAAGGGCCTGTTTCCATACTATAGGGATTCTAATCTATCGCAATCACCTCCTACCTGCATCCACTTATCGCCATTCCACCTACCTTTCCCCCAATCCAACTCCCACCTCCCATTTATCTCTCAGCCTCCTTCCCCCTCCACATTCCTGATGGAGGGCTTATGCCCGAAATGTCAACTCTCCAGCTGATCGGATGCTGCCTGACCTGTTGTGCTTTCTCCAGTGCTACGCTTTTCAACTCTGACTCTCCAATATCTGTAGCCCTCACTTTCTCCCAATGTACTTGCCCTTCATACTGGTGCATATTACCTCCATGGAATAGCACAAGCCTCCACCAAATAATCCACAAAAGGTTCTCTGCGAACCCTTTAGGAGATTATACAAACTCCAACTGGTATTATGCCTCCTCTCAGTGTCAGTTTATTCACACCTCAGTGAGAAACAGGCCCAGGTCTCTTGAAGCTGGCATCCTTGTGGTAGGATCCCTAATTTCTGTGGTAAGCATAGTTTGCCATCTTTTCCATCAACATTATGTTTAAGGTCTGGTTCTCTCCAACAAATCCTGTTGAAACAATCAGGCCTCAAAAAATTCAAATTAATTCCTTCATTTGAGCTTCTGACAGTGCAGAGGACCATTTTAGTAACTCACAGGATGTGACCAGCCTAACATTTATTTCTTATCTGCAATTGCTCTTGAGTGGATGAAGAAAAAGAATTTGACTTGCAGCAAAGTTGGGAAGATTCATTGCTATGCATAGATGTAACTGTTTCAGTATTTCGGAAGGGATGAATCTATTAGAATTATGTTTTCACCAAACTAGCTACCTTCTGAAGGGAATCTTCTTGTCTGGTGAAGGTGCATCCACAATGCTGATACATAAGGAATTCCAGGATCTTGTTCCAAACCCAAAGAAGGAACAGCAATATATTTATAAGACAGGATGTTGTGTGTCCTGGAGGGGGATTTACAGATGCTGACATGCCCATGTGCATGCTGCTCATGTATTCCTGGTAGATGAGAATCATGCATTTGGACAGTGCTGGCAGAGAAGTGCTAGCAGGTGGGTTGCTACTACATATCCTGTATAGGATGTACAGCCTTAGAAACAAGTCTTTTAGCCTACGTGATCAATGCCGATATTTAAACATTGCATGCGACTCCTTTCACCTGAATTCATGTAACCTGGCAGAATAACCTTTCACTTATCTGTGTCACTAGCTTTCCCTTCAGGACATCTATTCCATTTGTCTAAACTATTCCTTGTACTAGTGAGTTGTGTGGGTAAAGGCAGTTCTCCTGAAATTCGAACCCTGGAATTGAAGTGTTGAGGTTTAGCGCAAGTGTCCCTTCATCCTTGTGTAGTGTGCTAGCTAATGATTTTTTCCAGTGTTATGAGTGAGCTGGATGGAGTTTCCATTTGCTGAAATGAAAATGTCTCCTGTCTGCCAGATTCAAAGTTTCTTAGTCAGCAAAACCTAAGCCATAGTGGCTGATACAACAGTGTGGACAGTCTTCGTTTCTCATTTTACCACACACCCTTTCATTTATGGTCAAGAACGTACACTGCAGTGCCTTGCAAACTATGAACCATTTTCAGCATATTCAATAGGATGCAGATTAAGACATATCTGTCCTGAGGAAGGGTCACTGGACTCAAAATGTTAAGTCTGCTGACTGACCTGTTCTGTTTCTCCAGCAATTTCTGTTTTTGTTTCAGATCTTCAGTAACTGCAGATCTTTGTTTTATTTTAACTATTTGTCAGTTTTCTGTTTTGTTTTTGTAATATTGTTTATAGATCTAGCACTTTTGTTAAAAGTGGTCATTCAGGTTACTCTATTATTTGAATACATATTCGCTCAGAGTTCATATCCCCTACATTTCACTTTGTTGTATTGTATTTGCACAAGAAAATAGAGGTAACTACTAATAAATTCCAGCTTTTCACAACCTCATTTTCTTCATTACCACATACAAACTTGGTCTTTAGATATCACAAGCCAGGAGCTCACCAAACCTCCAAGGTCTATGCATAAATTCTTTGATTGGTGCTCTGAATGCATGATCAGCAACATTCACACACACATGACCAAGGATTTGCAGTGGAATATGTCAGGATGCATGTCAGATAATTACAGTAGGCGCAACCTGAGGGTAACTGGAGGTTAACCTTTCATGTCCATGTACAGCTAAAGACAGTGAGACTCTATATATTAACTTTTTGCAGTTTTGGTGTTCAGTGTGAAGCTTCACACCAAACTACAGGCACACTGTTCTGAGTTCCTTGATAAAAACTGAAGAATTAAGGATTACATTTCATTACAGATGCTGATGTTCACAGATGTTTTAATTGGAGAAGAAAATATGAAATATATGTAAATATTCATTTCATTTATTGAATGTTCATGAGGTATGAAGTATGTTCATAGGCTATTGACTGTCGTCACTTGATTTTCGAAGGAACATAGCATAAATAGTTAATAGGCTATTTCGTCCTTTGTATCTTCACCATCTTTCAACAAGATCATGGCTGATCTTCTACCTCAGCTCTGCATTCTCATTCTGTTCCCAAATACTTGAACTTCCTTAAAAATGCAAAAGCTATCAACATCTATCATGAAAATCCTTAGCATGAGCATCAATAGCTCTTTGATGTAAAGATTTCCTAACTTCACACCTCTTTGAATATTAAGAACATTGGACCATTAGACATTGGAGCATATGTAGGTCATTTTGCTCATCGAATCTACTCTGCCATTCAATCAGATGAGGCTGATCTGATAATCTTCCACACCACATTTCTGCCTTTTTTCCATAATATCTGATTCCCTTACTGATTAAAAATCTCAGTCTGGAATATACTTAACAACTTAATTTCAGCAGACTTCTGTGGTAAAGCATTCCACAGATTCAATACCATCTGAGAGAGAAAAGAAAATTCCTCATCTCTGTCTTAAATGGACAACTTCTGACTCTGCAATAATGCCCTCTGGTCCTAGACTCTCAAACAAGGAGAAACAACTCTGCATTTATAATATCAAGCACCTTAAAAATATTACATTTCAATAAAGTGTCCAAACAATTTTCTGAACTGCAATAAGTTCAATCCCAACCTATTCAACCTCTTCTCATAAAAAAATCGACTGAACGAATCTCATCTCTACTGCCTATGAAGAAGTCTTTCCTTAGATAAGGGAACTAAAATTGTTCACAGTATTCCAGCTGTCGTCTATCGAGTGCCTTGCATAGCTTTAGCAAGACCATTCTACTTCAATACTCCATTCCCTTGAAGACAAACACTTCATTTGCCTTCCTTATTACCTGCTGAATTTGTACGCTAGTTTATTGTGATTCCTAAATCCCTCTGTGCTACAGCTTTCTGCAGACTTTATCATTTTAAATAATATTCAGCTCTTCTATTCTTCCTGCCAACATGCATAATCTTACATTATCCCACATTATATTACATCTGTCAAGTTATTTGAACATTCATGTAACCTGTCTGTATCCTCTTGTGGACTCCCACTGTTATCCCTGCTACTTGCCTTCCCACCTATTTGTGTGCTATCTGCAAGTTTGGCAGTGGCTTTCCATCATCAATTCATTAATATATAAATAGCATATAATATAATATAATACAATATAATATAATATAATAAAATATAATATTTGCAAAGGTTTCTTTGATCCCCAAAGAAAGTTGATGATTCATATTATCTGATGTGGTTTCAAAGGTAAAATAACGCTGGCAATATAATATGATCTCAGTGCTTCCCCACATGTTTGCCAATGTAACATATATGACAAAGACTGAATTCTTGTTGACACAGATGTCTTGGTGTTTATTAATAACACTAACTATTTACATTGTTATAACATTTCTGGCTTGCACATCGTTTCAAACATATGCTGACTGATGTTACATCTACATTACATAGTGCTAACACTACACTTAACTGACAGTAAAAACTACCCACTCTACTGATTCTATTGTACTGACTCCATTGCACTAGCTGGCTAATGAAGATAGGAAAGGTCTTTACACCAGAACAAAATATATGATTATGACATCTAATTATCTTAATGGTATACTTGCTTTCTGGGAATAGTGCAATGATACAACAATAAAATAAACAATTCAAATATCCACAGGTCCCTGAAGGCAACAGGATAGGTTAATAGGGTAATTAAGAAGGCATATGGGATGTTGCACTTTATCAGTTAAGGCATAGTTTATAAGAACAGGACCTGTATGTTACGTTGGACCTGTACAGAATTTTATTTAGGTCACAGTTGGAGTACTGTGTGCAGTTGTGGTCAACGCAATATAGGAAGGATGTGATTGTACTGGAGACGGTGCAGAGGAGATCCTTCACATGTTGCCTGGGACAGAGTAGTTCAGCTATGAAGAGAGGCTGCAATAAGCTCAGGTTGTTTTCTTTGGAGCAGAAAAGGAGAAGAGGGGATTTGATGGAGGTGTATAAGATTATGAGGGGCATGGAAAAGGTGGAGAGAAAGTAGCTGTTCCCTTTAGCTGAAAGGCCAATAACAAGAGAGTATAATTTTAAGGTAAGAGCCACGAGGTCTAGAAGGGATATAAGGAAATATTTTCCACTCGGGGGTGGTGGGGTGTCTGGATTGCGCTGCCTAGGAGGGTTGTTGAGGTAGGAAACCTCACAACCTTTAAAAAGTATTCGGATGAACACTTGAAGTGTCATAACATTCAAGGCAATGGGCAGAATGAGACAAGTGTAGGTTCAGAGTAGCAGACTTGACAGGCTGCAGGGCCTCATCTGTATATTATACTTCAATGATCTATAAATATTTTGGGTTGTTTTCCTCTCCAAAAGGAGTGAACCGGTCTGAAGATTGCTGTAAATTTCCAAGGCAGTGAAATTAATCATGTAGAGTATCTATGGAATCAGAAATTAGATGGAATTTGATTAGAACCAACATCAGCCAAAGTTTTGCACCATTTTGAAGGTAGTGAAAATATTTAAAGAACCTCTTTGTATTCATCCTAATCTCGTCATCCAAGATGACATCATACCCCCTTTTTGTCCTGCTGATTTCCTTCTTCAGTAAGCTCCTGTATTCCCTGTATACCTCCAGCAATTCCCTTGATACCAGCTGCTTGTACCTGAGCCACGCCTACTTTTTTCTGGTCAAAGCCTCAATATCTCTTGTCATCCAAGCTTCCCTATTCCTACCAGCCTTGCCCTCCACCCTCACAGGATCTTGAACTCTATCTATCTCACTTTTAAAGGCTTCCCACTTGCCAGAAGTCCCTTTGCCTGTGAGCAAACTACTCCAATCAACTCCTGCAAGCTCCTGTCTAATTCCATCAAAATCCACCTCAGGTTCCAACTTGAACCTGAGGACCAGTTTTGTCCCTCTCCATGACAACTTTAAAATTAATAGAACTATGGTCACTGGTCCCAAAGTGCTCCCCCATTGTCATCTCCATCACCTGTCCTGCTTCATTTCCCAAGAGTAGGTTGGGTTTTGCCCCTTCCTGTGTAGGGCCCTCTATTGCTTGAGGAAACTTTGCTGAACGCACTTAACAAATTCCACCTCCTCTAAACCCTTAAGGTTCTGGCAATCCCAGTCTATATTAGAAAAATTAAAATCCCTTACTATGACAACCCTATTGCTTCTGCAAGTCTCCCCAGTCACCCTGAATATTTGTTCCCCTAATTCCCATTGACTATTTGGGGACCTATAGTACAACCTCAAAAACGTCACCATCTCCTTTTGATTTCTTAGCTCTACCCAATGAATAATTTCTCTTCTAACTTGTTGCAGTTTAAAATAAAAGCTTCATTCATGTCTGAGCTTGATATAGACCATTCAAAGTTGGAATCATTATACAAAGAAGTTGGGATCAATAACCTACTTGTAACTTTTAGCCACAAGTTGGCAATTGTGCTGCAAAGGCACAATACAAGTCTATCCAAGGTTTCCATTTCTAAAGATGTTAAGGTTTAATGTTAGATATGTATTCGATAAATGGGATTAGATGTAAGAGAAAATGCATTGATTCAACTCCTAAAGAGATCTGTACTGGAATTGTAAATTCAGTGATTGGCTGTGTGGTGTTGTAGTACTTCCTTCAATCACAGACCCTTTCATTAATGTGGACCATTGCATACAGATTGATATATTTGCTCTGGTTGAGTTAATAGAATGCTTGCCTCTGAGCCAGAGGATTGTGAATTTAAGTCCTGCATTAGCACAGAAACCTAGGCTGACATTCCAGTATGGTAGAGAGGAAGTGCAGCACTGTAATAAATGTGGATGAGACATTGAATTGAACCCCTGTCAAGTGGATAGAAAAAGAAAACTCACATTTATTTTCATAAAGGAGCAAAGGAGCTATTCCCATTGTTCATATCACTGAATAAATATATCAAAAACTGATTAAATGGCCCCTACAACATTATTGTTCATGGTACTAGACAGTGCACAAATTGCCAAATTTCTTTCATTACCTCAGTAATTACATATCAAAAGAACCTTAAGGTCTGGACAGTGCTTTCTAATGTCTTGTAGTTAGTTGTGAAATATGCTATATAAATGCAAGGTACTTTTTTAAATTAAAAAGACTATAATAAATTATCAAGCAAAATGTAAGAGAAGAAAACAATGACTGATTTTGTTTTTTCTTTCTGTGTCTGAAACAAATTCAGGAATATAAGGCAGGGGCATTGCATTCCCACAATACATCCCAATCCACTTTCCATCCATTGAATCCATGCACCAAAACTTTGTTTGGGTCTGTTAAATTTATATGCGCTCTTTTCCAGCTGTTTTCCTGTTCTTACTGTGCCAAAGCAGTTCAGTAACTCCAAATGTAGGAAGAGGAAATTAAAGAAAACTACCTTTGCTAGAAGTGATATACATTTATAAACAGGGACCAATATTCTGTATGAAACTACCATGTTCATGTGCTGTGTATTTTTAAAAATTCAGTAAAAGCATGGGATGCAATAATATTCTGTTGCTTGCTCCATGGCAATATCTCAGCAAATCTGAGTTGACCTGTCAACCAATCAGCACTTTGTCTCTCCTACATTAAAATTGTTGTCCCCTTTGATATTTGGCATTCTTGCACTTGTCCTGCCTGATGATTTCAAAACAAAAAAACCCTTCAAAGACATGTATCTTTTCTTTGCAACATTCAAGTTTTGTTCAACTGAATGATCATCAATAAAAAAGCCTTCCACCCAGTGTATCTTTCAAACATTAGTGTTGCATATACTGGCATCTGAATGGATCAAATAATAATACTGATGATTGAAAGTTTATTTGCACTAGAAGTTGAGTTAATTAATCATTTAAATAATTTAGGTAATATAGGAAAATATTCAGTGCTTAAAAGATTAGAAATGTCAAATAATTCAGGGCAAGAGACTTTGAACTAAATGAAGTTGACTTTGTTCACATAACCATGAATCATAGCTAGACACGAGACCACTAAACAGGTAATGTCAATACACAGAATATTTAAATAAGGAGAAGACAAATTATTTTCTGCTGGCTTCTTGTATTGTCAATATATTTGATTTGGTTTGAGTGATTTTATGGGCAAATACCACATTGGCCACAATTCTGAGCATCAGGAATTGGTCTCAGGTTGACATGGGGTGTAATCATGTACTGCTATTGGGATTGCTTATCTTAGAGAAAGAGGTCACCTTAACCAAATTGTAACCAGATTACCATCCTGGAGGTAGGACATCATCTTAAGAAGTTACCAACCTAGCACTGAAGGGTGGCTAATTCGCTTAATTAATTGCCCATTTGTTGGCTAATTGGTGATTCCACCGTGATCTTCCTGAAAATTAAGTCTCGTAAGTTCATAGAATCAGCTCACCATCATCTGGCCTGGTGATCCTTTGAGGTCTCCTGTTCTATCATCATTCTGTTTGCTCCTCACACTAGGCCTCAGCCAGCAGTGGAGCAGCATACATCAACTGGCCATGTGTGTTCCGGAGGTCTATCCTGCGGGGGCTTGGCATGCAGCTGAGATCACGGCTTAATTCGTTCTAGTTCTCAAAATGGAGGGGCCCTCACAGATCTGCTCCTTTAAATTTAAAGAGGAGATAGAAATACTTTTAATTCGCCATGGGTTGAAGGATTTTGTCGAGCAGTTAGAACAGTGGAGTTGAGGCCCAGGTGAGATCAGCTATTGTCACATCAAATGGTAGAGCAGCCTTAAGGGGTTGAATTATCAACTTGATAAAACGCATTGGGGGAAATCAGTCACTGGCATGAAAGCACCAGGTTGGACAATGCAAATGGAGAAATTGTAAGAAAACACAATTAATTCTGATGGTGCCAACATATCCGAAAAGACACAGAAATGGTGACATTTATAAAAACTGCTAAAGATTTTAATTGCTTGGTGCAGTATAGGTTTACTGTGCAGTATTAATCTAAAATATCTTATACGTTTTGTTGATCTTTCTCCACTGTTGGTACTGCACCCATAGGAAGACAATGCCATGAAACATGCTTCAGTCCTATTTTGGAAAGTGGGGTTTGGGGGCAACATTAATGGTCAGGCAGGCCCTAGCAGTAGAATGGGTTGGGGAGAGAAGGGAGTGGATGAAAACAGGGGCAGGGGGTGCCATGGAGCTGACCATTACAGCTAGTGGGATTGTGGGTCAAGGTGTGCCTGCATATAAGGGGCCCCCAGCCCAAGTCTGCAGGGAGGTTACTAGGCGATCTCCCCATGAGGCAGAGGGCCCATCCACCAATGGAAAAGTTCTAACTGTAGTGGATAAACGCCCTTAATTGTCCCCTTCACATAATTCAATTGAACTATGAGTAGGAGAGTGATCAACTGTTATTCTCCATCCCAGATAAAAGGGAATGACAATGGGAAGGCAATGGGCACTCCGGCTCCTGTCTTCATGTAGACATCTCTCAGGATGCACACAAAGGGCTTGTGTCCAAGATGTTGGTGTTTTCCAAAATGGCAAAGTACAAATATAGTACTAATGAGCACTTAAGGTAAATCTGAATAAGTATATGCAGATGACAGGGATAGTAGACATAGAAGAATAGGCTGAGAGGAGGATGACCACTCATGAAGACCAGTTTGGTGGAATAGTCTGTTTCTGTAGATTCATTATGATTCTTCTCCATCTATTGGGGAAGTCCTCATCAGTGTACTTTACAATGCCATTACACACCACAGCCAATGGAATTTGTATACCCAAGATTACCTGCAAACTTTGACTAAATATAATCAGTGCTGTTCATTTATGGATCCACCTTGACTATCCTCTTACTGTTATTTTTAATTAACACAGTTCAGACAAATCATAGCATACATTTGAGGTGGGTGGGATATGAACTCAGACCTTCTTGTTCAAAGGTATCGCTGCACCAGAAGAGACCCTAATCTATCCTCTTGTGATCTGAACCTATAGAATGGTGTACCAAGCCTGGATTGTGATTAAGAGTGAGCACGTGAAACCCATTAGAAGGCTGAATGTTTTGAACTGCAGCCACTTGCTTAACCCTTTGTCCCACACTGCTGCTCTATCAACCAATTATCACCAATTTTGTTTTTTTTTACATTTTATTTTTTTTTAAATGGAACATCAAAGAATTCAAACAGTATGCAGGAATGTTCATGAAGTTACCACTGAGCAAACTACAGCATTTACCATATCTGTTTGGAAAATGGGCTTAAATGAAAAGTAAGTACTAAAACTAGAATATTTACACAATGTCTAACCATGAAGAGCAACCAATCCCCAAAGTTCTGCCCATGAATAAATTATCAATGATTATTATACATAATGTAAGATGATTAAACCACTCAACATCATTCACTGCCAAATTAATTCTGCATTCATCCTGTGCTATGTACTGGTAAGAATACTGCAAGGTTCCACACTGAACTATAATGCTGCAGAACACTGTGAGAATTAACTAAATACTGTATATTAACCAGCCGTGATCATTGTATTTAGAAATAGCTAAAAAAAAAGCTTCAAGAAAAAGCAACTCTTGCAAGGTCCAAACAATTACTAAATTTTTTACAATTCCTAGTGTATATGGCAGATAACTCATTGTTTATATGACATGGTCTCATGCAAAGTATGACAAGCTTTTTCAAGGCTTATAAATGTCATTCTCTCTCTCTTTGAGGGTATCTTCATTTATCATTTTCTCTGAGATTTTTTTTTATTAAATTTTCCCTCACATTTTATCACAGCTTTTGTTCTACAGCAAAAATATTCCCATAGCTGCGGGGCTGCATTCTGCATTCCTATAATGACTGGGCAGTTGTTTCACCCTGTACAATAAAAGGGAGTCCGCAGTACTTTGCACATGGTACCTTAGTATCAGTTTACGTAGTACAGCCAGTAGATCAAGTTGAACAGAGAAAAAATGACTGGAAACACTATCCTTGACCACCTGTCTATGGCGTTAACGTCAGTCAGATTGGGGATTTTTATTTTTAGCTGGGAGGACCTTCTTCGCAAACGGTTCTTCTTAGCCTGGGCAGCATTTCTGTCCAATGTGCTGCGGCCTAGTCCTTCTCGGGCTGTGCTTTGTTTCCTGTACTGAATTCCTGAGTTGTCAAAGGACATCACTGAATTCCTGGATTCGGTCACACTTGTGGTAACCTCTGTTGACGTAACTTCATTGTGAATCTCCAGGGCTGACAGCAGGATATTTCCATGGGCATCCACCTAAGTACACATAAAAAACAGAATGCACGTCAGTCATATTTCCCAAAGCCAGACTCACAACGCCATCACAATGCTTGGTTGGACAGTATGCAGCACAGCAGTGGGGACATTCAAACCCTATAATGGGCATCGCAGAAAATAATAGAGGAGGGATTGATAATGTCAAGCAAACAAATTGCTCACTGTGGTAAAGGGCTCAAATACAAGGAGGCACAAGGTACAAATTCGGAGAAATCTTTAATTAGGGTTGAGCCTTTACATCTGAAAAGGAAAAGACATATGAAATAAATTACAAGAGAAGGCCATTAAAGAGAGCTGTGTAACTGAGTTTAGGAAATAATGGATATTTTCTGCAGAGAGAAGAACTTGAGTAGGATCCTGTCCGAGTCATAGAGGTTTATAGTATGTTCGGCCCTTCGCCCCAACTTGTCCATGCCGCCCAGTTTTCACAATTAATCTAGTCCCATTTTTTCCACCACTACCTATAGCAGACACTCACCACCTTCTGTGTGAAAAAGTTGCCCCTTTTGTATCTCTCCTCTCTCACTTAAACCTATGTCCTCTAGTTTTAGACTCCCCTACCATGAAAAATGCTGTTGGCTATCTATCTCATCTACACCGCTCATGATTTTATAGAACCTCCACAAGGTCACCCCTTAGTTTCCCATGTTCGAGAGGAAAAGTCCCAGCTCAGTTTATTATGCTTTATCTCTTACTTTTACCTCGATGTTAGCATGGCAGCACATTGTAAATTGCAACAGAAAATCATTCTTCACAATTTTACTTGTACCCAAATGTGCCACCATGGCGATTTGTGACACTTGTTGTCCAGGTTGGCCCAAGCTAGTTTGGCAAGAGGGTGGGAACCAGAGCTACATATGTGAGAGGGGCATAGCTGTAGATGGGGCAGTGACAGGATGTCGTGAATCTATCGTGAAGGATTTTCATGAGATGAAACAAAGAGATCGGTTAAAGTATGTCTGCTTTAATGCAAGGAGTGTCCGAAATAAGAGTACTGAACCTACAGCTTGGATCAGTGCTTGGTTCTATGACGTTGTGGCCATAACGAAGATGTTGATTTCACAGGGGCAGGAATGGTTGCTAGATGTTCCAGGGTTTAGAACATTTAAAAAGAACAGGGAGGGTAGGAAAAGAGGACGGGGTGTAGCATTACTACTCAGAGAGTGCATCACAGCTACAGAAACAAAAGTTGTTGAGGAAGGTTAGTCTACTGAGTCAGTACAGGTGGAAGTTAGGAACAGCAAGGGAGCAGCCACCTCATTAGGGGTTTTCTACAGACCCCCAATAGCAGTAGGGAGATTGACAATCTCATAGCAGATTTTGGAAAAAATGCATATGTAGCAGGGTTGTTGTTATGGGTGACTTCAGCTTTCCCAATAATGACTGGAACTTCCTCAGTGCAGATGGTTTGGATGGAGCCGTTTTTGTCAGGTGTGTTCAGGAGGTTTCCTTACTCAGTATGTAGACAGGTCGACGAGGGGAGAGGCCATTTTGTACTTGGTGCTTGGCAATGAGCCATGACAGGTGTCAGATCTCACTGTAGGAGAACACTTTGGTGACAGTGACCACAACTGCCTCACATTTATCATAGCTTTGGAGAGGGAAGGAAGCAGGTACAAAGGGAAGATATTTAATTGGGGAAAAGGAAACTATGACATTATCAGACAGGAGTTGGGAAGTACATATTGGGAAACATTGGTCCACAGAAAAGGCACAACAATGTGGAGACTTTTTAAGGAGCAGTTGTTATGAGTGATGCACAAAGTTGTTCCTCTGAGACAGGTAAGAAGGGGTAAGATTAAGGAGCCTTGGATGACGAGAATAGAGGAGCTTCTTGTCGAAAAGAAGAAGGCAGCTTATATAAGGTGGAGGAAGCAAGGATCTATCACAGCTTTAGAGGATTACAGGCTTGCTAGAAAGGAGCTCAGAAATGGACTGAAGAGAGCCAGGAGGGGGCAAGAGAAAGGCTTGGCAGGAAGGATTTGGGAGAACCCAAAGGCAATTTATTCATACATGAGGAATAAGAGAATGATCAGGGAGAAGGTAGGGCCGGTCAGGGATAGCATAGGGAACTTTTACATGGAGTCTGAGCAGATAGGAGAAGCCCTAAGTGAGTTTTTGCTTCAGTTTTCACGAAGGAAAGGGACCTTGTTGTGAATGAAAACTTTGAGGAGCTGGGATACAGGCTTGAACAGATCAAGATTGATGAAGTTGACGTGCTGGAAATTTTGGAAAACATTAAGATTGATAAGTCTTCAGGGCCAGACCAGATTTGTCCTAGGTTCCTCTGGGAAGCGAGAAAGGAGGTTGCTAAGTCACTGGTGAAGATCTTTGCTTCCTCACTCTCCATGGGAGTCGCACTGGAGGATTGGAGGGAGGCAAATGTTGCTCCTCTTTTCAAGAAGGGGAATAGGGAAATCCCTGGCAATTACAGACCAGTCAGTCTAACATCTATTGTCAGCAAGGTTTTGGAAAGAATTCTGAGGGATAGGGTTTATGACTATTTGGAAATGCATAACGTGATTAAAGGCAGTCAGCATGGCTTTATGAGGGGCAGGTCATGCATTATAAATCTTGTTGAGTTCTTTAAGGAGGTGAGGAGACAGGTCAATGAAGGTCGAGCAGTGGATGTGGTGTATATGGACTTCAGCATGGCATTTGATAGGGTTCCCCATGGTAGGCTCATTCATAAAGTCAGGAGGCATGGGATACAGGGAGATTTGGCTATCTGGATTCAGAATTGGTTGGCTGACAGAAGGCAGAGAGTGGTTGTAGATGGAAAGTATTTTGTCTGGAGGTCAGTGGTGAGAGATGTCCTGCAGGGTTCTGTTCTTGGGCCTCTGCTCTTTGTAGTTTTTATAAATGACTTGGATGAGGAGGTTAGGGGTGGGTTAATAAATTTGCAGATGACACAAAGATTGGAGGTGCCTTTAATCGTATCATAAGCTATTGCAGGCAGCAGCGCGACATAGACAGGATGCAGAGCTGGACTGAGAAATGGCAGCTGGAATTCAACATGGATAAATGTGAAGTGATGCATTTTGGAAGGTTGAACTTGAATGGTGAACATAGGATTCTTGGCAGTGTGGAAGAACAGAAGGATCTTGGTGTTCAAGTGCATAGATCCGTCAAAGTTTCCACCCAAATGGATAGGGTTGTTAAAAAAAGCATATGGTGTTTTGGCTTTCATTAACAAGGGGATCGAGTTTAAGAGCTGCGAGGTTTTGCTGCAGCTCTACAAGTCTCTGGTGAGACCACACTTGGAATATTGCATCCAGTTCTGATCGCCCTACGATAGGAAAGATACGGAGGCTTTGGAGACGGTGCAAAGGAGGTTTACCAGGATGCTGCCTGGACTGGAGGGCTTGTCTTATGAAGAGAGGTTGACTAAGCTTGGACTGTTCTCTCTGGAGGGAAGGCGGAAGAGAGATGACTTGATTGAGGTGTACAAAGTAATGAGAGGCATGGATAGAGTCAATAGCCAGAGAATTTTCCCCAGGGCAGGATTGAGTGGTACGAGGGGTCATAGTTTTAAGATATTAGGAGGAAGGTATAGAGGAGACGTCAGAGGTAGGTTATTTATGCAGAGAGTTGTGAATGCATGGAATGCGTTGCCAGTGGTGGTTGTGGAAGCAGAATCATTAGGGACATTTAAGAGACTGCTAGACATGCACATGGACAGCAGTGAATTGAGAGGAGTGTGGGTTAGGTTATTTTATTTTAGATTAGGAATAATCCTCGGCACAACATCATGGGCAGAAGGGCTTGTTCTGTGCCGTACTTTTCTATGTTCTATGTTCTATAAACCATCAAACCCTTTTCAGATCATCTAAAAGATGGTGTCACCCTTTGGTGTAAGTTGTCTGACAATCCAACATTTTGGAATCTTCAGTGTCAGCTGAAAACACTGGAATGCATCTGATTATTATATGCAGATAGCAAGAGAAAGATTTTAAAAAACATGATCTTAAAATAAATAGGTTAATGAATTCCAAACAGGTTAGTCATTAATACCGTATGATCACACAACATAATTTCGACAGTTCCCTTTCAACTTGATAGTGGAATGGTCAACAAAAAGTATCAATTCTTTAAATAATAGCTTCTCTGGTGGGTCTAATGAACTGAAAAAACAATGTATGGATTTATACTAGAGATGTATTGAACAGATGAAAATGTCAATACTTAACAGGGGTTCCTTGCACAGGCTTCATAGAATCCCTACGGTGTGGATATCGGCCATTTCGCCACTGGGTCTGCACTGACCTTCCAAAGATCCCAGTCCCCTTCCCTATTCCCTGAACCCACATTTATCATGGCTGATCCATCTTCCCTGCACATCCCTAAACACAATGCACAATGGCACTGGCAATGACCAGGGTGTGATCAAACAAACAATACCAGTATTGATAAATTTTGACCCACCACCCACTTAGCAATCCTACCACAAATATAGGACTGCAAGAAAATCAGACAAAAACAAAGTTCATGTCTTTCATCCTTTTCCATTTTGATACAATAATCTTTTCTTCGTGGTATAGCTCTCGTCTGCCAATGAGAAACCCACACTATATTTTCTAAGGGCATCTGCCAAAGTTCTGAAGAGACAGGCAGGCCATTCTTTGGAATTAGTCTCCTGAGGGTGGAAATCCCACCCTCCACAAGTTGTTAGGGTGACCAGTTGCCATGGTAGCTGCTGGGAGAGCAGCACGAGGACCCAGGAGCAAAGTAAATGATTTGCGAGGGTGACGGGTGCATTTATGCTGTGTGAGTGACAGGGATAGGGTAGGGTGAGGGGATGATTGCTCTCAATAGCCTTCTCGCCAAATAGGCACCGAGCACCTTTGATCAAGGACCCCACTCAGACAACATGCTTCCAGCACGGTGGTAAGTTCAAAAGATGCTGGAAAAATCTCAGCAGGAACAGAAGCAAGTTGAGGTCCTGAAATGGTCCTTACTTGAGCAGTGAAGGGCCTTAATTGGCGGTGGGATAGGAAGGCTAATCCCACTTACATCAAATCTAATTCCAATGTGGGTGGGATTTGATTTGATTTGTTATTTTCACAGGTACCAAAATACAGTGAAAAGTATTGTTATGTTTGCTATCCAGGCAATTCGTACTTTAAGGGAGTGAAGATGCTGTGAACCACTACCACATCTGTGTAAACACTTTTTCTTGACTTCAGCCTCACCACCTCTCGAGGTATAAGAGTCTACCTGTTAATTCTATCCATTAATCCATGATAGATCCAAGCAGCAAGTGAGTAAAACTGCAATGATCGAAAGCTTGGAAAAAAGATGTGAAAAGATGTTTTTCCTCCCAATAACACTACGCATAGCATGTGCAATGTCTCAAATCATTTATATACTGAATTGTTAAATACTATACAATGAAGAAAAGCCAGATAATTTGTACTTAATTGAATCAATATTAATTGCTTCCACCATCACCTTAGAAACCTTGCTCTGAAGAATGATCTTAAATTTGTGGAAATAATGTGTGGAATTTTACTTGTCGAGGGTATGGTGCTGGAAAAGCACAGCAGGTCAGGCAGCATCCGAGGAGCAGGAAAATCGACGTTTCAGGCAGAAGCCCTTCATCAGGAATGAGGCCTGCTCCTCGGATGCTGACTGACCCACTGTGCCTTTCCAGCACCACACTCCTGACTCTGATCTCCAGCAGGTGCAGTCCTCATTTTCGCCCTGTGGAATTTGACAGTCAGGGACAAAGTCCCAATGGCAGGGTGTCAGGCAGGTGGGCAGAACTGAGTAATAAGGGACATAGGTAGCTTAAGTGAGTAAGCAAAGGTCTGGCAGATGGAATACAAAGTTAATAAATTTGAAGTCATCCATTTCGGTGGAATAACAGCAAAAAGGACTATTACTTGAATGTTAAGAAATTGCAGCATGCTGCTGTGCAGAGGGACCTGGGTGTCCTTGTGCATGAATCACTGAAGGTTGGTCTGCAGGAGTAACAGGTAGTTAAGAAGGCAAATGGAATTTTGCCCTTCATTGCTAAAAGGATTGAGTTCAAAAGCAGAGAGGTTATGTTGCAGCTGTATAGCGTGCTGGTGAGGCCATACCTGGAGAACTGTGTGCAGTTTTGGTCTCCCTCCTTGAGAAAGGATGTATTGGCACTGGAGGGGGTGCAGAGGAGGTTCACCAGGTTGATTCCAGAGTTGAGAGGGTGGTTTATGAGGAGAGACGGAGCAGACTGGGATTGGCACGGTGGCACAGTGGTTAGCACTGCTGCCTCACAGCGCCAGGGACCTGGGTTCAATTCCCGCCTCAGGCGACTGACTGTGTGGAGTTTGCACATTCTCCCTGTGTCTGCGTGGGTTTCCTCCGGGTGCTCCGGTTTCCTCCCACAGTCCAAAGATGTGCAGGTCAGGTGAATTGGCCATGCTAAATTGCCCGTAGTGTTAGGTAAGGGGTATATGTAAGGGTATCGGTGGGTTGCGCTTCGGTGGGTCGGTGTGGACTTGTTGGGCCGAAGGGCCTGTTTCCACACTGTAAGTAATCTAATCTAATATTCATTGGAATTTAGAAGAATGAGGGGGGAATCTTACAGAAACATATAAAATTATTAAGGGAATAGGCAAGATAGAAGTAAAGAGGATGTTTCCACTGGCAGGTGAAAATAGGTCAAGAGGGCATAGCCTCAAGATTAGAGGGAGCAGATTTAGGACTGAATTAAAAAGGAATTTCTTCACCCAGAGGGTTGTGAATCTGTGGAATTCCCTGCCCAGTGAAGTGGTTGAGGCTTCCTTGGTAAATGTTTTTAAATCTAAGATAGATAATTTTTTGAATAGCAAAGGAATTAAGGGTTACGGTGAGAGGGAGCTTGAGTGGAGCTGAATCCACAAGAAGATCAGCCATGATCTGATTGAATGGCAGAGTAGGCTCGAAGGGCCGGATGGCCTACTCCTACTCCTCGTTCTTATGTTCTTATGCTCTTAGAATTTGCTGGCAGTATCTGATATGTCAGGGTGATCCAATAAATAAACCTTGGATGACTGAGGAGGCCATCTAACAGATGAAGAAAAGTAATTACTGCTGAGGGAACAAGGAGGTCATGGGGGTCCTCCATTTTGTCAGTGCACTGGGTTTTTATTCTGCTGAGACAAGCAGAAAGGGAATGATTGAAAGGGAAGTCCCTCCACTGCCAAAAGAGAGGTACAAATCTAACCCAGGCCAATACTGCAGAATCAGTCTCTTCCCAAGGTGTAGGGAGGGATCATCAGTGCACCAGCTTCTCATCAATAATCGGCTTCTTGATGCATTCAACAATCTGTGCTGTCCCTGGCTGAATCCAAATGTGCGTTTATGAGTTGAGTGGAAATGGGAAGCTGAGGAAAGTCTCTCTTGGCTTCTAGGGAGAATACCAATGAAGGGGTAAAACTGAAATCAATGGATGGCAAAGCAAGTCACCTCCAGTGATAAGACACAATGGTTTCCTTGGCTTTGGTGACTCTTATTTAATGTTACAAGGACAGGCTCCTAAGCCCAACCACTTCAAGCTACCTCACCACCTTTAGTGCATTAATGGCTCAGAGATAGAGACAATTATCTGATAATTTTCAAGAACAGCAGCAAGAATAGAAGAGTTGAATATTATTTAAGTAGAGGAGGACAGCAGGATGTTGCAGCACAGACAGATTTGGAAGATCTCATGCAAAGTGGCAAAACACTAGCATACTAGTTCCGAAGGTAATAAGAAATACACTCCAACTTGAATATGTATTGTAACACCATATTATTTTTGTATGCTAGCTTTCTGTGATTTTACATGAGGACTCCCACATCCCAAGTGTTTTGCCATACCCTATTTAAAAAATAAATGATATTTTAAGTTCCATCCTTCTTTCCTCTGAATGGGTTTGTAGTGATCTGACTTCTTGAACTGCTGTAGATCACCTGGTGTGGGTACACCCACTGTGATGTTAGAAAGTTCAAGCATTTGACCTGGAGACAGTGAAGGAACTGTGGTTAGGAGACCCATGACCTCCAGGATTGTTTCAGAAATATTGATTGTTTTTCATGAGCATAGATCAAAAATCAAACTGTACACTTAGCCTGACTGTAATTTGCAAACTGTAGAGCTAGTACAGACAGTATTCATGCAGTCAGGCCTTGAGTAATCAATTTCCCATTGAAACCAGACAGGCCTGGAACTGCCTGGCCACATTATTTCAGAACAAACAAATGTTTACATCTCCAGTGAAGCTGCCTGGTTAAAAGAACGTTAACCAGACTTGGAGGCACCCAGCACAGTAGAAGGCCAGAAACACAGCGTGACAAGTATAGCATGTGACAGTTCAAGGTTCAAACCCATGTTCTGTGACCTCCCAATGTGGAAAATATTCATTTCATTGGATCTTCCTGCCCCTGCTTGATGCTAGTATTGGACATAGGCTGTACAATCTTTGAGAAAAGCGTGAAGAGGGTTAAAAAGGGGCAGACCTGGACTCCCAGCTCTTTGGAGCAGCCTTATTCACCAGGTGTTACCAGTCCTTTCAGTCAAAATGCAGGGGGAGGGACCTGTGGATAAAGTGCAGCAAATCTTTGGAAGCATATGTCAGAAGTATATCACTAATGTAGCCAAAAGAGAAAATGCTGGAAAATCTCAGCAAGTCTGGCAGCATCTGTAAGGAGAGAAAACAGCTGACATTTCGAGTCTAACTGACCCTTTGTCAAAGCTAAAAAAAAGGGGAGAAATAGGGAGGTATTTATAGTAGTCTGAGAGAAGGTGAGTCATGGCTCCAGAATCAAAGAGGTGATAATGACAATGCATAGAGAGACTATAGGGAGATTAGGAGCTGTGAATGACCAAGGCTGCAGCCAGTGCTATGTGACAAAATATGTGGGGGATGGGGGAGGAGGGATGAAGCAGAGGCAAAATGGGAAACAGGGGAGAAGGGTAGCAAAGGGGGAAGAGGAGAGGAAAAAGGTGATGAGAGAGTGGGGAACGAGAGAAAGAGAGACAATCAAGAAATAAGAGGTACAGAACAGTGAAAAAAAAGTTAAAAAAGATAAATAAAATAAATGAAATAAAATTATCTGAAGTACTTGAATTCAATGTTGACACCGGCAGGCTGTAACGTGCCTAGTCGGAAGATGAGATGCTGTTCCTCCAGTTTGCGTTGAGCTTCACTGGAACATTCTGGATTAGAATGCTGCTGGAAAAGCACAGCAGTTCAGGCAGCATCTGATGTTGTCTGACCTGCTGTGCTTTTCCAGTACTACTCTAATCCAGAATCTGGTTTCCAGCATCTGCAGTCATTGTTTTTACCTTCACTGGAACATTGCAGCAGGCCAAGTTCAGACATGTGGGCATGGGAGCAGGATTGTGTGTTGCATTTGCTTTTATCACTATAATGTAGATTTGTGATTGAGATTTAAGACTATTTACTGAAGATTCCATAGTAGAATCTAATAAACATTGCTTTTCCTTGATAAAGTGCTCCATAAGTTTTATTTACAGACTTTTTTTTAATCATTCACAGGATGAGAGCATTGCCGACTAATCCAGCATTCATTGACCGTCACTAATTACCCAGAGGGCAATTGAGAGTCGACCACATTGTTGCGGCTCTGGAGTCACATGTAGGTCAGACCAGGCACAGATGGCAGATTTCCTTCCCTGAAGGATATCAGTGAGCCAGATGGATCTTTCTGATAATTGACAACAGTTTCATGGCCACTAGTAGGTTCTTAATTTCAGATTTTGATAATGAATTCAAATTCTACCATAAGGCATGGGTGTGATTTGAATCCATGTCTCCAGAACAAGAGCTGAATTTCTGATAGTAATCACTAGGCCATTGCCTCCCCTTGAGTTGGATCTTTCCCCTAACTCTTGTTCCCTTTGTCTATCTCACTGCTTAACATGCCTGAGTTAACAAAGGTTACTGCAAACTGGTCAAAGTTAGTCAAAACACTTTTACCCATCCTTTCACTTCAGAACGGTGATATAATTTTCAATTCAGCATAGATTGTGCTTTGAAGGGGCACTTGCAGATCATGGGGTTTCCCCTCTGACTTGTCTTCAAAATGGTAGGGGTTGTGGGTTTCGAAGATCCTTTTGCCATGTATTGTATGGATTGCTCAAACTGCTGCCAATCATGCATGGAAGTAAATGTTTAAGGTGTTGGATGAAGTGCTCTGACAAATTCCTGCCTGACACCATCATAGGATCACCATTAGTTCAAGAAAATGATCCCGCCATCTTCTGAGGGGAAGAGGAAATGCTGAACAAAGACCATTCCTGCTGTCACCCACACCCATAAGGGAAGGCAATTATGCAGTAGTAATGTCACTGGGTTAGCAACCCCGACCTAGTGTCCTGAGGTTTGAAATAAAAAAAATAGAAAGCTTATCCAATAACGACCATATAACCAGTGGCAACTGTCATTAAAAACCCATCTGATTCATCAATGGCCTTTAGGGAAGGAAATCTATCATCCTTACATGATCTGGCCTAAATTTGACTCTAGACCCTCAGCAATGAGGTTACTTCTCAACTGCTCTCTGAATAATTAAGGATGGGCAATAGATGCTGGTTCAGTGAACAAAAATTAGTCACTATCAGTTCATTAATTCTGTTCTGTTTCTTTATGAATACTATATTAAAAATGAAAGTAATTCTATCCAAATGATATCTTTTAAATAATCTGTAATACATTATATTTCATATTTCACAGGAAATTATTTATTGAAGTCCTTAAGGGTATCACACTTATGAGATTAATGACCCAGAAACAGAAAATTATCTTCAAGTTTTTTTTGGAGCTCATTAATCTCAATTACAGTCGAGGGTCAGAGTCAGGTTTCATATCAAGTGTTGGGATAGCAATGACCACAAAAGAAAGCATGCAATCTTCAATAACACTAATGGTTCTCGGAGAGCTCTTACACTGCAGGTACCAAATCACATCGATAGCATCCTAATTGAGTTGGAAGCCAATGCACTGGGTTGTAAATCCTGCTTGAACTGCTGTGCAATCAAACAAAGTCCACTGATTGCCAGTTAAATCTGCAATATTAGATGAACACTGATGGGCAGGTGACAGTTCAATTACTTACTGAGCCCTATCTGCTAGACATTATTGCATTGTTCATATGGTGGGATAATTTATTTTGCATTTTCCATTTTCAAGCTGCAGAACTTTTGCTGCCTAAATGTAATTTATTAATATCCATTGATTCAACAATGGTCCAGATAATCCAGTCAGCAGTGAGACTGATGCTGAGGACCTCAGTGCTGTGAAGATAACCCCATATTTTGCTTTCATCTTGGACATTTGCTCCTGGCTTCAGCACAGCTAAGATTTTAAAAGTTTCAAGGTGCTTTGGAGAATTGAATGAATGAGTGGTCAGCTTGATGTTATAAGAATCTGGATCAGTGGTGCTGGAAGAGTACAGCAGTTCAGGCAGCATCCAACGAGCAGCAAAATCAACGTTTTGGGCAAAAGCCCTTCATCAGGAATAAAAGCTGCTCGTTGGATGCTGCCTGAACTGCTGTGCTCTTCCAGCACCACTGATCCAGAATCTGGTTTCCAGCATCTGCAGTCATTGTTTTTACCTCGTTGATGTTACAAGAAGTTAGGTTAGGGCAGTTGGGTCATGGGCAATGACATGGAAAAATGCAGTCAGAAGAGGTGGCCTAGATTTGTGAAGAGAAAATCGTGTCTGACTAACTTGCTGGAATTTTTTTAAAGAAGTAATAGAGAGGGTTGACGAAGGTAACCTTGTTGATTGCACATGGACTCAGCAGAATTCTGAAGAAAGTTATGGGTCATAGAATAAAATGATAGAAGCAAAGTGAATACAAGAGTGGCTGATGGTTGGGAGAGTAATAATCAAGAAGTTTTTTTATGGGTTGCAGGAAGGTTTGTAGTGTGTTCTGTAAGGTTTGAATTTGAGATCCCTGTTTCTCCTGACTTCATATTAATGATCTCAATCTTAGTATGCAGGCAACACAAAACCTGGGAGGACTAAACTTCAAGAACATTGTAGAACCTCAAGGGGTGTAGACAGGTTGGTGGAATGGGCAGTCAGTCAGCAAAATTTCAATGTGGTGCTATTTGGGACAAAAAAGATTGAGAAAGTTTAAATTAAAGGGTACAATTTGCAAGTGTGTGCAGGAATACACAACCTTAGTGTATACGTAAATTGGTCTTTAAATATCGTTGAATGGATAGACAGAGTTAATACAGTGCATGTATGCTAGGTTCATAAACAATGGCAAAGACTAAAAGAGCTTATAATGTAATAACTCAATACAATAAAATACAGTAAAGGAATGGGCCCTTTGGCGTACCCAGCCTGCACCAATTCCTAATTCTTACTTAGACCCACGTGTGGTTTGGCCTTGTGTGGTTTCTATCCCTCTGTTTGCTTCACATTCATCTGTGTATTAAGATACACCTTAAATATTATTAATGCACCTGCTTCCATCACCTGCACTGGCAGTGCGTTCCCGTTTTTTCACCCTCTGTGTGAAAAACTTTCTTCCAACGTCTTTTCTAATCTTTCCTCTTCTTACCTTGAATCTGTGCCCTCTTGTAGTTGACTTTTCCATTGTGGGAAAAAGCCTGTGACTGTTCACCCTATCAATGCCTCTCATAATTTTGTAGACCTCTATCAGATCGCCCCTCAACCTCCGTCTTTCTAGTGAACATAATCTGAGCTTATCCAACCTCTCTTCATAACTAAAACCTTTCAGACCAGGCAATATCCTGGTAAACCTTCTCTGCCCTTGTGTGGAGTTGAAGGCATGTACTGTACCTTTAAGAGAGAGTGAAAGTTGAAAAGCTGGCAAGTCTCTGTCATGTGACTGACTGCACACACAGGATTTGTTGGACAATTTGAAGTTGTAACATTTGAGATATAGCTCAGGTACTGAGTTATTTACGCAACAACTTGAATTCAACCAATCAGTTTAAATTATGCCCCAAGATACTAAAACCCAATTGACTTTGAATTTTACTGCTTTGGCAACATCAAACCAATGAGGCAATCCAATATTTTGGGGTTTTAAAAAAAACAGACATTTTGAACAGTTAGCCAGAGAGACCAAGAGCACCTACTGCCATACAGACTGCCTGCTGGCCACCTCTCTAAAAGGTACTTTTCTCATATGAAAAATCTGTGCAGCAGAAGACTGAGGATGACCCAGGAAAATACAGAGGAGAATCAACATGACTGGCTGGTTTTGAAAATTGATTTTCTGTAAATTTTACAGAGGCTTTGTCGAATCAGTATATTGTTATAGAGTGGGAAGTAGATGAATTGTTAGGACAAAGAAGGCTTACAGGCTAGATGGTCCGTTTTAGAGTTAAAGAATAATTTGCTTTTTTTTCTTTAAATAGTGGAATTTGGGTAGTTGTCTGTCACTCATACTTTAACAGATTATGAGGCGAGATAATCTTTTCTGTGTGCTTGGTTTAAATTAGGAGAAGGTTTTACCCTGTGTCATAACAGTACCCTCTGCAAAGAATCCATGTCCTTCTGATAGTTTGGTGACCAGAATGGTATGTAATAGTCAAAATTGGTCTAACTGAAGTTTTATACAGCAACTTTAATATATGATGCTCCAGTTAATGAAGGCAAGCATGCTATATGCCTTCTTGACTACCTTGTCCACCTCTGTTGCCACTTTCAGGGATTTGTGGATCTGTACGCCCAGATCCCTCTGTATGTCAATTTGCCTAAGGGTGCTGCCATTTCTTGAATAATTCACACCTGAAATTGACCTTCCAAAATGCATCACCTCGTATTTATCCAGATTAAACTCCATTTGCTGTATCTCTACCCAAATCTGCAATCTAAATGTATCCTGTTGTATCCTTTGACAATCCTCTTCACAAACTACAATTTTGCCAATTTTGGTATCACCTGCAAACTTACTAATCAGGCTGCCTACATTTTCCTCCAGATCTATATTCCAAACAGCAAAGGTCCCAGCATTGCTCCTTACAGAACACCACTGATGCCCATTCAAAAAAAGTACCCTTTCACCACAGCTCTCTGTCTTCTATGACCAAATTAATATTGTATCTATCAAGCCAGCTTATCCCAGATCCCGTGACACCCAATCTATTGCACCAGCCTGCCATGAGGTACCTCATCAAATGCCTAATTAAAGTTCATATAGACAACATCCCACTACCCTTCCCTTATCAGTCACTCTTGCCACCTCCTCAAGAAACTCAATCAATTTGGTGAGACATGATCTTCTCCACATGACCCCTTTTAGCCCTCCTAACTCCACATTTGAGCTCCTTCCTACTTTCTCTATATTCTTCAAGACCTTTGTCTGCTTTTAGTTGCCTTGACCTTTGGTATGCTTCCTTTTTTTTGACTAAGCTGATAATTTTCCCTGTCATCCACCATTCCTGAATCCTGCTAGCTCTGTCTTTCATTTTCATAGGCACATGCTATCTTGCACTCTGATTAACTGGCCACATAAAAGTCTCACATATCAGATATAGAACTGGCCTCAAACAGTCACTGCCAATCCAGATTTTCTGATTTTTGCCCAATTCGGTTATAGTTGGCATTCCTCCAATTTAGCACCTTCATCTGGGATTCACTCTTCTCCTTATCCATAAGGATCCGAAAACATATGGAATTATAGTCACAATTCCCAAAATGCTGCCCCATTTGAAACTTTGATCACCTGGCCAGGCTTATTTCTCAAGATCAGGTCTAGTGTGGCCCCCTCCCTCACTGGAATATCCACATACTGTTTCAAAAAACCATCCTGGACATGCCTAACAAGTTGTTCCCATCCAAACCCCTGGCACTAAGGCAGTCCCAGTCAATATGGGGTGAGCAGACCTCCCTCCGGATCCTCCGCTCCACCCTTGCAGCCATGAGTTAAAAATCACCCATCCCAACAACCCTGTTATTATCACATCATTCCAGAATTATCAATTTATATTGCGCAATGGTTAAACCTTACCAGGTGTGTTGTCTATGATTTGGGCACCACACTATAGAAAGGATGTGAATGCATTGGAGAGAGATGCTTATCAGAATGGCTGTAGTGAGGAGACACTTCAGTTATGGAGAAGTTTGAACTGGTTTCCCTGGAAATGAGAAAGCTATGACTTGGCAGAAGTTTACAAAATCATGTGGGATCTGGACTGCCTGGATTTGGAGAAACTGTTCCCAATCATAAATGGACTTAAAACTAGGGGCGGCACGGTGGCACAGTGGTTAGCACTGCTGCCTCACAGCACCAGAGACCCGGGTTCAATTCCCGACTCAGGCGACTGACTGTGTGGAGTTTGCACGTTCTCCCCGTGTCTGCGTGGGTTTCCTCCGGGTGCTCCGGTTTCCTCCCACAGTCACAAAGATGTGCGGGTCAGGTGAATTGGCCATGCTAAATTGCCCGTAGTGTTAGGTAAGGGGTAAATGTAGGGGTATGGGTGGGTTGCGCTTCGGTGGGTCGGTGTGGACTTGTTGGGCCGAAGGGCCTGTTTCCACACTGTAAGTAATCTAGAGTGCAGAACTTCAAAGGGTTTTTTTAAAATAGAATCCAATGCAAAAAAAAATCACTGTGAATGGTTAAGATCTCGAGTGCACTGCTTGGAAGTGTTTGATTAAATTGAAGCATTCATGAGGGATTTGATGATTTCTTTCAATAGAATCAATGGGCAGGGTTAAAATACAATTACAACTGTAGCCTCTCAACCTTTCCTCAGAAGACAGCCCTACTATTCCGACTATTAGACTGGTAAATCTACTTTAAACTGGTTCCAATGCATTTATAAGCTTTCTGAAATACTCCATTCTTCTATTCATAACACCCAAGGTCCCATTTGTCTTATTAAGAATTTTCACAACCTGCCTTGACACCTTGCTCACAAATTTCCGCAGGTAACTCAACACCTTTGCTCCCTGTAGATTTGTAATCTTTATTTCACTTTATCTCTCCTTAATCAGGAGTACAATTTCAAGTTAGATACAAATGCAGAACAAAGGAGAGCCTTTGCAAATAGTGAAAAAAGGCAATTTTCAGATGATGTGCAATTGTAAAGATGGCCTTTTGAGTGCTTAGTGGAGGGAGAATATTAAATTATTCAAGAGGCAGTTGTATGGTTGGTGGGTTTGAGCTATAGGGAGAGGCTGAATAGGCTGGGTCTGTTCTCCCTGGAGCGTTGGAGGCTGAGCGGTGACCTTAAAGAAGTGTATAAAACCTTGAGCTGCATGGATAGATTAAATAGACAAGGTCTTTACCGTGGGGTGGGCAAGTCCACAACTAGAGGGCATAGGATTAGGGGAGAGGGGAAAGATTTAAAAGGGACCTAAGGGGTAACTTTCATGCAGAGGGTGGTGCATGTATGGAATGAGCTGCCAGAGGAAGTGGTGCAGGCTGGGACAATTACATTTAAAAGGCATCTGGATGGGTATATGATTACAAAAGGTTTAGAGAGATATGGGCCAAATGCTGGCAAATGGGACTAGATTAAGTTCGCCGAGCTGGAAGTTTTTGTTGCAAACGTTTCGTCCCCTGGCTAGGAGACATCATCAGTGCTCTGGAGCCTCCTGCGAAGCGCTTCTTTGATCACCTGGCCAGGTGATCAAAGTTTCTTCCGGCATTTATAGTGGTCTGTCCTTGCCGCTTCCGGGTGTCAGTTTCAGCTGTCCGCTGCAGTGATTGGTATATTGGGTCCAGGTCGATGTGTCTGTTGATGGAGTTTGTGGATGAATGCCATGTCTCTAGGAATTCCCTGGCTGTTCTCTGTCTGGCTTGCCCTTTGATAGTAGTGTTTTCCCAGTCGAATTCATGTTGCTTGTTGTCTGAGTGTGTGGCTACTAGGGATAGCTGGTCGTGTCGTTTCGTGGCTAGTTGGTGTTCATGTATGCGGATTGTTAGCTGTCTTCCTGTTTGTCCTATATAGTGTTTTGTGCAGTCCTTGCATGGTATTTTATAAACTACATTAGTTTTGCTCATGTTGGGTATTGGCTCCTTTGTTCTAGTAAGTTGTTGTCTGAGCGTGGCTGTTGGTTTGTGTGCCGTTATGAGTCCTAGGGGTCGCAGTAGTCTGGCTGTCAGTTCTGAAACGCTCCTGATGTATGGTAGTGTGGCTAGCCCTTTTGGTTGTGGCATGTCCTCGTTCCGTGGTCTATCTCTTAGGCATCTGTTGATAAAGTTGCGCGGGTATCCGTTTTTGGCGAATACCTTGTATAGGTGTTCCTCTTCCTCTTTTCGCAGTTCTGGTGTACTGCAGTGTGTTGTAGCTCTTTTGAATAGTGTCCTGATGCAGCTTCGTTTGTGTGTGTTGGGGTGGTTACTTTCATAGTTTAGGACTTGGTCTGTGTGTGTTGTTTTCCTGTGTACCCTTGTGGTGAATTCTCCGTTCGGTGTTCTCTCTACTAACACGTCTAGGAATGGGAGTTGGCTATCCTTTTCCTCTTCTCTCGTGAATCGTATTCCTGTGAGTGTGGCGTTGATGATTCGGTGTGTTTTTTCTATTTCTGTGTTTTGATGATTACAAAGGTGTCATCGACGTATCTGATCCAGAGTTTGGGTTGGATTTGTGGTAGGGCTGTATGTTCTAACCTTTGCCTAACTGCCTCTGCTATGAGTCCCGAGATTGGTGATCCCATGGGTGTTCCGTTGATTTGTTCGTATATCTGATTGGTGAATGTAAAGTGTGTAGTGAGGCACAAGTCCAGTAGTTTAAGTATGCCGTCTTTGTTGATAGGTTCCGCCTCCTGTTTTCTGTTATGTATGTCCAGTAGGTTGGCTATTGTTTCTCTGGCTAGGGTTTTCTTCGATTGACAAAACATTCATCCACATCTCCATCAACAGACACATCGACCTGGACCCAATATACCAATCACTACAGCGGACAGCTGAAACTGACACCCGGAAGCGGCAAGGACAGACCACTATAAATGCCGGAAGAAACATCAAAGAAGCGCTTCACAGGAGGCTCCAGAGCACTGATGATGTCTCCTTGCCAGGGGACTAAACGTTTGCAACAAAAACTTCCAGCTCGGCGAACAGAACCACAACAACAAGCACCCGAGCTACAAATCTTCGCACAAACTTTGGGACTAGATTAATTTAGATTATCTGGTTGGCTTGGACGAATTGGACCGAAGGGTCTGTGTCCGTGCTGTACATCTCTATGAGTCTATCCCTCTAAACCCTTGTAATCATATACTCATCCAGATGGCTTTTAAATGTAATTGTACCAGCCTCCACCACTTCCTCTGGCAGCTCATTCCACGGACGCACCACCCTCTGCATGAAAAAGTTGCCCCCTAGGTCTCTTTTTTATCTTTCCTCTCTCACCCTAAACCTATGCCCTCTAGTTCTGGACTCCCCTTCCCCAGGGAAAAGACCTTGCCTATTTACCCTATGTGTGACCTAAATGGCCCAGATGCTCACCCCGTTTTCACTTATCTGGATTTTCAAGTTGACTCAAGTTTGATCTTTTGGTCTTAACACTGGGAACACAAATGACTATTTTGTGAAACACCTCCACTCTGTCCACAGGAATGACCTTGAACTTCCAAGTGCTTTTTTATAATTTCAAAAAACCATCTTTCTCCCGACCAACCTCTGAGTCATCTAGACTCGAAACGTTAGCTTGCTCTCTCTCCATGGATGCTGTTTGACTTGCTGCGATTTCCGGCATTTTTTGTTTTCCCTAATAAATCATGTCTTACTTGAGTCTTTTTGACTCTACTTTCAGCAGAGTGGACTCATTTTATTCCTTTTCACGCCCTTATTTATACTCTTTTTACATTTCTAGTTCTCCTTTACTCCCATTAGATTGTCTTTATTGTTTGCTCTGGATAAGCTCACCGTCAGTTTGACTTAATCCTCCTCCCCCTCTAACAACAGCATAAAACCCAGTTGCATTTTCCATTCAGTTCTGAAGTAGAGTCATACCAGACTCAAAATGTTAACACTGTTTTTTCTCTCTACAGATGCTGTCAGACCTGCTAAGTTTCATTCACATTTTCTGCTTTTGTTTAAGTCTTAAGGTCACTTTTCTTAATTTTTTTTTGCTGCTTGGCTAATCCTGTCTGAAGTTAGTTTTAAGTCTGTCCAAATCCTGTTCTCATTACTGGACACGTTCTCTTGGCTGCTGTCTTGCTCTACAAAAGACAAGATAATTGTTTTGTCGAATAAACAATATATTTCCGTATCCTTCTCTCATCATTCTCCTTTTTACAGTAATATTTTAATTGTGACTCATCTCAACTTCCCTCGATACACTAAAAGTCTAATTATATTGTCTTCTCTACTGTCTCTGTTCTGAATTTCTGACATCACATCAATCTTATATTGCAATTCTCTCAAGATTGCAATACAGCCTTTACAATGGCTTTTGGTAACATTCTGGGTGTTACCATTAGTGGGCGGCACGGTGGCACAGTGGTTAGCACTGCTGCCTCACAGCGCCTGAGACCCGGGTTCAATTTCCGACTCAGGCGACTGACTGTGTGGAGTTTGCACGTTCTCCCTGTGTCTGCGTGGGTTTCCTCCGGGTGCTCCGGTTTCCTCCCACAGTCCAAAGATGTGTGAGTCAGGTGAATTGGCCATGCTAAATTGCCCGTAGTGTGAGGTAAGGGGTAAATGTAGGGGTATGGGTGGGTTGCGCTTCATCGGGTCGGTGTGGACTTGTTTCCACACTGTAAGTAATCTAATTGGCAAGATATAAATATATTATGTTCAAAGGCTGGAAATTCTGCAATTTGACTTCCTAAATCCGATCCATCATCCACATGGCATAAGTTTTGAGTTTGATTAAATACTCTTATCTGGCTGGAATGCAGCTCCAACAACACTCAAGAAGCTCAAAATCATTCCGGTCAATTAAGCAGCCAATGTGGTCGATTCCCATTCACTACCTTAAACATTCACCTTCATAACTGCAGTAACAGCATATCTACCACCCACAAGAACACACCATGGCTCCAGTGACATCACATTCCAGACACACAACTTCAACCACCTGGAAGGAAAAGCTCAACAGATGCATTGGAGCACCACAACCTGCACATTCCATGTCACTTACCATCCTGATCTGGAATATATCCTTCGGTGTTACTTGTTCAAAATCCTGGATGTCTTCCGAAACAGCACTGTAGACCTAATACATCAGAGTTGAGAGTGTGGTGCTGGAAAAGCACAGCAGGTCAGGTAGCATTTGAGAAGCAGAAGAATCGACGTTTCGGGCATAAGTCCTTCATTCCTAATGAAGGTCTTATGTCTGAACCATGGATTCTCCTGCTCCTCGGATGCTGTCTGACCTGATGTGCTTTTCCAGCACCACATTCTGATCTCCAACATCTGCATTGTTGTGGTTCTGTTCACTGACCTGGGAATTTGTGTTGCAGACGTTTCGCCCCCTGTCTAAGTGATATCCTCAGTGCTTGGGAGCCTCCCGTGAAGCGCTTCTGTGATCTTTCCTCCAGCATTTGTAGTGGTTTGAATCTGCCGCTTCCGGTTGTCAGTTCCAGCTGTCTGCTGCAGTGGTCGGTATATTGGGTCCAGGTCGATGGGATTATTGAATGAATCTGTGGATGAGTGCCATGCCTCTAGGAATTCCCTGGCTGTTCTCTGTTTTCTCAAACAATAAGCACATCGACCTGGACCCAATATACCGACCACTGCAGCGGACAGCTGGAACTGAAAACCGGAAGCGGCAGATTCAAACCACTATAAATGCCGGAGGAAAGATCACAGAAGCGCTTCACAGGAGGCTCCCAGGCACTGAGGATGTCACCTAGACAGGGGACGAAATGTCTGCAACACAAATTCCCAGCTTGGCAAACAGAACCACAACAACGACCACCTGAGCTACAAATCTTCTCACAAACTTTGAATCCAACATCTGCAGTCCTCACTTTCTCTGAGACATGATACATCAGTTTGATTGTGGCAATTGTTCAACAGAGCAGCTTACCACCATCTCCTCAAGGATTGGGAAATCAATGCTGACTATTCAGAAAAATGTCAGAAAACACTGTTTTACACAGATATATTATCTTGAGTTTTAAAACAATCCTGCACAGGTCTGGATTATCTTGGGCTTAGAATACATTGTCTCTGCTGCTGTTTGCTCCTTTTTCAAAGTAAGGCTCTTTAACTCTCGGTGTACTAACACTCTTTTATCAACTTTAGGATATTACAGGCTACTTGATGAAGCTCTCTTGTGTAGTGGCTAAGACCTCTCTCTCCGCATACTCATTCTAATCTGATGTATTTCCTTCTATTGCTGTCAGAGTCATATCATCAATTAAATCATTATTTACATATAATCACCTTGAGCTATATCTCCTTAAGCTACATCTCCATACGTGCTTCTCTATATTTGGTCTATCTTATTCCAGTATTCTTTTATTTTCTTACAAACATATGAATTAGGAGCCTCCCCCTCCATTCAATAAAATCATGGCTGATCTGAATACAACTAAAAATCTACATTCCCAATCACCTTTAACCTCTCTACTTTACAAGTGTCTATTAACCTCTGCCTTTAAAATATTGAAGGACTCTGTTTTGTAGGGAGCATTCTGGGTGTTAACATTGACCGGCTATAAACATAGAGTCAAGGTTAGAGTGGTGCTGGAAAAGCACAGCAGGTCAGGCAGCATCCGAGGAGCAAGAAAATCGATATTTCGGGCAAAAGCCCTTCATTGCCCGAAATGTCGATTTTCCTGCTCCTCGGATGCTGCCTGACCTACTGTGCTTTTCCAGCACCATTCTAATCTTGACTCTGATCTTCAGCACTTGCAGTACTCATTTTCGCCCTGATATAAATATATTCAAGAAGGGAATTCTAAAGACTCCTGAACCTCAGAAAGAGAGGGAAATTAACCCACCTCTTTCCTGTTTAAATGATTTTGAAACAGAGGCTCCAAGTCTAGATTTTCCCTTTGGCAGAAATGTCCTCTCCACATCGACCTTTTCAGACCCCTTTGAGTTTTATGTGTTTCATTCAAAGCATTTCTTAATCTTCTGAACTCCAGCAGCTCCAAACCCAGTCTGTGCAACCTTCCCTCAGAGAACAATCCCTCCCCATTTCAGCTGGGAGTTTAGCAAACCTTGTTTGACCTACTTCCAACACATTTACATAATTCCTTACAGAAGATGACTGTGGAAGATAAAAGTTCACGGTGTAAGAAGTAAGTTATTATATTATATAAAATATTGTGTGCAGCACTCCAGATGCAGGCTCCCCAGTGCTGTGTATAGTGGAAGCACAACCTCTCTACTTTTACATTCAATTCACCTTGCAATAAATGCTAATGTTCTATTTGCTTTCCTAGGACTTTTTGTACCTGCATAAAAGACCATCTTGTGACTCGTGCATGGACACCCAGGACACTTTGCATCTCAGAGCTCCACAATTCCTCACTATTTAAATAGATGTTTCTTTTCATTCTTCCTACCAAAATGGACAATTCTACATCTTCCCAAGTTGTATTCTATTTGCCACATCTTTGCTCACTCACTTCATAATTTTTTATAGCTTTCTTATGCCCTCCTTCACAACTTACCTCCCTACCTATCATTGTGTTATTAGCAAATTTAGCAAACCATACCTTCTACTCCCTCACTTATATAATTGCAAACAGCACCAACCACTGTAGCATACCACTTGTTACATCTTCATAGTCTAAAAATGTCCCACTTAGACTTATATTTTGTTTTCTGTTAGCCAGCTAACTTTCCAACTGTTCCAATATGCTACCCTTACACGATGAGCTTTTATTTTTCATAATTACCTCAAATGTAGCATCCTATCAAATGCCTTCTGGAAATACAAGTACCGTACATTCACTGAATCCCCTTTATCCACAGCACATTATTTGCTCAAGTAATTGCAACAGATTTGTCAAAGAATATTTCCATTTCACAAAACTTTGGACTTTGCCTGATACTTTGGAAAATTTCAAATTTTCAACTTGAAACTTTCCAATCTTCGCTGTTATAACTTCTTCAATTAAGGCTCCTAAGATTTTCACTGTGACGGATGTTAAGCTAACTGGTCTGTGGTTTCCTACATTCTATCTACCGCCCCTTTTGAATAAAGGACTCATATTGTTAACATGCAATCTAATGGGTCCACTCCAACTCAATGGAGTTTTGGAAAATTAAAATCACTGTTTTAACTATCTCATAAATACTCTAGGATGGATTTCATCAGGACCCAAACACTTGTCAGCCTGCAGTTCCAACAATTGTCTCAGTGTCATTTCTATGATGATTGTTATTTTCTTGAGTTCCTTCCTCCCATTTCCTGATTCATCGCTCTTTCTGGTATGT
Organism: Hemiscyllium ocellatum; assembly: GCF_020745735.1. Lineage (NCBI taxonomy): Eukaryota > Metazoa > Chordata > Chondrichthyes > Orectolobiformes > Hemiscylliidae > Hemiscyllium > Hemiscyllium ocellatum. Next base: position 106,000,243 of record NC_083406.1, read on the forward strand.
CATTTTTACCCTCTCTAGTGAAGCCTGATGCAAAACATATGGTCAATTCATCTGCTATTTGCTTATCTTCCATTATTAGTTTTTCAGTCCCACTTTCGATAGGACCAATACTCGCTTTGTGATTTTTTAGATTTAGAAACTCTCATCGATTTTTATATTTTTGGTTAGCTTTTTCTTGAAATATATTACTTCCCTCTTCATCAATTTGTTCATCATAGATACAGCCATTTTACATAATATTTAAAGTCAGAACCATCATTATCACAATTACCCCTATTATCTTTACTGCGCCGTGACTTACAACAAATGAGTTGCAATGGTTCAAGAAAGTTGCTCACCCCCACTTTCTCAAGGGCTACTAAAGATGGGGAGTAATTGCTGACTTAGTCAGTGATGCCCACATTCCTGAATTATTTTTTGTTAACAAAACTGCAGTCTGATCTTGACTCAAATACCATTTCTGGCCTTTCATCAAGAGCTGTCTGATATGCTTAGTAGGATCGACTAAGTTGGGGATAACCTAAGAGGTACTATGCATCACGTAGAGTCATGGAGTAACACGTCATGGAAACAGAGCCCAAACCCTGCAGTGCAACTTGTCCATGCTGAACATAATCCCAAACTAAACTTATCCCACAAGCCTGTGGTTGGCCCACATCACTCTGAACCTTTCCTATTCATATATCTGTCCAAATGTCTTTTATATACTGAAACTGTGCCTGCATCTACCATTTTCTCTGGCAGTTCATTGCACATGTGAACCACGCTATTGGTGAAAAAGTTGCCTCTCAGTTCCTTTTTAAGTCCTTCTCCTCTCATCTTAAAATTACACCCTACAGTTTTGAACTTCCCCACCCAAACAAAAAGACCTTTGCTGTTTTTGCCATAGTCTTTTCTGGTGCCCAGGTCAATGCCACCTGGTCCATGAGGTTTCATTTCTGTGTTGAGACTTTGTAATGATTGGTACAACTGAGGCCATATCAGAGGGCAGTTGAGTGTCATCATATTGTCACATGTAGGCCAAATCAGGTGAAGATGGCAGATTTGGCTAGCTGCTGATTGGTAAGTTGTTGTGGGAACGACATGTGGTGGGTAATGAATGAGGCAAGATAGGGAGAGAGAACTCGCAAGGCCTCACAAGTGTGCAGCTCGCCAAAAAACTCAATGCAACTCAGACTTAGTCAACGGAATGTAAGATTATGCCTGAAGGATATTATCATCATTGAATCGTAGAATCCCAACAGTGCGGAAATAGACCTTTTGGCCCAACAAGTCCACACCGACCCTCCGATCAGTAGCCCTCCCAGATCCATTCCCCAACTCTATTACACAACATTTACACCTGACTAATACACCTAACCAAAACATCCCTGAACACTATGGACAAGTTACCATGGTTATTTCACCTAACCTGCACATCTTTGAATTGTGGGAGGAAAACAGAGCACCTTGACAGAATCCACACAGACTTGAGGAGCATGTGCAAACTTTACACAGACAGCTGCCTGAGGCTGGAATCGAACCTGGGTCCCTAGTGCTGCAAGCCAGCAGTGCTAACCACTGAGCCACCATGCCGTTCCAGTGAACCAGATGGGTTGTTTCCAAAAATCAACAATGATTTCATGATCATCAGTCAATTCTTAATTCCAGATGATTAGATTACTTACTTACAGTGTGGAAACAGGCCCTTCAGCCCAACAAGTCCACACCGACCCGCCGAAGCGCAAGCCACCCATACCCCTACATTTACCCCTTACCTAACACTATGGGCAATTTAGCATGGCCAATTCACCTGACCCGCACATCTTTGGACTGTGGGAGGAAACTGGAGCAGATGCTTTTTATTGAACTCAAATCCTATCAACTGCTGTATTGTTCAGGTTCCCAGAACATCTGGATTAATAGTCTGATGATAACACCATAGGCCATTGCCTTTCTTGCCACACATATGGCAAATAGCTCCCTTTTGCCCTTTCCAGATTCCATACATTGCTATTTGTTAAATCTCTGATGAGAATAGATTCTAAATGATAGACATAGAGTCATTGGATGTGCAGCAGGGAAACAGACACTTCAATCCAACTCATCCATGCTGACCAGATAATCTAAACTAACTTAGTACCATTTGCCAGCATTTGGCCCATATCTCTCTTCATATCATACTTCATATACCCATCCAGAAGCCTTTTAAATGTTGTTAAGTGTACCAGCCTCCACCACTTTTTTCTGCTAGCTCATTCCTCACACGCACCACTCTCTGTGTGAAAACGTTGCCCCTTCGGTCCCTTTTAAATCTTTCCCTTCTCATCTTAAACCTATGCCCTTTGGTTTTGGACTCCCCTACTCTGGAGAAGAGAGCTTGGCTATTCATCCTGTCCATGCCCCTCATGAAATTAAAATGCCTAGAAGGCCACCCCTCAGTTTCTGACACTCCAGGGAAACTGGCCCCAACCGATTCAGCCTCTCCCTTTAGCTCAAACCCTCTAACCCTGGCAACATCCTTGTAAATCTTATTTGAACCCTTTCAAGTTTCACAACACCCTTCTTATAGGAGGGAGATGAGAATTGAATGCAGTATGCCAAAAGTGGCTTAACCAATGTCTTATACAGCCGCAACAGACATCCCACTTCCTATACTCAATGCACTGACCAATAAATATAAGTTTATCAAACATCTTCTTCACTATCCTATCTACCTGGGACACCACTTTCAAGGAACTGTGAATCTGCAGTCCAAGGTCTCTTTATTCAGCAATACTCCTCAGGATCTTATCATTAAGTGTATATGTCTTTCCCTGATTGGCAGTTGAAGCAATTCCACTCAAATGGTGTAATAAATAAAGTCTGAAGTTTTCACTCATGGTTAAAGGGTATTTGTCAGAACCCAATGTTTGCATCTAGTTTTGTGTAAAACCTGCTTGTTATCAATTTTGCCACACCACCATTGATTGACCAAATAAGATCAATTTTTTCAAACTCCTTTTTCAATATGAGTGAGATCCATACACAGTCCTAGTTTTCCACTGGTCTGAGGAACAGTTATTAGCTCCAAGCAGCATTAAATCAGTTGTCACTGGTGACAATATCCTCTTTCAATCATGCTGCTTAACTAAGATTAGAATGACGTATTTGCTTAGAAGTGTTGAAGTAGATGTTAGCAACTTCTTGCAGAGGCATACAATACCCCTACTTAGGTTTGCTGGAGCCTTTGAAAAGTTTTGGAAATTCTGAATAAAATTATCTCTCATCTTCGCTCTGAAGTACTGTATCTCACTAATAGACCGAGAGGACTATGTGCATTTGTGCTTAACAAAGAGGTATCCTGATTTTTCCAGTATATAGGTTGTTTCACATTTGGTTATCTGTGATTTGAACTTATACTTGAAGATCCTGGAACTTGGGGTTTTATGTTAGCTGTCCTCACTCTCTCAGATTCAACCATAGTGAGCTGTTTACCATCACTAGTACAGTTGCTCCTGTGTCAAAATTAAATTTTCAAATCCTTGTCCCCTCAGGGTGATGGTTGACTCTCTTTGACCTCAACTAGGAATGTTGTCTTCACCGTTTGTTCTGTATGTTTAATTTCTTGAGCTTTTTGCTCGCTGTATGGTTTTCACTTTTCTGGAAATTTCCTTTAACAAAACTTTTCACCTGTTTCTAATGCAATGAAAGTGCTGCTGACTCCAGGCGCAGGTTCTAGCTCACCACACATGTAGCACTCAGCTTCCCTTGCTGGTCAAGCATTGTGTTTGTGAATTTGTTTGGAGTTATAGCACACAGAACCTAGTATGAGTTGGCAGGGAGAAGGGCATTTACCCTGGTAGACTGACATTGATTTTTCTTCATTCCTCCACACCCTGCGGATGGTGCTGACCTGGGTGAAAGTGCCTCAGGTAAGGCTGGTCCAGCCTCCTCTGCTGAACTTTTGGGGAGAGAATAACTCTTTATTGCACTACCCATCCATCAGGACCTCCGGGCCATGTTGGAATAAAGTGTTACCACTTTCCCTTTCTCCGACACCTTGTTCAAACATCATTGACCAGGCAGGGTGACATTAGAATGCCAGCACTCACCAATGCATGGCAGAAATGGTGTGGGTGCCAGGGGCGCTGGTCTTCAGGTGGCTAGTTGCTGATTGGTGAGTTGTTGTGGGAACAAGTGGTGGGTAATGAATGAGGCAAGATAGTGAGAGAAAACTTGCAAGGCCTCGCAGTGAGATGCTCTCCAAAAAACTCAGTGCAACTCAGACTTGATCAAAGAAATGTAAGATTATGCCTTATTACTTGAAAACTGAATACATCATTAATTTTTCTGTGCTAATAATTCCCAGTATACATATCTGTCAATGGATGTATATAGAGATGTTCCCATGCATTCTTAGTTCAGATAAAAAAGAACTTAAATTGAGGGAGTTGGTATAATTTAAGGATTATTGCGCCACAATCATTCTTATCAATTATTCTCTGTTTAATTTATCCCTGAGTGCAATTCTTTTCAGTTTAAAGATTGATGGCAACTATTTCATTCTCTAAATATAGTTTCTCTTCTTAAGAACAATACAATCAGAAGAGGTTTTATTAATGTTAACTGTGCATTGATTAACTGATGGAATAAGTACAATGAGAAATATTAACAATGCATGTGTTGACTTATGTTGATTGTTCTTCCCTTTGGCTTTTAACTTAAAATTAACTAGGAGAAAGTGAGGACTGCAGATACTGGAGATCAGAGTCGAGAGTGTGGTGCTGGAAAAGCACAGCAGGTCAGGCAGCATCCGAGGAACAGGAAAATCAACATTTTGACCATCAGCCCTTCATTTGGAATAAGGCTTGTGGGGCAGGGTGGGGGGAGGGGGTGTTGAGAGCTAAATGCGAGGGGGTGGGGTTGGGGGCCAAGGTAGGTGAATATGAAAAGGTAGATGAAGGTGAGGGAGAAGGTGATAGGTTGGAGAGGAGTGGAGCAGGTAGATGGGAAAGGTGATGGTCAGGTCAGGTGCCGAGTTGGAGATTTAGGGCTGGAATAATGTTGGGGGGGAGGGAAAATGAGGGAGTCGTTGAAATCCACCTTGATCCCCTGTGGTTGCAGGGCTCCCAAGGTGGAATATGAGGTGTTTTTACTCCAGGCATTGGTGATAAGGATTTGGCGATGGAGGATGGCATGTCTTTGACACACTGGGAGGAGGAGTTGAAGTGTTCAGTCATGGGGCATAGGAGTTAGTTGGGATGGGTGTCCCAGAGATGTTCTCTGAAACGATCCGCAAGTTGGCGCCCTGTCTCCCCGATGTAGAGGAGACCACATCGGGCGCAATGGATACAGTAGATGACATTGGTGAAGGTACAGGTAAATTTTTGTCGGATGTGGAAGGATCCTTTGGAGCCTTGGACGGAGGTGAGGGGAGTGGTGGGGGCACAGGGCCTCCTCCATCGCCAAACTGAAATCACCAAACACGAGAGGAAAATGCCTCATATTCCGCCTTGGGACCCTGCAACCACATAGCATCAATGTGGATTTTCAACAGTTCTCTCGATTCCCCGCCTCCGACATTATTCCAATCCTAAGCCTCCACTGCCCTCCTGACCTGTCCATCACCTTTCCCATCTATCCACTCCACCCTCCTCTCGAATCTATCACCTTCTCCCCCACCTTCATCTACCTATCGTGTTCTCAGCTACCTTCCCTCTAACCCCACCCCGTTGCATTTATCTCTCAACCCCCAGCCCACAACCTCATTCCTGATGAAAGGCCTCTGCCCGAAACGTCGATTCTCCGGTTCCCTTAATGCTGCCTGACCTGCTGTGCTTTTACAGCACCACACTCTCGCCTTTGAACTTAAAATATCTAGATATTAGAGTAAAATTCTGCTGAAGTCGAAAAATCCTACAAAACATTCATTTGAGATTCACCTCACCTTCTTATCAAAGTTGTTGATGGATTTATCCCTTGCTTCTTCAGTTAAAAAGAACAACATTTAAGAGGCATTTGGATTTGTATATAAACAGGAAGAGTTTGGAGGGATATGGGCGAGGTGCTGGGAGGTGGGACTAGATTGGGTTGGGATAGCTTGTCGGCATGGACAGGTTGGGCCGAAGGGTCTGTTTCCATGCTGTACATCTCTATGACTCTACCTATGCTAGTGTTGGTTAATAGAGGTAAAAATACCACAGGTGATTTAGCGAAGGGGGAAAAAGTTCAATTGTGTGTTGGAGCACATCTGGATATAAAAGAAAATAGAAATGCATCTTTAATTTTTTTTATTCATTGTGGGACCTGAGCATCGCTGATGGGCAGCATTTATTGATCCATCCCTAGTTGCCCTTGAGAAGGTGGTGAGGCACTGCTTTCTTGAACCACTGCAGTCCATTTGCTGTAGGCTGACCCACAATGCCATTATGATTTTGACCAAATGACAGTGAAGGAATAATGATATATTTCCAAGTCAAGATGGTGAGTGTTTTAGAAGGTGCTGTCTGAAGATCTTTGGTGAATTTCTTCAATGTATCGTGTAAACAGTATACATTGCTGCTACTGAGCATCAGTGGTGGAAGGAGTGGATGCTTGTGGTGTAATGGCAATCTCACAGGCTGTTTTGTCCTGGATGCTATCAAGCTTCTTGAGCCTTGTTGGAGCTGCACCTATCCAGACAAGTGGGGAGTATTCCATCACACTCCTAACTTGTACCATGTAGATGATGGACAGACGTTTGGGTGTCAGGAGGTGAGTTACTCACTGCAGTATTCCAAGTCTCTGACCTGTTCTGGTAGCCACTGTGTTTAAGTGACAAGCCCAGTTGAGTTTCTGGTCAACGGTAACCCTCAGGATGTTGATAGTGGGGGATTCAACAGAGATAATACCATTGAATGTTGAGAAGCTATGGATAGGTTGTTTCATATTGGAAAGGGTCATAGCCTGGCATTTCTGTGGCATAGATGTTACTTGCCACTTGTCAGCACAAGTCTGGATATTGCCCAGATTTTGTTGTATTTGAGTGAGGGGGAAGTACAATGCTTTAGGCAGGAGCTGGGGAGCCTAAATTGGGAACAGATATTCTCAGAGAAATGCACGACAGAAATGTGGAGGTGGTTTAGGAAGCCCTTGCTGATAGTGCTGGACAGGTTTGTCCCACTGAGGCAACTAAAGGATGGTAGGTTGAAAGAACCATGGGTGACAAGAGATGTGGAACATCTTGTCAAGAGGAAGAAGGAAGTTTACTTCAGGTTGAAGAGGCAAGGATCAGACAGAACTTTAGAGGGTTACAAGGTAGCCAGGAAAGAACTGAAGATTAGACTTAGGAGAGCTAGAAGGGGACATGAAAAAGCTTTAGCAGCTGGGATTAAGAAAAACCCTAAGGCATTCTACACTTATGTGAGGAACAAGAGGATGGCCAGAGTGAAGATAGGACAAATCAGGGATGGTGGAGAGAACCTGCGCCTGGAGTCAGAGGATGTCGGGGAGGTCCTTAATGACTACTTTGCTTCAGTATTCACAACTGAGAGGGACTTTGATATTTCTGAGGACAGCGTGAAACATACTGATATTCTCGAACAAGTTGATGCTCGGAAGGAGTTTGTGTTAGAAGTTTTGAAAAACCTAAGGATAGATAAATCCCCTGGGCCAGATGGGATATACGCTTGGTTACTACAGGAAGTGAGGGAAGAGATTACTGCAACTTTGGTGATGATCTTTGCTTCCTCCACTGGAGTACTGCCAAATGATTGGAGTGTAGCAAATGTTATTCCTTTGTTCAAGAAAGGGAATAGGGATAATCAGGAATTACAGACCGGTCAGTCTTACGGCTGTGGTGGGCAAAGTATTGGAGTGGATTCTGAGAGACAGGATTCATGGTTACTTATTCATGATTACTTAGAAAACCATAGTTTGATCAGAAATAGTCAGCTTGGCTTTGTGATGATAGGTCATGCCTCACAAGCCTTACTGAATTCTTTGAGAATGTGACAAATCACACTAATGAAGGTAGGGCAGTGGATGTGATATATATGGACTTTACCAAGGTGTTTGATATGGTTTGATATGATGAAGGGCTTACGTCTGAAATATTGATTCTCCTGCTCCTTGGATGCTGCCTGACCAGCTGTGCTTTTTCAGCACCACACTCTTCGATGTTTAATATGGTTCCCCAAGGTAGACTCATTCAGAAAGTAAGGAGGCATGGAATACAGGGAAATCTGGTTGTCTGGATACAGAATTTGCTGGTTCATAGAAGACAGAGGGTGATGGTAGATGGAAAGTATTCAACTTGGAACTCAATGACCAGTGGTGTTCCGTAGGGATCAATTTTGGGACCTCTGCTCTTGGTGATTTTTATAAATGATGTGGATGAGGAAGTGGAAGGGTGGGTTAGTAAGTTTGCCGATGACACAAAGGTTGGTGGAGATATGGATAGTGTGAAGGGCTGTTATAAGTTGCAACAAGATATTGACAGGATGCAGAACTGGAGTGGTAGATCGAATTCAACCTGGAAAAGTGTAAAGTGATTCACTTTGGAAGGTTGAATTTGAATACAGGTTAAAGGTAGGATTCTTGGCAGTGTGGAGGAACAGAGGATCTTGGGGTCCATGTCCATAGATCCCTCAAGGTTGCCCACCCAAGTTGACGTCAAGAAGGTGTATGATGTGTTGGCTTTCATTAGCAGTGGGATTAAGTTTCAGAGCCACAAGGTTATGCTGCAGCTCTATAGAGCCCTGGTTAGATGACACTTGGAATACTGTGTTCAGTTCTGGTCGTCTCATTATAGGAAGGATGCATAAGCTTTAGAGAGGATGTAGAGAAGATTAACCAGGATGCTGCCTGGACTGGAGGGCATGTCTTATGAAGAAAGGTTGAGGGAACTGGGGTTTATTCTCATTGGAGTGAAGAAGGATGAAAGGTGACTTGATAGAGGTGCACAAGATGATGAGAGGCATAGATAATTGATAGCCAAAGACCTTTTCCCTGGATGGAAATGTCTATCATGCAGGGCATAATTCTAAGGTGATTGGAGTAAGATTGAGGGGAGATGTCAGAGTTAGGTTCTTTACACAGAGAGTGGTGGGTGTGTCGAATGCACTGCCAGCAGTGGTAATAGAGTCAGATACATTATGGACATTTAAGCGACTCTTGGATAGGGACATGGAAGATACTACAATGAAGGGTATGTAAGATAGTCGGATCTTAGAGGAGGATAAAAGGTCTGCACAACATCGAGGGCCAAAGGGCTTGTACTGTTCTATGTTCCATGTTCCGTGAACATGGAGGGCTTCAGTATCTGAGCAGTCGGGAATGGTTCTCATCATTATGCAATCATCGGCGAACATCCCACTTCTGATGTTGTGATGGAGGAAAGGTCATTATTGTAGCAGATGCAGTTTATTGGACTGAGGACACTACCCTGAGAAACTTCTGCAGAAATGTCGTGGAGCTGAGATGACTGACCTCCAAAAATCACAACTCCCTTCCTCATTGTCTGGTATGACTCCAAACAGCAGAGAGTTTGCCCCCTAATACTCATTGATTCCAGTTTTGCAATGGCTCCTTTGTGCCATGCCCAGTCAAATATAGCCTTGATGTGAAGGGTTGTCACTCTCACTTCACCTCTGTAATTCAGATCTTTTGTCCAAGTTTAAATTCAGGCTGTCATGAGATCAGGAGCTGAGTGGTTCTGGCAGAACCCAAACTGGGTGTCACTGATCTGATGATCTGTAGACGGATAGGACAGCAGTCAGCTGGGTTGGATTTGTCCTGCTTTTTACATACAGGACATATCTGGGCAATGTTCCACACTGTCAGGTAGATGCCAGTGTTTTAATTATACTGGAACAGCTTGGCTAGGGGAGCAGCAAGTTCTGGAGCACAAGCCTTCAGAACTATTGACCGAATGTTGTCAGGGCCTTGACAGTATCCAGTGTCTCCAACCTTTTCTTGATATCACATGGAGTGAATCGAATTGACTAAAGACAGGAACCTGTACCGCTGGGCACAGCTGGAGGAGGTCAAGATAGATCATCCACTCAGCACTGTTGGCTGAACACTGCTGCAAATGCTTCAGCCTTATTTTTTTGCACTGATGAGCTAAACCCTTCAATCATTGAGGATGGGAATATTTGTGGAACCTCCATCTCCAGTGAGTTTTTTTTAGATTTGATTACATACAGTGTGGAAACAGGCCCTTTGGCCCAACAAGTCCACACCGACCCGCCGAAGCGCAACCCACCCATTCACCTAACACTACGGGCAATTTAGCATGGCTAATTCACCTGGCCCGCACATCTTTGTGATTGTGGGAGAAAACCGGAGCACCCGGAGGAAACCCAAACAGACATGGAGAGAACGTACAAACTCCACACAGTCGCCTGAGGCGGGAATTGAACCCGGGTCTCTGGTGCTGTGAGGCAGCAGCACTAACCACTGTGCCACCGTGCCGCCCCCAGTTGTGAAGTGAGTTGTTTAATCATCCCATACCATTCATGAGTGGGTGTGGCAGGACCTTAGATTTGATTCATTGTTTATGGGAACGCTTAGCTCTGTCTATCATTTGTTGTTTATGCTGTTTGACATTTAAGCAATCCTTTTTGGCGGCTTCACTAGGTTGACACCTCACCTTCATGTATACCTGGTGCTGTTCCTGGCATGACCTCCTCCACCCTCCATTGAACCAGGGTTGATCCCCGGATTTATGGCAATGGTTGAATGGGGGATGTGCCATGCCATGAAGCTCTGGATTGTGCTGGAGTATGGTTCTGCTGTTGTCGCTGGCCCACAGTGCCTAATGAATGGCCTGATTTGAGTTGATAGATCTGTTCAAAGTCTGCCCCATTTAGCATTGTGATCGTGCCACACAACATAATGGAGGTTATTCTCAATGGGAAGAGACCACCCTCCACAAGAACTGTGCAGTGGTCACATTTAGTGATCTTCTAGGAGAAAGTGAGGACTGCAGATGCTGGAGATCAGAGCTGAAAAAGTGTTGCTGGAAAAGTGCAGCAGGTCAGGCAGCATCCAAGGAGCAGGAGAATCGATGCCCTGGGCATGAGCCCCTGCTCCTTGGATGCTGCCTGACCTGCCGCGCCTTTCCAGCAACACATTTTCAGCTCACATTTAGTGATGTTTGTGCAACCATCCCTCAACCTTTTCAAACAAAAACTAAACCGTTCCTGGAGATTGGAATCCATTTGAAACCATTTATTCCTGTCATTTTTGTTGACATTTTTTGGGAATGTTTTCATCTAAATCATGAAAGTTTCCATTAAGGAAACCAGCTTGGAGGCATTGTTGAGTAATGAAGGAGCACCATTAACAAGCTCCAATACATCTGACGCAGTCTGGGCTAATGATTAATGCTGGCAGTGTTATCTAGCAACTCCTCCAAGTTTTCGCTCAGCCTGAGTGCTACCACAAAAGTACGACTGCACAGAAAACTTGAAAAATGACTTGAAGTAGCCATGGGTCATTCGGGAGAATCAAGATGAGTAAATTTACATCTAGGAAAGTAAAGAAAACTGTTGTTCAGAAGTCAGCAAATTTCTTTTGATTAGCCACAACAGCTAACTGATGTGCATTGTGATCTTCTGTATGTAACATATACAACAGAGTATGAATGTGCTGTCTATTTCTTCACAGGTCTTGAACACTGTTCATTATAAGGTTGTGATGTAGACCAGATATAATTATGTATGTTTCCATTAACCCATGTGTTTGTATGAAAATATCAACTCCTTACACTTAGTTCAGATTGGCATAGCTATCTGCATTCTTGTTGATCATACACTTGTTTCACTTTCTCATTTCTTGCCAGCAGTGCATCATGAACAGGTAGTCCAGTGGTGAGAGAGTGGAAGGGGAGAACTGTGCAGATCTGTGTCACAACACAAGAGTTTCTGGATGAAGGTAAACCATGATCTAGAGGAGCTGACATTAGTTTCACATAGCAATCTGAAAAAAATTGACCAGCTGCTTTACATTTAATGATCATGGATTTTACAGTGTCTTCTGCCAGATCATTCAACAAGGATATACATTAAAAGAGGTGACATATCAATTTCCCCATTTCCTGCAAATGCTCGGAATGGGAGAGTACTTTCGACTATTTTTGGACAAATTATTGAGGTACACCAAACATACTGAATATGATGGTTGATGTAACAACAACTATTATGCTAGCTTTTTAATTTACTCACTTTTGAGATGTGGGCATCGGAAACTGGCAAGCATTTACTGCCTAGTCCAAGTTGCCCTTGAGAAAATGGTGGTGAGCTGCCCTTCTTGAACTGCGTCAGTCCATGTGATGTAAGTAGACACACATTGCTCTTGGAGAGGGGAATTCAAATGAAGGAACAAAGTTGGGTGACTTAAAGAGGAACTTGAAGGTGGTTGTGTTCCAATGTATAGCTGCTGTTGTTCTTTCAGATGGAACTGGTCATTGGTCTGGAAGCACTGCCGCAACTAAGCATTGCTGGTGGAAGGAATGGATGCTTGTGGATGTGGTCCAATTATGTGGGCTGCTTTGGTCTGGATGGTGTCAAGCTTCTTGAGTGTTATTGGAGCTGCATCATTCAGACAAATGGGGAGCAGTCCATCACACTCCTGACCTGTGCCTCATACATGCAGACAGACTTTGGGGAGTCAGGTTGTGACCCATTTGCCACAGTATTCCCAGCGTCTGACCTGCTCTTGTAGCCACTGTATTTATATGGTGAGTCCAGTTGAGGTTCTGGTCAATACCAGTGTCTGATTTGTCATACAAAAGGGAATTTTGTGAAATAGCCCGTCACCCGAATACAATTGTGCCTTTGGAAATAGATAATATCTGTCCAGCTCAGAAGGATTCTTGTGTGACTTTCTCTTAATTATCAAGTTTAATAAAATTGACAAGTTTCACATGACTTGATGAGTTGATTAACAGCCCGATTAATCTAGTGCCTATACAGAGGAACCTTGACTATCCAACATTTGATTATCCGAATATCAGATTATCCAGCAAGATCGCAAGGTCCTGATGCTTGGCTAAACTATGTTATCTGGCATTCGATTATCCGGAATTCAATTAACCGAACGGAATATTCCCCACCCGTGTCCTTTGGATAATCGAGGTTCCTCTATATACAAATTATCAAGCAATCGCGTTTTATTTCCTGCATCCACATATGGTTTAGCACAGCTTGGCACCGAATTGACAGAATTAGGAGATGTTTGCCCTTTAAAATTATATTCTTGAAGACGCCTAGTTCATCTCTGAATGACCTGAATGAACATACTGGCTCAGTGACCTTTTGGATACATTTGGGCCACCCCTCTCACCACCCTTTGATGTGATCATTTTAAGTTGTTACAGATGGTCATCATCTAAATTGGTTTACTGTTTTGCTTGACTGTGACCAAACTGGAATTGTTGTTGCAACTAACAGATTTGTCACATTCCAGATCATAAAGCGTAGATTCATGCATGCTGGTAAAAGGATATCAGAAGGTTTATATGTCTTAACAACATGCAAGATTTCAGGTGTCCACCCTGAGGAGAAGTCTTGGCATTTGAGAGAGATAATGCCAATGCATGTGATGCTAGTTCCATTGTCAGCAGTTTGCTTATCAAAGCAACGATAATTATTCTGGCATGGCTGTCCATTTTGGCTCATAGCATGTGTCCTCCATTTCTTTAGGGGTATATCCCTTGGATGGAAGTTTATTCTTCATTTTTTTCTGATAGCATCCATATAACCTATTTAGCTGATTGCACATACTGTCTGGCTGGTGGTTGCAACTGGGGTGGCATGGTGGCTCAGTGGTTAGCACTGTTGCCTCACAGTGCCAGGGACCTGTGTTCAATTCTAGCCTTGAGCGACTGTCTGTGTGAAGTTTGCACATTCTCCCTGTGTCTGTGTGGGTTTCCTCTGGGTGCTCTGGTTTCGTCCCACAATCCAAAGATGTGCAGGCCAGGTGAATTGGCCACGTTAAATTGCTCATAGCGTTAGGTGCATTCGTAAGAGGGGAATGGATCTGGATGGATTACAAAGGAAGGATCCGTGTGGACTTGGGTCAAATGATCTATTTCCACACTGTAGGGAATCTAATCTAAACTGTAGTTACCTCTTGGACTTCATTGACATGCTTGTGTGTTATAGATATAACTTGAAAAGATGCTTTAGCACTGTGCTTGTCTCTTTTTCACAAGCTGTGACAGAGCATTGCATTGCATTTTGGGTGTTTGTTGACAAATGGATTTCTTCAAAGCAATGTCCTTTTCCCTGCAGTGCGACAATGGAATATTCTTTAACCTTCTCTATAAATGCCCTTCAGAAGGATCTGATGGGTGTGGAGGCAAATGGCCAGTTCCACAGGCCTTTTGGTGAAATTAGTTTTAGTGAAACCACACTCGGTCATTGCATCAACATCTGCCTCCAAACTGTTGACTCTTTCATCTGTTTTTTTTTCTTTTGACATGAATTCAAGCCTGGGCATCCGGAAACTGACTCTGGCCTTATGTTGATATTCTGAGATCTGAAAAAGAATGTCAGCATCCTTGCAGGTAAGAAAAACTGCAGGATTTTATTCTACTTAACCATTCAGTGTCCAAAGTGAGAAAAACGTTTGACAGTCTGTCATTTGAGATAAGTATATGGCTAAGAAAAAAAGTGAAGATTATTTATTTATTTATATAACTGACATTCTGATATAATATCAATGGATTGCCAGTCCATGGTTAGATGTTTAGTTTCCATCTTTCTTTTGTCACTTGATGCACTACCATGCCAGTGTAAGAATGTGAATTGTAATATAGTGTTTTTTGTGTCTTTTTGCTGGCTTCTCTGTTCCCTGTTTTATTATTGCAGCTTCAAGTTTCCACCTGTGTGTGGCATTGCCTGGAAGAAACCAGCAGTGATGACATTACTCAGGCCTTTGCTGATATTTTCATACAACTTTGTACAAGGTGAACTCAACATTTAAATGTTGGTGAACTCAATCAATCTCAGGAGACTGGCAAGTCCTTTTAGGTGCAGAATACATTTTTCCATATTTTTATTCCGATTTTTGTTCAAAGAGCATGTTCTTAGGTTGAATCTGTATTAGCACTTTTTCACTGCCCTTTTTAGCAGCAGCTTCTTGTTTGTTTTTATTAGTGTGGGGGACAGTATTCATTGTGCTTCAGCACAGATTTGTAGCCTTTAGTTTTGGATTTAGTTGCAAATTCAGCTGTGAGTTTGGGAAGGTGATGAGAAATCATGACAGTTAAGAAAAAGACTTTTCACAACTGCCACATTACGAGCAACTTTTCAGCCTTGAGAGGCCACTTACTGTCACTAATTATTTGCAAAGACTAGTTTTCAGCGTCCACTTACTGCCACCATGATGAGCTTTGTGGTTGTATATATGTTAGTTTGTGGAACATAACACAAAGAGCCAATGGCATTAGGTTTATTAACAACACACTTTACTTGCCTCCAATATCACAGACTGACACATAGCATGGTTCAGTGTTTACAGATATTACTCTGTGTTGCACATAGCTGACTGACTGTAGATACTACACTGACTTCATGACATAGGGAGAGAGAATGAAAGTGAAGTCATGGATTCATAGAGATTTACAGCATGGAAAAAGAGCCTTCAGGTCCAACTCATCCATACTGACCAGATATCCTAAGTTAATCTCATCCCATTTGTCAGCACTTGGCCCATAGCCCTCTAATCCCTTCTTATTCATGTACCCATTCAGATGCCTTTTAAATGTTTAATTGTACCAGCCCCCACCACTTCCTCTGGCAACTTATTCCATACACACACCACCCTCTGCGTGAAAAAGTTGCTCCTTACATCCCTTATAAATTTTTCCCCTCTCACTCTAAACCTATGTCCTCTAGTTCTGATCTCCCCCAGCCCAGGGAAAAGAACTTGTCTATTTACCCAATTCATGTCCCTCATGATTTTATAAACCTCTGTAAGGTCACCCCACAGCCTCCGATGCTCCAGGGAAAACAGCCCCAGCCTATTCAACATTTCCCTGTAGCTCAAATCCTCCAACCCTGGCAACATCCTTGTAAATCTTTTCTGAACCCTTTCAAATTTCACAACATCCTTCCAATAGGAGGGAGACCAGAATGGCATACAAAATTCCAAAAGTGGTGTAATCGATGTCTTGTACAGCCACAACATGACCTCCCAATTCCTATACTCAATACTCTGACCAATAAAGGAAAGCATACCAAATGCCTTCTTCACTATCCTATCTATCTGCGACTCCATTTTCAAGGAACTATGAACCTGCACTCCAGGGTCTCTTTGTTCAGCAACACTCCCCAGTACTTTACCATTAAGTTTTTAAGGTTCCTTTCTGAAATGCAGCACCTCACATTTATCTAAATTAAACTCCATCTGCCACTCCTCAGCCCATTGGCCCATCTGATCAAGATTCCATTGCACTCTGAGGTAACCTTCTTCGCTGTCCACTACAGCTCCAATTTTGGAGTCATCCGCAAACTTGCTAGCCATCCCTCTGATGCTTACATCCAAATCATTTACATAAATGATGGAAAGCAGTGGAACCAACACTGACCCGTGCGACACACCACTGGTCACAGGCTTCCAGTCTGAAAAACAACCCTCCATCACCACACTTTGTCTTCTACCTTTAAGTCAGTTCTGTATTCAAATGGCTAGATCTCCAGGTATTCCATGAGATGTAACCTTGCTAATCAGTCGACCATGAGGAATCTTGTAACATGCCTTAATGAAGTCCATATAGGTCACATCAATCGCTCTGCTGTCATCAATCCTCTTTGTTACTTCTTCAAAAAACTCAGTTAAGTTCATGAGACATGATTTCAAGAACTTGATTGAGTTATTGAGTAAAGCAGGTATCATTAGACTGGAACATCACAAGTCCTGGTGTCATATGTCTGTCTTAAAGATACTGGCCTGTCTGGTCTCTGGAATCAATGTCACAACAATATTCCAAGTTAAAACAAATGACAGACAAAACACTATCACATTTTACATTGTTACCAGTGACCCCTCATCCTTTCAAGGTTGCCATATTGGCTCCACATCTACACATCTTAAAAGAAGCTGTCTCGTGCATGTGATCCATTTGTTCACACATGGTAAGTACTGGACAGTTGTGTGATTGTACACCATTGCTACGTAGAAATAAGAAACATGCCAAGGAAAAAGTGACTTGTTCACAGCTTTAAAGTCTTGTTAAGTAAAAATATGAGTGTCAATCATTCAAACCCTTCTTCATTGGCTTATTGAAACAACTGTGCTATGCCAGATGTTACCAAGCATCTGCTGCCCTTATCCTTCTAGGTGGTAGAGGTTACATGCTTGGAACATATTTCTGGAAGGGTTTTGGTGAATGGTTGCAGTTTATCACGTTGATCGTAGACACTGCTGCCATTGTGCATCAGTAGTGTATGGAGTGCATGTTGAAGGTGATTGATGAAGTGCCAGTCAGGTGGCTTGCTTTGTGCAGTATGGTGTCAAGCTTTGACTGTTGCTAGAGTTACATTTATCCAAGCAAGTTGAGAACATTTAATCACAGTTCTGACTTGTGCCTTGACAAGTGCGGAGAAGTGCTGGGAAGACAGGTGGTAAGTTACTCACCATGAAAATTCCAACTGCTGACCTGGTCTCATAGCCACAGCTTTTACATGGCAGGCTAAACTTGGTTTCTAGTAAAAGGCGACCACCAGAATGTTGATAGCACTGATTCAGTGATAGTAACGCCACTGAATATCAGGAAAGATGGTTAGATTCTCCCTTATTGGAAATGGTCATTGCCTGCTATTTGTTTGTGTGAATATCATTTACTTATTTGCCTGAATTGACTGCTTCAGTGTCTGAGGAGTCATGAATGGTGCTGAATGTTGTGCAGTTATTAGCAAACATCCCCACAATGGTGTTGCGATGGAGGGGAGATCATTGATGAAACAGAGGAAGGTGATTGGACTCAGGTCCACCCGGAAGGACTTTTCCGATGGTTGAGAATCGAGGGGCATTAATCAATTGTTCATGCGTTTCACAGCACTGCCAGAGTTTAATCCTGTCTAAAGCAGCTTGAAGATTAGAAAGTTGTGCTCCCTATTGCTTTCTCAGCCTAATTCCACTACGCATCATCTGTATTTGCATTAGGTTCCCACCTGGTTACCTTGCCAATCTACCATTTGGAACAGTGTGCAATTTTTAATGAAAACAAAAGAACTACAGGGAGGGGAAATAGTATTTGACCCAGAAGGCATTGCTTTTTCCCCAGAGTATGCTCAACCTACTGAAGGATGGATTCTTGCACTTAATCTCACAGGCAGCTTCTACGAAGAACGTAAGAAATAAGAGCAATCTGGCCCATCGAGCCTGCTCCACCATTCAACAAGATCATGGCTGATCTTTTAATGGACTCAGCTCCACTTTCCCACCACTCACCATAACCCCTAATTCCTTTACTGTTCAGAAATCTACTATCTTTGCCTTAAAAACATTCAATGAGGTTGCCTCAACTGCCTCATTGGGCAGGGACTCACAACTCTTTGGGTGAAGAAGTTCCTCCTCAGTTCAGTCTGAAATCTGCTTGCCCTTAGTTTGAGTCTGACAGGAGGCTGGAAGAACACAGCAAGCCAGGCAGCATCAGAAGGTGGAGAAGTCAACGATTCGGGTTTTGCTCCCTGCCTTGCTGTATTCTTCCAGCCTCCTCCCTGTCTACCCTGGATTCTAGCATCTGCAGTATTTTGTTTCTAACCTTATTTTGAGTCTGAACAATACATTACACACAATACATGCAATATTACATAAATTTAAAAGGTTTCAAATCTGCAAATGTCACATTACAAGGTTTACACATCCCTGCAGCGAGTGCTGTGCAGAGTTCTGCTCACTCTCACATAAAAGAAGCATCTAGAGCCTTTAGGTACACAAATAGAGCAACTGGGCTGATTCCCAATGTTGTATGGAAGAGTTTAAGAAATGTATTGATAAGTTAGGGCTCTTCAGCTTTGAACAGAGACAGAGACATTCAGAAATGCTATTGTGGTATATCTGATATCCAATAGTGCAGATGTTGCTGGCCTGGAATACTGCTTTCAGACAGTAAATAACAAGGACAAGGATGTAGGGCTGTGACAGCTAAATTTAGATCAAATGTCAAGAAATATCCCTTTACATGGAGTTTGGTACACAAAGACTGGGCACTCAGGAAAGAGAGCAGTACAGGCTGCAAGGATCAAACAGGCTAAAAGACATTCATCACACCAACTGATTTTGTAAATTATCTGTGCATATTTTATCTACAGACAAAAATCTGAACTTGATATTTATACAGTTCCTTTGTAAAGATTTTGATTATTTCAGCAACAACTTGTACTTCTGGAAGTCTGGACCACTTTCATTTCTCTGAGATATCCCTTTGCCCCAGGAACATACCACATTTTATAGAGAATTGATCTCAACTTGCTGTAATGGCAGCTGATCAGTCACCCATATACTCACTGTGTCCAACCGTCCACCTCATTGCAGGCCTGTTTACAATGGCCAATGAAAGGGAGGTTGGTCCTTTTGGCTTCAGATGCACAAGGTGCGACTCAATGAGAAAGGCAAATGAAAGAATAAATGCAGCGATTTCCATGTGACAGAAAGATATTTTCTCTTACCCTATTGCCCTCGTACTTGTGTCGACCATTGTTGCCTTTAGTTGCCTTCTCTGCCAATTTCTTCTGCATCTGTGGACCTCTCCCAAAGAAGATGTAGTTGACAAAAGCATATTCGAGTAAGGCCAAGAAGACAAACACAAAACAGCCCATCAAGTACAAATCGATGGCTTTGACGTAGGGGATCTTTGGAAGGGTCTCTCTCAAATGGGTGTTGATAGTTGTCATGGTCAGCACAGTGGTGATTCCTAGAAAGAATTACAAAGAGGATGAAATAACCTCGATATTGGTGTTGTGATGAGAACTTACATACAATAAACCTCTTTCGAACAGATCTAACAAAACTAGGTAAAGGTTTAGATACAAGATGTAATTCAACAATTATACAAAAAAAAAGTCTTCCATGTTTTCTCCCCTTTGACATAGGAGAAGGATGTGGTTGGGCACTGGTCCACCAATTACTCCATACACTACTCCAGCTTAAACGTGAGTAGTGACTGCCCACAGATTTTGAAGAGCATGTCATTGACAAATTTGATTTCTGTTCATACTTGCACTTAGTCACAGTTATCAGAAAGCAACCAGAGGTAGAAACTCTGACTTCATTTTTGACAACTCTACAGGCCTCTCAGTCTGAAGTCAGTGATAATGCCTTTTTCATTGCTTTATCTGGTCAGCAAATTCTTTGTTGACTGAGGATATCAAACAATCAAAAAGGTGAGGCATTTACACTGTGAGGTATAATGGAGGCAAGTGCTTTTTTTTCCCAGGACATTTCTCCTTGGAGTGTCTCTCTGCTGGGATTGAGCGATGGCTGGAAAGAGAAGCAACCTAATCAGTAAAACCATAACTTTCAGTTTGTTCCTTAAATATTGATTAACCCTCAAGCAAAAGTGGAGACTTTTATGATTCAACATAGCAGTAAGAGAGGCTTCTGCTGAAGTCCAGAGGTGACAAACATTGCAAATATTTGACAAACAGTGCTTCAATTCATCCTGCATTGTTCATAGAGCATAGAACATAGAACAGTACAGCACATAGTACAGGCCTTTCAGCCCTTTATGTTGTGAAAACCTTTAATCGTTAGCTCAAACTTGCCTATATACCTTTCGTTATGCTATCTCCATGTGCATCTCCAATAGTTGCTTAAATGCTCCTAAGGTATCTGATTCTACTACTGCTACTGGCAGTGCATTCCACACACCTACCACTTTGTGTAAAGAACCTACCTCTGACATCTCCCCTAAACTTTCCTCCAATCAACTTAAAATTATGCCCCTTTGTGATAGTCATTTCCACTCTGGGAAAAAGTCTCTGGCTATCCACTCGATCTATGTCTCTCAATATCTTGTACACCTCTGTCAAGTCACCTCACATCCTTCTTCACTCTATTGAAAAAAGCACTAGTTCCCTCAACCTTTCTTCATAAGACATGCCCTCCAGTTCAGGCAGCATCCTGGTAAATCTCCTCTGCACCCTCTCTAAAGCTTCCACAACCTTCCTATAATGAGGCAACCAGAACTGAACACAATATTCCAAATGTGGTCTAACCAGGGCTTTATAGAGCTGCAGGTTAACCTCACAGCTCTTAAACTCAATCCCCCTGCTAATGAAACTCAACACACCATACGCCTTCATAGCCACCCTATCAACTTGGGTGGCAATCCCAAGATCCTTGTGTTCCTCTACGGTTCGATACAGACATTTTTTGTAGATAATTTATAATATAAATAAATGGTGACAGATGTTCCACCATATGAACACTTAGGCCCAGAAACGCAAATTCTTGGATAAGGATAGCACCTATTCATTCATAAGATGTGACCATTGCTGGCCAGACAATATTTATTGCCCAACCCTAATTGCCTAGAGATCAGTTAAGAGTCAACCACATTGCTGAGGGCCTAATGTAGGCCAGACCAGGTAAGGATGGCAGATTTCCTTCCGTAAAAGGACGTTGGAGAACCATATGGGTTTTTCCGACAATCAACAATGGATTCATGGTCACCATTGGACTCTTAATTCCAAATATTTATCGAATTCAGATTCCAGTACCTACGATGGTAAGATTCAGACCCAGGTCCTCAGAACATTATCTTGGTCTTCGTGTTAACAGTCCAGCAACACTAGCACTCAGCCATCCCTTCCCCCCAGTGTATATTTCAGGCATGGATACTGTTTGCAGCTAATTTTGATGCAGAAAGGTGGGCATATTACCATTTCGTAATGGGTGCACCTTCCGGTCTGCCATTTTGATGTCGAGATTTTCATTTTTTATTTACAAGTTTTATTTATTTGTTATATACTAGCTTCCTCTATGCCTTATTTCAAGAAGGTGTTATCAATCCATTGACTTTAAACAGGTCAATACCTCAATCAAAACAAATTTACGAGTGCCTGAAACATTTACAAACTCATAATGCTTGTAGTAATTTAACCCAATATTAGAAAACAGTGTCCCATCCTACCAGCTGTAAAGGAGTGGGAGGCTAAAATGGAGAAAATCCACCCTATTGCATATTGTGTGTTCCCATCTTCATTATCGACATAAAATTATGAAGTGGATCGAGTTGGCTATGGTTTTTCAGTGACATACAGCTGATGGCTCAAGAGCGACCCACAGGGAAAGCATTGTCCTCGAGGTATTGTTTGTAAAACTATTAATCCAGAACACTCCAGTAATGATCTGGGGGCTTGGATTCAAATCCTGCTACAGCCAATGGTGGAAATTGGATTCAATTAAAAATCTGGAATTATGAGTCTAATGATGACCAGAATACCACTGTCAATTATTAGCGAAAACCTATTTGATTCACAACTGTCCTTTAGGAAAGGAAATCTGACATCCTTACCTGGTGTTGCGTATATGTAACTCCAGAGCCACAGAAATGTGGCTGCTTTTTGGTCAGTTAGGGATGGGTGATAAATGCTGGCCTAGCCAGTGGCGTCCATAAAATAGTAAACTACAGGAATTATGTTGACTCTAGAATTTAATCATTAGGTTTGTAATAAAATTTCATTGCACTTCAAACTAAAACAGTTAGGCTTTAGAGAAATGCACGGCCTCATATATTTAACAATCATGCTAAAAACACAGACAAAAATAGAAATTGCTGAAGAAGAGGTATACTTAGTAAGTTTGCAGCTGACACCAAAATTGGAGGTGCACTGGACAGCAAAGAAGGTTACAATGGGATCTTGATCGGATGGGCCAATGGGCTGAAGAGTGGCAGATGGAGTTTAATTCAGTTAAATGCAAGGGGCTGTATTTTGAGAAAGCAAATCTTAGCAGGACTTATTCACTTAATGGTAAGGTCCTAGGGAATGTTGCTGAATAAAGAGACCTTGGAGTGCAGGCTTGAAAGTAGAGTCACAAGTAGATAGGATAGTGAAGAAAGCGTTTGGTATGCTTGCCTTTATTGGTCAGAGTGTTGAATACAGGAGTTGGGAGGTCGTGTTGCGGCTGTACAGGACATTGGCTAGGTCACTTCTGGAATATTGCGTGCAATTTTGATCTCCTTCCTATCAGAAGGATGTTGTGAAATTTGAAAGGGTTCAGAAAAGACTTACAAGGATGCTGCCAGGGTTGGAGGATTTGGGCTGTAGGGAGAAGTTGAACAGACTGGGGCTGTTTTCCCTGGAGCATTGGAGGCTGAGGGGTGACCTTATCGAGGTTAATATAATCATGAAGGGCATTGAGAAGATAAATAGACAAAGTCTTTTCCCTGGGGTGGGGGAGTCCAGAACTAGAGAGCACAGGTTTAGGCTGAGAGGGGAGATATAAAAGAGACCTAAGGGGCAACTCTTTCACACAGAGGGTGGTGTGTGTGAGGAATGAGCTGCCACAGGAAGTGGTGGAAGTTAGTACAATTGTAACATTTAAAAGGCATCTAGATGGGTATATGAACAGGAAAGGTTAACAGGGATTTGGGCCAAGTGCTGGCAAATGGGACTAGATTAATTTAGGATATCAGGTTGGCATGGACGAGTTGGACCGAAGGGTCTGTTTCCATGCTGTACATCTCTATGACTCTATAAGCTCAGCAGGTCTGGCAGCATTCATGGAGATAAATCAGATTTAACGGTTCAGATTTAGTCACCCTTCCTGCTGCCAAACCTGCTGAGATTCTCCAGCAATATCTATTCTTGTCTCTGATTTACAGTATCCGCAGTTCTTTCCATTTTTACACACTAAAAACATATTTCAGTGTTTCAAAGAAGTGGCAATTGTTATTTATATGATGCAGTAACACAAACTTGCTTGGAAGGGCAATTTTAAACAATTTTAAAATAAGTGAAAATGCATCACTTAAAGCTGAACTAAATGATTGATAATGGGTACCTCATTGCTCTTTTTCATGTTTTTTTTAAAAAACACTTTCTTGATAGATTCTGATCACTACAATGTTCAGCCCTGTCACAATTAGCCAGACAGTATCTCAATAAGTTCTCAGCTTCTGTTAATATCTCTTCAGTATTCTTGACGACCTTAAGCACCGGATCTTTTTAGATAAAAAGCCTGCATTTCGCAATGTCCTTAAACTTGTTAGAAAGTTGAAAAGCTCAAGTGAAAATCCAACTCAATGGAAAGATGGCAAAGTGTTATAAATTTAGAAATTCTCTTGGATTTAACGATGCTGGTCACTTCTTCAAGTGCCAGAAATTCAGTATCATGTTGCAGTTGAACATATAGTCAACTTATTTTTAAATTAAACCCTTTTCTTGTTCTGTGCAGAACTTGCTCCTTTACATTTGAAACATTGAAGTTGGTGGCACGTTGACACAGTGATTATTTATGTGTTGGACCTAAGGGGCAGCACATTGGCCCAATCATTAGCACTACTACCTCACAGTGCCAGGGACTTGGGTTCGATTCCACCCTTGGGTGACTGGCTGTGTGGAGTTTGCACATTCTCTTCATGTCTGTGTGGGTCTGCTCTGGTTTCCTCCCGCAGTCCAAAAATGTGCAGGTTAAGTGAATTGGCCATGCTAAATGATAGGGGAGGGGAAAAGGTCTGGGTAGGATGCTGTTCAGACGGTTGGTATAGACTTAATGGCCTGCTTTTGCACTGTAGGGAGTCCACGCCTCAAAGCTTAGTCTTTAAATGGGTAGCTTTCACTGAGGAAGAGAGTACTTGACCTCAAGAGAACATACGGAGGCTGGTGAAGTGAATGACAGATGAAGTTCAAGGCAGCAAGATGTGAGATGATATGCTTTTGGCTGGAAGAGTAAGAAGTAAGAATACAAAGTATATGGTATAATTTTAAAGGGAATGGAAGAACAGAGACATCTGTTGTGTGTGGGCACAACTCTTTGAGGCTGTTGGACAGGATAAAAATGTTGGCAATGAAATATACATATAATTCCGAGCTTCATAAAGAGTCCAAAAACAAGTTGCTATATTAGATATATGCACCACAGTAGTATGGCTCTAGCTGGAATAAAAGCTTTGGAATACAGAGATTTATAAGAATGCTTTCTCGATGACGGGTTCTATTATAGGATGGAGAAGTGGGAGTTTCTCTCCTTGGAGCAGAGCAGTCTGAGGAGATTTATTCGAGATGTTTAAAAATTTTGGATAGCTTTGATCGATTAAACACAGAGAAACTGTTTCCGAAGACTGACGAATTGGTAGCAAGAGGGCACAGATTTAAGGAGATTAGCAAAATAATCAGAGATGATGTGACGGTTTTTTTCTCTCTTTCAAGAGTGGTTGGGATGCAGACTGCACTGACTGATTGAGGATTGAGGAAGAGGGTTCAATAGTAATGTTTAATCTTCAATTCAAGGGATGTGGAAAAGAGAGAGGAAGTGGGACTAAATTGATGCTCTTTGAAAACATGGTCACAGATGTGACAGGTTGAAAAGCCCCTTTCCATGTTGGACTGTTTCTTTTTATTATTTTACACTGGCAGAGTGCATGATGTCCCTGCTTAAGAGTGGGAGAATATGAATCTGAGATTGCACAGCTGCTGCTTTGGCTGATCTGATCCAGAGAGAAATTGTTTGGAGTATTACAGTTTGTAATGAGAATGCAATGGAGTATCACTCCAGGTTGCTCTCAACACCCTCTTTAATGCCAGTTATCAAGTGATATTGGCAAATGCCTGGGGATAGGAATGATTCACAGTCAGGAGAGATCTTCAGAGCTGTGATGCAAGCTACGATTTAGTTCAATCATTCAACCTGGAGGATGATGGGTAATTTGCTTATAAGTGAAATAGAGGAAAAAGAGTTGTTCCTTTCACAGGATGATGTTGGTTAAGGGATAGATGTTGGTTTGACCGGAGGAATTTATCCAGTCTTTTTCATTATAATACAGTGGGATCTTTTGTCTCCATGTGAGGTGGTATATGGACATGATTAACTCCACATGTAAAAACAACTCCAACACTTACGTAGCATTGCAAATGGTGTTTCATTTTAAATTAAGTGTTTACTTTCTAGAAATTTAATGATACTCTTGCAGATGCCAAAACAGATGTCAAAAGTCCAAACTGGTGGCTGCAAATTAAGCATCTTAGACATGGTGCACGTGGAAACGATATTTGTACAAGGACCCATTTGGTATATATGCCAGGCTATGTTCAGAGAAATCATTTTTCTTTCAAAATTCTGCTACAGGATGCTAGTCTGAAATTATTGTCCATCTCTAGTTGACCTTGACAGGATGGTGGTGAGCCATTCTCTTAAAACGTTGAAGTCCACCTGGTGTAAGGACATCCACAGTGCTGTTAGGAAAGGAGTTCTAAGATTTCAGTTCAGCGACAGTGAAGGAACTGTGATACTGTTCCAAATCAGAATTGACATACACGAGAAGACAACTAAATTTAAACAGAGTCCAAGTCCACACTGCCGTGATTGTAACGAGGTCAGCCTAGTGGACCTTGTAGAAAATGAGTTCCCTGATTGGGGCTGTTAACTTGGTTCAGTCAGGGAGTTTTGGCTCCCAGTTACAAACAGGAGTGCCAGAATGTCTGAGGTTCATTCTGAGAGCTGGCTCTGAAGAAGCCAGATCAGTGTTAAGAACTATGTACATGTAAATAAAGGGTAAATTGGTGAAGGGATACCGGACTCTGGAGCTATTTCACATACTGTTGCTGAGAACATTATATCAGTTCACCATAATCCATTAAATTTAAATTCCACTGATTGCTAGCTCACCATACTTATACAACAAATTAAAATGCAATTAATCCTTAACTAATATATACATCATATGTTCCCAAATACCAGTAGGTCTTAGTTATACTTCAGACCACACTAGTTGATAACAGATTCACTTAAAAAAAGGAAACATAAAATAAAATTCCCATATTTTTGGAAGATTGAATTTCCAGGTATCTTTTTTTCCCATAATGAACAGTCATTTCTCAGAACATGCTGCATTCTTTTTAAAACAAATAACTGACTGCTCCTACCCACATGTTTCAATTTGGGAACATTGCCTTTCTCCAGTATCTCTTTTAAAACTGCAATATCGATCCTCAATCCTTTTATCATTCACACATTCCATTGAGAGTGGATGATCCCATACTGACTTATTATCAATGTAGCACTCAATGGGTACTCTGCTGAATCCCTTTTTTAGAATTTCTTCCAATAATTTTGAAGAAAAATGCCAGATCTACCATTGCACCAAAAGCAAGCATCTTCATTGTGAAGATAGTTTTTATTACTCTTGATCTTTCTAGCTTCCCAAGTTAAAGGGCAACATTTACCTCATTTTCCCATGGAAAAATGTGTCCTTCCTACAGACTCTCCAGCAACCAAGAGCCAACAACTAAGATTTGCATAAGAAACATCACTAAAAGCAAGTTTTCTGTTCCTGATATCTCTCAGTGATGGAAATTGCAAAACATAATATTCCATCTTTAATTGTTTCCAATGTTTTCTTTGTTCAGGTAATATCTTTTAATTTGGAATTTTTCCATCGTTGTACTCAACTTTCATATTTTAAAAGTGGCACCTAACCTTGTTTGGAAACCCAGTTATTTCAGCTGTCCAACGAGACTTCTCAATTTTTCCCATTCAGTTCTGGAATCCACTGCATTATTGTTCTTGCGAAAATTACTTCAACCAATTGCATTGGGACTAACAACTTTCAAATAAGATGGCTGTTGCATGCTTGTCTTCCAGCTTGTTAGTGGGCGGCATGGTGGCACAGTGGTTAGCACTGCTGCCTTACAGCGCCTGAGACCTGGGTTCAATTCCCGACTCAGACAACTGACTGTGTGGAATTTGCACGTTCTCCCCGTGTCTGTGTGGGTTTCCTCCGGGTGCTCCAGTTTCCTCCCACAGTCCAAAAATGTGCGGGTCAGGTGAATTGGTCATGCAAAATTGCCCGTAGTGTTGGGTAAGGGGTTAATGTAGGGATATGGGTGGGTTGTGCTTCGGCGGGTCGGTGTGGACTTGTTGGGCCGAAGGGCCTGTTGCCACACTGTAAGTAATCTAATCTAATCTAAAATGACGTTTGATCTATACTGCCTCGCCTCATTCTAAGTTCTTGTTTTTTAGATTCCTTTATGAAATTTGTCTTCCAGCTTGTTAATGGCTACTAAGACTTCTTGATCTTCTAATCATCCTGTTTTGCACTACATTCCTGGTCCTCGCTAAAGTACACTCTTGATCCTGTCTTCTTTCTTGTTCTGGACTGTTCCTGTTTGATCTCTCCCTTTCCTTTAATTGGATTTCTTCCAATGGTTTGTGATCATTTTCTCAGGGCATGTTCACTCTTAGACCCACTGTTTGAACTTGCATGGCATTTTTCAATCTTCCATTTTTGTAATTTGTGTCCCCAAGCCTCCTACTCCTTATCTTGTATATGCATCCATCTTTTATATTTTCCACTGACCTTTCCTGCTCTTCAGATAATAGTCATGCCACTGTATAATCCCTTCTTGTAATATTTAACTTTGGTGTTTTCCTTTGGGACCAATGACTTCATATTGACCATCAGAATTGATCTTTCTGCCATCAGACAAATTGTCAATTATGGTTGGTTTGATCCTCTTAGCTGTGGCAACATTTGGATCTGAAAGGTCCTTGTTATTTTCTATAACTATAACTTCAGAAGCTGCAAAGTCATAATCAGTACCAAGTAATTTGAAAGAGTGTATCCAAACAGTTTATTTCCCATGCTGCGCAATTATTCTTTTTCCATCTTGAACAATAGCCTTTCTCGGCCCCTCCATACTTTAAGCCCCGTTCCTTTATAATATGCCATACATCCCTGATTCAAACTTGTTTCTTGACAGCCTTACCTTGTATCTCACCGAATTCTTTATGACACTTTGGCTTTAAATAAATCCTGTAGGCAGTGCATTCAAATGTTCTGCCTAAATAAAACTAATTATTATGCCTTTCCAAGCTGGGAGGTAGATGGACCTTTAGGATTCTTGCTAAAAACTAACTGATGTAGACAATATTCTCCCACCATCTTACCACACTACTGCAGCCAATAATTTACAATTTGACTGACCTGCCAAAGTTTTATGAACAATCTGGCCATTTACTGCATGGTTCCTTTCACTTACCCCATTGCTAAAAGGTCTTTTTGCTGATGTTTTTATAACAATTATGTTCATTTTTGCAAACGTATCTCTGAATTCATCATTCGTGAGCTGCCACCCACCATTCATTAACAGTGAAAAATTGTTAGTAGTTCAGTCCCCGTCCATTTTTCCATCACCTAATTATTTTTCTTATTTCCACTATGGATTATTGTTGACTGACAAAATCTGGGGACCAAATGTACAAAATATAAAATTAAAAGGGTTTTTCATTTATCCCATCCATTTAAATCGATCTCTTGCTGAGGGCAGAATTACTGAAGGCTGTGACAGTCTCCTTTGATATTATTTTACAAATCTCACATCTATCACTTATGTCTTCTGTGTACTCCTCATCCCTTATCACTGCATCATTTACTCATTTTGTTTTGACTTTTTAGAGCTACACAGACAAATATGATTTTAACATAATAGGCTTTATGTCTTCTAAATTTTCACTCCCTAATGTCAATAACACTGCTTTAATTTTTTTTAGTGGAGAGGTTATGATCTAATAAAGAATACAGTACCAGTCCAATTCTATGAACATGCGACATTCACATTTTCCAAATGCAATAGCTTTGTCATTTTCCATATCCATTTTCATCTCTTTTCATTGATGAACTACTTAATAACACAAGGGTATTTCACTGAACACTAAACAAGCGCTCATGAAATGGTTGATTTCAGCCATTTTACAAGGAATAACCACTGTTTTCAAAGATTAATGTGTTGTCATCCCCCAATCTGAAACTGGTGGAACTTGCAAATTCCTTCATTTTGTCCTGATTCTTGGTACTTAGAGTCCAGGTCATAGTTCAGCCAGCCTATTCTACACACAATAGACAAACAATGCACACTGTCCAATACTGCACATTTGAACGCCTCTGCTGCCAACAATTCATTGCCAGGCTGAACATCTTTAACATCATGTTTTTATTCTGAAATTTCCTTTTGATGTTTAGTTTCGGATACTTTACTGTGTCATTTGACACAGTTCATGGCGTCATAGTATTTTGACTTGTGCCTGAAACATCAATTGTCTTCACTGAGCATTTCCGGGATTCATTCACTTCTTGCAAATGCTAGATTCTCCTCTCCTAATTGTCAATAGCATTCCTGTCCTCATTTCTATTAGTTACTATTCTTTTGTTCTGCTGCCTATGTTCTGTACCAGTCTGACCAATTCATTAGCATTGCGCCCTCCATTTTCTGTTGTATCATTCATTGCCTCCTTTGAGCAATGAATACTGTTGGAAAGTAATGTTTTTTTAGGGATTTGCTTTCATGCTTCTGACATTTGATCTAGCAGCCTACGTTTATCCATAAATGTAATGCCCATGAAAAACTAGAAGCCATAGAGTCATAGAGATGTACAGCACAGAAATAGATCCTACGGTCCAATTTGTCCGTGCTGATCAGATATCCTAACCTAGGCAAAAGCGAGGACTGCAGATGCTGGAAACCAGAGTTTAGATCAGAGTGGTGCTGAAAAAGCACAGCAGGTCAGGCAGCATCTGAGGTGCAGGAAAATCGACGTTTTTGGCAAAAGCCCTTCATCCTAGTCTAGTCCCATCTGTTCACACCTGATACTTGACACAGTCAAATAACTTTGCATGCCAACAGAAATTACAGAAGCTCCATTTGGTAATTTCCCAGTTTTACAAACAACCCATTATATTCCATTATGCACTCTTCCATGCTACTAACCTCAGTCTTTATAAATTTTTCAAAATCTGACTATGCCTCACACGTGGGCCACAGATCACTTTTTTAATACACTTTACCAGTGAGAATAACAAGTTGTCCAAATCTTGAGCCATACTTCAATCATTAGGGTCTACTTCTAAAGTGTCAAGATCCAGGCTCATATCTGGCATCCTATTTGATAAAGAAACCATCCAGGTCCACATGGCAATTTCATTATTCCATTATTCAGAGAACTACTTTCGAGAAAACAGGAGTGGGTGATCATAATCCCAAAACTTATTCTTGCATGCACTCTGCTGGTGGTACACACTACTGCCATTGTATGTTGGAGGTAGAGGGAGTGAATATCTAAAGTAATGGATGATGCTTTGTCCGAGCTGGTGTGGAGCTTCTTCATTACTGTTGCAGTTGTACTCATCCAGGTAAAGGGAAAGCACTCTATCATGTTTCTGAAACGTGCCTTGTAAATGATGAAAAGATATTGGGAGGTAGGAGGTGGATTACTTGCTACAGAATTCCAAACCATTGGCCTGCTCTCGTAACCACTGTATTTATTTGCTAGTCCAGTTCAGTTTCTGGTCAATAGCAACCATCAGGATATTAGTGGTGGGGAGTCAGCGACTGGTACTACCATCGAGGGTGAGGAGTGTATAGATTCATTCTTGTTGGAGATCTTCATTTTCTGGAAAGTCATGAATGGTACTGAACATTGCCCTTAACAGGTCCATGGTAGGCTGCCGGTAAAAAATGAGGTCTGCAGATGTGGAGATCACAGCTGAAAATGTGTTGCTGGTTAAAGCACAGCAGGTTAGGCAGCATCCAAGGAACAGGAAATTCGACGTTTCGGGCATAAGGCTTATGCCCGAAACGTCGAATTTCCTGTTCCTTGGATGCTGCCTAACCTGCTGTGCTTTAACCAGCAACACATTTTCAGCCATGGTAGGCTGCCACCAAACACTGGTTCTTAAAAATATAATACCCTCAATGTGCAACAGGAAAGAACAGCAGTACATCTCCTGACTCAATGTTGGATCTGGTGAAGTAGACAGACCAGGGTTTCAGCAGGTTTTAGCAGTCCTTAAGTAGTACAGATCTTGACTAATGTTGCCTTTTTGAGCAATATTACAATTTAATGTATGAGACATTCAATTAGAGTCAGAGAGAGGTACAGTACAAAAGCAGACCCTTCAGTCCAACTTGTCAGATCTGACCAACAGCCCAATCTGACCAACTCCAATTTACCAGCATTTTGCCCGTATCCCTCTAAACAATTTCTATTAATATACCCATCCAGATATCTTTTAAATGTTGTAATTGTATCCACCTTCACCACTTGCTCTAGCAGCTCTTTCCATGCACACACCTCCCTCTATGTGAAAAAGTTATCCCTCCAGTACTTTTTCAATCTTTGCCCGCTCACCTTAAACATATATCCTCTAATTTTGGATTCACCCACTTTAGGAAAAAGACCTTGGCTAGTCACCCTATCAGTGTCCCTCATGATTTTAGAAACCTTTATAAGGTCACCCCTCAATCTGCAACACTCCAGGGAAAAAAGCCCAAAACTGTTCAATCTTTCCCTGTAGCTCAAACCCTCTAGCCCTGGCACCATCCTTGTAATTCTTTTCTGCAAACTTTTAAAATTAAAAACATCCCTCCTGTTGAAAGGCAACAATTCTCTTTAACATAATATAGGAAATGGAAAAACACAATAATAAGATCCAATTATTAATTTTATTCTTCTAACAAAAAATGCAATATATCTTGAATTTGTTAATATTATGTACTAATACCACCCCCGACTGATCATCGCCGTTCCCTATGAAATAGCAAATTTAAATGTCCATTCACCTTTCTCAAACAATTGTTCAATACAATCACAGAAATGTAGCTTTGTTGGCTGTCTATTCTGACTTCTATTTTCAAAATATTGACCTGAAACCAGAGTTTATGATTATTGATTTGGTTTTGGTTAATAAACACTCTTTATTACCTTCCCCAATGGGCTTTCTGCACAGAAGACTGACATAGCCCTGTCAAAACTGCAAAGTCTGCCATTCCAACATCCAGGGGCTTCTGTCAATTTGGGAGAGTTGTTTCACGCTCTAGTCAAGCAACAGGTTGAAATCAGCATACTCACAGAATTATAACTGACAGACAATGTCCCAAACACTACCACCACTATCTCTGGTATGTCCTGTCCCACCAGTAGAATTGAATTACCAGAGGTAGTGGCAAAGTGTCATACAGTCAGGAAGAAGCTGCCCTGGAAGTCCTCAACATTGACCTCAGACCCCTTGACATCTGGTAACCGATCACAGACAAGCAACGGAATCTCCTGCTGATTGCTGCCAATTAAAACCCTGAATTTCAGCAAGAAGGTGAGAATGACTGACATTGACATCAAGGAAGCATTTGACTGAGTTAGCATCAACTGAAGTCAATGGGAATTTGCATGATTTCTCATCACTCCAGCACAAAGAGACAGATTCATCGTTGCTGGGGTTAATCACCCCAGCTCCATGCCATCTCTGCAGGAATTTCCCAGGATAGTGCCCTTGCCCCAATCCTTTTCAGCTGCTTCATCAATGATTTTCTCTCCATCATAAGGTCAGAACAGAGCATGGTTGCTGATAGTTACACAATGTTCAGAACAATTCAGGATTTTTCAGATACTGAAACAGTTCATGTCCAAATGCAGCAAGATCTGGCCAGCATCCAAGCTTGAGCTGAGAAATGGTAAGTAACATTCAAATCACACATGTGCCAAGCAATGACCATCTCCAACAAGAAAGAACCTAACTACTACCCCTTGATGTTCAATGCAATTACCATCGCTGAGTTCCTTACTAACAGGGGTTACCATTGACCAGAAATTGAACTAGACCACCATATATATAATTTAGTTATAAAACTGATACAAGGCTGGAAATCCTTCAACAAGTAACTCATCTCTTGACTCTCAAAATCCTGGCCACCATCTACAATGCAGAGGGCAGGTGTTTGATGGAACGCACCCTACTTTCTTGTATGAGTGCTGCTCCAAGAAACCTAACACTGTCCAAACCAAAGAAGCCCTCTTGTTTGACACTGCATTCACCACTTTCAACATTCACTTCTTTTATCACTGATGCACATTGGCAGTGGCTGCACAACCTTCAAGACGCGCTTCAGTAATTCCTACCTCTTTTGACAACACCTTCCAAACCTACAATCTCTATCTCTCTGACCTAGGGCAGCAGATGCATGGGAGTACCACCACCAGCAAGCTCTCTTCCAAGCCAAAGGACACCCTGACTTGGAACTATATTGCCATTCCTTCATTGTTGTTGGTCTGAAATCCTGGATCTCCCTTCCTAACAGCACTGTGAGTGTCTCTACATCCCAAGGGCCCCAGTGGTTTGAGAAGGCAGCTCATCATCAGCTTCTGTAGATGGTGGCCAGGCTTCTGCAGGTCAATGGGCAATAAATGCCTAGCCAGAGTCCATGAGTAAATAAAAATGTTAAGCCTCACTCTTTTGTGAACCTTCAGAGCACCAATTAAAATGTGACAGAACTTAATTACAAGACAAACCATATCAATACAAAAAGGAGTTGGTGTAATCTCCTACTTAGCAATCATTCCACATTTCAATATTATCAGTGTGAAAGGATCATGATATAGCTATTCACAGCCTCCCATTATTTATTATGCTGTGAATCACGTGCTAAAGTGTCATCAAAAATATTTCATTCTGCCTGCCTATGGCAGTTATTGAAATAAAGTGTCTTTATTTTTCCTTCTTCAGATAGCACTTACCCAAAGCAACTCTTGCAGCTGAAGCATCATAATTAATCCAAAATGACACCCAGGAAAGAATTGTAATCAGTATGGATGGCATGTATGTTTGAAGAATGAAGTAGCCAATATTTCTCTTTAATCTGAAACTCAGTGACAGCCTTGGGTATGCACCTGGGAAAATAAATGAGGAAAATGTCATTTATTATGAAAAATATGACCAGTGTTAGTCTGCATCCTCTGGGGTAGCTTCAAAAGATACACTATAGGAAAAGTGTATGGAGTCTCCTCTGATCTGAACATACATAACAAATATTTATTCATTTGGAATTATAGGACTTAAGCATTGCTGAAAATGCACACTGTGTCAATTTTTTTAACATTTTGTACTCATCAGGACGATATGCAAGAAATACCAAAGTGAAAAGAAAACAAAATGCATACATTTGCAAGGAAAGAGTGCTGATTGGTTGGCAACTGAAGCCTAATTAGTATAGGTGTTGCCATGGAGAATGTATGAGGGAATAAGGACTGACAGTTAACTGCCACTTTCTTTTAATACTTTAAACAAGAGAGGTTGGTTGTGATTGGGCAAGGAGTTGTCCTGAGAAATTAATCAGAAAATGTTTGTCACCTATTTTGTTGCTTGAACATGTCTTGTCTGCCAATATACAGAGCCCGGTGTATTAAAAATGTAGCTTCCAACATATACAAGTCCACCATACTGTGAGCTTGACTAACAAGTCCTAACTGGCAATAAGCTTTAATTCCTTATTACGATCATAATTCCTCACCCAAAACTTGCCAGAATGAATGAATTTTCATGATGAAAAATGACACACTTTTTCAACTGAGGTTGTAGGGTCAGGATGTTGAGAGGAAAGTGACCAATTAAACATTACAACAACTGTGACTAACAGATTTTTTTGCTGGAGCTGACTATAATGGAATCAAGTTGGATTGATGGTGTGGTGCTGATATACATCAACAGTGACGTGCATGAATGATTCTGAGGATGGGTCACTCGACCAAAAATGTTAACTCTGATTTCTTTCACTGATGCTGCCTGACCTGCTGTGCTTTTCCAGCAATTTCTATTTTTGTACCTGAATGGTAGAACAGGCTCAAGGGACTGGATGGCTTTCTATGTTCCTGTGTTATTATCAGGAGCTTGGAGCAGAACTGGGGAAGTGGCCAAACATCCAATTAATTTGAGGAGTCATTTAAAGTTGGGAAAGGATATGGGCAGGATAAGAGTTTTGGGAAAAAAAACCCAAATGCAGTGAACAGAAGTTGGTGAGAAAGGTGGATTGTTTGTCAGATCTGTGCCAGATCTGCTGGTGGTGAAAACTTTGATTTAGAGTTAGCTAAAAGATAGAGGGGTAAGATCATGGAGGCATCACATGAGAGAAAGAGACCTTATAATGAGTAAGCATTAGTAATGTGGAACAGGACAATGCTAACCATTGTAACTCATTAATGGAAGCATCATTAAAAAGTATTATTAAGCATTCATAAAAATTGCTTTGGCTGCTTGATTTACAACAAAGTGACTTTCTGTCATGAATGACTTCTGGGCTGACATGATGTTTTCCAATTCTGCACTTCGATTTTACCCATCAAAGTGAACTACTGTGCAACTGATGCAAGAGCAAGCACAGAACTAGAAAGCTAAGGGCATACATTATTGACAAGAAAAATTCAGCATCAGGTTGCCCATTGGCTCGAAGAATTTGGGATGCATTTTTCTGCCTTTGGCTTTCACATTAATGCAGATGTGATTGAACTCCCAATGAAGGGGCAGTTATTTTCATATTCCCACACAGGTATTTTCATGACAATCAATAAACCAATGTCAAATAAATAGCTGCTGTTAATATAATTATAACATCAATGTATGTTGAGGTACAGAATTGATTTTCTTCTTCCCTGAAATTAATTGAAGTGGTGCTTATACTGTGCAGGAAGACTGAAACCAAGTGTTGCGGTGTGAGGTGCCTAACGTTGTGACCTATTGAGTGTGCAGATTCCTTTGGGTTTAATTCGCTTTGTTCAGTCGTTAGAGTGCTTGATATTAGCTTCCTGCCGATGATATTCTATACAGTCAGCCCATTTATTTTAAAAGGGTTCAAGACTGTATTAAAATACTCGAGGCAAGAAGTTAATGTAAACCAGTGAGCTAAAAATAGATTGCAGAAGGAATTAAACCCTGAGGAGTACTGCAGTGTTGGCTACGTCTTTTCTGGGATTGCACAGTGATTGGTGAAAGGTTTTGGAAGACTTCTTTTTAATTAGCCTGTGCTACTTGTCCATTAGCCACTCGGACTGGGAAAAGAAAAAAAAATGAAACTACTGAAAGAAAAGCAAAGCAAACCAACAAGTACAGCGAGATCAAACATTCTTGATTTCTGCTGTGATTTCCGTGGGTGGGAGAGGGTTGCTATGGATCCTGTGGTTGCTATGGTGAGAAGTTGCATCACTGTCATCAAGACAGTGAACAAACTGCTCCTGAAACACTAAATTGGGGGCTTTAATAGGACAACCCTATTGTCAACGGCAGACCTGAGTTTAACTGAAGAGCTCGAAGGCAGCTTTCATTTCACCTGAACGGGTGGCAACCCTGACACATCTCAAGACAACAATGTGTGTCTTGTTTGTGGTCTCCATTTTCTCAAGATTTATGGACAGCCTCCAGAGCTAATCCAGCTGCCAGGCAGGCTAACGTTGTTTATTTGCAAGCACACATCTGTGCGCAGTTATTTGGCTGTTGCTCTGGAATGCTCTCTGCAACAAAAATTAATAGATTCCACAACACTGAAAGCTCAGGTTATAAGAGAATCACTTTCACTCGGATAGAGAAACAAAAACAGACAGACAGGTCACAGTGTGTTGCTGTACTAATGAAATGCGTGGCAAAGAGGTCTCAGGCAGTTTTATGGTGAGTTTCCAACCACAGGCAAAGGCTGGCAATGGGGCACAAAGAGATTGTTCTCTGAAGGAGCAATTCACTTTGCGCCATACCCTCTCTTTTCCCTGTGACCATGCAAGGTTTTCTCTTCCAAGTTATGATTCAATTTCCACCTGAATTCTTCAGTTGAATCTGCTTCCATCGTACCGATAGGAAGTGCATTCCAGATCTTAATTATTCATCGTGTGAAAACATTTTTCCTAATATCACTATTGTTTCTTTTGCCAATTACCTTAAACTGATGCCTTGGTTCTTAATCCTGTCACCAAACGAAACAGTTTCTCCCTATCTGCTCCGAACAGATGCCTTATGATTTTGAACACCTCTATAAAATCTCCTCTCAAAGTCCTTCTTCTCTAAGGAAAACAAACTCAACTCTGATCTACCTAAGTAACTGAAATTCTTCATCCTTGGAGACATTCTTGTGAATCTTTTCTGAATTCTCTCTCCTGCCTTCACATCCTTCATTAAGAGGGGAGTCTAGAACTGAGAACAAAATACATTCTTGCACGATTGCTTAGCTTTACTACTTCATCTCCCCATTAATGAATCCTAAGACACGGTGTGCTTTATTTACCATGTTCTTAAGCTGTCCGGCCACTTTCAACATATATACCTCAGCGAGAGTTGTCTCAGGTGTAACATTGCACAAAACAAAAATTCTAAAAACAACTCATACCAAAATAAAAGCAGAAAATGTTGGAGAATCTCAGTAAGTCTGGCAGTATTTGAGGAGAGAGAAACAGAGATCTGAAGAAGAGTCATACTAGACTCAAAGGTATTAGCTGCTTGTCTCTCCAAGATGCTGTCAAACATAGGTTTCTCCAGCATGTACTAACTTTATTTCAGTTTCCCAGCATCTGCATTATTTTGCTCTTAAGCAATCCATGCTATGTTGCTCTTTTGAAAGCTGAAGGCAGTACTTTCTATTATCCTTAAAAGAACATACAGCTCACAAGAAAAATATGTGGAGCATGTATTGGTTGTTCAATCTGCCACTCTAACTCATGAAATGTTGTAGTTCTGTTCACTTGAAGACATTTTCGTCCTGTATGCTGTTAAGGCTAGATTTTGTTACCATAGGGTCAGAGGCTGTGAGCATGCACTGGCTTCAAGCCAGCGCAATATTGTGCAGGTTGGCTCTTTTCAAGGTTATAAGGTAGTGGGATGGTTTGCAGTGCTGCTGCCTGTTTCTTTTCAACATGGAACCTCAAAACTATCCCTCATGAAATTTTAGCTTTCCTTCCTGTTTTAGTTGCATGGCGTGTTGTTACTGGGATTGGGTTGAGAGCTGAATTGATTTATGATCATTTTTCAGCTGCTACCCGTTAATTGTGGGAAGGAATGTACATTCTTGGTGTAACCTCTGTCAAGTGAAAGGTATAACTTCTTTTCATTTGTCATGCTTTCATGCTTGCCCCCCCTTAAAGGTTGCTTCAGGAATGATGCTTGCTTCCATCTCCCTGCATCCTGCTTGGATACTGACTCTGCTGACTGGCTCATTCCTGAAGAAGGGCTCATGCCTGAAATGTCGATTCTCCTTCTTCTTGGATGCTGCCTGACCTGCTGCGCTTTTCCAGCAACACATTTTCAGCTCTGATCTCCAGCATCTTCAGTCCTCACTTTCTCCTAACTGGCTCACTGTCAAAGACCAGAATAAGAGTGGTTCCTTCTCAGCTTGTTGGCCTCTCAAAGTGCTTTCTCCCATCTCCAGAGATTACACAACTATGAGTAGCAATCTGAGGAAGATATGTGTGAAAATGTCTTGATTTCCATTTACGATTACACTCTTGAACTCTCCCTGCAGATGAAATCATTGGAAACATCAAGGGCACTCTGGAAAAATGCACGAATTTCCATATTTTATTCAAATTTTATTTTCTGTGCATGTGCATCATGAAAATGAGGGATTGGAAGACGTCTAATACAATTATATTTTGAAATTATATATGTGAAAACAAATATTTCCTTGGCCAATTTTGGTGCTATATTGATTTCAGCCTTGGATTATGCATTCTGATTTCATGATTGACAAATCTATCAATAATTTTGAGAACCAGCGCTGTGGAAGAGCAAAGCAAGGGCACAAGCCAATAGAATGGCAAACAATGGGTAAGTAATAATGGGGGAGATAGTGGTAATGTCCTTGGACTAGAAACCCATGCTATGGATAATGCTCTGGGAACATGTGTCGGAATCCTGCCATGTCAGATGCTGAAAATCATATGCAATAGAAAAAAATCTGAAATTAACAAGTTAGCTTTATGGTGACCACTTTTGATTGTCATAAACACCCAACTGATTCCCTGGCATCCTTTAATGAAGAAAACTTGTCATCATTACCTGCTCTGGCTTACAAGTGATTCCAGACCCACAATAATGTGCTTGATTCTTATCTGTTCTCTAGGCAATTAGCTATGGGTAATAAGTGATGGATATCTACATCCCATGAGCAAATAAAAAAAGAGATTATCTAATTATACCCCAAAAAGCTCTCTCAAGAAATGTGTGCTCAGTATCCACGGCAGTGTCATCGAGCTATTGAGTCCTACAGCATGGAGAGAGGCTCTTTGACCCAAACTGGTCCATGCCGACCAAGATATCTGTCCACGCTAACCCCATTTCCCTGCACTTGGCCTGTATCCTGCTAATCATTTTCTATCCAATATTTGTCCAAATGACTTTTAATCTTTGTTAATGTACCAGCCTCAACCACTTCTTCTGGCAGTTCATTCCAAGTGTGTACCACTCTCTGTGTAAAAACGTTGCCCTTCAGGTTCCCATTTATTCTTTCCTCTCTTATCCCGGATGGATGTCATTCCATCCCATTTACTCATATTTATTGTGCTTATTTGGGTGGCGCCATTTTTTGTACTGGCAGGACTTTCACAAAGCACGCGGAAGTGCAGAATTTATGAAAGGTAAGGTTAGTAAGTTTGTGGATGACACCAGTAATTTTATGGATGACACCAAATTTGGTGGTACAGTAAACAGTGAAGAAGGTCATCTAAGATATCAAAGAGATCTTGATTGATTGGGTCAATGGATGGAGGAGTGGCAGATGGAATTTAATTTGGATAATGTGAAGTATTGTATTTTGGTAAAACAAATAAGGGCCAGGCTAATACAATTGAAAGTAGGGTCTTGGGTAGTGTTATGGGACAGAGAGATCTAGGGGTTCAGATATATAATTTTTTAAAGTTTGTATCACATGTACACTGGGTGGTTAAGAGGATATTTAGCAAGCTTACCTTCATTACTCAGACCTTTGAGTTGGGGTTATGATGTCATGTTGTGCAGGATGTTGGTGAGGTCGCTTCTGGAGTACTGTGTCCAGTTACAGACGGCCTATTGTAGGAATGATATTATTAAACAGGAGAGGGTTTAGAAAAGATTTACCAGGATATTGCCGGAAATGGAAGGTTTGAGTTACGGGGAAAGGCTGGTAGGTTGGAGTATTTTTCATTGGAGCACAAGAGCTTGAGGGGTGATCTTATAGAAATTTACAAAATCTGAGGAGCATAGGCAAGGTGAATGACAGTCTTTTCTCTACAGTGGGGGATTTCAAGGCAAGGGAGCATATTTTTAAGGCGAGAGGAGAGAGATTTAGAAGGGCGCAGAGAGTGGTGGATGCAGCTTCAGTTACTACGTTTAAAAGGCATTTGGAAAATATACATGTTAAAGAAAGATTTGGAGGGATATGGGCCAAGCACAAGCAGGTGGGGTTAGTTTAGTTTGGCATTATGGTCATCATGGACTGCTTGAACCGAAGGGTCTGTTTCCATGCTGTATGTGTCAATGACGCTACCTTCCACAATCACAGTGTTAATTCACAATCATAGTCATAAAAATAAAAGTTTGAGTCCTAAAGGTTTGCCGACTGTAAAAGGATGGAAAACATGAAGAACCAATAGAATTCATAATTTCAAGCTATCGCAAAGGAATGACTTACAGTCAGTCAAAGGCCCAAGGACTTCAACATTTTCCACTCTTGCTAGTGCTATTCATGAACAGAGAGCTGCTGCTCTATTCCAATCTTCCTTTTGTCAAAAACCGTTGGACTGTGGGTTTCATTGGCACAGTTAACATTTGCTGCCCATACTGTAACTACCCTTGAGAAGGCGTGGACAGCTTTTTGAGCTGAAGCAGTCTACATTGTGTGCTTTGTGATGTTAAGGAGGGATTTCCAGAATATTTGTTCAGTGGTTAGAATGTACCTGTGCAAATATCCAGATTATCATGTAGATGCCAGTGTTGTGCCTGTACTAAAATGGCTTGGTGAGGGATGTAGGTAATAACAGTGCACACGTCCTCGGTATTAGAGCTGGCATTTTATCTGGGACCTTGGCCTTTGCAGTATCCAATATGTTTAGCAATAAAATCTTTACAGTGAGGGTTGAATCAAACTGGTTGAAAGCTGATATCTATAATCTAGGCACCCTCAGGAAGTGGTTGAGATGATCATCCACCTATCACTTCTGGCTGAACATGGTTGTGAAAGCTTCAGCCTTTGCATTGACATGCATCTTGAATCTACCCGAACAAAGATGATCAAACCCTGCTCTAGGAAAGATGTCGCGAAACTTCAAAGAATTCTACAAAGGTTTACAAGGATGTTTCCAGGGTTGGAGAGTTGGAGCTATAGGGAGAGGCTGAAATAGGTGGGAACTGTTTTCCCTGGAGTGCCAAAGACTGAGAGGTGGATAAAATCATGAGGGGCATGGATAGGGTGAATAGCCAAGGTCGTTTCCAGGGTAAAGGAGGCCAAAACTAAAGGGCTAATGCCCGAAATGTCGATTTCTCTGCTCATTGGATGCTGCCTGACTGGCTGTGTTTCTCCAGCACCACACTCTCAACTCCAAAACTAAAGGGTATAGATTGAAGGTGAGATGGGAAAGATTTAAAAGGGACATAATAGGAAACTTTGTCATGCAGTGGGTGGTGCATGCATGGAACGAGCTACCAGAGGAAGTAGTGGAGTCTGATACAATTACATTTAAAAGGCATCTGGATGGGTATATAAATAGGAAAGGTTGAGAAGGATATGGGCCAAATGCTGGCAAATGTGACCAGATTAGGTTAGGATATCTGATCGGCATTGGATAACGGGACCAAAGGGTCTGTTCCCCATGCTGTACATCACTATGACTCAATGACTCTGAAACATACACACCTGCCTCTGAGCTATGGAAGGTGAAATTCCACCTTCTGACTTATGAGAAATATTACTTCTTGGCAGACAAGACACCTTGAGTAATATCTGGTCAGCTGATTAAAATAAAGGGAACTGGCTTCAGTCTGATCAGAAGTTGGGAACCATTGTCAGAATTTACCTCACAAAATTTACAGCTTTCATGCTTTTACAGAAAATATGTATCTGAAACTTGAAACCTGGAGAATTGTCCCCATTTATTCTTTTCACTGGTAATTTTCCCATTTACAGTATGTAATGAGAGAATGGAATCTTTGTGAATACACTTCTAGAGTATTACATGTTCTAGAATTTATACTAAATAACCTCATCTGCTTCAGCACAGGCTTGTAAGCTCATGTTTTGAAAGAATGAATCGCAAATATTGGCATGGTCTTAAAATGGTCTTTTCAAATGAAATACAGGAATTGTAGGATGGACAGCAGCCAATCAAAAGATCATAACATACAGAGAAAAATGAGCGACAAAACCCAATCTCAATGATTCAAATTATATATCAGGTTTTTGATGGTATAGCCTGAATCAAGCATGTCACAGTGATCAATACTCTGACTACACTGCCAGCACCCCTTCAAACATATCAACAGGCCCAGAAATGCCAACTTGGCACTGGTCAAGAGAAATTGCCTTTACAGTATCAACATCAACAGACAACCTCAAGCAGAGTTGCACAATCTGCTCTTAAGATAACCGTAGCCATCATGCAGCATAAAACCAGCAAATGCAACTGCAATATGTGTGACTGATAACATGACTTTCTTTTACAGGTAGGCTGCAATATTGCAGTGGGAGGATGTTCTTGCAAACACTGATGAAGCATCATCTCGAGTATTCCACTGAGCTCCCCCAGTCCCCCCCAACCAGGCTGGCTCCTCAACACTCATCCCTCAGCCCTGCGAGCTCATCCAAAACACTGCTTTCTGTATTTTTGCTCACACAAAGTCCTTCAGTCCTGCATCTACTGACCTAAAATTACCTTCCAGTCTGGTAATGCCTCAATTTTAAAGTTCTCATTCTTGTTTACAAATCATTGAGCGGCCTCTGTATCATTGCAACCATCTCTAAACCACAACCTTTTCTGAACTCTTACACATCTTCAACTTTCTTTGGTACACCATTAATGGCATATATTTAACTGTCAAGGCCCGAAACTCTAGAATTCCTTCCCTGAATCTCTCCACTCTCCCTATTCCTTGAAACCCTGTTTGAGAAGATACGAGTACAAGAAATATGAGCACAAGTAGGCCCCATGAGCCTGCTTCTCCATTGAATGCAATGGTTGATCTTTAAGTTCCACCTTGCCCACAACCCTCATCCCTTGATTCCCTGAGAGACCACAAGTTTGTCAAACTCATGTTTATTTAATGACGGCACACTAAAATCCTTCAAAGTTTAAGAATTCCAAAGATTCAAACCCTTTGAATGAAGAAACTTCTTTCCTCTCAGTCCTGAACCTGAAACTGTGCTGCAGTGTTGTAGATTTTTCAGCCAGGGGAAACAGTCTCTTAGTGTCCCACCCTGTCGAGCACTTTCCTAATCTTGAATGTTTCAATAAAATTACCTCTCAGTCCCTAAACTCCAGTGATTAGAGGCCCAATTTCCTCAGCCACTTGTCAAGGGTCAACTCTTTCAATCCAATAAAGGTGAACTCCCGTGCTCTTCCAGCACCACTAATCCAGAATCTTTCAATCCATTGAACATCCTCCATTCTGCCTCCAAAATAAATATAATCTCCTTGTTTTTGGAAGCATTTGGTCACCTCTCCTAAAATCTCCTCACATAGTTTGGTATCAAAGTTTATTTAAAATGCTCTTTAGGATGTTTCTTTTATTCACTTGTGGGATATGGACATCGTTGACCAGGCCAGCATTTATTACCTGTTCCTAGTTGCCCTTGACAACGATGGTGCTGAGCTGCCTTCTCAAACCACTGCTGCAGATAGACCC
The DNA here is from genome assembly GCF_020745735.1 of Hemiscyllium ocellatum. Taxonomy (NCBI): domain Eukaryota; kingdom Metazoa; phylum Chordata; class Chondrichthyes; order Orectolobiformes; family Hemiscylliidae; genus Hemiscyllium; species Hemiscyllium ocellatum. The sequence continues at coordinate 106,045,031 of NC_083406.1, forward strand.
ACAATGCTGTGAGGGAGGGAATTCCAAGATTTTGACTCATCAACAGTGAAGGAATGACAACAAACTTCCAAGTCAGGATGGCAAGTGGGTTGGAGCAGAATTTGCAGGAGGGTGACTTTCTATTTATCTGCTGCCCTTGTCCTTCTAGGTGGAAGTGGTTATAGAGTCATAGAGATGTACAGCATGGAAACAGACCCTTCGGTCTAACCCGACCATGCCGACCAGGCATCCCAACCCAATCTAGTCCCACCTGCTAGTGCCCGGCCTATATTCCTCCAAACCCTTCCTATTCATATACCATCCAAATGCCTGTTAAACGTTGCAATTGTACCAGCCTCCACCACATCCTTTGGCAGCTCATTCCATACACATACCACCCTCTGCATGAAAAAGTTGCCCCATAGGTCTCTTTTATATCTTTCCCCTCTCACCCTAAACCTATGCCCTCTAGTTCTGGACTCCCCAACCCAGGGAAAAGACTTTGTCTGTTTACTCTATCCATGCCCCTCATAATTTTGTAAACCTCCATAAGGTCATCCCTCAGCCTCCGACCCTCCAGGGAAAACAGTCCCAGCCTGTTCAGCCTCTCCCTGTAGCTCAGGTCCTCCAACATCGTTGTAAATCTTTTCTGAACACTTTCAAGTTTCACAACATCTTTCCAATAGGAAGGAGGCCAGAATTGCGCGCAATATTCCAACAGTGGCCTAACCAATGTCCTGTACAGCCGCAACATGACCTCCCAACTCCTGTACTCAATACTCTGACCAATAAAGGAAAGCATACCAATCGCCTTCTTCACTATCCTATCTACCTGCGACTCCACTTTCAGGGAGCTATGAACCTGCACTCCAAGGTCTCTTTGTTCAGCAACACTCCCTAGGACCTTACCATTAAGCGTATAAGTCCTGCTAAGATTTGCTTTCCCAAAATGCAGCACCTCGCATTTATCCGAATTAAGTGTCGTCTGAGAATTTTTGATGAATTTCTCCAACATATCTTGGAGATGGAACACACTGCTGCTTCTGAGCATTAGTGCTGGAGGGAGTGGATTCTTGCAGATGTGACTTCAATCAAAGGGCTGCTTTGTCGTGGATCATGTCAAGCTTCTCAAATGTTCTTGGAGTTGCACGCTTCTAGGCAAGTGGGGGGGGGGGGAATTCCATGACACTCTGGTCCGTGCCTTGTAGATGGTGGGTAGGCTTTGGGGAATGAGGAGGTGAGTTACCCACCGCAGTATTCTTAGCTTCTGATCTGCTCTTTGAGCCACAATGTTTATGGGGTGAAGCCAGTTGAGTTTCTGGTCAATGGTAACCACCAGGAGGTGGTCAGTGGGGATTCAGTGATGGTAACATCATTGAATGTCAAGGGTTGGTGATTAGATTAACTCTTATTGGAGATGGTCATTGCCTCATGGGGATGTATTTCCATTCCCCTAACAACATGTTGCAGGACCCTAGCAATTCTCTAATTGGCAGTTGAGGTACTTCGTCACCATGGTTATATTCCACCCAGGATGTCGATTGGTCCACTTCACACAATTGGTTCCCTTCACCTTGCTCATTGTTCTTAATGGCCTGCCCCATAGATTTGCGTAAACTCTCCAGTGACTTTTGGAGTTTTTGTCAATCTATTGTTAAGCAGCCCCTTAATTTTCCCAATTTCTTAAATGACATTAATACATCTCCATTGTTGATATCCACATCTGCACCTGAGCTCTGGATAATTCTGCCAAATACCTGACTTCCATAGTAATATATTTCTGTTGATGCATACGTTACATCACAAGTGTTTGAATGCAGATCACGCAAATATTATAGAATACCAATAGTGTAGAAGTGGGCCATTCAGCCCATTGATTCTACATCAACCCTCTGAGGAGCATCTCACCCAGACCCAATCGCCAATCCTTTCCCTGCAACCCTACTTTTCCCATGGTTAATCCACCCGGCCTACACATTCCTGCAAACAATGGACAATTTAGTATGGTCAGGTAAAAAATGAGGTCTGCAGATGCTGGAGATCACAGTTGAAAATGTGTTGCTGGTTAAAGCACAGCAGGTCAGGCAGTATCCAAGGAATAGGAAATTCGACGTTTCGGGCATAAGCCCTTCATCAGAATTCCTGAAGAAGGGCTTATGCCCGAAACATCGATTCTCCTGCTCCTCGGATGCTGCTTGGCCTGCTGCGCTTTTCCAGGACCACACTTTTCAACTCTTCGCTCTGCCTGACTGCCTCTATAATTAGCAGCATTGTGATAGACTAACTGCATGTCTGTAGCAAGTCATTTATGATGAAACTTCTTGAGTGCCAAGGATCACTTGATGAAATTGCAGATCATCCTCTTTCCAGGTTCCCAAATCCAGATACAATATGAAGGATCCAACTCACTCAGACAATGTAAAATAGGTAAAGTCCAATGATATATAGTCAAACCGTCCGAGAGTTATAGAGTATGAAAACAGACACTTTGGTCTAACCAGTCCATGCTGAACATTATCCCAAACTAAAATAGAACTAAACTGAACATGCACTGCCAAAACGTTTCGAGCATAAGCCCGTCATCAGGAATATGTGTGTGTGCGTGTGTGTGTGTGTGTGTGTGTGTGTAAGGGGACTGATATATAAATGGGAGGGGGGGTGAGGTTGTTGGAATGCGATTGGTAGATAAAGGTGGGGGGTGATAGTGATAGGTCAGAGTGTAGGGTGGAGCGGATAGGTGGGAAGGAAGATGGACAGGTAGGACAATTCGAGAGTGTGGTGCTGAGTCGGAGGGTTGGATCTGGGATAAGGTGGGGGGAGTGGAGATGGGAAAACTGGTGAAATTGACATTGATTCCATGTGGTTGGAGGGTCACAAGGCAAAAGATGAGATGTTCTTCCTCCAGTCGTCATGTGGCTAAGATTTGGTGGTGGATGAGGCCCAGGACTTGCATGTCGTTGGCAGAGTGGGAAAGGGTGTTAAAGTGATCTGCCACAGGGCGGTGGACACTACACCTGTTTCATCTCAACAAAATAGGTGACAACCATTTGCTGGCTCATTTCTCAGGGCAATGTCTTGACCAATCACAATCAACCTGCCTGGTTTAAAATTTTAACAAACCCTACCAGTTAATTAACCAGCCATGGTTAGCTGGTACATTCTCCATTGAAACATATCCACCAACCAGGGTCTACTTGCAAACAGTCTGCTTAAATTGGTATTCTTACAGATTGTCCTAGTGAATGTAAGATGACAAAGCTTTTCTCAGCAATACTAAAGTTCTGTACTATCAACCAGCTATTTGAATCTGTTAAATAATAAGTGAGCTGGGTTATCAGGTTTTTAAGAATCTCAAAGAGAAACATTAACAAAGGAGCTTCGAGCAAATGCAAAGACATTTTCTGAAAGGAAAGCAATTCAGCTGTGCCAGGTGAATGAGAGAAGATTTAGCACGTAGTTAAGTTCAAGTTTGTGTGTCTAAGGTCAATGTTGGGGGGCAAAAAAACTTTCTGATATTCGAGATCACATAGATTCTATTGTTTTTGTCCAATGCGGTGTAAATCACGATTTTTCTTGAGTGTAATAAATGTTAATGCACTTTTGGTAAAAGTATATTGGCAACATTTTGTGAATATGTTCAGTGATTGCCTCCACAAAATATAAAAAGAGAGAAACATACAACTGATGGTCTGTCAAGCCAAGTTCCATTCATGGATCTGCCTTGTCCAGTCTTACTATCAGTTGGAATCATGAAGAAAGGTTGAATAGGCTAGGGCTCTTATCCCTAGATAAAAGATAACTGAGGAGTGACTTAATAATGAGTTTTTAAACTAAAAAAAATAGATTGTGACTGGGTAGACATAGAGAAGGTGTTTTGTCTGATGAGAAGACCAAAACCTGGGATTTAAATGTAAGATTATCATAAATAGAGAATTCAGGTGGAACTTCTTGGCTTAGAAAGTGACACGAACGCGCAACTCGCTTTAGATGGAGTCATCGAGACAAATAGAATACATGCTTTTAAGGGGGAAACTGGATAAACATAAGACAGAGAAGGAATAAAAGTGTCCTCTGTAATACCAAAGTGCATCTCTACAATATAGTCAGTTCTGCTATAACGCGATAGTTCCATTCTTGCGCAATCCCGTGCTATCAGAAAATCGTGTAATGGCAACACCATTTAAACTAATGGGACTGGAATTGTGGTATAACCAAACTTCGCACTTTAGAAACAGTGTCCCCAATTCGTCAATCGTGTTATAGCTAATTTGTGTTAAAGAAACGCGTGTTATAGCAGAATGACCTGTACAGCATTGGAAAATGATTGAAAGATGCATGAAAAGAAGTCTTGAAGACATAGCCAACAGTTACTGTCCCTTGCGGTGTCAACCCAGTGGTGAATGTTGGCTTATAGTAAATAACACCCTTCTGTATCTGGCTGTATTTTAATCTGGAATCAGTGCAACCTGTTCCACTAGACCATTATTAGATAAAGGGGCCACTCTGTCTTTGGTGCAATTTGGTATAATTTGCAGGTCAACTTAACAGCACGTGCCCCAGCTCAATCATAAATGCAGATTTTAAGTGAGGGAACCACTTTATACAGGAGGGTACAGGTACAATCATCCAAAACTGGAAGAAACTATATAATACTACTAAGAACCAAAAGCAATTAACCACAAACAAGAGTGAACTTTCTTTTTTAAAGCCAATCCAAGACTCATTCAGAGAATTGGACAGGGTGCCAGTCGGTGCAAACCTGGCAGAAAGGAGTTCTACTTGTTTTCTAAGCAGCTGTCTGGCCAAGTAGGCATTTAAATTTGACCAGACAATTTATTTATCAATGTCCTTCCAGAATCGAACTGCTGTCAATGTTTCAGACAGGTGCCAAATACACCCACCTGAAACTGACAGGATCTTTCTTTCCATGTGTAGAATGGGGATCCTGCAGTGACATGCTGTTTTGTTTCCCACCTGATTGGGGAAACCACTGTGACATTTCCTTCAGATTAAGTCAAGAATAAAAAACCCTTTTAATGTACGTATTAAAAATATCGGAGGCAAGTGTCATTTTAATGACTGGCAGAATTAAAGCAAGCTGATCAGATATTGCCACCACAGAGCATGAGTCTTACTGAAACCTGATACTAGTTAAAATCACATGATTGAGATCACAATTAGATCACATGGCTATTAAATAATCACATTCATTCGTTGAGCTTTTGACCACTGGGAAGCCCAGAACCAGGAGTTCATAATTTTAGCACTGAGAGGAGGAGAGATTGTCTCATCCAGAGAGTGTGAGCCTGTGGAATTCACTGCCGCAGAAAGTTGGTGAGGCCAAAAAGTTCTGTGTTTTCAGGAATGAGGTAGATTTTGCTCTTATGGCTAAGGGATCAAGGGATATGGAGAGAGAGCATTGAGCTCAGTGATCAGCCATTCTCAAAGCTGACAGTCACAGAAAGCGAATTGGGAGTGAACCAGCTGGGAGTGTTGTCTTCAAGGCCAAGCAGACCAGAACAACAGAAGAGTAGGCCCGAGGCATGGAGTATAGTAGAGAGAGAGAGTAGCTTTTATTTGTCATTTCTACCATATACAACTGATACAGTAAAAACAAGATTCCTCCAGGATCTAGGTGCTACATGGACAGCACAAACCATACACTCATACATGGCCTAAAGTGCATAAGAAGTGCAAACCACACAAGTTACAGAGTAATAGAAGAATGATGAATAATATACGTTGTTCTAGTAGCAATTCAAAGTCGTGCAATGAATTTCAGATGGGAAAGAGTCTGATCGTAATGTGTTAAGGAGCCTGATGGCTTGGGGAAAGAAACTGTTGCATAGTCTGGCCGTGAGAGACTGCATGCTCCGGTATATTCTGCCGGATGGTAGGAGGGAGAAGAGTAGGAGCTGCGGAGGCAGCAGTGGCAACAGAGCCTGGCAGTGGCTGGGGCCCAGTGTGAGCCCAGATGGTGGCAGCGGCAAGCCGCAGTGAAGGCTAGCAGCAGCAGTGGCAGTCAGCCACGATGCAGCGGTCATGTCCATTGAAAATGGGAGCAAAGCCTAACGTGCCTGGATGGGTCTTTAGTCCAGCCCGGGGAGGTGGGTGGGTGCCAGCGAGCCCTCTTAGGAAAGCCCTGCTTAGAGCATCTGCAGGACCCTACCTCAATTCCTTTATCTTTCCATTTTTATGCAAAGAAAACTGAAATGCTGAAGTTTTGAACTTATTTCTTCAGTTATCTATTTCTGTAAAGATTTTGTAGTCAGGTATGTTGTACCAAAGATGGCACTCTGTGTGGCAACAATGTACATTTTTCACTGTACTTTTGTACCTTGTACACGAGTGACAATAAAATTTAAACCTAAACTCAAAGACAGAGCAGAACTTGAAGTGTTGACTGGCCTGCTCCAGTTTCCATTTTCTATGTTTCCATGAAGTTCAGAACTCTATATTGGCCAGAAATGTAAAACATGGCTCTTACAGTGACAATATTGTCAAACTATTTGTTTTTGGAATTGGGAAAGCATCATAAATTAGATTCATACACTGATTGAAAATAAATCTCTATGAAATTACCACTGACACTTGCAAATGTGCTTTGTCACTATCGTGAGTCATTTGAAGGAAGGCGCAACATCACTTTTGCAAGGCCATCACAAGATGGGCAATGAATGGCTGGCATAGACAGTGACACCTACATGATAAAAAGGAATATTATTCCTCAATCCCTCAGATGGCCGAATTGTCCTATGAAAAGAGACTGTGGAGAATGGCCCTATATTCGCTCATGTTTGCAAGAAGGAGAGGTAATAGTATTAAAACATTGCAAACTTCCTATGGGTTTTACCACTTAGATGCAGGAAAAATGATGTTTCCAGTGGGTGGGGGAGGGGATCAACAACTCAAGGAAGCCATTGCAGAATAAGGGGTAGAAAGTTCAAGACTGAGGTGGGAAGGATGGTGAATCTTTGCTAACTTCTTTCATAGGGAGTAATGGAGGATCAGGCATTGTGTACCTTCAATGCAGACTTTGGTAGATATCTAAATATTCAAGAAGTTATGGGATCTAGGGAAAGTGAGTGAATATGGTGTTAAGGTAAAGGATCAGCTCTGATCTCTTTGAATGACAAAGCAGGAGTGAGGGGCCAAATGGTCTTTGCCTGATTCTAATTTCTATGTTTTTGAATATGCAGATTAATTCAGAACAATAAGTAAGGAACTGAACTATCTGTAAACTTTGATGAAGTGGTAATCTATATTGAGCATATTAATTTTCTTGTCAAAAAGCTCGTGTGTCAAGAAACATCCAGATAGGATAGAGAGAGGAAAACTGGTCAGAGAAACCCACACCAATTAAATGCCTTATCTTGACCTATTGTTAAAGATGATAATTGTCACCTTCTTATTCCTCATATTAATTTTCCAGGCAAAACACAAGAATTCTGAAAGTCAATGTATATTATTGTAATAAAGCCAGGCTTACCTGTAGCAAACACAACATTGCGGGACACCAGCCTGTACTCCACAATTGAAAACTGTGGCAGTTCAATCTTATGTACGCCAGTCACAGCGTCATCCCCACCTCTCCAGTAAAACTGAATGTCATCTGTTGTGTAACCATCTGGAAGCCAAAGCAAAGCCAGCATTAGTCACTTCAGTCACATTTTCCACAGCCTCTACACAGACTCATCTCTTAATTACGCCTTGTGTGTTTTTTGGGGAAGGTGAGGTGTCCAGCTGGAAGATATGCACGCTGGTGATTGGATGGCTTTGCTTGTTTGCATAATCTGGCAATGTGTCACATATTTGCAGATTAGTTGTGGCACCTACCAAAACACCCTCTTCTTCACTTTATCACCGCAGAAAGGTGAAACCTTCCAATAAGTCAACAGCCACTTTGAAACACCCTCAAATAAGGATTATCAAAGATAAGTTGTGTAATATGGACCTCTGCCTCAAATTAGTTAGATTCACATTGTCCAAAGTGACAAGCATGCCATCCTTAAATAAATGAGAAACAGCTTTCACTTAACTGTATGGAATGGATTTTAATGGAGTGCCTATTGGACAACAGCACTATAAAATAAACGATTGCTAAGGATCTGAAACTTTTGTGGCAATGGAACAGGAACTGCAATTATCCGATGCTTTAATAGTTTAGCAGAAGTCTGAACAGTATGGGAAGCACTGAAGAATGTACAAAAACGTGGGTACTCATGCTGAAAGATGACAGCTATCAGAAAAGATGGACCAGGTTGGTGATTTTCTCGTTAGAACAGGAAAGATATAATGGTAATCTGATATAATCCTTAAGAAATATGAATGAGTTTGGATCAAGTAAATGTGGACATAATGGGCTGAGTTTGAGCTCATTCAAAATCCTGTACAGAGTTAAAATTGTATTCACTTGTAGAAAAGTCCAAACTAGGGGCTGTAAATAACAGATAGCAACAATTTGTTTATCTAGCATAGTCTTCATTACTTTATTCCGTCCAGCCAATCCCTGTGTTATCTGATGGTCTCTGGCATCTATTGCAATGCCCTCTGAAACTGGTAATTTGTGATCCCTTAAAACAGTCCAGGTTAATCCATCCTTTATTTCATTTTAATCCCAGTGAAAACCTTCCTCTCTTGTCTTGTTACATTCTTTGAGGGTTTAGTCAACATGAGCTACTCTCACCTGAGGGAACAAGGCAACACATACGCTATTGGGACTGCACATGTTTGCTCAACTTTAAAGAAATTTCCTTCTCTTATTGTTGAGAGGCCATTGCAATAAAAATTGTGTAGATACCAGAACAGACACGATGGGCTAAATTGCCTCCATCTGCATGTCAGCAGTTCAGTGATTCTGTTAGTGTTAGTATTTTAGGCTTTCCCTTACCCATCCAAGCTAGAACAAACCAACCATGACACAACTTTCTCGTAATCTGACAGCTATTTTTCTGGTTTGTGAAAATTACAAATAAGACTGCATCTTTCCCAAGTCCTTAGATGTAATTGTTTTGTCGGATTCTTTTAAGATGTTATCAACAAGGAAACAATTTCAATCTCAAATTTAACGTGTCAATCATTCCAATCTAAGCGTCTTATTGATCCTCAAGTAGCTCTCTGCACCCTTCTCAGCTGGATGGTGACCCAGCAGCACCTACTTCATTGGCCTGAAGTGGCAGAATGCTGTACCAGCACAGGTTTAGCATCTGATTTCAATCTCAGCAATTAAACTACCAGCTGCTGGGGAAAAATCCACCTATTATAAAATGTTTGTTTCTTTTCCATGTAAAGTTACATTTTGCTGCTTGGTTTAGCAGGTTATGGTTTATTTGATTAGATTAGATTAGATTGCTTACAGTGTGGAAACAGGCCCTTCGGCCCAACAAGTCCACACTGACCCGCTGAAGCGCAATCCACCCAAACCCATTCCCCTACACCTAACACTATGGGCAATTTAGCATGGCCAACTCACCTAACCTCCACATTTTTGGATTGTGGGAGGAAACCGGAGCACCTGGAGGAAACCCACACACTCACAGGGAGAATGTGCAAATTCCACACAGAGTCCCCTGAGGCGGGAATTGAACCCACTGTGCCACCATGCCGCCCCTGGTATTTCTTCCTAGTAACTTCCCTCCTCCATCTCCCTTTTTTGCCTTTGGTGTTGATTCCTTGCGAGAATTGGTTTCTTTCGAGTGGACTTTGAACGATGCAGAGGGCTCTCTTATGTGCCAATTAGTAATGAAAACTGAACAAAGTTAGCCTGCTGGCCCTGAGAGTATAGTTCGAGTCACCAGCTAGCAATTAGGCGCAGGTCCCATAACCAATATCCATCTTCATATTCCGAGGGTGATGAATTGTTAATGGCCCAGCCCCATACACTCTGCAGAAACATTACTGGACTGAATGCTTCAGCAACTCACTGGCTAAACTTGTGGAACTATTGAAGAAGTTGTAGTAAGGAGCTTGTTCTTCGGACTGGATGTAATGGGGTGGTGGAGTCTCTGCTCTTGCATCTAAAATGCCAGTGAGTGAGCACACCACTGCCTGGCAACCACTTAAGAGCTGAATGACAATTAATGACAAGAGGCCAGCAGCTTGCTGGTACTGATAGTGCCACTGAGAGCGGTGGACACTGCCAGTACTGCAGCCAGGTGAACTATGCAGAAGGTGCACTATGCTGAATTCTTTTAATGTGAATACAGGTCATTCTCCTATACACAACAGTTATTTCCCTCTACAACCTTGTGCTATGGAAAGCTGTTATGGAAAATCACACTGTAGCTTTTAGAAAATCGCTATACCCATTCAGTAGAAAATTTGCATTATCCAAACAATGTCCACAATTTGTCAGTCGGGTTAGAGCCAATTTGTGTTGTCAAAATGTACGTTATAGCAGAACAAACTGTACTGGAGGAATGGAAGATCAGGGAATGGAGAGGAGCCTTGGTGATGTTGCACATTGTGAAGGTGGAAGTGGGCTGGAAGCCAGACAGCTGTCATGTTGGGTACTTGGCATGAGGCCTTCCTGCAGTCAGTTCCATCCCAGTGGCAGTGGAATGAGGCACTTAAGTGTGAATGTTTTGTTCACAAAGAGTCTCAATTGATCCGCTGGTAGTGGGAAACCAGGTACCACCACTACTTTTTCCTTTTACCTCCTCTTCTTGGGTGACATTGGCAATGTCTAAGGTGAAAGCTAGCATGGAGACCTGGCCTCAGCGTGGCCGTGAACTCCTGGCCTCAGTGTGGACATGGATTCCAGTCCTCAGCATGACCTCAAACTCCTAGCCTCACCATGGACATGGATTCTCAGCGTCAGCGTGGATATGGATTCCTGGCCTCAGCATGGACATCGACTCCAGGCCTCAGCGTGGTCATGCACACCCAGCCTCAACACGGACATGGTTTCCTGGCCTCAGCGTGGACATTGACTCCTGGCCTCGGGGTGGACATGGACTCCTGGCCTCACCACGGTGATGGTCTCCCGGCTTCAGGGTGGACATGGATTCCTGGCTTCAGCGTGGCCTTGAACTGCTGGCCTCACCATGGACATGGTCTCCCGGCCTGAGGGTGGACATGGACTCCTGGCCTCAGCATGGACATAGATTTCCAGCCTCAGTGTGGACATAGATTTCTGGCCTCAATATGGACATTGACTCCAGACCTCAGGGTGGACATGGATTCCCGGCCTGACCATGCACATGGATTCCCGGCTTCAGTGTGGGCATGGATCCCTGGCCTCAGCATGGACATGGATCCCTGGCCTCAGCATGGACATGGATTCCTGGCCTCAGCATGGACTCGAACGCCCAGCACTCCCAGCCTCGAAGTGAAACTCAGCGCAGTCTGTGTTGGATGGAGCTCTGAACTATTATTTCTCTCCTAAGATGGGCCACAAATGGTAACGTAACCTTTACACTGTGAGTACATGTGACAATAAATCTAATACTAATTGTACTCCTCTTCGCCCCAGCACTGATATCAATGTAGTAGGATGCAGAAGCAGGTAGGTAGGCATCAGGCAGGTTACCCACCCACCCACCTTCAATACGCCTGGCAAGGGAATGTTAAATGCACATCCTGATGTCTGAGTACTTCAATCACATTAATCCTGATGGTAACTTCAGGATTATCTTGAGTCAGCTGAAAGTAAACAGATAATAAAGCCAACCTGAAGACACAGGAGTTTTTTTTGACGCTGTTGGTAACTGAGGGTTAATCTTTGACCAGTGGGCTGGAGTTTGCTGGAATGGGGAATCTTGCAAAATGCTGCACTTGTGAGATTGTGTTCACCTGTCACCGGAGAGTTTAGAAAATATTTACTCTATAAACTGTTGAAGTGTGGGCAGGGTGAGCTGGGGCCTGGGACAAGGAGTATATCAAGGCCCAGTAAGTCAAGGAGCTCAAGGCATTACAGGGCCCACAGTGTTTGGGTTAGAGGTGGTATGGTGGCTCAGTGGTTAGCACTGCTGTCTTACAGTGGCGGGGCCTGGGTTCAATTCCAGCCTCGGGTGACTGTGTGGAGTTTGCACATTGTCCCCGTGTCTGCATGGGTTTCCTTCGGGTGCTCTGGTTTCCTCCCACAATCCAAAGATGTGCAGGTCAGGTGATTTAGCCATGATAAATTGCCCATAGTGTTAGGTACATTAGTCAGAGGGAAATAGACTCTTCGGAGGGTCAGTGTGGACTTGTAGGGCCAAATGGACTGTTTCCACACTAGAGGGAGTCTAATCTAATTTGGAGGCTCGGGATGGGATGGGTGTTTTCAGGCTACAGCTAGGGTTAGACAGGAGTCAGGGCAGAAAGGTGCAGGGCTACAGTGCTCAGCTCAGGGGTGCAGTCACCACGCTCGTCTCAGGAGCTGTGACTCCAGGCCAAGAGCAACACCAGGGCCGATGATTTCTGTCTCAGGTCCTGGCACTGAAGGCAAAAGGGGTATCTGGAAATTTCACGGTCAGCAATCAATTTCCTCTGACACTGAGATTTCATGTTGAGGAAGATACAAATAGTGCACAAGGAATAACAATGGTCATTAAATTAGAATGAAAAGGAGAAATAAAGAGAGAGGAGGGGGAAGTATCAGGAAGAAGGCAGGAAATAAATAAAATGTTAAAATTTAGAAATCTCAAGAAGCAATTTAATAATCATTGGAATGAGATAATTCCATTTTAAATAGTCCCTTGCGAGGTTTGAAAGGTTGTGTGGCATTGATGGAACCTAAATCTATCAAGCAATGGAACCTTACATTGGTAATTATTGTAGTGATTGGAACCATGGTCAGGTGCATCGCATTGACTATGAGATCCTTGACTGGGGCTGTTACCCTGGGCCAGTCAGGGAGTCCAGGTTGACCAATGTAAACAGGAGAGTGTAAAAATAGTATTGTTATTGTTTTGTAATGATTGAAATTGGGATTTGAGGTTCCTCATTTCCCTGAAAACTGGTTGAATAGTAGGGTTTGGGGCTAGGCGTTGCTGCTCCTCTCCCTTGTAAAATTGCTTTTTCTTTGAAAATAGCTGTCAATGTTAATTGTTTCTGAACTGTACTGTGTAATAATAAAAAAAAAGGTGATTTGCAGTGTGGCCGGAGAGTGGAAGGCTGACAACTGGCTCGCAGGAGACCAGCCCGGGGGAGGTCTGGTCAGTATGCAGAATGGCTGGGAGCAGGGTGGTCAATGACCAACCTGGAGGAAGATGGTTCTGGGGAGAGTCGGTCAGCACACAAGGTGGCTGAAGACTGACCTGTAGGAAGGCTAGCCAAGGACGATCTGGTTAGGACATAGTGTGGACCAGTGTAGGGTACCTGAGGACAGCAGGGTGGTGGGAGAGCTGAGTCATGTAATCATCGGTTTTGAGTGTTGCATGTTGTTTTTGGTTATGTTACGTTTGTAAACTGTTTCTTTCCTGCCTGGGTGCAGGCCATGTGTAAAGTGTTTGCAATTATATATTGTGGGCTTTTGCCTGCTGTAAACTTTGAGGTTAGGGGCTGAAATGGACTCTTCTCTGGATTTCTGTCATTGTGGTACCTTTGAAAGGACAGTGACTTGTGTGACAATTTTATATATTTTATAGAGTGTTGCTTGTTTTGTGAGATTTTGGGCACCTTATGATTGTGACCTGATTCCTCTTACGTATTGTTATGATTATATGGTATTTTGTATAACTATGAATAAAATAAAAAAAAATATAAACGGGAGATTCAGAAGGTCTCCTCAGTCCAGGGACTGGCTTTGTGTGGGCTGGTCACAGTGCACCTGTAACTAACGGGTGACTTGGTGACAGATTACTGGCCTCACTGCAGCAATTTCAAATACTGTGCCTTGTTTTCTGCAGTGTGTTTCATCCCCTTTAACAACATTCATGGGACGTTAATGCTTCTTTCCACTCAGTCAAACCTAGCAGCAGAACAGTGCAAGGTTTTCTTAAATCATTTACAGTTGTAGCCCATCCCGAATTCCTCTTGAACAGAGTTGCTTGATTGGCCATTTCAAAAGGCAGGAAAGAGACACATTTGCGTGTCATATTGAAATTAGTCCAGGTAAGGACAAAAGATTTCCTTCTCTGAGGGTCATTAGTGAACCGGATGCATATTTACAACAGTTGCCTTTAGACTCACCTTTTAATCCAACTTTTTTTAAAAAATTAATTCAAATTTTACCATCTGCTTTGGTGGGTTTTGAATCCATATCCCCAAAATGTTAGTCAAGGACTTGGGGTTGCTATCCAATTGGCATTGCCACTGTGTTGCTGACTGTCAATAGACTATTAGGATTTAGATTTATTATCACATGGATATAAAAAACAGTAAAAAGTGTTTCTTTGTGTGTTGAATGCAAAACATCACCATGCTCCGGCGCCATCTTGAAACATTGAATATAATGCAAGATTTAAACAGATAACCAGGAGATTTAGAGTCTCCTCAGTTTAGGGTACTGACTCTGTGCTGGCTGGTGCTACAGTCAGTGTGTAAAACAAAATATATCATGCCAGATTTTATTGCAGTAGATTTCACTCTTTTCTCTTCTTCTTGTTCCTCCTCTGCTGCTCCTCCAGTCACTGCTTGACATCAGCTGGAGTCTCTGAAACAGGCTCCGTGTATCTGTAATGGGGCCTGGGGTCTCAGTTACAGGCCTCTGTTACTGCCACAATAGTGACTGCTACATTTGAGCCAGGGCCTGGGGATGCGTGGGTTCCGTCCCTCCTGTTTCCCACCTGACCGTCCACCAGAGGCTGCTTCCAGTCCCTTTCACCGAGGTTTCCCCCTCCTTCGGGCATCCGGGTCTGGAGCCTCGGCTCAGCCTGTACGTCCAGGGCAGAGGGAGTCAGCCTGGGATCTGTTCCCTCGCTGGGAGACTCTGGGCTGGGTTGGAGATGTGTCTGGCCCACCCTGGCATTGTTGCAGCTGTCGCCGGAGACCTCCTCTTTCATCTGCCGCACTCCAGGCTTTACAGAAAAGAAAAAGGAAAAAAAAAAGAGCGAAAATAAAAAGAGAAAGAAAGCAGATAGGATGGGTGAGTCCTGGGCTCAGCCCTGTTGGTCAGGTTTGGGTTTAACCCAAGGCTTCTTGAAGAAGGATGTTCTTGCAGTGAAAAAATGTTCCTCAGAGTCTTCTTGCAATCTGCTGTACCCAATTCTCATCGTGTTATCCACGTCATCTGCAAAAGGCTCTTTCCACCAGCTCTCCCTCGCAGGCAAATAAAGCAGCAATAGAAATGTACAATATTCTGGGCTAAATACAAACCTGAGGCAATGTCTTTTGAAGTTTCCCCTCTGTGCTTTAAGAAATAGCTGGGAATCAGATCTTGTTGTCAGCTCCCCTCAGTTTAAGAGTAATTGGCATCTGGCTGATTTTAAGTGTCGACGTTATACATTAGGACCCTCCTTTCTCTTCCCCATATTTGTCCCTAGACTTTCAACTCTGAGCTCTTCGAGCAAGATGCTGTCGAATAAAGGTCTCACCGTACAAGACAGAGAGACCGAGAGAGAGAGAGAGAGAGAGAATATACGAGCATATACATTTTAGCAGACGGCATAAGCCATTTCACCCCACAAGCCTGTGCTGCCATTCAATAAGATCATGGTCAACCTAATTATTTAACATTCTCATCTATCCCACATTAACTTTCAAACTTTTGAGTATTTTTAGATGATCAGCGAAGACTCTTCTTTTGAGGAAAATAGTTCATCATCCTCTGGGCAAAAAAAAAAATTACTTATCTCCTTTTCAAATGGGTGACTTCTTATTTTTAATTGGTGACCTTTAATTCTGGAATCTCCCAGAAGAGAAGCCATCATTTCCACCCTGTCAACATCCATCAAGACGTTTTATGGTTCAATCAAGATTCGTTTTCCTCCCTTAAAATCCAGCGATTACAAGCCTAACTTGCAACTCACACAATGTCTCTAGTTCAGCACGAATTCCTGGATTATTTACAACCCAATAATAGCGCGTACATTCAACTCACTATTACTCTCCCAGAAGAATCCAGGCCATTTTTTTTAATGAAAATTTCAAATTTACTGAAGTACCATTCCACCTCTCTCTTTCTCAATCCTCTGCCACCCACTCTTCTTGAGTGAAACATATGCAGCATTCTGGGTTGAAACAATGTACTAAATGGCCCAAGCATTTTGACTAACTACTTGTATTGGGCTGAAAGCCCCTGTTCATGAAGTTGATCTCTGCACAGTCCGGGGGTTGGGGTCTCCCAGGAGCATACAAAGTCATGTGTGATAAAGCAAAGGGAGAGCATCCCAGTGTTTGCTTCATTCAGGCTGAATCTGATTAAAATTTAAGCGTTATTCATCCTGCGTTGTAGATGAGCATCAAACTGCTGCCTAATCAAACCGAAATGATGGTGCATTTAATGCTTTCTGACTCTCAGCTGTAATTTCCCTATGTGGAAATCTACGTAAGCACAAATATTTTTAAAAATTTGAATAAAAGGAAACCTAGCACCTACCTGTTGAAAGATAAAACATTAGATGACATTATGATGGATGTATTTTCTGGGAGCTAGAGACAATGACAGGGATACAGCTGGATGCTTGGTAAGACTAATGCTAGTGGTTGAGGAATTTTATTTTGCTGCGGGGCCAGTTTCTCTTGAGAATACTCACAGCTTTCTATTTCCAGCGTGCAGTTTTGTTCATCCAGTGGGTATCTCCGCAGATCCATCATACATGCAGCTGTTGTTGTGATTCTGTATCAAAGCAAAGAAAGGAAAGGGTCACCATGGTAGCAGCTTTTTAATTCCCCAATCACTGCGCCCATGTCTCTGTTAACAAGGCACGGTAATAATTCGACTGAATCCTGGTCATTGCACCTCTGAGCCTTGTTCCCCACTGAGCTCCCAAGAAGCTTTAACATGCTCTTCCACCTCCTGGTACTCTCTGTTGAAATCAGCTTAACAACAACTTGCATTTAAATAGTGCCTTTTGCCTGGTTTAAAAAAATCTGAGTGCTTCACAGGAGCTGTAGCAAACAAAGTGTGAAACTGAGACAGGCAGCTGATTAAAATTTGATCAAAGAAGTAGTATTCAAAGACAATCTTAAATAACGGGAGAGAGATTTAGGAAGGAAATTCCAGAGCTTGAGGTCTAGGCAGCTAAAGACTCAGCCATCAATTGTTGCTTGATTAAAATTGGACAATTGCAATTGTTCAGAATTGGAGGAATGTAGATATTTGGGGCTATAAGGAATAGGAACAGAAGAAGACAATCCAGTCCCTTGACCCTGCTCTGCCAATCAATACTGCCTCAGCTGATCCTCGGTCACAACTTTCCAGCCCGTTCCTGATATCCTATGATTCCTGGAGACTCAACAAAGTGCATCCATCCCAGCCTTAAATATACCAAACAATGGAATATCTACAAAGATTCACAGTACTTTTAATGAAGACATTTCTTCTCTTGCTGGCCCCGCAGACTGACACTGTGCTCTTGCGTTTGAGATTTCCCCTGACAGGGATCCTGTTTCAAGTCAAGGTAGGTGAAGGTGTTTTGATTTTTGGCTCAATGTCTCCCATTGCTATCCTCGTGCAGCAGTTTATATTTTTCAAGTTACCAACTCCCTCAAGATGGCAGCAAGGAAAACCTCAGATAAGTTTTTTTATATCCACAAGGCATCACATCTGTTGTGTTTTCATTTTACAAACAAAACAGGAGATTTGCGATTCCTACCAATTTGGTGAATCATTTAGAGATCACAGTGACCCTGAATCATGAAAGAAATGATTCACCAAGTTAGATAGTTGTCAGGTGTCCAGTTACGGTGCTCAGCACTTTTTGATAGATGGGCCTTTAAACCTACAAGTATATTGTTTCGTCAAAGATGGGAGTAGGAGATTTCTTAAATACATTTAGCTTCACCTTCATTGCTTTTAAGAACTCACTTTGCGGTCTCGTTGTCAATCGTGTCTAATGGATGAATAGACTGTTTCCAGTATAAGAACTTATTAAGAGTAACAAAGCTGATATGATTCAATCATGTTTAACAGCAATATGTACAGGGTGGTGAAAAATCTAGTGAAAATGACTAATTCATCCTTCTGAAATTATTTGAGTTGTTTCAAAATCTCCAGTTAGAGCAAAAACAGGTCAGTTTTCCATTTCATAAAGGACAAACCATTTTTAGACAGTGGCATTATGGGTGACATGGTGGCTCAGTGGTTAGCACTGCTACTTCACAATGCCTGGGACCAAGGTTCAATCCCAGCCTTGAGTGAATGTCTGCATTTGCACAATCTCCCTGTGTTGGCTTGGGTATCCTCCAGATGCTCTGGCTTCCTCCCACAGTCCAAAGATGTGCATGTTTGGTGGATTGGCTGCATATACTATCCAGGGATTTGTGGGCTCGGTGAATAAGACTTAAGAAATGCAGGCTTATGGGAATAGCATGGGGCTAGATGGGATGGTATTTGGATGGTCAGTGTGGGCTTGATGAGCCAAATGGCCTGCTTCCAAGCTATTGGGATTACTCTGTTCTAACTCATTCTTGGATTCAGGATTATCCTCATACACAGTCAAGTCTTCACCATTTGAAATTCCAGTCCTGGGGATGGAGATTGACTAGACTTTACAACTTGTAACTGCCACAATTTGCCTCAAGCTAACCTTTCATCTTGTGGTGAAGCAGCCAAAGTTGAATTTTCCTCCCTAAGCCAAAGGCTCCAGTCCCTTATCAACCTTGTCAACCTCGTACACAAAAGCTGGATATATCAGCTATCCTTGGTATTTGTCTTCTTCAAGAAAAATGGGAAGTTTAGTGGCTGGTAAAATTCTTCTTCTGCCTTTAAATCACAATTTTCTCCAAAATGTATGATTATTCCTGCACTGTTGAAAACCTTAACATTTCCAGATTCCATCATCATCAATCCCCACCATGGCTCTCCCCTCCCAGTAAAAAATGAGGTCTGCAGATGCTGGAGATCACAGCTGCAAATGTGTTGCTGGTCAAAGCACAGCAGGCCAGGCAGCATCTCAGGAATAGAGAATTCGACGTTTCGAGCATAAGCCCTTCATCAGGAATAAGAGAGAGAGAGCCAAGCAGGCTAAGATAAAAGGTAGGGAGGAGGGACTAGGGGGAGGGGCGATGGAGGTGGGATAGGGGCTAAGATAAAAGGTAGGGAGGAGGGACTAGGGGGAGGGGCGATGGAGGTGGGATAGGGGCTAAGATAAAAGGCTACTCACTGTTCCTGCTGGCTAGTACACTGTGAGTTTCACCATGCTGAAGAATAAGGGAGGAAAAACTAATAGCCATTTTGTAAGGAGGTGATAGCATAATGGTAATGTCGCTACTTAACTCTGTGGTCTGCCTGCATTATTCTCAGGACAAGGCTTTTCACTGTGCCTCCGTACATGTGACAATAGATTCAATTTAATTCAATTCAATTCATTGGACTGGTAACACAGAGTCCCAGTCTAATGAGCTGAGGATGTGGGTTATAATCTCACTAGGGCAGATGGTGAAATTTGATCTCAGTTAAAAATCTGGAGCAAAATGCTAGTCTAATGGCAACCATTTGACCACTTAAAAACCCATCTGGTTCACTAATGTCCTTTCTTACCTGGTCGGGCCTACATGTGGTTCTAGACTCACAGTAGTTACTCCGTTATTTATCCTACTGGTTACACACTCAAAACAAAACTCCAATATGTTTGTCAATCAATATTTTTAGATTGTAAAACCATGTTGACTCCTTTTGATTTTCTATGGCTTTCTTAATATAAATAGCCAATTGATAGTACAAAACATGAGTATTACTGAAAAAGAAGACACATTTTATCAAAGCTTTTGTCTTGCACACATCAGGACAATTTGCAAGAATAAATAAGGGGAAAGCCAAAATTTAGTAGAAATGAGTTTATGACAAAAACTTCCATGAGTATGTATTTTCTTAACAATACTCTACTTTCTTAATAGTCGTGCTGATAACTATCAGGATATCGGTCTGTAGTTTTCTTTCTCACTCACTCCCATCCAGAATGGCAGATTTCCAAAGATGTGCATACTAGGTTGATTAGCCATGCTAAATTTCCCAGTGTCCAGGGATATGCAGGGTAAATGGATTAGCCATGGGAAGTGCAGGGTTACAGAGATAGGATGGAAGTGGTAGGTCTGGGTGTGATGTTCTTCAGCTGGTTGTTATGGACTCAATGGGCTGAATGGTCTGCTTGCACATTGTAGGATTCCACAACACCATTTTCTAATGGTTGTGTAAGGTCGTGATTCCAATTTAGCACAGCCATCACCTCCCTGATATTGCAAAATATTTTAAATATTTTCAGTGATTAAGCCTCCTAAACTCTCTGGAGCAGCGAATTCCTGACATTCAATATCCTCTGAAAGAAGAACTTCTCTGCATCTCAGTTTTAAATGAGTACCCCATATTCTGTAACTATGTCCCCAACTTTGAAGTTCCCCTTCTCGTGGAAAGATCTTCTCAACCTCTACCCTGTCGAGCCCCTTCAGAAGCTTGAATGTTTTGATAAGATCATCGCTCATTCTTCTAAATACTAATGAATAAAGATCTCACTTGTTTCACTGTTCTTGAAATACTGACTCCTTCATCTCGGGAATCAGCCTAGTAAATCTCTCTTGAACTTTCTCCAATGCCCGTATATTCTTTTTTTTAAATGCAGGGACCGAAACTATACACAGTACTCCAGATGCAACTTCATCATCCTGTACAGTTGTAAGAAGACATTTCTATTTTTAAACTCCATCCCCTTGCAAGAAAGGCCAAAAGTCAATTTGCCTTCTTAATTACTCACTGCATCTGCATGCTAATGTTTGTGCATTCAAGATAAGAACACGCTGTACTTCACTTTTTTTGGAGTCTCTCTTCATTTACATAATAATCTGCCTTTTGAATTTTCTTATTAGAGTGTGTGACCTCACACTTGCCTACATACTTTACTCCGAATGACACACTGACAGCATTTGCTCAAATGAAATATTACAGTCCATACTCAGTGACATCCTTATTCTGTAGAAAACGGGTACATGGATCAATTCATTTCAAATGAAATATGAGTTTGTAAACACTCAGGGCTGAAACTGTAGCTGCTGTGACTTTTACTGGAGGCAAAGAAAAATGTTAAAGAAAGGTGTACTGGAGACAGCACAGCATCAGGGTAAATCTGTCAATAGGTTGCTCAGGTACAGCACAAGTTTGATTTCTGAAATGGGAGGGATATACTTTCCTTTGAAGGAGAACTGCAATTTCTGGCAATTGAAGTTGTATACAGTGAAGCAAACATGTATAATTTTGGCATTTATAAAAATAAGTACATTAAATATTTATCATAACTTGTAAAAGTCTTTGAAGGCCTAATGCACTGGAGCTCTGAACTTCACATCCTTGACAAATGCTAGCAAGATTAATTAATGGTTGAGACAATGGCAACCAAAGGCAGCAATAGAGTTGTGTGCTTCAGATGTGTATAAGAATGTTCTCCATATAAAGTGGACTGTTTTGCTCAGTTATTGCAGCATGTTGTGACTCCTTCTAGCTGCTTACTGTACCCAAACCTGACGTATAAGTCTGAAAGACGATAGTTTTACATTGGATTTTCGCGAGTGAAACAGGCTATTCACCTCAACTAATCCTTATGATGTTTCTGCTTCTCTTGAGCTATTGCTCATCTATTCTCATTTAAATGTACTGTTTGAACCATCTGTTTCCCTCTCCCTCGTATATATGTCTAGCTTTCTCTTAAATGCATTTACACTTATGTTCAAAATTCTTATCACAATTGGGCAAAGAAATTCCTTCCAAATTCCGTATTTACTCCCTAGTGACTATATTATATTGATGATCACTGCTTATGTTTTCCTCCACATGCTCCCTGACTACTCTACTGAAACCTTCCATAATTTAAAAGACCCCAAATATAGTAGAAGGGCTCATGCCCGAAACGTCGATTCTCCTGCTCCTTGGATGCTGCCTGACCTGCTGCGCTTTTCCAGCAACACATTTTCAGCTCTGATCTCCAGTCCTCACTTTCTCCCCGAATATAGTATCCCAAGCTTACTTTAGGGGAAGACACAGCCTGTCAATCACTTCTTGTATCATTTCTGGTGTCAGCCTCATAAATCTACTGGGCACCCTCTTCAGATTTTCTGTATTTTTTTTTAATATGGTGACCATAACTGCATGCTGTACTCTAAGTGCAGTCTAACTAGGGTTTGATATAAGTTTACTGTAACTTTGCTATTTTGCAGTTCTACCTTGTGGAACTAAAACAGAATGCTTGGGTTCAAATGTGTAAATGATGAGGCAGAGTGGTAGCAAAGAATGGAAGGGCTGAAAGCCAATCCTTTGCTCCAGATCCTGCTGGCTTATAGGTTGCCTGGCTCAGTATTCCCAAAGACCTGTGGGTCAAGAAGCAACTTGCTCGGTGACATAAAGACCCATCGTGACATTCAGCACATGTCACTCGTGTGCTGAGGTGGTTGTGTACTGGTAATGTCACTAGTTTAGTAATCCAGAGTTCCCAGAATCATGTTCTGGGGTTACAGACTCAAATCCCGCCATTGCAGATGGTGAAACGTAACTTCAATAAATATATGCAGCTAAAAGGGTGGCACAGTGGTTAGCACTGCTGCCTCACAGCGCCAGGGACCTGGGTTCAATTCCCGCCTCAGGCGACTGACTGTGTGGAGTTTGCACTTTCTCCCAGTGTCTGCGTGGGTTTCCTCCGGGTGCTCCAGTTTCCTCCCACAGTCCAAAGATGTGCAGGTCAGGTGAATTGGCCATGCTAAATTGTCTGTAGTGTTAGGTAAGGGGTATATGTAGGGGTATGGATGGGTTGCGCTTCGGCGGGTCGGTGTGGACTTGTTGGGCCGAAGGGCCTGTTTCCACACTGTAAGTAATCTAATCTAATAACGGTGATCATATGTCAATTGTTGCAAAAGCTCATCTGATTCACTGGTGCTCACTAGGGAAGGAAATCTGCTGGCCATAGTTGTCTCCAAACTAACCTCAAGGTAACTAGGGATGGGCAATAAATGCTAACTTAGCTAACTTAATTTGATTTTGAATCTTATACTTAAAGCAATGGTACACTGGAGTTTGCCTCCCAATTAGCCAGCATGTGTGTTCCTCAAGTGGAATTGGGAAAACATGTATATGGATAGGAAGCTTACATAACCAAGAACTAATGCTATGGGTTGAATCTTAAGCCTCGCTGCAGTTGTCCCCCTACCTTAATATGATGAAAGCATATCAGGTGGTTCAAACCTGTAGTGACGTCACTGGAGAGACCTATGAGGAAACACTAATGACCATGACAAAGGAGGTCTATTTTTAGATTGAAGGTTTGCTTTAAAATGGTAATAAATATTTAATAACTACATGGTTTTTACATTGTCACAGAGGGAGTACTTTGCATAGAGAGTACTTACCCCTTGAACTTCTATCCATTTTCCATTAAAAGCTTTGATAGACGTCTGCATCTCTTTTACCTCCTCTCCCCTGAAGAGGGCGACTTATCCTTAGTAGTTACATTCACTGTCTCCTGGCCTGAACCTGATGGAGGCTGACATTTTTCACAAACTAGCTTTGGTGATGCCAAGGAACGGGCTATTCAACTGTAGTAGGCAGAAGTGGGTACTGCAGATGCTGGAGATTAGAGTCAAGATTAGAGTGGTGCTGGAAAAGCACAGCAGGTCAGGCAGCATCCGAGGAGCAGGAAAACCTTCAGATGAAGGGCTTTTGCCCAAACCGTCGATTTTCCTGCTCCTCAGATATTCCCTGACCTGCTGTGCTTTTCCAGGATCACTCTAATCTATTTAACTGTAGTGTCTGATTCTGTAATTTGTCAATAGATTCCCATTACACACACCCCAAAACAGCAGGAAGTTTCAAGCTAATCCCACCTGAGGAAGATAGCTGGGAGAGGATTTATGCAACGTCCCCACATTGTTTCTCCATTGAAATCAATGATGAGCAATATTAGCCAGGCTGCACAATAGACATTCCACCCAATCCCATGAGTCAGCAAGTTAGCTTAAAATGATCAAAGATTCTTGCAGCAGGGATCCTGCCAGAATTAGGAACCTTTGCTAATTTCCCCTTTCATACAGCCACAAGACTGACTCTAGTTTTTGATACGTCAGTGTTGCCCATCCAAAGATCAGCAATACCATCTGGGAAATATTTCCTGGGCTGCATTAAAAAGTATGTATAAAAAAGCATGTGATAAAGCCAGATTGGACAGAAAGTGGTAGTAAATAAAGGTTGCATAAAGGAAATAATCTATATAGATAAAAATATTTTAGTTTTATTCTGTATTAGAAAATTCAAGATTAATTACAATTGAGGGCATTAGAATTATTTCCTTTTTATTTCAAAATTGCACCAATATAGGAAACTTCGATTTCTATAACGAGCAAGGGAAAGATGGCTGAAGCAGTCTACAAATTGTATTACTCGTGCTTTGAGTGACAGGAGCAAAACAGCAGTCGCTCATATATTATTCTGATTGGTAAATAATTAAAGAAAAACACATTTGTGTCAAAAATACATGAACATGGATTAAAGCTACATCATGCATAAAAGATGAACACAGCGAGGAAGTCAACTTAAAAAGCAGGTTGTGCAGACGGCATCAATAACACAGTATTCTGCTACACTCGATAAGCACCTTAAACCTAATGGAGGTATTAGTTTGTGCTTTTCTTAAAAATTCAAATAATTAAATAGTGAACACCTAAATATAATTCAGTTGATTATCTGATCGTTGCCATGGATTATTGACCTGCATTATTGTAATATTGTCCAGTTCTTTTATTAAATCCTGACAATAAAGGGATTACCTGCCACAGCATTAAGCTGTGAATATCAGGATATTAATAAAGAAACTGAATGGTGGCATATAAGAGGCAATAGCTCGGTGGCTATCTTAGTGAACTAGTAATTCAAAGATCTGAGAGAATCCAAGCCACTTCCATCTTTGCTACTTACACACAAAACCACAAACAGACAATATATCGGACAGCGCTGTGAAGTAATTGTGTCTGGGTTCCATGGACATATGATTCAAACAATGGTACTCAGGAAAAGTATGTGTAACATTTTCATTACTGGTGAATGATGCAGAATAAAAATACCAATTTTCTGACAAATTTTAAAAATCCAAAGATTTGGGTGACTGCCTTGTTGTTCTGAGCTCAAATCCCAACACAGCAACTGAAGGGGAGGGCTATTATGTTGGAACAAAATGCAAACTTATTAGCTATGATTATGAAAATAATGGATTATTAATGAAACTGGCTGACTCATGCTTTTCAGAGGATGAGATCTGCCATCCTTAACCAGTCTTTCCAACATGTGACACCAATCCCACAGCAATATGGTTGATTTTTAACCACTCCCTGAAATGCCTGAATTGCTGAATTGTACCAAGTTGCTACATAATGCACTGTGAATGTCACATGGACCTCAGGAGTTCCAGAAAGTGGGAGAGTCAACTCTTCCAATTTGGAATGCACAACTAATTCTGACCTTGCTTGGAATGTTCACACTCCAAGAATGAATTTTTAAAAAAATCTAATTTTCGCTTCCACATCTGGGCTGCCACAATTAGCCCATGATTTGGAGATTCAAAAACAGCTGGGCCCTGGGTGGATCTCGATTTCCACTTGTTCCCCAGTGACTTGTCTTCCGGAAAAGTACATCTATAAGAGCTGTCTCAACTTGGGAAATGCTCTAAGGTGTAATTTCTGTTGGGCAGTTCCCTCCCTCTTGAAAGAGGAGGTTTAACAAAATCGCAACAGGTGTTGTTTGAAAGGCAGAGAAAGAGTAATTCAAGGTTAATGTTGGAAATGTCTGGGCCTCCCTTTCCAACAAACACTGAGGCTGCTATGTAAACTCAGCAGGTCTGGCAGCTGGAGAAAGAAACAGAATTAATATTTTGAGACTAGTACAATCCTTCTTTAACACTCCCTTAAATATCAGGCTTAATTGCGTTCAGGAAAACATGATGGGCAGGTGTGAGAAAGTAAGAACTGCAGATGCTGGAGATCAGAATCAAGAGTGTGGTGCTGGAAAAGCACAGCAGGTCAGGCAGCATCCAAAGAGCAGAAAAAAGCAGTACTTCAGGCATAAGCCTGATGAAGGCTTATGCCCGAAACGCGATTCTCCTGCTCCTCAAATGCTGTTTGACCTGCTGTGCTTTTCCATGATGGACAGGTGACCTAACTAATTCAGGGATTAGTCCAAAGGTCACTGTCAATGACTATTTTCCACTCATTTTGCAAGCTCACAGCTGCAGCAATTGGAATGGTAGATGCTGAAGAGTAAAGATTTTCTGCAAAACGTATTGCTATCTCCAGAGTGTGCCACAAACTGCATTTCATTTGGCAGATGCCAGATTGCTTTTGAACAATGAGTGTACTAAATGCAAATCCACAGATTGGGGCACTTCTTGCTGATCAAAATAGCCTGTATTCTTGGTTCAGTAATGAGTGAATTTTCAACTTAGTCAATGATAAACATTTGGCACAGAGTAGGCCCATTGAGCCTGCTCTTCCATTAGGTTATGATGATGATCGATCTGACATTGGTCTCTACTTTTCTGTCTATTCTAATACCCTTTGGCTTCTTCTCAGTTAAGAATTGCACCCAGCCTTAAAGAATGTTCAATTGCCCAGCGTCCACTGCTCTCTGAGGAAGAGATTTCTAGAGACTAACAACCCTCTGTGAGAAAGAAAAATCCTCAATACTATCTTAAATGAAATACCTCTTATTTTTAAGTTGTGTCATTGAACAGAGAACATAGAACAGTACAACACAGGAAAAGGCCCCTCTGCCCAAGATATTGTGCCAAACATGACACAAATTTCAACCAATCCCTTCTTCTTGCCCTTGGTCTATACCCTCCATTCCTTGCATATTCAAGTGCTTTCTAAAAGTCTGTTAAACACCCCAAACATTTCTGCATCCTAGTCCAGGAGTTCTAGACTTTTCCATGCAGGGTAACCTGCTTTCATATCCATCCTGTCAAGTTCCTTCAGGATCTTATGTGGTTCAAGAAAATTAACAGCGTGTAGGGATCATGGGTTTCCTGTCGAGGGCATCTCAAATAAGGGGTCACAAACCGAGGATACAGGATCGGTGATTTAGGACTGAGATGAGGAGAAATTTCTTCACTCAGAGGGTAGTGTACCTGTGGAATGTTGGGGAGGACAAACCACTGAAGATCTTTGAGAATGAAAGAAACAGATTTCTAAACATAAAAAAGCATCAAGACTATGGGGAAAGTGTGAGGAAATATGGCACTGAGATGAAGAATCATCCATGGGCAGATTGATTGACTGAATGACCGACTCCTGCTCTTAAGTTATTTGTTGCTGCGATTGCTTCTCAATCTTCTAACCTCATTAGAAACAGGACCGAACTGTTCAATCTTTCTTCATAAGAATATCCTTCATCTGGGCAATCTAATCCTTCATCTCGTAAACATCTGGAAAAATGTAAGTTATTCACTTTCGCAGGAAGAGTGCAGAAGCACAGTATGCAGAATTCCGAGGTACAGAGGGATTTAGGTATTTGGGGTACGAGTCACAAAGTGTTATCATGAAGGTACAACAAGTTATTGGGAGCTATCCTTTATTGTGAGATGAATCAAACATACAAGTGAGGATCTTATACTTCAGTTGTAGAAGATTTCAGTCTTCTTATTTAGACAAGGATCAAAATATATTGGAGTCGTTTCAGAGGAAGCTTAATAGATTGAAACCTGGAATGAGTGAGTTGTCTTATGAGGATCGGTCGGACAGGCTGCGCTCATTTCCACTGGAGTTTAGAAGAGTGTGAGGTGACTTGCTTGAAGTGTTGAATATATTGAAAGGTCTTGACAAGGTTGCCATGGAAGGGATGTTTCCTCCTGTGGGTCAATCCAGAATTTGGGGACACTGTTTTAACATTAGGTGTTTCCCTTTCTGGACAGGGATGAAAGAACTTCTTTCTCTAGGAGACTTTGGAATTCTCTAGCTCAGAAGATACTTGAGGCAGTGTCATTGAATATTTTATGATAGAAATATACAGATTCTTGCTGGGCAGTGGCATCAAGGATCATCAGGGTAGACATGAATGTGGAATTCAAAACATAAAATGATGAGGCATGAATTAAATAGCTGTACACCAGGCTCAAGAGGTGGAATGGTCTATTTCTGTTCCTTTTTCTCTGCACTGTTTCAAATCTTTTCTTAAACAAGGCGACTAAGACTGTACACAGTACTCCACATGTGGTCGCACCAATGCATTCTACAACTGTAGCAAAACTATCCTGCATTTACATTTTGTTTCCCTTGCAATGAACAACAACATTGCATTTGTTTTCTTGATTATTTGCAAAAGTTCTATCGTAATATTTTTGGGTCCATGTATCAGGATACCCAAATCCCTCCATAACACAGAGGTTCTGTGCTCCCTGTCCATTTAAACAATTTATTGTTTTTCCTATGCTTGCTGCTAAAGTGGACAAGTTCACATTTGTTCAATTATGCGCCATCTGCAAAATTTTTATTCAAGAACATGCTGCCTGAGAAACTGTCGTTCTATGAACTCAACTTCCAGGTTACTATTGCCAATCTGATAGATCCAATCTATATGCAAATTTAAAATCACTTCAGACAATCACTGTACTTTTCTCTCATTTTCCCCATTATTCCTTCCTGTGCATACATATGTACAAACATACAAATTAGGCCATTCAGCCCCTTGAGACTGTTCTACCTTTCAATAGGATAATGGTTAATTTTATTGGAACCTCAACTCTGCATTCTCACCTCCCCTCATTAACCATTCAACCACTTGCTTGACAAAGAATTCCAATGACTCATAGCCTTGTACAAGAAAGTAATTCACCTCATCCTCAGTGTGTTTTCCTAATTCATTTTTCTGCAGAATGGACCGCCAAAGACCAAGCTTGGCAGATGTTTCTGAAGCAGAAACTAATATGTTGGCATGCCAATTGGCATGCAGAGAACCTTTGACTGGCTGCAGGCCACTCAACTTGGAAGATATGTTGCTCATCTCTGTTTTAAAAGGGATATCCCTGAATTTTAGACCTTAGTGCCGAATTTAAGATTCTCCAGAAAGGAAGCACCAAGCTTTTTTGGGATCTTATGAGGTTTCATTATCATATCTTACTCTTTTAAGCTGTAGTGAATAAAAGTCTAGTCTGTCCAACATTTCTCCAAAATACAACAACCCTGCCAGTAGGTAGTAACCTAGTAAACTTTCGCTGAACTGTCTCTGACATGCTTTCATGCTTCTTGAATATGATGTGAAGCAAACTGGGCAAAATACATGTATGCATATTTAATATAATTTATTAGAAGTTTGGTTGCTGGTTTTTGAGTTAGTAACCTGTTGGTTTTCTGTGTGGCTGAAGTTAATAAGTAAGTATTTCTATAGCCATGGTAATTTATTTTATACAGTCTTTGAGGACTGGCTTTAGAGTGAATTGGTTTTAGTGCACTACAAATTGACTTTTTTGTACATCTCAGATTGTTTTGCAACTCAACCAGCTCAATAATCAGGCCTGAAGGTTTGTTTGAGACTTCTGGAACTTGACCTAGATCTTGGTCTGCAGGGGGAAACATCAAATTTGACAAAACTTTGAAAAAAAATTGTAAACTGTGAGGATGCCAGTGTAGCACCCCAGTCAACAACAAGTTGGTAGAGTGGGTGGATGTTTGGCAGATGAAATTCAATGCAGAGAATTGTGACACTTAGATAGGAAGAACTTTGACAGACAATAGGGGTTACAATTCTAAGAGGGATGCAGGGGCAGAGGGGTTTGGGTGGATATGTGCAAAGATCATTGGAAGTGGCAGGAAAGCTAAGAAGGGAAGTAAGTAAATCATTTAATATCCTCAGCTTTTTTAATAGCGGCATAGCAAGAAGGTGATGGTAAACTTTCTTTGCTTTGACCCATTGAATATTAATTATGGCACAACTATTAGACTTTAACAAGAGTAATGTATGCAGTTCGAGCACCACATTATAGGAAGGTTTTGAACATAGAGTCATAGAGATGTACAGCACGGAAACAGACCCTTCGGTCCAACTTGTCCATGTTGACCAGATATCCCAACCTAATATAATTCCACTTGCCAGCACCCGACCTATAAACCTCCAAACCCTTCCTATTCATATACCCATCCAGATGCCTTGTAAATGTTGCAATTGCACTAGCCTCCACTATTTCCTCTGGCAGCTCATTCCATACACGTACCACCCTCTACGTGAAAACGTTGCCCGTTAGGTCTCTTTTATATCTCTCCCCTCTCACCCTAAACCTATGCACTCTAGTTCTGGACTCCCCCACCCCAGGAAAATGACCTTGTCTATTTATGCTATCTATACCCCTCATGATTTTATAAACATCTATTAACATCACCCCTCAGCCTCTGATGCTCCAGGGAGAACAGCCCCAGCCTATTCAATCTCTCCCTGCAACTCAAATCCTCCAACCCTGGCAACATCCTTCTAAATCTTTTCTGAACTCTTTCAAGTTTCACAATATCCTTCTGATAGGAAGGAGACCAGAATTGCACACAGTATTCCAAAAGTGACTTAACCAATGTCCTGTGTAGCCGCAACATGACCTCCCAACTCCTGTATTCAATACTCTGAGTATTGAGTACAATAAAGGAAAGCATACCAAACACCTTCTTCACTATCCTATCTACCTGTGACTCTACTTTCAAGGAGCTTTGAATTTGTACCCCAAGATCTCTTTGTTCAGCAACACTACCTAAGACCTTACCATTAAGTGTATAACTCCTGCTCTGATTTGCTTTTCGAAAATGCAGCACTTTGCATTTATCTAAATTAAACTCCAGCTGCTACTCCTCAGCCCATTGGCTCATCTGATCAAGATCCCGTTTTAATCTGAGGTATTCTTCTTCTCTGTCCACTACACTTTGAATTCTGGTGTAATCTGCACACTTACTAACTATACCTCTTATGCTCACATCCAAATCATTTATATAAATGATAAAAAGTAGTGGACCCAACACAAATCCTTGTGGCACTCCACTGGTCACAGGCCTCCAGTCTAAAAAATAACCCTCCACCACCACTCTGTCTTCTACCTTCGAACCAGTTCTGTATCCAAACGGCTAGTTCTCCCTGTATTCCATGAGATCTAACCTTGCTGACCAGACTGCGATGGGGAACCTTGCCGAACACCTTAATGAAGTCCATATAGATCACGTCCACTGCTCTGCCCTCATCAATCCTCTTTGTTACTTCTTCAAAAAACTCAATCAAGTTTGTGAGATGTGATTTCCCATGCACAAAGCCCTGTTGACTATCCCTAATCAGTCCTTGCCTTTTCAAATACATGTATATCCTGTCCCTCAGGATTCCCTCCAACAACACGGGGTGGCACGGTGGCACAGTGGTTAGCATTGCTGCCTCACAGCGCCTGAGACCCGGGTTCAATTCCTGACTCAGGCGACAGACTGTGTGGAGTTTGCACGTTCGCCCCGTGTCTGCGTGGGTTTCCTCCAGGTGCTCCGGTTTCCTCCCACAGTCCAAAGATGTGTGGGTCAGGCGAATTGGCCATGCTAAATTGCCCGTAGTGTTAGGTAAGGGGTAAATGTAGGGGTATGGGTGGGTTGCGCTTCGGCGGGTCGGTGTGGACTTGTTGGGCCGAAGGGCCTGTTTCCACACTGTAAGTAATCTAATCTAATCTAATCTAAACACAATGCAGAGTGTGCAGAAGCAGTTTACAAGAATGGTTCTGGGGTGAGGAACTTCAATTCCAAGGATACGCAGAAGAAGGAAGTGAGAAAGTAGATGGGTATGGAATGCATTGCCTGGAAGTGTGGTGAAAACAAGTTCAATTGAAGTATACAAGAGGGTATTGGATGATTATTTGGATAAAAATAATATGCAAATGGATGAAGAAATAGCAGGAAATTGGCATGAGGTATGATGCTCATTTAACGTATAGGTGCAGGTTACTGAATTGCTTCATTCTGTGCTGTGACACTTCTTTCATTCTGTGATTTTTTTAAGCTTAAGGGAAATGCCTAAAGCAGAGAGAGACTTTCAATATTACTTTGAGTTTTGAGATGTCTTATGAATTCCTTGAAATAGTTTGTCAGTGTAAACTGGCTGTATTGAGATGGGATGGAATCAATAGTGAACTATATTACTTTATAGCAATGTTTCACCGTTTTTAGGAATACTTCAATGGGGCAAACAATTTCATGACACACTGACATTTTTCAGCTGATTTTATTGCTTATGAATATCATGTTCACTTGCATTTACGACAGTTATAGCCTTTTTAGAGATGTTTGCAACTTGGTGATTACAATAATCTAAAGAAGCATCAAATCCATTGTGTGAGTGGTGTTTTTGTACACTGTACTAGGCATATCTTTTGGGGACTATATAAAAGTCTTTTTTTAATCTTTTCATTTGTGGAAGAAGTTTTATGAGATTAATGACATTATACATTTACTGCATTAAAAATCTTTGAATTTGTACTATAAGTAAATGGTTTTATTTATTTTATTTTATCTTAATTTATTTTGCTCACAAACTACTGCTTTATTTTTAAACAAAACATACAGCATTGCATGCTTACATTTCAGTGGGAAACCACTTCAGTAAGACTAAACAAATCAAAACATTACCTATCAAGTTAGGTTTCAGTCTGGGATCTGATTTGGCCAGTAAAAACATCAGAGTCGAGAGTATGGTGTTGGAAAAGCACAGCAGGTCAGGCAGCATCCGAGGAGCAGGAGAACCGGCATTTCGTGCAAAAGCCCTTCATCAGGAATGAGCCGTCAATTCTCCTGCACCTCGGATGCTGCCTGACCTGCTGTGCTTTTCCAGCACCACACTCTCGACTCTGATCTCCAGCATCTGCAGCCTTCACTTTCTCCCAGTAATAACATCAGCTGGCACCATAACAATGAGGTGATCAATGTTGTGCACAGTCTTTTGGATGCAGCGCCATCAGTATTCTGTACAACTGAACCATAAGGTCATTACTTTGTATTCAGTTCTCCTTGTGATAAAATATATATCATTCTATCAACTTGCATTCTTACTGGCTACACCTGCATTCTAATGTTATGTGCTCTGAATCAGATGAATTTTGGAAAATTAAAAGCAACACATCAATTATGCCCCACTCGTCACTTCTTTTAAGGATCTATGATGACGACTGTTAAGTCCAAAAGATATAGGAGCAGAATTAGCCTGTTCAGTCCAATCTGTCTGCTCTGCTATTCAATCATGGCTGATATGTACCTCAACCTTGTTCTTGTGCCTTCTTCCTTGATCCCCTTAGGAATCAAGAACCTCTGTCTTAAAGACGTTCAATAACTTAGCTTCCACAACCTTTTGTGGCAATGAATTGCACAGATTAATCACTCTCAGGCTGAAGAAATTCCTCCTCATCTCAGTTCTAAAGGGTTTTTCCTTCATTCTGAGGCTGTGCCCTTGGGTCCTATTCTCTCCTACTAGTGGAAACATCTTTTCCATGTCCACACTATCCTGACCTATCTGTGTTTTATAAGCTTCAATGAGATCTCCCCTCATCCTTCTAATCTCAAGCGAGTACAGACTCAGAGTCCTCAACTGCTCCTCATATTACAAGCATTTTATCCCTGGGAGCAGTCTTGTGAACCTCCTCTCGGTCCCCTCTAATGCTAGTATACCTTTCCATAGATACGGGGGGCCCAAAACTGCTCACTACATTCCAAATGAGGTCTGACCAGCACCTTATGCATCCTTGCTCTTATATCCAAGCTCTCTTGAAATGAATGCTAATATTGCATTTGACTTCCTAAATGCCAACTGAACTTGCATGTTAATCTTAAGAGAATCCTGAACTAAGACTCCTGAGTTTCTTTGTGCTTCAGATTTCCAAAGTGTTTTCCCATTTAGAAAATAATTTATGCCTTTATTCTTCCTACCAAAGTGTATAACCTCAAAATTTCCCACATTGTATTCCATCTGTCACTTCTTTGTGCCCTCTCCCAGCCTGTCTAAATCCTTCTGCCTTCCCGCTTCATCAACACTATCTGCCTCTCCACTTATCTTTGTGTCATCTGCAAACCTAGTAACAGTGTCCTCAGTTCCTTCATCTAAATCGTTAATGCATAACATGAATAATTGACCCCTACAAAACTTCTCTACTCTCCAGCTGCCATCTTGGAAAAGACCTTTCATTCCCATCACTACCTTCTGCCAGTCAGTCAATCCTCTATTCATGCAGTACCTTGCTCCTCACACTGTGAAGCTCTTATCTTATTGAGCAGCCTCCTGTGTGGCACCTTGCCAAAGGCCTTCTGGAAATCCAAAGAGATCTTCTGCATTGGCTTTCCTTTGTCTAACTTGCTCGTTACCTCCTTAAAGAATTCTAACAGTTTTGTCAGGCATGACCTCCCCTTGATGAAGCCTTGCTAGCTCAGCCCTATTTTACCACTCCAGTATCTTGACCCTAACACCATGGACCTTTATCTTATTGAGCAGCCTCCTGTGCTGCACTTTGTCAAAGGCCTTCTGGAAATCTCAATCGATCGTGTCCATTGGCTCTGCTTCGACTAACTTGCTTATTAATCCCTCACAGAGTTGTAACATATTTCTCAGGCATAACTTTCCCTTGATGAAGCCGTGCTGACTCAGCCGTAGTTTACCATGCATTTCCAAGTATTCCACAATCTCATCCTCCATAATGGACTCTAAAATCTTATTAATGACCAAGGTCAGGCTAATCAGCCTACAGCTTCCTCTCTTCTACATCCCTGACTTCTTAATCAGAGGCTTTATATTTGCCCTTTTCCAGTCCTCTAGCACCTTCCTTGACTCCAGTGATTCCTGAAAGATTACCACCAATGCCTCTGCAATCTCCTCAGCTAGCTCCTTCAGAACTCCAGGGTACAGTCCATCTAGTTTTTGTGTAATTTATCCACCTTCAGTCCTTTTAACTTTTCCAGCATCTCCTCCTTAATGATGGTCACTATATTCACTTCTGTCACTTGACTCTCTTGAAATTTATGTTGCTGTTATCTTCCACTGTGAAAAGTGATGGAAAGGACTTATTCAATTCCTAGGTTATTTCTTTGTTCCCCGTTACTACTTCTCCAGTCTCATTTTCAAGTAGTCAGATGTCCACTCTTGCCTCTCTCCAACTACCTTTAAGATATCTGTAACATCTCTTGCAATCTTCTTTTATATTACTAGTTGGCTTACTCTCATATCTCATCTTCTCCTGCATTATTGCTTTTTTTAGTTATCCTCAGTTGATTTTTAAAGGCTTCCCAATCTTCTTGCTTTCCACTAACCATCATCACATTGGATTTTTTTTTTACTTTTTTGCTGTCTCTGACTTTCCTTATCAGCCACGGTTGTCTCATCTTCCACTTAGTATGTTTCTTCTTTCTTTGGGATGATTTTTTTCTGTGGCTCCCAGAAACTCCTGCCACTGCTGCTCCACTGTTTCCCCCACGAGGCTCTCCTTCCAATCAACTCTGGCCAGCTCTTCCCTCATGTCTTTGTTATTACTTTTGCTCAATTGTAATACCACTACATCTGATTCCCGCTTCTCCCTCTCAAACTGAATCCACGAGACCTGGTCAGTCCCAACACTTTACCCAGCATCACCTCCCTGGTGTTTGTAATTTTCCTGAGTTACTCTCTTCCTTCTATTTCCAACTTTATTATTGCTTCTGGGATGTCACTTGTACTCTCTATAGTGAAGACTGATGGAAAACACCTGTTCAATTCATCTGCCATTTCCTTATTTTCTATTATTAATTCTCAAATCTCACTTACTTGTATGCCCTGTATGTACTGTGGACAGGTAGTACTTTTAAACGCTCTATTAACTACTCCCACAAGTGAGTGTTATCCCTATTATTTCTTATCTCTACCCAAACTGATTCTACATCTTGGATTTGAGAAATAAGATAGTCTCTCAGTATTGTACTCATGTCATTCTTTAGACATAAGATTATTGAGAATTAATGTTCTCCAACATTCCTTGGAGATACCAAGTGCCTTTAACGTCATTTTTCTTTTCTGGATCTTCATCTGCCTATTCTGGATTTCCTGGTTATGTTGCAATAGCAAATACTGGCACATAAATCTGCTATTTAAGTACCTGTCTGCATTATTACCATATGCACAACCTGTAACAAGTTCCACAGAACAACTTTCTAATGAGAATATTGAAACAAAATCAACACTGGGCCATGCTATTGGACAAATGTGCAGGCTTGGAACTAAGCTTTTCTATATATCCTGAGGCAACACCTTTGGCTTCATTATTGAATATATTGTTCTCAGATATATATCTTCTAACTATCTTCCTGATGACCTTGTATTGGTGTGAAAAACAAAGCATCCTTGTCATGATTGACTGGTTTCCCTTTCATCATCAAGGCCACAGCACCTCACCTTCATCCATGTTGGTTCTCTGAAAGGTGCTATGCAGGTGACCATGGGGATACCATTCTCTTCATATCGCTCCTTTACTATATTTGGAGTTTAATTTAGACTGTTTGACTTATACCCAGTGAGTTCCTCATCAGTCTCAACTTCTTGCTTAACGTGCTGACAGATAGAAAAATTTGCTGATCCACAAAGTTTTTTCAGCAATAGTTTAATCCAGGACAGAACTGATCGTCCCTCCTCTAATACTCGTTTCATTATGAAATCTCCATTTCAATAAGCATACCATTTATAGAACTTGTAAATCAAGCAGTAAAGCCTCAAGCAAAAAGAAAATATGCTGAAGAAACACAGCAGTTCAGACAGTGTAGAGTCATATAACACGGAAATAGACCTTGTGCTCCAACTTAACTATGCTGAGTAAGTTTCTCAAACTAAACTAGTCCCACTTGCCCACATTTGGCTCATATCCCTCTAAATGTTTCCTTTCCATGTTTGCATCCAAATGTCAGTTAAATGTTATCTGCATCTATCACTGCCTCTGGTAGTTCATTCCATACACAAACCATCTCAATCAGTGGAGACAGAAACATTGTAAAATTTCATGACTCTTCTTCAGAATCTTTTTTCTTCAAAGCCCCAAGTATCTGGATTGAATTCTGGCAATCTTTTTGTCTCCCAGCTTACACCTTCCATGACTTTTGTTTGGACATCCGAAACTATGCTTCTGATATTCAATCTCTTACAAAGTTCCATGCATGCTGACATGTACCATCCTGCGGTTCAGTGATGTCTTAGTTTTAAAACTTCTGTCCTGGTTTCCGTAGCTCCTCCAGATCCACATGTTGCAAGTCTGTGCACCTCTCCAATTCGGGCCTCTGGTGCAGCCGTGATTTTAATCCATACCTCAATAGCAGCAGTGCCTTTAGCCTCCGAGGCCCTGGCTTCTGAAACTCCCTCTCTGAGTCTCTCGGCCTTTATAGCCCTCATTCTCTGTCATTTACCTGGACCTGTGGTTTGGTGTTATGTTTTATTTGAAAACGCGCCAGTAAAGTGCTTGGGATTTTTTTACTTTGGTATAGGTGCTGTGCAAAAGGGTCAGCACAGTGGCTCAGTGGTTAGCATTGCTGCTTCAACGCCAGGGACCCAGTTTCGATTCCAGCCTTGGACGATTGTCTGTGTGGAGTTTGCACATTCTCCCTGTGTCTGCATGGGTACCCTCTGGGTGCTCCGATTTCCACCCACAGTCCGAACGTGTGCAAGTTAGATGGATTGGCCATACTAAATGGTCCAGCGATGTGCAGCCTAGGTGGATTAGCCATGAGAAATGCAGAGTTATAAGGTAGGGCGGGTGGGTCTGGATGAGATACTCTTCAGAGGATTGGCGTGGACTCAATGGGCTGAATGGCCTGCTTCCACACTGTAGGGATTCTAAATACGAGTAACTGTTGCTGTTGACAAGCATTAATGTTGTCTTTGTTCTGATAGGCTACTTTTGACCTCACTGGAAAGAAGAAATTTGATTAAATTTCTCTTCACTACTGCTTCAGTGATAGATTTGACAGCAAAGTCAGCTCAGTATTAGGTGGATGTACCTTTCTAATCTTTAAGACTGCCTGAATCCTGTCTTCAGCCAACTCCCATGGGCTGTGAATTTCCACTACAAAAACTGATTTGACTCCAGATGTTGTACGAGACTTTTCAAAAATGCAGCAACCTGCTTGGACTGCTTGGAGATTTATGTTGGTAATTTATTCACAGGATGGGGAATTTTCAACTTCTGCTCTGAAATAATTCTCACAGTCAGCCATCACAATCAGAAACAGATTAGAAAAACACAAGGTGGGTATGAACTGACTGCTCATCCATTAAAAGTTGGTGTGGACTTGTTGGGCCAAATGGCCTGTTTCCACACTGTAGGGAATCTAGTCTAATCAAAAGGAATTTGAAAACCACCCAAATGATAAAGGCATCCCAAGTTACAAAGGGTAAATTGTAGACATTTGTTCTCAGATATTCACAGGTGTTGTAAGTATCTTTCATTCCCTAAAGGATAATAGGTAGCCAGATGGCTTTTTACAGCAGGCAACAATATTTACATGGTCACTATTGGGCTAATCTTTTTTTTAGTAATTCCACATGTTCTTTCACTGAATTCAAATTTGTTATGATGGGACTACGATTCACAGAACCTTAATCAAGGGTCTTTTATTACTACTGCAGTGACCACCACCTCCCCTTTATGAGGTGTGATGGAATGTTCCTAGCTTCAACTGCACACTATGTTCCCATTTGGTTTGTTGTTTAGTTATATGGTTGGTTCTTGTATCTTCCAGGTGCTCCATGCTTAGGACCTACTACCATTTGGAATTGAGGATGTCTTTTTTCTCATCCATTTTAAACGTTCATATTTTCCTCACTTGTATGGTAAATTCATGCTAATTTGCTTATTTTAATTCAATCAAAGTAAAATGAATTCACAAGGTGCACAAATTATTTCCCCTCTCCCTAGCCTATGGAAATTGTAGTCAATTGTATAATTTCAATCACCATCTTTGTTAAGACTGTCAAAATCAGTGTGCTCTAGGAATCAAATCTGTAATCATCATTTCACATAGTTTCCAACTAGACACAAAAAGGGAATGAGCTCATTTTACTAAAATGTAGCTTTTGTGCAGGTAGCAGTGATTCTGTCAGATCTGTGATCATACAATTCTGGGGATTGGTTAGAATTCAAAGTTTGGGAGAAGATTTGTAGCTCGGGTGTTCGTTGTTGTGGTTCTGTTCGCTGAGCTGGGAATTTGTGTTGCAGACGTTTCATCCCCTGTCTAGGTGACATCCTCAGTATTTGGGAGCCTCCTGTGAAGCACTTCTGTGATGTTTCCTCTGGCATTTGTAGTGATTTGTATCTGCCGCTTCCGGTTGTCAGTTCCAGCTGTCCGCTGCAGTGGCCGGTATATTGGGTCCAGGTCTATGTGCTTATTGATTGAATTTGTGGATGAGTGCCATGCCTCTAGGAATTCCCTGGCTGTTCTCTGTTTGGCTTGTCCTATAATAATAGTGTTGCCCCAGTCAAACTCATGTTGCTTGTCATCTGAGTGTGTGGCTACTAAGGATAGCTGGTCATGTCGTTTCATGGCTAGTTGGTTTTCATGGATGAGGACCATTAGCAGCATTCCTGTTTGTCCTATGTAGTGTTTTGTGCAGTCCTTGCATGGGATTTTGTACACTACATTGGTTTTGCTCATGCTGGGTATCGGGTCCTTCATCCTGGTGAGTTGTTGTCTGAGAGTGGCTGTTGGTTTGTGTGCTGTTATGAGTCCTAGTGGTCGCAGTAGTCTGGCTGTCAGTTCACAAATGTTCTTGATGTATGGCAGCGTGGCTAGTCCTTTGGGTTGTGGCATGTCCTCATTCCGTTGTCTTTCCCTTAGGCATCTGTTGATGAAATTGTGGGGGTATCCGTTTTTGGCGAATACATTGTAGAGGTGTTCTTCTTCCTCTTTTTGCAGTTCTGGTGTACTGCAGTGTGTTGTGGCCCTTTTGAATAGTGTCTTGATGCAACTTCTTTTGTGTGTGTTGGGGTGGTTGCTTTCGTACTTCAGGACTTGGTCTGTTTGTGTGGCTTTCCTGTATACCTTTGTGGTGAATTCTCCATTCGGTGTTCTCTGTACCATCACGTCTAGGAATGGGAGTTGGTTGTCCTTTTCTTCCTCTCTAGTGAATCGGATTCCTGTGAGTGTGGCGTTGATGATCCGGTGTGTGTTCTCTATTTCTGTGTTTTTAATGATTACAAAGGTATCATCTACATTTCTGACCCAGTGTTTGGGTTGAATTTGTAGTAAGACTGTTTGTTCTAACCTTTGCTTTACCACTTCTGCTATGAGTCCAGAGGTGGGTGAGCCCATGGGTGTGCCGTTGATTTGTTCATATATTTGGTTGTTGAATGTGAAGTGTGTTGTGAGGCACAGGTCCAGTAGTTTGAGTATGCAGTCTTTGTTGATAGGTTCTCCGTCTTGTTGTCTGTTCTGTATGTCCAGCAGGTTGGCTATTGTTTCTCTGGCTAGGGTTTTGTTGATAAGGTGAACAGTGCCATTACATCGAATGAGACCATAGTTTCTTCCTTGTCTATGTGTATATTTCTGATGATGTCCAAGAATTCCTGTGTTGACTGTATAGAGTGTCTGGATCCGCTGATCAGGTGTTTCAGTTTCTGCTGTGGTTCTTTAGTCAGTTTGTGTGATGGTATCCCTGGTAGTGATACTATAGATCTGAGTGGGATGTTTGGTTTGTGCACTTTAGGTAGTCCATAGAATCTGGGGGTGTTGTTGCTTTCAGGTTTCATTCTCTGTAGGTCAAAGCTGGTTATTTGTCCTTTTTTTGTAAGTTCCTCAGTGTGTTGTTTATCCTATTGGTGAGCTGTGGGGTGGGGTCAAACTCTTTCTTTTGGTAGGTGTTGGTATCTGCAAGTAGTTGTTGTGCTTTTTGGATGTACTCTGCTTTGTCCAGGATGACCGTCATTCTACCTTTGTCTGCTGGTAGTATGATTATGTTCTTATCGTTTCTTCGTGCTTTTAGTGCTTCCCGCTCCTTGGTGTTGAGGTTATGTGTTTGTCTTTTCCTTGTTATTGGGTCACCTGGACCCAATATACCGGCCACTGCAGCGGACAGCTGGAACTGACAACCGGAAGCGGCAGATACAAATCACTACAAATGCCAGAGGAAACATCACAGAAGTGCTTCACAGGAGGCTCCCAAATACTGAGGATGTCACCTAGACAGGGGACGAAACGTCTGCAACACAAATTCCCAGCTCGGCGAACAGAACCACAACATTGGTTAGAATTTTGTCAATTATGGACTTTGAAGAATTCTTGCCAAATCCAGCATCCTTAAAGTGCCTCTCTGTAACACAACTGCAAAAATCCATGCAGGGCTAAAGCTGTCTTTGGTTATTAAAAAAAATCAATTATAGCCCATATCTGGTGGTAATTACTGCTTTAACTCCCTTGCCCTCAGAAGAATCTGCAAACAGCCATCAAAACGATTCCCTGAAGCCACTAGTTAGCTGCAAATTTCAGATTTTTTTTCTCTTTATAATTCTTCAAACTAATTATACAGATGTTTCAGCTTTCCACCATTGGCAGTCTGACTACATCTTTATTATTACTGTAAGTGCCCATTTTGGGACTGGGACACTTTTTTTCCCTCTTATTTACAAAATGGAAATTATTATGTTGGGAGTAGCACTGAGGTATTTAATGTGCGAGATGAAAAGTTTCCTTCCGTTTCAACAGAAGATTCCTTTGCTGACCTGTGCTATGCCCTGTTCTGATATATGTTGTGCCCAAATCATCTGGTATCTCTGGTACACACTAGAGGGAGAATCTACAATATTCTGGGACTGTAGAGAAAAAAAAAATCTTGATGCTTCTAAGGCAGGAGAAAATTAAATCAGAATTCAAAAATGCTACAAATTATATATGAATCTAAGTATGAGTGGTTAATTAATTTGCAAGGGAAATTTCTCTCTGCCTTGTTACATGAGATGCATTTGCATATTTCTACCCTGTTTTCAATTTGCACTCACTGCGGGGCTTTCCGGATGCAGAAACCAAACCTGACCAGACAAAAGCTGACTGATGACGGCACCGGGGTGGTGAAAGGAAATGAGCACCGACTGGGTTGCATGCTTACTACAGGTTTTATTCTCCCGGGCTTGCCTGAGGTCAGCGTTACAGCCTGCCGGGATCCGAACTGCCTTCCCAACACGCAAGCCTTGGTACATTGCCAGGTCAATAAAGAAGGGTCTAACACAAACCTCAGTCCGTAGAGCACTGTTCCATCCGGGTGAAGCCGGATCATTCTGTTCTTCACCGTGACACCGTGCACAAATGATTTCTTGTCGTTCAGGAAGTATGTGTCAGGCACCCAGAGCTGATCTGCCACTCGATTGTCTAGAGTCAGGTTGAGAGGTATCCCTGAATAAGCAAGCCTCTTGTCCCTCCAGTATTGTTGGAAATACATTGTTATCGTGTAATCCTGTAAGAGAAGTGACAGAAAAGCTATCAGCAGTGTTTCACTGAGGAATTCTTTCATGCTTTAGATACTGTACACAAATGGAATGAGAGTAAATGAACCATATAAAATCCTTCTGAGCAAGCACTTAGTGGAGTGAACATGTGGATATATGAGAATCTGCACAGACTCTGGGATATAAATCAGTGTAACGATTCAGTGATCTGGCTGGAAAGTATGGAACCAAAAACAATATTGGGATAATTCTTTTTGGATGCTTTCACTGTAGCTTCAATCAAACATGCTACACCTTGTTAGCAATGAAGCACAGTCTTGTCAGGAGCTGGAGACAGTGACAAAAGGAAGTCATTTTAAAACACACATCAGACTGCACTTATAATATGGAGTTATAGAGTAATAGAGGGATATGCACAGAAACGGGCCCTTCAGTCCAACTTGTCCTTGCTGACCAGGTTTCCTCAACTGAATAAATCCCATTTGCCTGCTTTTGGCCCATACCCTTCGAAGTCTTTCCTATTCATGTACCTGTCTAAATGTCTTTTAAATGTTATAAGTGTGCCCGCCCAGCTTCCTCTGGCAGCTCATTCCACTCACGCACCAACCCCTGTGTGAAAAGGTTGCCCTTCAAGTCCTTTTAAATCCTTCCTCTCTCACCTTAAGCCTATGCCCTCTAGTTTTGAATGCCCCTATGCTGGGAAAAAGACCTGGCTTTTCACCTTCACTATGTGTTTCATAACTTTATAAACCTCCTATGTTCCATTTGGAAGAAGTGTCCCTATTCGGCCTATCCAGCCTCTCCTTACAACTCCCGTTTTGGTAACATCCTTGTAAATCTTTTTTGCACCCTTTCCAGTTTAATAACTTCCTCCCAATACTAGAATTGTACACAGTACTCCAAATGTGACCTTACTAATGTCTCATACAGCTGTAACATGATTTCCCAACTCCTGTACTCAGTGATCTGACCGATGGAGGCAAGCATACCAAATGCCTCCTTCACCACCCTGTCTACCTGAGACGCCATTTTCAAGGACCCCTAGGTTACTCTGTTCGACAACACGCGCCAGGGCTCTACGATTACCTGTGGAAGTTCTGCCATGGTTTGTCTTACCAAAATGTAACTCCTTGCATTTATCTAAATTAAACTTCATCTGCCATTCCTCGGCCCACTGGCCCAGTTGATCAAGATACCATTGTACTCTTCAACAACCTTCTTCACTCCACTATACCATTCATTTTGGTGTCATCCGCAAACTGACTAATTATGCCTCCTATATACTCATCCAAATCATCTGTATAAATGACATTAATTATTTATATAATATGAGACTGGGAATTCAGTAGTACGGCCAGCTTTGAGGAAATTCAGTTGCCCTTCCTTGCAAAACATTCCAGCTATGATTCTCCTGAATTTTATGTCCCTAAATAATTATTCATGTTAAAGATTTAAGAATGAGATAGAATACAAAAAATGGCCAATGACCAACAATGTCAGATCCTTTCACAAATCAAATACATTCCACTCAATCTACTGCAAATGACAATGTTGCGTATCAAATTAAACTTAACTCTGGTTGAGAGCCTGAATCGCACTGCATTACATATATTTATTCAATGAGTATTGTTCTTTTTTGGAAAAAAAGAAATGGCTTTCAATTGGAGTAATCATCTGAAAACAGGTATTGTGTGTTGTGCCTAGATCTGAGGAGATCTCTATAGCTCTGAATCATGCATTAACTATGTGTATATTAATTGTGACAACAAATATTGTTTTTAGCAGGGTCCAAAGAGGTGTGGTGGCTCAGCGATTAGCACTGCTGCCACATGGTGCAGGGACTGGGGCTCGATTTCACCTGCGGGCGACTGTCTGTGTGGAGTTTGCACATTCTCCCTGTCTGTGTGTGTTTCCTCCAGGTGTTGCGGTTTCCTCCCACAGTCAAAAAATGTGCAGGTTGGGTGGATTGACAGTGCTAAACTGCCCATAGTGTCCAGGGATGTGCAGGCCAAATGGATTAGCCCTGAGAAATATAGGGTCATAGGCTGGAGAGAGTGCGTCTGGGTGGGCTGCTCTTCAATGTGATCTTGATGACCTGCTTCCACGCTGTCAGGATTCTATAATAAAATCTATGCTTTACCCGGGTAACTTCCACCATCCCTGCAGCCTGCTGAACTTGATGCACTGCTCAAATTCAGATGTCTTTTGTATACCCATTGACATCTGTGCTTTCAGATATTTCAGTCCCTTAAGCTGCTCTTCAAGTATTACCTTCTCAAACTTCTTAGGATCTTTATTATCCTTCAACACATGGATAATTCCTCTCTTTGCTTTGCCAATATTTTCTTATGAGCCTTGGTGCCAGATTTTCTCTGTTAATGAATTTTTGAAATCACTTTGGGACATTTCAACTACATTAAAAGGTGCTAAATAGAACATAAGAACAGGAATGGACCACTCAGTCCATCAATCCTATCTCATCATTCAATATGATCATGGCTAAT
Organism: Hemiscyllium ocellatum; assembly: GCF_020745735.1. Classification (NCBI taxonomy): domain Eukaryota; kingdom Metazoa; phylum Chordata; class Chondrichthyes; order Orectolobiformes; family Hemiscylliidae; genus Hemiscyllium; species Hemiscyllium ocellatum. The sequence goes on from NC_083406.1 coordinate 106,089,984, forward strand.
CAAACACATCAATGCCTTTCACCCACCCCACCCCATAACCCTGTATGCCACTGGTAATCAGAAATCTATCAGTTTCTCTCCTAAAGATACTCAAAGAATGAGCCTCCACAGTCTTCTGTGGTCGAGAATTCCTGGGGGCCACAACCCTCTGAGTAAACAAAGATTCTTTTCATCTCGGTCTTAAGTGGCATCCCCCTTAGTTATAAATTGTGCCCTAGTTCTACATTCTCTAATGAGGGAAACATCTTAGCTGCATCTACCCTGTCTATCACTTTAGGTTTTTTTCAGTTTCAATGGGATCACCTTCAAAATTCTTTAAAATGCTCGCGAAGACAGGTCCACTTTGCCCAATCACTCTTTATAGGATAGCCCTGCCATGCCAGGAAAATAAATACAAACTGTTATTACATCCAAATACATGAATCAGGACTAGCAATGAGCCATCCACTGCCTTGAGCCTGCTCTGATTTCTATGGCTGGTCTAACAGCAATCCCGAATCTATATTCCAGGTTATCTCTGGTAACCTTTGACCTTCTTGCTTTGCAATAATCTACCACTGTCTTCAAAGCATGCAAATATTCTGCTTCCACTACCTTTTTCAGAAAAGGAGTGCCACAGACCCATGGCCCACTGAATGAAAGAAGAAATTCACCTTAGCTGTTTTAAGGATGACCCTTACATTTTAGTGTCCCTCAGTTCTGTAACTAATTCTTCTTTACACTCTCCACACGTACTCTGTCAAAACCTCTTGGGATCATATACATTTCATCCAAATGCTTCTCATCTTTGAACTCCAATGGGTACAAGCCGAGCATGTTCGAACTTTCCTCATAAGCCAACAGCCCCATTCCAGGTATTAGTCTAGTAAGCCTCCTCTAAATTTTTCCTTACACATTTAGATTCTTTCTTACATAAAGTGACAAATACTGTGTAAAATGCTCCAGATGTAGTCTCAACGGTGCCTGTAGAACTGAAGCAGAACCTTACCACTTTAGTATTCAGTCTCCCATGCTATAAATGATAACTCTATTAGCTTCCTAATTACTTGCTATACCTACATATAACCTTTTGCAATTGGTGCATAATGAAATCTATATCTCTGCCTTTCAGAGCTCTGCAATTTCTCACCATTTAGACAATGTGCTTCTTTTTTGTTCTTCCTGCCAAAATGGATATTTTTCGACATAATATGCCTTTTACTATACCTTTGCACACTCACTTAACCTGACTATATCTTTTTAGTGCCTCCTTATCTCATCTTCACACTGAAAAATTGAAACCAAGGCACTTATAATCCCGCCAGCTTTTTTTAAAGACTCAAGCATGGAATCCATCAGGACCCAGGCACTTATCAGCTTGTAGCTCCAACAATTTACTCCGTTCCACTTCTGCAGCGATTGTGATTTTTCTGTGCTTTCTCTCCCTTCTGTTCCCTGATTTACAGTTATGCCTGGGATCTTACTTGCATCATCTATAGCAAAGATTGATGCAAAGTACCTGTCTAAATCATCAGCCATTTACTTATCTCTCAGGAAAATGCGTATGTTGTTAATTCTCTTCTTGAGTATTGTCATTTGGAGAAAACGAAAGACTTTCAATTGGAGCAATGTTGAAGACTGGTATTATATCTGGTCCAGTCCTGAGGAAGGGTTGTTCGACCTGAAACATTAACTCTGATTTCTCTCCACAGATGCTACCAGACCTGCTGAGCTTTTCCAGCAATTTCTGTTTTTGTTTCTGATTTACAGCATCCGCAGTTTTCTTGATTTTTATTCTGCCTGGTACCTAGATCTGAGGAGATTACTGTAGCCTTGTCATGTGTTCACTATATATACACTAACTCTTTTCTTTATATATTTGGACAAACTATTATGATTTGTTTTTACATTTCTGGCTAGCTTTCTCTCCTACACGAACTTTTCTTGTTTTTGTTTAGCCTTGCTGTTTTATAATCCCTCTAATCTTTTGAACTTTTCCATAGTTGTTTGTCTTTTCTTTGATAGTATCTTTAGTGTTTTTAGTTGACCACAGATCGTGGGTGGTTAACTAAAATGCTTGGAACTTATTTTTCACATTAGAATGTGTCTATTCCATGTATCGGGAAATATACCTTTAAATGTCTGCCACTACATCTCTACTGACCAATCCTTTATCTATATTGATAATTTACTTTAGCCAGCTCTGCTTTGATATCCCCATAATTGGCCTTACCTAAATTAACAAAAAGATAACCTCTGACCTCGTGCTTACTCCATTAAATGGAATGTAAAATTCAGTCATATTTGACCATAAGATATAGGAGCAGAATTATGCCATTTGACCCATTGAGTCTGCTCCACACTTCGATTATGTCTGGTATGTTTCTCAACCCCATTCACCTGCCTCCTCCCCATAACCATTATTCCTCTAATTAATCAATAATCTATCTATCTATCACTGCGTTCAAGACACTGGATGACTTGATCTCCACAGCCCTTTGCAGCAATTAATTCCATAGATTTGCCCACCCTCTGGCTGAAGAAATTCTTCCACATCTCAGTTCTAAATGGTCATTCCCTTCAATCTCAAGCTGTGCCCTAGGGCCCTTGTCTCTCCTACTAGTTGAAAACAACTTCTCCATGTCCACTCTATCCAGGCCCCCTTGGTATTCTGTAAGTTTCAATGAGATTTCCCCTCATCCTTCTAAACTTCATTGAGTACTGATCCAGAGTCCTGAATCGCTCCTCATATGACAAGCTCTTCATCCCCTTGATAATTTTTGTAAAGTAGTTCCTCTGGACCTCCTCCAATGCCATCACATCCTTCCTTTGATACAGGACCCAAAACTGCTCATAATATTTCAAATGCAGTCTGGTCAGAGCCTTATACAGCCTTAACAGTACATTTCTTATACTCTAGCCCTCTCAAACTGAATGTGAATATTGCATTTGCCTTCCTAACTGCCAATTAAACCTGCACGTGAATCATAAGACAGTACTGAACAAGGACACTGAGTCCCTTTGCACTTCAGATTTCTGAAGCCTTTACCCATTTAGAAAATATCCCACACCTCTATTATTGCAACTTCACACTTTCCCAGTATTCCATCTGTCGCTTCTTTGCCTACTCTCCTAGCCTGTCCAAATCCTTCAGCAGCGTCTCCTCTTCCTCAATGCCACCTGTGCCTCCACCTATCTTTGAGTCACCTGTAAACTTAGCAACAAGATCCTCAGTTCCTTTGTCCACTTTGTTAAAGTATAACGCAAAACGTTGTAGTCCCAATACTGACGCCTGCGGAACTTTATGGGTTACTGACTGCCATTCTGAAAAAGATCCCTTTATCTTCACAGTCTGTCTTCTGCCAGCGAGCCAATTGCCATCCATTCCAGTACCTTCCCCATAACACCATAGGTTCTTAAGTTATTTAGTAGCCAACTGCATTACACCTAATCAAAGGCCTTCTGGAAATCCAAATAGATTATAACTACTGGCTTTCCTTTGTTTGACTTGCTCATTAATTCCTCAAAGAATTCTAACCAATTTGTCAGGCATGTCTTCCCCTTGGTGAAGCCACACTGACTCAGCCCTCTTTAATCGTGCACTTCCAAGTTATCAACAATTTCATTCTTATAATGAACTCTAAAGTCTTACCAACAAAGATCAGGCTAACAGGCCTATAGCTTTCTGTCTTCTGCCTCTTTCACTTCTTAAATAAGGGTGTTATATTAGCAATGGTTCAGTTCTCTGAAATCCTCTCTGACTCCAGGAATTCCTTCATGATCATCACCCAAACCTCCACAATCTCCTTCCGAACTTTGGGGTGCAGTCATAGAGTTGTAGAGATGCACAGCAAGGAAACAGACCCAACTCATCAAAGCCAACTGAATATCCTAAATTAATCTATTCCCATTTGCCAGCATTTGGTCCATATCCCTCTAAACCCTTCCTACTCATATACCCATCTAGATGCTTTTCAAATGTTATAATTGTACCAGCCTCCACCACTTCCTCTGGGAGCTCATTCCATACATGCATCACTGTCTGCGTGAAAAGGTTGCCCCTTAGGTCACTTTTACACTTTCCCCTCTCACCTTAAACCTATGTCCTATAGTTTTGGACTCCCACCCCGGGGAAAAGACCTTGTCTATTCACCCTATCCACACTCTTCATTATTTTATAAACCTTTATAAGGTTGCCCCTCAACTTCCGACATCCAGGAAAAATAGCGCCAGCCTATTCAGCCTCTCCCTAAAGTTCTAACGCTCTAACCCTATCAATATCCTTGTAATTCTTTTCTGAATCCTTTCAAGTTTCACAACATTTGTCCAGCAGGAGGAAGACGAGAATTGCACGCAGTATTCCAAAACCTAACCAATGTCCCGTACAGCTACAACATGACCTCCCAACTCCTATACTCAATACCCTAACAAATAGTGGAAAGCATATCAAAAGCCTTCTTCACTATCCTGTCTAGCTGCGACTCCACTTTCAAGGAACTCTGAACCTACATTCCAAGAGTAAGTAATCTAATCTAATCTAATCTCTTTGTTCAGCAACATTCCCCAGGACCTTACCATTAAGTGAATAAGTCCTGCCTGATCTGCTTTTCCAAAATGCAACTCCTCATGTTTATCTAAATTAAACTCCAGCTGCCACTCCTTGGCCCATTGGTCCATCTGATCAAGATCACATTGTACACTGAGGTAACCTTCTTTGCTGTCCACTACACCTCCAATTTTGGTTTCATCTGCAAACTCTCTAACCATACCTCCTACGTTCATATCAAAATCATTTATATAAATGATGAAAAATAGTGGCTCCAGCAATGATCCTTGTGGCACTCCACTGGTCACAGTCTTCTAGCCTGAAAAGCAAACCTTCACCTCCACCCTATGTCTTCTACCTTTGAGCCAGTCCTGTATCCAATTAGCTAGTTCTCCCTGTATTCCATATGATCTAACCTTGCTATCCGGTCTATCATGAGGGACCTTGGTGAACACCTCACTGAAGTCCATGTAGATCATGTCCATCACTCTGCCCTCATCAATCCTCTTTGTTAATTCTTCAAAAAAACTCAATCAAGATGGAGAGACATGATTTTCCATGCACAAAGCTATGTTGACTATCCCTAATCAGTCCTTGCCTTTCCAAATACATGTATATCCTGTCCCTCAGGATTCCATCTAACAACTTTCCCACCACTGATATCAGGCTCACTGGTCTATCGCTCCCTGGCATTTCCTTACCACTTTTCCAAAATAGTGGCACCATGTTGACTAACCGCCAGTCTTCTGGCATCACACCTGTGGCTATCAATGATACAAATATCTCAGCAACAAGCCTAGAAGTCACTTCCAAAGCTTCCCACAAATTTCTTGAGTACACCTGATCAGCTCCTGGGGATTTAGATACTTCCATATTCAGACCTTTCAGCTTCCTCAGCAACTTTTCTTTGCGGATGGCCACTGCACTTACCTCAACTCCTTGGCTCCCTTATGGTCACTGCTATATAGGAGCTCCTTGACTATGCAATCATTAATTAATTAGTTCTATATCATTGCACAATATCCGGTCTGATTCTTGGCTCACCTTCAGAACATACACTAAAAACGTTCTTGAACTCTTCATGGTGATTATATTTTCCCAGCTGACTTTTCCAGTCCATGTGTAAGTTAAAATGTCCCATGATTATCTTCATACCTTCTGACAAGCTCTCATTACTTATTCCTTTATATTCTGCCCTACCATGTGGTTACACTCAGGGAGCCTGTGGATCGCTCCTGAACTATTTCCATATCTTGGTTTCTTGAACTCAGGCAAGCACGCTTTATTTATTTACTTGTGCAATGTGGGATTGGCTGGCTGAGCCAGAGTTTATTCGCTATCCCTAGTTGCCCTCAAAAAGGTGGTAGTGAGCTGCCTCTTGAGCCACTGCAATACATGTGATGTAGGTAGACTCACAGTGCCAGTAGGGAGGGGATTATGCTATTACTATCATTAACCAACAAGGCCATCCCTTCACCTCTTTCCACTTTTCTGTATTCTGAAATGTCCTGTATCTTTAAATATGCATGTCCCATCCATGTTATTCTGCAGTCATGTCTCTACAATGGCCAGAGACCATGGTAATTCATTTTTATGTGTACTCTTAGTTTATCTGCTTGTTTCAAATGTTAAGTGCATGCAGATCGAGAGCCTTCTTTGCTTTCACTCTCTTCGTAAATTTGAGTTTTATCTGTTGTTCCACTCTTAGATTCAAGCTCTCTATCCATTCCTGTCCTCGTCTGTTCAATATTTCCATATCAATTTCTTTCTCTTTGTTTTTGACTCTTCTCGTCCATTTGCTACACCTTCCAAAATTTAATCTCTTATCTTGCGAACTGCACTCTACCATAAAACTTTATGCAGATATGCAGTAACCAAAAATGTATAGTAAATGCAGAAAAATGCAAGAAAATCTCAGCAGATTAGAGAGCAACTGAACTGTGGCCAGAGCTGTTCTTGATTTGGTGGTGCAGACTAACTGTTTCTCTCTTTACAGAGGTGTCTGGCCTGCTCTGTGTCCAAAACGTTTTCTACTTTAGCTTTACATTTCCATTTTGTTTGGTCTAAACTTGAACACAGCTATCACTATTTTATGGCAAGTGCCTCTCAATTATTTACCTTTGAGGAATGATGGTCGGCTACACTCGGGATTATCAGCGAAAAGCTCACAGTATCAGTCACATCTGTGAAAAGAGACCTCAGGCCTGGAGATGGTCATCAGAGAAACAGCATCTCTCAGCGTGCAGTAGCTAAGAACAGTCTAATGGGTCTCAACATGCCCCATTACCTTTCAATTTTCAGTTTGGGGAAGAAGAGGTACCCACAAGGAAGGACTGGGAATTCTATGTGCTTGGACAGAGCTATCAGCATTCTATGGCAGGTAGTGCAGAGCAGCAAAGGGAATCTCAATGTCTCTCTCTCACACACACACAGACATGCAGTCACACACACACAAGAACACACACATACATGTGTAGACACACGTGTGTACACACACAAGTACACACACACGAGTCCACAGACATGTGTACACACACACACACACACACACGTATACACACATGTGTACACACGCGCATACACACATATGTTGAGCATAACCGCATGAATGCAGTGAAAAATGCAGATGAAATAAAATCACATAGAATTAAGTAGAATTTATTTCAGAGGAACGTGCCATTCAGGTCTATGCCAGTGTTTATTCTGCACATCACGTGCTACCATATCACCTGACCCTGTCCAACAACAACAATTTATATTAATGCAGCATCTTTAATGCAATAAAACAATCCTTAGGAGTATTACAAAATATGACAACATCCCACGAGGAAATATTTGACAGTTGCAAGTGACAGCCAATCCTCAGTAATAATGCACCCCAAATAGCACCATCAAATTCACCACTACAACCTGTAACTCCTAAATTAGTTTATTTTCGCAAAATAGATCAATTACCTTGTAGCACTAACTGGCTGAGCTAATTAGCGGCAAAAAGGGAAAGAAAGCCTGTTATTTTTCAGGTTTCTACTGGGTGTCGGAGGAATTAAATATTTAATTTCTTGGAAGTGAGGGTGGGGGTTTGAGGTGAAAGATAACCTGAAATTAATTTCAACTGCTTGTGTAAAACATCTCAGACCCCAAGAGAAAGAAATGACTTATCTCCACTGTGCTTTTGATTTGCAATATTTAATTCTGACAGATCCAATTATGTTCTCCTTTCACTGAAACAACTAGGAAATGTAAATGCAGGACAGTAAGCACGAGATGAGGTAACTCAAGTGAACCATTCAAGATGTCAGATTCCCTTCCCTCGTTAGCTCCACACCCCAACTCCATGTTTAACAGCACAGTGAATCAGTGGTTAGCACTGCTGCCTCACAGTGCCAGTATTAGGGTTTGATTCCACCTTTAGGCGACTATCTGCGTGGAGTTTGCACATTCTCTCTGTGTCTGCCTGGGTTTGCTCTGGATGTTTCCTCCCACTGTCCAAAGATGTGCAGGTTAGGGTGGACTCACTATGCTAAATTGCTCATAGTATCCAGGGATGTGTAGGCTAGGTGGATAAACCATGGGGAATGTTAAAGGTAGGGGGCTGGGTCTGGGTGGGATGCTTTTTGGAGGGTCGGTGTGGACTTGACGGGCAGAATGGCCTGCTTCCACACTGGAGGATTCTATAATTCTAGACTAATATTCATATACTGAATTACGCAACAAAAGGCTGTGAAAGATTTAGAAAGGTTTTATTGTGAATCTACATCTTAGGCCCAGCAGTAGTTTTCACTTTTCCTGGACCAGGGGCAGCTCCATTTATTCCCTTTCCTGAGGAAGTCAGCTCTTGACATTTTTAATTAACCCAGTTAGGCATAATATAACCTGTGGGTGGAGCAAGTGAGACTCAAACGCAGGTCTCTGGTCCAGATGTAGGGACACTACCACAAGAGGCTTAGGAAGTTATTACTTTTCTTTTTCTTGCCAGAGATGCTACTACCCACCCCTGACTAGTTTTGTCTAATGCCAAACCACACGTATTTCTCATTAGAAGATTAATTACAATCACAGCCGGTCAGGGTAACTCGAAGTGAGGGAAAGGTAGATTGAGAGGAAGAGGACTAAATTGAAAAGGAGCTGAAGGTCAGGAAATTTACATATATGTATAATATGTATGTATGCATGCACATATATATTTTCACTAGTTCAGTGATGTTCTTAAACAATGTTGGAGAAGATGGGAATGGAAGCTAAGCTTTCTTGTTCAGAGCGAGAGACTCTAACAATACACCACATGAGACGTTTTCTGCGTAACCACTAATACCAAGTCCACTAGGCATTAATTTGTGTTTCGTGCTCTTCTGGTTGACACCTGTAGGGACCTGCACCCTAACCTCAACTAGAATATTGGGGGTCGTGGATCAGAGTCAGCTGGGGGTGGGGAATGTGGGAGCATTGGCGACCTAGAAGGTTGCTAGTTACCATGAGCAGATTAGAGGTGGCAGCTCCATTCCTCTGAGATGTGAAGTCCTGCCTTAGAGGCCCTGCCAAATAACCACACCCAGAGCATTCTGCCACACTTTCTGGGTCAGGTAGGTATGGTTTTGGGGTTTCACAGGTTGCTACACTGGCAGGCTGACTGTCTATTGAGTTAATTGAGCATGCCATCTGCCTGTCCACCTCAACCACCAGCACTATCTTCAAACTCATCGGCAGAGTAGAATAAAATAAAGCCCATTGTCTCCAAAGATCTGCAGTCACATGACAATTTGGTGAAAGGATAAGTGGACAGGGGCAAATTGGAAAATAGGAGAAAGCACAGACCCAATTCAGCAAATGTCCTCTTTCTATGTGATTCAATGGGGAGTTGGCGATGTAACCAGAATGTCACAGGCTAATATTCTGGGAAAATTGGTTCAAATCATGCCATGGTGGGTGGCCAAAACTAGATTTCAATCTAAAACAAAATCTTGAATCAAATGTTAGACGAATGGGTTTCAATTGTCATAAAACCCATTTTGATTCACTGATGTCCTTTAGGAAATAAAATCTACCATCTAGACTGGTCTGGTCTGCATGCGATACCAGATCCACTGTGATTAATTCTGATTATCCTGTAGTAAATTATGGATGTACTATAAGTCTTGACTTAGTGAGGAACTCCCACATCCCACGAACAAATTGTGGACTTCAAAAGAATAGCACACAATCTTCAAATCAGAACTTGGAGCGAAACCAGATGGAAGAGAAAATCTCACCTAAGCTACCCCTCAACCAGGTGCTGGGATAATTGGAGCTTTCAGGACTGGTTTGCCTTTTTTTTCATAAAAGCCCAGCAAGTTATAACCCCGGTGTTATGGTCTGGTGTATACATGTTAATGATCCGTTCCTTGGTAAGCTTTAAATGATGAGAGGGCAGATCAATTAGGCACTTAACTGCAGCAGTCAGTGCGGTCTATTCATTGCCATCGATATTTCTTTCCTTGCTGATTTTAAAACTTGGTGCAGTTCCTTTTGCTTGTGCAGGGTGCTTTGCTGTTCCATCATTTAGCCTGTAACAGAGAACTTTCCAGAAACCTGCCCTCATTGAGGAGGGAGCAAAGGACGCAATCTCAACCTCAGAACCAGACAACACCCAGCAACTATTTCACAGAATTACAGAAATGTAATGGAGCAGTAGGAGATCATTTGGTCCATTGTGTTTGCACAAGCTCTTCAGGCGAACATCATTACCTGATGCCACTCTTCTGTCTTTCCCCACACCCTTGCACACGATATTTATCGTAATAATAATCTGATGCCCTCTTGAAGGCAATTGATCCTGCCTTAATCACATTTCCAGACTGTACATTCCATCGCTTTACCACTTCCTGTGTGAAAATTAGTCTCTCATATCATCCTTGCTTCGAATGCAGATTACATTAAATCCGTCCCTTGTGCCTTTCACGAGTGGGAATAACTTTTCCCCATCAACTTTGTCCAGGCCCCTCATGATTTTGAAAACCTCTATCAAATCTCCTCTCAGCCGCCTTCTCTCCAAGGAGAACAGTCTCAATTCCTTCAAACAATCCTCATAACTGATGTTTCTCATTCCTGGAACCATTCTTGTAAGTAATTTCTGCACGCTCTCCTATGCTCAGGAAATATGGAAGCTAAAAAGAAGGGGGCAGCTGTCAGATCCAACAGGCAAGTGCTTTTCTCACAATGTTTGTGGGCCAGGAGAAGCAGGGTGTTTGGGCCTGGCCCCATATGCAATACTGCAGTGGTCTACTTTCCTCCATGTTATCTTCAACTGGCCCCACAATTGCTTTCTGCAATCACTTTCTGACTGGTCCTCAATTTCTCCTACATTGACCATCTTCTGATATTTCCAAATTCCTTTCCCAACTTCTCCATTCCGCCTCCCTGGTCTGTACTCACTCTGCTGCCTCCCAATATTGCCTGACATCCTCTTTGACTGTGGCTTCCCACTGAAGACTTTCCCTCCCAGTATCCTGCTGTATGCACAAGCTGGCCAGCTGTCAGATAGGAAAAGAAGGAAAACACATTCTAACCGAGTCCTTCCGATTTGCGTTCCTGGTAACATTTCCACACTTCCGTGTTGCTGACTGGCAGCCTGACAAATTGGGCAGGAACAGTTTATAGGTCTGCAAAGGGGCATTTTGCAAATCAAATCACCATAACCCCCTTCCCACTCCAATTATTGCCTGACGGTCAAGCTGAAAGGTTGTTAGATATTGGGGCTCAGGTCCCCTTTCAGTATTGCTACTTTAGGGCTAAAACAGTGTGAGTCCCATGGGCCACGACAATAAGTTTTGTTGGAAACTAATTTCTGGAAAACTGAATTTAAGAACTATACTGGTGCTACAATCTGTGGCATAAAATAATCCTGAGACAAACTTTAGCTTTAATGTTCCCAGCAGAGAGCTTTGCTGTTGGACAATACGTATCAGACATTCATGAAACTAACCAACAGGGGATTCTGTGCAAATTCCCAGCATATGCTTTTGTGCACAATGTTCCATGCCAGGGACACTGAAGATAAAACTGCACCAAGCAGCTTCGTGCATCACATGTATTTACATCGGTCGTGAAATATTAACCAGCTTGACGTTTCGCTAATTTGTAGTAAAAACAAACTGTTTCGGGTGTTTGCATACAAATTACATAATTATCCTTTTCCTTCAACGCCCATCATGTCAGTAACGGCAAGCTGTGTTTGCTTTGAGAGATAATGTGATTGTGTAAGCAGTACAGACATCGGATTACCATTATCAGAAGGATTTGCTCGGGCAGGGAAGTCACGGATTTTCAGGGTATTACCTAGATTTAAATCTGAGCCCATAAACTCCTTCAGTGCACTGATTCATTTTGATGCTGAGACATTTTTTGCACTGATAATAATATGATAAAATTTCCACAACAGCCAATGGCTGAATCTCAGTTAGTCTCGTAGTTGCCTTCAGGACTGATTGGACACCTTGGCTTCCTTGAAAGGAATTCAGCTCGTCCCACTCTCACATCTCTTTCTTTAACTCTGAACATCTTTTCTCTTCAGATAACAATTCAATTCCCTTCAAAAAACAAACAGAACTAAGTGCCTCCAGCACAATCTCTGAAACAATGTATTCCAAGTCCTAATTAAAAACGTTTTTCCTTTTGGCTATCAGTATTCTCTTGTCCTTGATTCTTCGGTCAGTTGGGACAGTTCCTTCTTATCTAGTCCATGTAAATTTTGAACAGCTCTACCAAATCTCTTTTGAGGATTCTCGAAAGAGAACAACCAGAGCTGCTCCAATCCATCCATGGAATTGAAGACTGTCTCAGGAAACATACTCATAAATTTTTGCTGCAGCATCTCTGAAGGCTTCACAATCTTGCAGTAAAGTACAATGCCCAAAATTGGACAGAGTACTCCATTTGAGGTGAAATACTCCTGTGTAAAAGTTCATCAAATTTATGGGCAGCACAGTGGCTCAGTGGTTGGCACTGCTGTCTTCCAGCACCAGGGACCCAGGTTTGATTCCAGCCTCGGGTGACAGTCTGTGTGGAGTTTGCACGTTCTGCCAGTGTCTGTGTGGGTTTCCTCCCACAGCCTAAAGATGTGTAGGTTAGGTGAATTGGCCATGCTAAATTGCCCATGTTGTTCAGGGATGTGCAGATTAAGTGCATTAGTCAGAGGAAATATATAGTAATAGAATAGGGGAATGGCTCTGGGTAGGATACTCTTCAGAGGGACGGTGTGGATTATTTGGGTCAAATGGGACTCTGTGGTGATTCTAAAATCTCCTTGCTTCTGCACTTTATAACTTCATTTATAAAGCTCAGATTCCTATATATTTTTTCAACAACTTTCTCAATCTGCCTTACTGCCTTCAATGATTTGTGCACAAGAACAACAATGTTCTGAAGTCTAATGTCTAATGAGCAATACAGTATATCTTCCTCCAATCTGAAAAAAAAAAGCCATTCACCAATAACCTCTGCTTCTTGTTGTTCAACCAACTTTGACCATTGGTAAGGTTTTAGAGTCCATTATTGAAGATGAGATAGCAGAGTAAATGAAAGTGAATGGTATAATAGGGCTGAGTCAGCATGGCTTCGTCCAGGGGAGGTTATGCCTGACTGATCTGTTAGACTTCTTTCAGGAACTAATAAACAAGTTAGACAACGGTGAGCCAGAGGATGTAACCTATTTGAATTTCTAGATGGTCTTTGAAAAGGTGCGCTACAGGAGGCTGCTAAATAAGATATGAACCCATGGTGTTAGGGACAAGGTACTGTCATGACTCGAGAATTGTCTGACTGGCAGAGGCAGAGAGTGGCAATAAAGAGGTCTTTTTTAGGATAGCCACCAGTGACTAGTGGAGTTCTGCAGGCATCAGTGTTGGCATCAACGTTATACATTAATAATCTGGACAAACAAACTGAGGGTATTGTTGTTTAGTTTGCAGCTGACATCAAGATGGAATCATAACCTACGAGGAACAGCTGAGGATCCTGGGATTGTATTCATTGGGGTTTAGAAGAATGAAAGGAGACTTAATAGAAACTTACAAGATAATACATGGCTTGGAAAGGGTGGACACTAGGAAATTGTTTCCGTTAGGCAAGGAAACAAGGACCCGTGGACACAGCCCTAGAATTAGAGGGGGTCAATTCAGAACAGAAATGCGGAGACATTTCTTCAGCCAGAGAGTGGTGGGCCTGTGGAATTCATTGCCACAGAGTGCGGTGGAGGCCGGGACGCTAAATGTCTTCAAGGCAGAGATTGATAGATTCTTGATGGCAAAAGGAATTAAGGGCTACGGGAAGAATGCTGGTAAGTGGAGTTGAAATGTCCATCAGCCATGATTGAATGGCGGAGTGGACTTCATGGGCCGAATGGCCTTACTTCCACTTCTATGTCTTATGGTCTTATAGAATCCCTACAGTGTGGGAACAGGTCCTTCAGCCCAACAAGTCCACACCAACCCTTCTGAATAGCATCCCACCCAAATCCCTACACTTACCCCTAACTAACACATTCCTGAACACTATGGGGCAATTTAGCACACTCAACTTACCTAATCTGCATACCTTTGGATTGTGGGAGGAAAATGCAACACACAGACAAAGGGAGAATGTGCAAACTCCACACAAACAGTCACCCGAGGCTGGAATCAAACCCAGATTCCTGGCTCTGTGAGGTAGCAGTGCTAACCACTGAGCCACTTTGCCATCGCAGGTGGAGGGACAGATTGTGCTGAGGAAGTGAGGAGGCTGCAGAAGGACTTGGACAGGCTAGAAGAATGGACAAACAAGTGACAGATGTAATACGATGTGGAAAAGTGTAAGTTACGCACTTTGGTAGGAAGAATAGGGGTGGGCAAATGGGCAAAAGCTTCAGAAATCAACCACAAAGGGACTTCAGAGTCCTAGACCAGGGATCTCCTCGGGTTAGCATGCAGGTTTATTTGGCCGTTAGGAGGGCAAATGTACTGTTAGCATTCATTTTAAGAGGGCTAAAATACAAGAGCAGAGGCTGTTGTACAGCTGAGGCCATATAAAGCTCTGGTCATTCTGCTTTTTGGAATATTGTGAGCAGTTTTGGGCCTTCGTTTAAGGAAGGATGTGTTGGATGGGGTCCAGAAGAGAATGACCTCAGGGATGAAGGGCTTGAAATATGGGGAGCAGTTAAGGACTGTGGGTCTGTATTTGATAGGGCAGGATGGGGGATTGGGAGTGGAAATCTCATTGAGGGGCCTGGATTGAGTGAACGTGGAGAAGATGTTTCTATTATTAGGAGAAACAAGGATCCAAGGGCACAGCCTCAGAGTGAAGGGACAAACCCTTTAGAACTGAGACAAGGAGGAACTGCTTCAGCCAGAGGGTGGTGAATCCTTGGAACTCATAAACGCAGAAGGCTGTGGAGGCCAAGTCATGAGTGTATTTAAGACAGAGATAAATTGGAACTTGATGAGTAAGGTGATCACGGGTTATGTGGAGAAGGCAGGAGATTGGCGTTAGAAATATATCAGCCAGGATCAAAGTGAGGAGCAAAGTTGAAAGGCTGAATAGCCTAATTCTGCTTTTATTTCTTGTAATCTTCTGACCATAGCACCACTGTCCCTGTTAATCTATACTTATAATATTGCTGTTCAAATTCCAGGTTTATCATTTTGCCAATCATGTTTAGGAAGGCCATAGACACTACAACAATCCTAATGCCCTTATCATTTCGAAGAATGTGTAATAATAACCAAAAGAAAATACACAATGCCTACATAAAATCTATATGCAGAGTATTACATATAAGACATTTGACAGTAGTTCCATGAGATGACTGAGAAAGGCAATCTGGAACATAGAATATGTGGTAAATGGAGCCCTTTCCTGAGGCTATTCTAGATCTGAGACTAAACATATTGGTGGGAACTTTTACAACAATTCTATTCCCCTCCACTGTAACTTCAGCAGTAGTGCCACAGAAATGCAGGAAAAATGGTGTAAAAGTAAACTCACATTCATGTTTGCCCTACACTAGTAGTAAGTGTGTTTCACAAAGTTGAGGCTTCATAGCTTTACTTCTGATCTTTCTGTGTGTAATTGGACTTTGCAGCTACTCACTCAGCCTCATTCAACACCTCCAAACCTCTACCACCCAGAAGGACAAAAGCAGCAGATACATAGGAACACCACCAGCTGCAAGTTCCATTCCAAGCCACACATCATCCTGACTTGCAACCAAAGCACTGATGCTTCACTGTTGTTGGGTCAAAATCCTAGAAGTGCTTCCTCAACAGTGTTATGGGTGTACCTACACCACATACGTTGCAGTGGTTCAAGGAGACAGATCAATGGTATTAGGGAATGAGTAACAAATTCTGGCTTAGGCCGAGATGCCCACACCTTATAAATGCATAATGAAATACTTGAAGCAGAACATCATAATTGCAAGCCCCATATGTGCATAAGAAACTTCTCTGCCAATCAAACTACTTTATTCTCTCTCCTCCTTTATGATACGCTCTAAAGCATGCTGCTTTGATATGCTCTCTCTCTAAGTAGCACATGAAAAATTTTGTTTGATCATGGTTCTGTGTAGTGGCTTGGGAATTTTTACTATGTAAACAGAGCTGGGTAACCTATTGTTCTTACTCATTACGAACAGTGTCATCTTGTACATAGTCACCTCGGTATGTGGGGAAGTGTTTACATTATACACATTAAGCTAGCTTTTCTCTTATCTGTCTTTTGTCTTGCCTCTTCTGGAACATGTGTCCATAAAAAAGGACATAGATAAGGATGAGGTACTCAGAATTTTATTTTGGCCTTATATGTTTAAGAGATGATACAAAATCAAATGCATATTCGTGATTTTCTGTGACTATCAACTTTTAATCTTTTGTGATTATTTTGTGGCTACTTTTATACCAGTGGTTATTATGTTAGCTGCCTATTCTGGAAGCTAGTTAGCTCACTTGCTGGACAGCTGATCTGTAATGCAAAGCAAAGCCAGTAGAGTGAGTTCAATTCCTGTACTGGCTGAGTTACAAATCACACAACACCAGGTTATAGTCCAACAGGTTTAATTGGACGCACTAGCTTTCGGAGCTCTGCTCCTTCATTAGGTGGTTGTGGATTGCACAACACAGAATTTATAGCAAAAGTTTACGGTGAGACATCACTGAAATTATACATTGAAAATACTTTGATTGTTTGTTAAGTCTCTCATCTGTAAGAATACCATTTCACTTCTTTCATATGCAAATCACAAAACATTTTTTTAAAAGTTACATTCATGGATTAACTGTACCAATTGGTGTCAGCGCAGATAAGATGTTGAGATGTTAAAGGTGTTAGCCCCCTGTGTTCCCTATCTGTGCCATAATGTTTAGACTGATTCTAATCTAAAAAGTGAATTAACAGAGTCTTACATGGATTCATGCAGTTCTTGAGCAAAATACAATGTAGCTCTGCAAGTGCAAATTCACCCCACAAAACGTGTGTGTGTGTGTGTGTGTCTGTCTGGAGTGGGGGTTTGTGAGAGAGAGTGTATATGTGTGTGTGTGTAAAGTGGTCTAAGTCTGTGAGAGGGTGCAATCACACTGTAAACTTGTGGTATAAATTCTGTGTCTTACAGTTTTATCCTCCACAACCACCTGATGAAGGAGCAGTGCTCCAAAAGTTAGTGCTTCCAATTAAACCTGGTGTTGTGTGATTTGTAACTTTGTACATCCCAATCCAACAACTGCATCTCCATATCATGTACTGGCTGATGTCATCATGAAGATTCTACTTTCTCAACCTCACCCCTTGCCTGAAGTGTGGTGACCCTCAAGTCAAACTCACCACCAGTTGTCTCTCTTTAATGAGAGAGTGGGGCCATGGTGAGTATATTTATTTGGTCACTTCAAACAGGTGTGCAACTCCTTATAAAATACTTAAGTCACCTATAGATTAGAATGAATTCTGTTTGTTGACTCTAGTTAGCCAGGAGCCTACAGCTACTGAGAAGATGGACAATGGTTGCTGAATTTATTAAGTAAAGCTATTACACACTGGGTTCTGATGAACAGCGCATTAATAAGATCAGATCCTTCAAGAATCTGCATGCTTCATTTTCTATCCTATTGTCCTCTCTGAACTGATCTCAGTATGGGATCAATTGCATCTAAATGGGATTGGGAATACATCAGCAATGACACCAAATAAAGCAACTTTTCCTTTTGCCATTGGAGACTGAAACCAACAACTCAGAGGTGCTATTTTACTTCTGGTCAATAAAATTCGATTGATAGAAAAAATGTTCAGCAAAAGTTGAAGCTTTCCACAGAGCATGAAGCTAACAGGCAACAGGGACATACATGTTGGAAATACAGCCCATAATATTACTGGCAGCTAGACCTCATCCCCAAGCATCTTGGATTTTATTGCTGAATGCTAACAGTCCCAGAGCCAAATGTACACACTTACTTCATACTTGAAGCTTGAATGGTAATGCATGTCAAAACAAATGGTCTATCAAATTGTCTGGCAGCAACTTTCAATGGATTGTTGGGATGAGAAGCCAGAAAAAATGGCTCAGAGGCTTGTTTGCCAGCCGTTATGATACCATTTCCATTAGGTATGGTGCCAAGGCAAATCAGATGTCAGATTGGCATGACTCCGCTTACACAGCAGTGTTGAGTTACCTTTCCACTGATTTCATGCTCCATGGCAGACCAAAGCATCCTGTGCTCGGTTTTAGAGAATTCCTCGATCTCGATCCGTGAATCCTTTTGTGTGTTCTTTGCCAATCTTATTTCTGTGTTGTCCCCCTAAAGGACAGCAGAGTGGCTCAGTGGTTAGCACTGCTGCCTCACAGTGACAGGGCACGGATTCAATTCCAGCCTCTTTGTGGAGTTTGCACATTCTCCCCTGTGTGTCTGTGTGGGTTTCCTTCCACAGACCAAAGATGTATAATTTATGTGGATTGGCCATGCTAAATTGCCCATGGTGCCCAGGGGTGCATTGTCAGGTGGATCATCCATGGGAAATGCAGGGCTACAGGGATAGAGTAGGGGGATGGGTCTTGGTGGGATGCTCTCCAGACAGTTGGTGTGGACTTGGGCCAAATGGCCTGTTTCTACACTGTAGGGATTCTATGGAGGTTGTGATGTACTTCATGATCATATGACCTAACTTTTAATTTAGTCCTCAAGATGCCTAACAATTTATTTTGCATTAATATTAATCATCCTCATGCAAAAAAAAACCCTTAGAACCAATTCAACAACAACATGACATTATTGAAAAGATGGGTCCTTGAAGTGATGAATAAAACAACAAATGAGAGATCAATGGGAATATTATCGGAGTGCTCACTGTCGAGAGGAGAAAATTAGTCATTCATCCTTGGTATGAATTATTTACTGCTATAAGGATTCTCGATATTACACTGATATTTCACAGCAGCCCGTCACACAACAAAAACTGCTCTCGGTTTCTAATACAGATTTCCAATGTAGCACTGCCCCATGGGAGCATGCTTTTGCTGAACTCTTGGGTGGAATATATTGGACTTTCGCTCAGCAGCCTTCGGTTTTCCATAAACTGGATGTTAAATTGTGGGCTCACAAACTCAGAATCAGATGTTCTATTTCTCAAAGTGCCAAGTAAATCTTAAGAATTTATAAGCAAATGCTTACTTGCTTATGAAGTATGTCATAATTTGCAGCCAAAGTAGATTTTAGAGGGTAAATTTACTGCTAAGTGTATGAGATTGTCCTCATGATGAAGGATGTGAGAGCAAATAAATTGGAGTTTTAATCTACCCTCGAGGGGCCTGTGAAAAATTTCCGAAAGCTTTAATAAAGATGTCAATGAAAATAGATTTACCTGAAGGAAACAAGCTGACAATTTTCAGAAATCCGTTTTAGGCTGAGCAAAATGGCTTTAGAAATTCCTGCAGATTCTGACCTTTTGGTGTAGATTTTGTTGTGATATCTCTCATTTCTGGTTCTTATTGATCAGCTACTGGTTGGGAAGGTTGCCACAATCCAGAGTGTTTGTGCTCTTGGAACCTTTGGTGCAAACCTTGGACCATGACAACAGTCAAACTGCAGTATGGTCGTAAGTCTGAGCCAGTCTCGACTGACTACAGCATCTCGTCCATCAGACTACCCATGAAAACCTGGGAGCATAATGGGCAGACACAAAATATCGTGCAATTTGTCAAAATACTGATGGCATCTAAGCGAAAATCAAACCTCAGGGAGTACTGCACTATTTCATAACTATATACGTTTGAATGCTTTCCTAGCTAGACACTCTACACTGCACCCTCCAGAATGATGAACTCTTCCAAAATCTGCTGCTGATATCCAAACGCACACCAAGTCTGCATTATTTGTGGACCTTGAAATGCTGCTACCAGGTAAAAACAATGACTGCAGAGGCTGTAAACCAGATTCTAGATTAGAGTGGTGCTGGAAAAGCACAGCAGTTCAGGCAGCATCCGAAAAGCAGGAATATTGATGTTTTGGGCAAAAGCCCTTCATCAGGAATAGAGAGATAAATGAGAGGAGGACGGGGGTGGGGAGTCTTGGAATCTTTGGTGCAAACCTTGGACCATGACAACAGTCAAACTGCAGTATGGCCGTAAGTCTGAGCCAGTCTCGACTGACTGCAGCATCTCGTCCATCAGACTACCCATGAAAACTTGGGAGCATAATGGGCAGACACAAAATATTGTGCAATTTGTCAAAATACTGATGGCATCTATGTGAAAATCAAACCTCAGGGAGTACTGCACTATTTCATAAATATATACGTTTGAATGCTTTCCTAGCTAGACACTCTACACTGCACCCTCCAGAATGATGAACTCTTCCAAAATCTGCTGCTGATATCCAAACTCACACCAAGTCTGCATTATTTGTGGACGTTGAAATGCTGCCACCAGGTAAAAACAATGACTGCAGAGGCTGGAAACCAGATTCTAGATTAGAGTGGTGCTGGAAAAGCACAGCAGTTCAGGCAGCATTCGAGGAGCAGGAAAGTCGACGTTTCGGGCAAAAGCCCTACATCAGGACTTTTGAAGGGTGTTTGCGCGAAAAGTCGATTTTCCTGCTCCTCAGATGTGGCCTGACCTGCTGTGTTTTTCCAGCACCACTCTAATCTAGACCCTGAAATAATTTATTGCCTAATAGCAATTAGGTACAGCCCATGAAAACAGAAACTGCTGGAAATGCTCAACAGGTCTGGCAGCATCTGTGAGAAGAAAGCAGAGTTAATGTTTTACGTCTGGTGATTCACCAACAGAGCTGTTAGCAGTTAGGAAAAAGTGGTATTTATGCTGAAGACAAATTTGGAGGAGGGCTATGGAAAAAAGTAGAGGTGAGTGGATATGTGGAGATTTCCAGAGGGCGAGTGGGAGGAGAGAGAGAGAGAGAGAGAAAGAGAGAGAGAGAGAGAGAGAGAGAGAGACATGGCAGGGGTAGGTAAACAAGGAGATTATGGATCAGAGGTCAGACATGAGGGACATGAATAAGCTGAATAGACAAGGTCTTTTCCCCTGGGTAGGGCAGTCCAAAACTAGTGGGCATGGATTTAAGATAAAAGGGGAAAGATGTGAAAGGGACCTAAGGGGCAACCTTTTCATGCAGAGGGTGGTGGGATTTTGGAATGAACTGCCAGAGGAAATGGTGGGACATGGTATAATTATTCATTTAAAAGGCATCTGGATGGGTACATGAATAGGAAGGGTTTAGAGGGATGTGGCTCAAATGCTGGTAAATGGAACTAGATTAATTTAGGATATCTGGTTGGCATGGAGGAATTGGACCAAAGGGTCCGTTTCCGTGGTGTACAACTCTATGACTGAAGGTAAAAACAATGACTGCAGATGCTGGAAACCAGATTCTGGATTAGTGGTGCTGGAATATTTCTGATGAAGGGCTTTTGCCCGAAATGTCGATTTTACTGCTCCTCAGATGCTGCCCGAACTGCTGTGCTTTTCCAGCACCACTAATCGAGAACTCTGTGACTGAAGAAAAGCCTTTGACTGTCTTTCTCTCTGGGACTATCTCCAGATCTCTAATTTGGCAAAATCTCCCTCCTCTGTTGCAGTAAAGCTCCAATGTTTGATTTTTGTGAAAAGAAGGCAGATTGAGGCTGGTGGATTGAAGCTGGCTATCTCACTTCAGCCTTGCTCTTAACTATGTTGCAACAGCCAAGAATATCAAATGAATGCACAAACGTGGAACTAACGGAGCGACTAATGTCAGGGCTGAGCAAACAAAAGTCAATTTCATGCAGTGCCTCAGGTGTCTGGGCACAGAATGTGAACCAAAAGTGAGACTTTACAAAATTATCCTCGTCCAGTATGTGCTACTTGCCATCCAGAAAGGCTTAACATTGAGAAATTTCCCATGTTAACTCCTCCTGTCTTGTCAGTGAAGAATTTGGTTCCATTGTTTCTCCATAATCCCTGGTATGAGCAGGTTTGTAAGCTTAAGAATGGTGTCAACTCATGACTGATTTGTGAAAGTCAGATGCTATCAGATCCTATAGGTGCACTATAGGACTTGAGCTCATTAACTTTTTCCAACTAAATAAATAAAAATCCTGCTACTATATGGACACTTGAAGTGTTCTGCAGTGGCTATTTGAAAAAGAGGCCTTGCTGAGATAGGTGGGGATTGGAGAGAATTACTTTAACAATGTATCTGAACTGCAGTTCAATGAGACTTTTTCATTTAGAATTATTTTAAACTTTCCTTTTTAATGCTATTTAATTCATTTTAACATTTCCAAGTGTTAATGACAATAGGAAACATTGTATCTATCATTCATTTATAGGATGTGGGTGTTGATGTCTCAGCTAACATTTATTGCTCATTTCTAATTGCCCATAAGGAGTTGGTGATGAGACGACTTGTTAATAGCTGCAGTCCATTTGGTGTAGGTACACCCACAGTACTGTTAGGAAGTGAGTACTAAGATGCTGTCCCAGTGGGAATGAAGAAACGGTGGATAATTTCCATGCCAGGATGGTATTGACTTGAAAGAAACTTGCAAGTGGTTATACTAACCCAATGTCTGAAGCATGCAGCTTTATTATAGTATTTAGGTGGTCAGTCTGTGTCTCAGAATTGATTGCATGCCACCCACAACATATCCCTGGTCACTGACCCATTCAAACCTGGCTTTTTTGCTTATTCAGGTGTGGGATGTAAGCATTGTTGGCTGGTCAGTATTTATTGCTGCAAATGTGTTGCTGGTCAAAGCACAGCAGGTTAGGCAGCATCTCAGGAATAGAGTCAGTATTTATTGCCTGTCCCTAGTTGCCCTTGAGAAGGTGATGGCAAAAGGTACCTGGGCAATTTTCCACATTGCCAGGCATATGCCAGTCTTGTAACTGTACTGGAACGGTTTGGCTAGGGGTGCAGCAAATTCTGGGATACGTATCTTCAGTGCTATTGCCGGAATGTTGTCAGGGTCCGTAACCTTTGCAATATGCAGTATCTTCAACCATTTCTTGATATCACATGGAGTGAATTGAATTGGTGGAAGATTGGCAAAAGGAGGCTGAGATAGTCTCTGTTAAAACTGGAAGTAAGTGCACTGGGGTTTTGTTGGTTTTGCCATTTCTAACATTCTCATATCCCATCTGAATCAAACCCGCTATGACTTCAAATTAAGCTCTTTCAAATTGCTGGTACAGATTAAATATAGATTAAATGGCCTAATTCTGGTCTGAATTGTTTAACGCAGAAAGAAAAGAGTTTAAAACCCTTCCCAGCAGATGAAACTGTCTAATGGGAAGATACAGGACACATTCAGGGACGAGCTCTAAAGGGGAGGAGACAAAGGCTCTATGGTGTGACATAAGCAAAGCAAAGGAAAATGTTCTTACATTAAATGGGGAGAAGCAAAACATTTACTCAATGAATTAAAACTTAAATATGAATTATCATATATTAATGTTTAGAACAGAGAACATAGAACAATACAGTGCAGAACAGGTCCTTTGGCCCTCAATGTTGCACCGACTTATGAACTAATCTAAGCCTATCCCCCTACACTATCCCATCATTATCCATATGCTTATCCAAGGATTGTTTAACTCTCCCTAATGTGACTGAATTAACTACATTGGCAGGCAGGGCATTCCATGCCCTTACCACTCTCTGAGTAAAGAACCTGTCTCTAACATCTGTCTTAAATCTATCACAACTCAATTTGTAGCTATGCCCTCTTGTACAAGCTGACATCATCATCCTAGGGAAAAGACGTTCACTGTCCACCCTATCTAATCCTCTGATCATCTTGTATGCCTCTATCAAATCCCCTCTTAGTTTTCTTCTTTCCAATGAGAACAAACCAAAGTCCCTCAGCCTTTCCTCATAAAACCTTCCCTCCAGACCAGGCAACATCCTGGTAAATCTCCTCTGCACCTTTTCCAATGCTTCTACATCCTTCCTGTAATAGGGTGACCAGAACCGTACACAATATTCCAAGTGTGGCCGCACTAGCGTTTTGTATAGTTGCAGCATGATATTGCGGCTCTGGTACTCAATCCCTCTACCAGTGAAACCTAACACACAGTATGCCTTCTTAACAGCACTATTAACCTAGATGGCAACATTCAGGGATCTATGTACATGGACTCCAAGATCCCTCTGCACATCCATACTACCAAGAATCTTTCCATTGACCCAGTACTCTGTCTTCCTGTTATTCTTCCCAAAGTGAATCACCTCACATTTATCTGCATTGAACTCCATTTGCCACCTCTCAGCCCAATTCTGCAGTTTATCCAAGTCCCCCTGCAACATGTAACATTCTTCCAAACTGTCCTCTACTCCACCGACTTTAGTGTCGTCTGCAAATTAACTAATCCATCCACCTATGTTCGTATATAGAAATGACAAACAGCAGTGGTCCCAAAAATATCCTTGTGGCACACCACCAGTAACCGGACTCCAGGCTGAATGTTTTCCATCAACCACCACTTGCTGCCTTCTTTCAGAAAACCAGTTTCAAATCCAAACTGCTAAATCACCCTCAATCACATGCCTCTGCATTTTCTCCAACAGCTGACCATGTGCAACCTTATCAAAGGGTTTACTGAAGTCCATGTATGCCATGTCAACTGCCCTACCCTCATCTACATGCTTAGTCACCTTCTCAAAACACTCAATGAGGTTTGTGAGACACAACCTGCCCTTGACAAAACCATGTTGGCTATCTGAAATCAAATTGCTGCTTGCTAGATGATTATAAATCTTATCTCTTATAATCCTTTCCAAAACTTTTCCTACAACAGAAGTAAGGCTCACTGGTCTATAGTTACCTGGGTCATCTCTACTGCCCTTCTTGACCAAGGGCACAGCATCGGCAATCCTCCAGTCCTCTGGTACTAAACCTGTAGACAATGACGACTCAATATCAAAGCCGAAGGCTGCGTTATCTCCTCCCTAGCTCCCCAGAGAATCCTCGGATAAATCTCACCCGGCCCAGGGGACTTGTCTACTTTCACTCCTTCTAGAATTGATAATATCTCTTCGTAACTAACCTCGATCCTTTCTAGTCTAATATCTCGTACCTCATTCTTCTCCTCTACAATATTCTCCTTTTCCTGAGTGAACACTGATGAGAAATATTCGTTTAGCACCTCTCCGATCTCCATAGGGTCCACACAAAACTTCCCATTCTGTCTTTGACTGGCCCTATTCCGACCCTAGTCATCTTTTTATTCCTCATATACCTATGGAAAGATTTAGGGTTCTCCTTTATTTTCCCTGCTAAAGATTGGTCATGTCCTCCCTTTACCCTTCTTAACTCTCTTTTTAAATCCTTCCTAGCGCATGTGTAACTCTCCACTGCCTCATTTGAACCATCTCATCTCATTGTCACATTAGCCTCCTTCTTCAGCTTAACAAGAGATACAATGTCTGCAGTAAACCTTGATTCCCTTACCTTATCACTTCCTCCCTGCCTGACAGGGACTTAGTTATCAAGGACATGCAATATCTGTCTCTTAAACCAGCTCCACATTTCGATTGTCCCCATCCCCTGAATTTTGCCACCCCAGTCTAAGCATCCTAAGTCTTGTCTAATCGCATTATAATTGCTTTTCCCCCATCAATAACTCTTGTCCTGTGGCATGTAACTATCCC
This sequence comes from Hemiscyllium ocellatum, assembly GCF_020745735.1. Classification (NCBI taxonomy): domain Eukaryota; kingdom Metazoa; phylum Chordata; class Chondrichthyes; order Orectolobiformes; family Hemiscylliidae; genus Hemiscyllium; species Hemiscyllium ocellatum. The sequence continues at coordinate 106,115,646 of NC_083406.1, forward strand.
TTTCCATCGCTAAACTGAAATATGGTCACTGTTTCCAAAGTGCTTACCTGCCACTAAATCAAACACCTGGCCTGGTTCATTACCAAGCACCAGATCTAGTGTGGTTTCCCTCTTGTCGGCCCTTCGACATACTGTGTCAGGAAACCCTCCTGCACACATTGGACAAAAACTGATCCATCCGATGTACTAGAGATATAGCATTTCCAGTCAATGTTGGGGAAGTTAAAGTCCCCCATAATGACCACCCTGTCCCTTTCACTCCTACCCAGAAACGTTTCGCCAATCCTCTCCTCCACATCTCTGGAACTCTGTGGAGGCCTATAAAAGACTCCCAGCAGTGTGACCTCTCCTCTCCTGTTTCTAACCTCAGCCCATATTACCTCAGTAGATGAGTGCTCATCAAAAGTTCTTTCAGCCACACCTCCCCCTCTTTTATTACCTTCCCTGTTCTTAATGAAAGATCTAAACCCTGGAACTTGCAACATCTATTCCTGACCCTGCTCTATCCATGTCTCCGAAATGGCCACAGCATCGAAGCCACAGGGACTCATCCATACTGCAAACTCACCTACTTTATTTCTGGCATTGAAGTAGACACACTTCAAACCAGCTTGAATTCTGCCAGCACATTCCTGTGACCGTGAAATCCTGTCCATGCCCTCTCTACTCCCAATCTCCTGGGCACTGGAACTATACAGTTGAAAATGTGTTGCTGGTTAAAGCACAGCAGGTCAGGCAGCATCCAAGGAATAGGAAATTCGACGTTTCAGGCATAAGCCCTTCATCAGGATCTTTCCTGATGAAGGGCTTATGCCCGAAACGTCGAATTTCCTATTCCTTTGATGCTGCCTGACCTGCTGTGCTTTAACCAGCAACACATTTTCAACTGTGATCTCCAGCATCTGCAGACCTCACTTTTTACCACTGGAACTATACCTCAGGTTCCCATCCCCCTGCTGAGCTAGTTTAAACCCACCTGAATAGAACCAGCAAATGTCCCACCCAGGATATTTGTACCCCTCTGGTTCATGTGAAGAACGTCTTGTTTGTAGCAGTCCCACATTCCCCAGAATGAGTCCCAATTATCCATGTGCCTGAAACTCTCCCTCTTGCACCATCCTTGCAGCCACGTATTCCTTATATCTCTCCCTATTCCTTGCCTCGCTATCACATGGCATAAGTAATAAACCAGAGATAACAACTCGGTTCTAGCTCTCAGCTTCCACCCTAGCACCCTGAAATCCTGCCTTACATCCCTATCTCTCTTTCTACCCATGTAGTTGGTACTTACATGGACCACAACTTGGGGCTGGTCACTCTCTCCCTTCAGGACCCCAAAGACATGATCTGAGACATCACGGACCCTGGCGCCTGGGAGGCAACACTGGTTTGATTTGCTCCAGTCTGTTGCTCAAATATGTCTGGGGATCTTAAAGTGACAAGACTAGTGTGCTAAAGTTGTTCCACTCTGAAGAAAGGCTGGCCTGACAGAATTAACTCTCCACCAATTCTGCCTGATATGCTCGTTGTTTCTAGAATTTTCACTTTATAACTCAAATTTTCAGATCTGTGGTTTGTAACTTTTGTGTCTAAAGGTTTATTTTCTCTGTGGTGCTTTGCAATGTCTTGAGGCTGCAAAGAGCATTGTAAAAATAAAGACTGTACACCTTGCTGTTTTAGGGAATAATTAAAATAAATGGCTCAATTTCTTTTTATTAAAATATTGGACAAATTAATCATAGCAAATGCAGGAGGGCCATGCCTAATTTAATTTTTAAAAATCAAATATCAATGAATGCAGGCTTACAATAGTTTATTTGATTAAGACTGAAACTAAAAGTAGATCTTTTAAAAAAATTAAATTAATGCTTATATTAAAACAAAATCAAATTTTTCGGCGATATCATGGAGTCTGTGGTGCATTAGATTCACTCCAACTTGGGGCAAAAGAACTCTGTGGCCAGGCAGTCATAATAAATTGGTTACACAATTGAACTCTCCTAAGTAATTGCATTTAAAATAGAATCACAGTAAAACATGTCCACATATCTGGTTTTGACAGTTGTACAAAGCAGTACTTTATAGCATGGAATATGTTATAGACCATGGCATTTTAACAAGCATTTTTTGATGAGCGAGGAAGTCAGAACAAAGCCATAAACACCATCCCCATCACCATTGTACTGAATAGCTCCTTTGTATGTCACGAATTCTGTGCACCAGCACCTGCAAATTCTCCGCCAAGCCACTCACCATCTTGACTTGGAAATATATCACCATTGTTTCACTCTTGCTGGGTCAAGATCTTGGTTAAAAATCACACAACACCAGGTTATATTCCAGCAGGTTTAATTGAAAGCCTGCTCTGAAAGCTAGTGCTTCCACATAAACCTATTGGACTATAACCTGGTGCTGTGTGATTTTTAGCTTTGTACACCAGTCCAACACCAGCTCCACTAAATCATCAAAATCTTGGAATTCCTTCTCTCAGGGCATTGTGGATCAACCTACAGCACGTGGACTGCAGCAGTTGTAAGGTAGCTCACCAGCACCTCCTCAAGGGGCAACTAGAAACATGCATTAAATACTGGCTAACCAGCGATGCCCACATCTCATGAGTTAATAACACAAAGTGAAAATCAAATGCTCATGAACGACTGCACAGAGGCTGCTAGCCCGTTATCAAGTCACTATTAATGTGTATTTGCACTGGCCACCAGCTCAGAGTCAGTCCTTGAAGTCAGGAGACTCTCTGAATCCCTTGCTTATATCTGATTGGCCCAGGTTAACAGCCTCAAGTGAAGGATCTCATTGTCAATAAGATCTACCTGGTTCCAATCACTACAAATATAAATGCAAATATTTACAGAGATGCTGACTCTATGATCTCTTCAGATTTTGAGATTTGCCTTTTGGAAATGGGGGAATGATGCTTCAGAATATATGGTGATATGGATTATCCTTTTGCTACAGAAACCCTAGCCCTTGTCCTGCTTGGTAGCCACTGTACTTCGAGTCTATGAGTCATACAGCGTGGAAACAGATTCTTCGGTCCAACTAGTCCATGTCAACTATGTTCCCAAACCAAAATAATCCTACTTGCCTGCATTTGGTCTAAATCCCTCCACATGTTTCCTATGCATGTACTTACGCAAATGTTTTTTAAATGTAACTGTACCTGCAACCACCACTTCCTCCGGCACTTCATTCCACATACCAATCACGCTCTGTGTAAAAAAGTTACCCCTCATGTCATTTTAAATCTTTCTCCTCTCACTTAAAAACATGCCCCCTAGTCTCCTACCCTCGGGAAAATACCTTTACTATTCATCTTATCTATGTCCCACATGATTTTATAAACCTCCATAAGGCCACCCTCAAACCCTCCATTACTGCCAACATCCTGATAAATCTTTTCTGAACCCTCTCCAATTTAACAATATCCTTCCAATAGCAGGGCGACTAGAACTGTACACAGTACTCCAGAAGAGGCCTCACCAATGTCCTGTACAATCTCAACTTGGCATCCCAACTCTTATACTCAAAGTCTGAGCAATGAAGGTAAACGTGCTAAAATGCCTTCTTAACTAGCCCATCTATATGTGATGGAAATTTCTAAGAATTATGTACCTGACACCTAGGTGATTCTGTTCTACAACACTACCTAGGGCCCTACTATTAATCCAGCCTAGTATTATCCAGCATCTGCAGTCCTCACTTTCCCCGATTATTAATTGTATAAGTCATGCCCTTATTTGTTTTACCAAAATGTAAACCTTCACATTTATCCAAATTAAGCTCCATCTGCCACTTCCAGCCAGTTGATCAAGATCCTTTGTAACCTTGGATTGAAAAAGTCACCACAATTTCAGCGCCATTTTAAAAACAGAAATTATACTAAAAAGCAATTGAGACAAAGTTGTGACAAAGTTTATCGTTTGTTTACTCCACAGTTCCTAGCGTTCTGAAGTGGCTGCAGGATGCTACCACTGAAGCCACTCTTGTGGCCACCAAAGGAAATCTTTCTCAACTGGACCCACCACACGCTGCCACCACCAAAGCTGGCACGAAATCCACTGCATTGCCACCGTGGAAAGGAGGGACAGACAAAGCTCACCAATGCTGAAGCCATTGCTGAAGTCACAGCCATTTTACTAGCCACATAAAGCCGCCAGATTGTCACCATAGCCACAAGTAACGGACTGGAATCACCATGCCTGGTAAATCTTTTCTGAAACCTCTCCAATTCATTAATACCCTTCCTACTAAAGGGCGACCAGAATTGCACACAGTATTCCAGAAGAAGCCTCATCAACATCCTGTACAACCTCAACACGACATGGCAGAATGGTGGCTTAAGAATGGCACATTGGCTCAGTGGTTAGCACTGCTGCCTCACAGCACCAGGGACCCAGGTCCAATTCCTGCCTTGGGCAACTGTCCACGTGGAGCTTGCATGTTCTTCCTGTATCTGTGTGGGTTTCCTCCGGCTGCTCCAGTTTCCCCCAAAGATGTGCAAGTTATGTGGATTAGCCATGGGAAAAGCATGGTTACAGGGATAGGGTGGAAGGGTAAGGTTTGGGTGGGATGCTCGTCAGAGGGTTGGTTTGGACTCAATGGGCACGATGGCCTGCTTGCACACCATAGGGATTCTATGCCGCCATGGCTAAAACAGCCACACTGTAGCCAGGGCGAATGGAATAGATCCACCAACAATAAAGCCGCAACTACTATGGTCACAAGGAACAGGCATCTGGATCCACCAAGCTGCTGTCACAGCAGGCCCTCACATCCATCGTCCTCTACCACAGCCACAGAAAAGAAAAGGTGACCTTTGATTAAAAAGAGAAATGAAGAAACAAAACAAAATACAAAAGAACGAAGAAGAATATGGCTGGGCAGGTGTAAGTCATTATGGCCAATTACCTGCCCCTCTTCTACAGGTATGTCAGAGCCCGGGTGTCCCTGGAGAAGGAGCATGTGGTGTCCACCAACACCCTCCAGATTTTCAGGGAGAGGTGGGCACCGCAGAGAGTGGAATGCATTATTTCCCCCTCCAACTCTATTCTGATTTGATCCCTGTCCTCCCCCTCACTGATTGATCACACAGCATTGCTCTTTGATATGAAGGGCACTGCTTGTCACTGGCCACTCGGGTGTTTCCTTTCTTCCTGGTGGTGGAAACTGAATAAAGATTCATACACCTTGTGTCTTTCACTGTGTCTCACACCTGCACACACACAACATGGGTGTTGGGGAAAATATAAGCAGTTAGATGGTAGTGCGGAGCTAGAAAAAAAAACTATGATACAGTAATGAAATCAATGGCTATGGAAGTAATTCAAAATGTAGTCACAGACTCAAAGATGCTGTGAGTTCATATTTAAAGTTATAAAGAGCCATATTCAATGCCTAAGCAGTAAATGTATCATGACACTGAAACTTTGGAGATTTTTAATGGCAGGAGGTCGATTTTTAACACCATTAAAGGGGGGCAAGCAGGAATCATTCAGGAAAATCCATGAAAGAAAAATAAATCATTGTTTGAGCAGAAGACAGTGGGAATCAGCCAGAAAACAAAATGTGATTAAAGCCATCATCATTATTAAAGCTGCAGGCAGTGGGATTTATTCAGTAAATCTGTTCATGAAAGAGCAATCGTCTATTTAGACCACACATAAGAGGGTTTCTCCAGTTTCCTCAAGAAAAATGGAATTGCTCCATTTCAAAAAGCGGGAATCTTCCACCTTTGTCATCGACAATGGAAATCCTCCATTATCAGTAAAAAAAACCGACAAAAACTTTCCAGTAGCCGCAGCACTGCCCTCACCGCAAAATTGATTTCTTCAAGCAAGAAAAGTAAGCAACCACATGAGAGTAAATGATATAAATAACATTGTCAGTAAGATTTAATTCCAGGTTAGGCCAAATAAAACAAAAATTGAACAGCTTGGAGAAAACAGTTCTTAAGAATACAGAATACCTTCCAAATCAGATAGTAAACAAGAAGCTGAACACGTTAATACCAATGTATGTCATATCTGGGATATAGCTGTTGATGTTGTCGCTTTCCAAAGTGTAAAGGAAGCAATAGATACAGACACCATGGTGGCACAGTGACTCAGTGATTAGCACTGTTGCCTCACAGAGCTTAGGGACCCGGGATTGGTTACACCCTCGGGTGACTGTCTTTGTGGAGTTTGCACATTCTCCCCATGTCTCTGTGGGTTTCTTCCAGATGCTCCGGTTCCCTCCCAGAGTTGAAAGATGTGAAGTTTAGTTGGATTTGCCATGAGAAATGCAGAGTTACAGGGATAGGGAAGGGGGGGGGTAGGTCTGGATGGGTTGCCATTCAGAGATTTGATGTGGATTCAGTGGGCTGAATGGCCTGCTTCCACACTGTAGGGAATCTATCATTCTGATCGATAGTCACAGGTGAGGTGCCAAAGACTGCAGATTGGCTAATGTGGTGCCACTGTTTAAGAAGGGTGGTAAGGACAAGCCAGGGAATTATAGACCAGTGAGTCTGACGTCGGTGGTGGGCAAGTTGTTGGAAAGAATCCTGAGAGACAGGGTGTACATGTTTTTGAAAAGGCAAGGACTGATTAGGGATAGTCAACATGGCTTTGTATGTGGGAAATCATGTCTCACAAACTTGATTAAGTTTTTTGAAGAAGTAACAAAGAGGATTGATGAGGGCAGAGCGGTAGATGTGATCTATAAGGTCTTCAGTTAGGCGTTCGACAAGGTTCCCCATGGGAGACTGATTAGCAAGGTTAGATCTCTTGGAATCCAGGGATAACTCACCATTTGGATACAGAATTGGCTCAAAGGTAGAAGAGAGAGGGTGGTGGTGGAGGGTTGTTTTGCGGACTGGAGGTCTGTGAGCAGTGGAGTTCCACAAGGATCGGTGCTCGGTCCACTACTTTTCATCATTTACATAAATGATTTGGATGTGAGCATAAGAGGTATAGTTAGTAACTTTGCAGATGACACCAAGATTGAAGGTGTAGTGAACAGCGAAGAAGGTTATCTCAGATTACAACAGGATCTTGACCAGATGGGCCAATGGGTTGAGAAGTGGCAGACGGAGTTTAATTCAGATAAATGTGAGTGCTGCATTTTGGGAAAGCAAATCTTAGCAGGACTTATATACTTTATGGTAAGGTCCTAAGGAGTGTTGTTGAACAAAGAGACCTTGGAGTGCAGGTTCATAGCTCCTTGAAAGTGGAGTCGCAGGTAGATAGCATAGTGAAGAAGGCGTTTGGTATGCTTTCCTTTATTGGTCAAAGTACTTAGGACAGGAGTTGGGAGGTCATGTTGCAGCTGGACAGGACATTGGTTAGACCACTGTTGGAATACTGCATGCAATTCTGGTCTCCTTTCTATCAGAAAGATGTGGTGAAACTTGAAAGGGTTCAGAAAAGATTTACAAGGATGTTGCCAAGGTTGGAGGATTTGAGCTATAGGGAGAGGCTGAACAGACTGGGACTGTTTTCCCCGGAGCTGAGGGGTGACTTTATACAAGTTTACAAAATTATGAGGGGCATGGATAGGATAAATTGATCAAGTCTTTTCCCTGGGGTCAGGCAGTCCAGAACTAGAGGGCATAGATTTAGGGAGACCTAAGGGGCTACCTTTTCACACAGAGGGTGGTACGTGTACGGAATGAGCTGCCAGAGGAAGTGGTGGAGGCTGATACAATTGCAAAATGTAAAAGGCATTTGGATGGGTATATGAATAGGAAGGGTTTGGAGGGATGTGGGCCAGATGCTGGCAGGTGGGACTAGATTGGGTTAAGATAGCTGGTCGGTATGGACGGGTTGGACCGAAGGGTCTGTTTCCATCTCTACACCTCTTTGGCTCTATGACTAGTTTAACAAGAGAACAAATAAATTTCTTGGAAGGCCAATATTTAATAGATGAGTTTAGCATTCAGGAAAGCCACAAATGTTATCATTAATAAGCCTTACAGATCAATGAAGAAATGTGACTATGGAGTTTTAAAGTCAGAGTTCATTTGAGACAGAATTATTGTTGGAATTGCTGATCCTTTATCAGACTTACTCAGGTCAAAAGATGATATGACACGAGAGAAAGCCATTCAAATTTGAGTGAAGCCAAAACCAAGAAGCAACATGGATCAATGTTAAAGGAAGAAGATTAGTGGAATCCATTCAATTCTTGACATACATGACCATAAAATACGCAACTCGCAAAAAATATGCAGAAATAGTACATGGCCAACCTGGTCAACTACTGCTCCATTAGTCTTCTCTCAAACATCAGTGATCTGAAGTAAGCTGTCATCAATATTGCTATCAAACACTATTTGCTTTGTAATAATCTGCTCACTGATGCTCAGTTTGGAATCTGCTGGGGCCACACAGCTCCTGACTTCATTAGAGCCTTGCTTCAAACATGGAGAAAAGAGCTGAAATGAGGTGATAGTTATTGCCCATGACATTAAGCCTGCATTTAAATGAATGTGTCGTCAAGGAGCTTTTGCGACATTTCCTTTACTAGATTCATTGGAATTGACAAGAACTGCTTCATTCTTCACTACAGAGAAAGGAGAGAGCTTTGGTTAGTGTTTAAGGTTTGTTCTATTTGTAAGTTTTGCATTTAATTAAGGATGGCGGGACAGGTGAGGTGTCAAGGCCACAGTATGTAGCAGCTCCTGGATACTACTGAGATCCAATGCAAATGGGTTTTCAGCAAGTGCTTGAAAGTTAAGAAAACTTCATGAACTGAAGGCTGAATAATAGATCCTCTGATGATCAGGGAGGATTCTTTGAACCAGGATGCAATCACAAGCCCAGGATACAATCTTCTGATTTGTTCAGTGGTCAGGGTCAAGGGGGTGTGATTACGATAATGTAATCAACAAGACTAATGGAATACAAGCTTTGATCATGAGAGGAATTGAATACAAAAGTAAGAATGCTATGCTTCACTAATACAGAGTCAGAAGTCACATGCTACCAGGTTATAGTCCAACAGGTTTATTTGAAATCACAAGCTTTTGGAGTGCTGCCCTTTCGTCACATGCCTGACACACTTAATGCTGTCATTGCAGTTTACAATGTGGCCAATGCTAGATCTAAAGCAAGCCTCCAACAGGAGCAATACAGAGATGGAGAGGTTTTACTGGGGGTAGTGGGACAGTTCCTAGCAAGGAGCACAGAGGGTTCCAACTAGGTTGCTGAGGGTTGGAGAGGAACAAGAAGGGAAGGGATCACCAGTAGGACAGGCCCATTAGAAACAGGATGCCTGAACAGGAAACACCCAGTGAGGCAGCACAGTGGCATAGTGGTTACCACTGCTGCCTCACAGCACCAGGGACTTGGGTACAATTCCAGCCTTGGGCAACAATCTATGTGGAGGTTGTACATTCTCCCTGTGTCTGCGTGGGTTTTCTCTGAGTGCTCTGGTTTCCTCCCTCAGTCCAATGATGTGCAGGTTATGGATTGGCCATGCTAAATTGCCCATTGTGTCCAGGGATGTGCAGACTAGTTGGGTAGCCATGGTTAAGTGTGCGGTTACAGGAAAGGGGTGGGTCTGGGTACAATGCTCTTTGAAGGGTTAGTCCAGACTCGATGGGATGAATGGCTTCTCTCTGTATTGTAATGGCTATTTGATTCTACCTCACCCCAGCCTGTTGATAACCCTCCATGCTTTACCCGGTGACGTTGTCAGTGTGACATGTATAAGGTACTGGTTCTGAGAGGGTTAATATTGAAGCTGAATTAAGGTCCACCCAATCTGATGATGTGACATAATCTCTGCTTGAAGAAGACACAGTCTTGCACCAAGTCATGATGAACACTGACATGTCACTCTGTCCCCTAACAGTCTTTGTAACTATGACTATGGTCAATGTAACTTATACCTATCGCTATCATGCAATAAACTATATTCTTATTCAGGCAAGTACCTCTTCCTGATTAGAATTAACAATGGTTTATTGTGTACCACTGCTAATTAGATAGGTTCTTTTATCCGTTGGAAAAGAGGATTAGTGGGAGAATTGACTGGCTGACAGAAGGCAGAGAATGGTTGTAGATGGAAAATATTCTGCTTGAAAGAAAGTGTTGAGTGGGGTCCTGCAGGGCCCTGTTCTTGGGCCTCTGCTCTTTGTAGTTTTTATAAATGACTTGGATGAGGAGATTGAGGGGTGAGTTAGTAAATTTGCAGATGACACAAACGTTGGAGGTGTCATCGATAGTATAGAGGGCTACTGCAGGCTGCAGCGTGACATAGACAGGATGCAGAACTGGGCTGAGAAATGGCAGATGGAGTTCAACCTGGATAAATGCGATGTGCTGCATTTTGGAAGGTCGAACTCGAATGCTGAATATAGGATTAAAGATAGGATTCATGGCAATGTGGAGGAACAGAGAGATCTGGGTGTACAGGTACATAGATCTCTCAAAGTTGCCACCCAAATGGATAGGATTGTTAAGAAAGCATATGGTGTTTTGGCTTTCATTAACAGGGGGATCGAGTTTAAGAGCCACGCGGTTTTGCTGCAGCTCTGCAAGTCCCTAGTGAAATCACACTTGGAATATTGTGTCCAGTTCTAGTTGCCCTACTATAGCTAAGATACAGAGGCTTTAGAGAGGGTGCAAAGAAGGTTGACCAGGATGCTGCCTGGACTGGAGGGCTTGCCTTATGAAGAAAGGTTGAATAGGCTTGGACCTTTCTCTCTGGAGAGAATGAGGAAGAGAGGAGACCTGATTGAGGTGTACAAAATAACGAGAGGAATAGATAGAGTCAATAGCCAGAAACTTTTCCCCAGGGCAGGATTGACTGGTACAAGAAGTCATACTTTGAAGATATTAAGAAGAAGGTATAAAGGAGACGTCAGAGGTAGGTGCTTTACACAGAGAGTTGTGAATACATGGAATGCGTTGCCAGCTGTGGTGGTGGAAGCAGAGTCATTGGGGACACTTAAGCGACTGCTGGACATGCACATGGATAGCAGTGAGTTGAGGGGTGTGTAGGTTAAGTTACTATATTTTACATTAGGATTAAATCTCGGCACAACATCATAGGCCAAAGGGCCTGTTCTGTGCTGTACTTTTCTATGTACTATGTATTCCATCTACAAGCCACGGGTGCATGGTACTACAAAATGGATTTAAGTCCTTTTCATCACCCAAGGTGTAGTGGCATGAGCGATAGAAACCCCACTGCTGACGAAGCACCAGTAGACATGAATAGGTGATGGGCAAAGTGCCAATGTCATGTCATCTGTTTTTATGCTACCCTGCTTCCTAGCCTTTTCCAGGGGGAGAACTAAAACTCTGTTCCTAGTGGATAAGTGCGATTAGACCAAACCAGATTTAAACACCAAGGATCTGTTTCTGTTCTGCAACTTTCATTTCATTTCTTTTTTTTTTGTATAAATGTAAGATTATCCGCTTTTGTAGCAAAAACAGGAAGGCAGCTTATTATCTGAATGGTGATAGATTGCAAAAGGTGCAGGTACAACCAGAGCTGGGTGTCCTTGTACACTAGAAGCTGAAACTAAACATGTAGGTGCAGCAGACAATGAAGAAGGCAAATGGTACATTGAGTTTCATAGAGAGAGGATTCAAGTGCAGGAGCAGGGATGTCTTGCTGCAATTGTACAGAGACTTGATGGGGCACACCTGGAATATCATGTGCTGTTTTGGTCTCCTTACCTAACGTTCTGGCTGTGGAGGGACTGGGCCAAAGATTTACCAAACCTATTCCTGGGATGTTAGAGCTGACTTATTAAGAGAGGTTGGATTGGTTAGGACTATATTCACTGGAGTGCAGAAGAAAGAGGAGGTTCTCATTGAGACCTATAAAATTTTAATTGGAAAAGACAGGGTAAATGCAGAAAGGATGCCCCCAATAACCAGGAAGTTCACGAGTCACAGTTTAGGAATATAGGGTAAGCCATTTAGGACTGAGATGAGGAGGAATTTCTTCACCCAAGAGAGTGGTCAGACAGTGGATTCTCTGCTACAGGAAGCAGTTCAGGCCAAAATATTGAATGTTTTCAAGAAGGAGTTAAATGTAGTTCTTCGGGCTGAAAGGATTAAAGGATATGTGGAGAAAGCGGGAAAGCATTACTGAGTTGGAGATCAGCCATGATCTTACTGAATAGTGGAGCTGGCTTGAAGGGCTGAATGGACTACTCCTACTTCTATCTTCAATGTCTTGATGTTAATGCAACTGACTGTTCTTACTTATTGAGGTCAACAGTTTAGTTAAATCTCTCTGTACCCATACCTCTCATGGTGTGTGACTCTGTTAGTGGAAGCAACTATTCACACTTCTGCTGAGTAGGTCTGTTATTTCAAATCAAATGATACTCTGCTGACATTTGTTGAAACACCACTGAGCAAATTAACTTTGCTCTCATTCCCTCCAGATGGTCGCCTAGTTAAGAAGTGAGAGCCAACAACACCTACAATGAATGTGGTTCAGAAAATCAAGACAACATATTGCAACCTTTATGAGCCCATGTATTTTGCAGAATGTACTAGCGCAACGTGCTTAATGTTACAAGTCACATTCTGGTTAATAAATCAGTCTTAATGTTAATTGTGCTACTTTGACAGTCTAAAATAGCTAATATTCTAATGCACTTGCACAAAATATATTGAAAACACATTTCTATTTGCCCTCCACCTATTGTTAATGTACTTTAGTTTAATGAAAATGAAAGAAATGCATCATCAGAAATTAATGAGCTTTGTTTCGTTCACACAGTTTGGACAGATTGGGATTGATTGGGACTCACTTTGTGATTTAGACCATAGTTTTAAATGGCAGTTATCAACCTGCCCATCTACTGAACACCTCACTCCAGGTTTCGTTTCTATTAAAATTGAGACAAAAGGCGTTAAAGACGCAGCTAAACTGATCCTGTTTATTTTATACTGGTTTCTTTGCTGTATTGCCTATCACCATATACCCATCCAGTGATATTACCACTGTACTGCCGAGTAACCTAGAACCTCAGGCTAATAGCCTGCAGCATGGGTTAAAAATCCCATCGGATGGTGAAATTGGAATTTAATATAAGACTGGATTTTTTAAAAAAAACTAGACTAACAATCACTGTCAGTTGTTGTACAAACCTGTCTGGTTCACTAATGCCCTTCTAGTAAAGATCGACTCCAGACTCTTGGGGTAATTAGGGCTGTGCAACAAATGTTGTGGCCATTAAAGCACATCAGAGACTAGGAATCCTGCAGGGATGATGCTGCCTCCTGAATCCCTAATACCGGTCGACCATCTCTAAGGCAGAGGTCAGGGGTGTGATGAAATACTTTGCACTTGACTGGATGACTGCAACTCCAGCAACACTTGAAAAGCTTTACACCATCAAGGACAAAGCTGGCTGCATGTTTGGCACCCCATTCACCACCTTCCTCATCACTTCACTCACACTGATGGACAAAGGCAGCAGTGTGTACCATCCACAAGATGCACTGCAGAAATTCACCAAGGCTCATCCCCAACATCACCTTCCAAACTTGGGAAGTCTATCACCTCGAACAAAGCTGGTAGATATTTAGGAACACCACCACCTACAATTACCTCTCCAAGCCACACATCTTGGAACTATTTTGCTGGTATTGAACTATCACTGGGTCTAAAGTCTTGGAACTGCTTTCCTAACAGAACTGTAGGTGGTAGTACATTGCAAGGACTTAGAAGTTCAAAAAGAAAACTCATCACCTCTTTCTCCTGATAAATTAGTGACAGCAACTAGATGGGCAATAACTCCTGGCCCAGCCAGTGACTCCCACATTCCACAAATAATTAAAGTGAACATAAATGCAGTAAAGATGAGACTTGCACTGTCCTCACAGCACACGTTGACAACACTTTCATTCTCCCCATGCAATGCCAAACATTTCAGTATCAGCCACATTACCATTTAAGCGTGAGGCACCATATTCTCATTCCAAACATTCTCTTCTTTTCTCCATTCTCAGCATGAGCCTCTTCCTTGTCTTACATCCTAACAATTCCACAACAGCCACAAGCTTGGTTGAGAAAGTAGTGTTGGAAATGATAGATAAAGGGAATGTTACTTTCATGGCATCATATGACAATAGCGTTCCCTATAGTTATGCACTGGGGCCTCAGTTTTTCCCATACATAGAAATGCAGTCGAAGAAATAAAATACTTGGACTACAAGTTTCCAGGAGACATTAACATAGGTGGCACAGTAAATCATGAGGGACACCGTGAGGGTTGCAGGATGTGCAACGTGGGTCACAAGATCCCTGTCCACCGAGGCAGCAATGGTTACTACGGGGACAGAAACTGGGTGCCAATAAATCTTTTGTAATGGATTACAAAACAGAATAATAGTTCTTACAACTCTGTACCAGGAGTCTGGCTGGTTATCGTGGGCTCTGACAGAACTGGCCTTCCAGTGAGGATTTGGGAGAGGGAACTTTTCAGTTGGAGAATCAAAGATGGAATTAGCTATTGAATAAGTTAATGTTCATGTTACTTTGAGCTCCACTCATCATGTCTGTGCAAGGAGATACTGAGTTCTACATTAACTTTCATGGATATCCAATACATGCATATAGCTCCCAAGTGTCCTAATAATTATGTTTAAAGAGCATATGGTTTCCTTATTGCTGTTATGCAGTAAACAATCTTGGAAAATAAGAACAGTGCATCTTCTTTAAATACTCCATGGTGATGTATCATCGAAAACTGGTCATTGGATAGGCTAGTAATGACAAAAAGAGAAATGGTGGCAGAAAACAACTAAATAATTCTTATTCTGAGCCATATACTGACAGAAATGGCAGATAGCAAAGATAGTGAAAGGGTTAGGAAGTCATTATGCGTTCTTAAGTTATTAAGAGTTACTAAGAGGATTGCTGGGCCAGCTAGGTTCAAGGCAGCCAACAGGTTTTTGATGTATAGATTACAGGTCAGTAACATAATCCAGTCTTATGAGAAAGTGATCTTTTTTGTTTATACACCATCTTTTTAAGAAGGTTAGAAATATCTGGTGAGGTACAACGGTACCCAAATAAAAAAGATATGCTTAATCTGTAGAGAAGCTTGGTTTAATGACACCTGTCATGCTGTATATAATTGACTTGTTTATCTTTTATAACAATTTTTGCATACCAAATACATTTTTGGAGTAAACATTTACAATGATCCTATAAGAAGATTTTCAAATTCTACCTGTAGCCCAGTTAAAACTTTTGTGATCCCCCAATAGGTCATCACTATTTTTCCAGTGAATTTCACTGGGTTGATTGTTCTGTAGATCTGGCAAGGGGCTGCTGGGGTATATGAATGTTCTTGCAGCGATCAGAGAGGAGATAAAGCTCACTGTTACAGCATCACAATAAGTTCCTCAATAAATGAAGGGCTTCAAGAGAAGGACAAGAAATTCCGTCCCGGTTGCTAAAAATCAATCCTGACAAAATTCAGAATCTTCAATAGATGGCTGTTCCTCATGACCACCATGACCTACAGGTCTCAAAACTGTCAGGGCATTAAAGTGAGATGACAATTGGAAATGTTTGGATAACACTGTCCCTGAGGTCCATTTAACTTTACCCTTCCTGTTGGAAATCAGACATGGATAGAGTTAAAATCAAGCTGGCTTGATTCTGTGTCAAATAGTAAGGAGATCCAGGGTGAAGGGAGGACAACTGGGTTGAGAAAAATATCAATGATGATCGAATGGTGGAGCAGACTCAAAGGGCCAAATGGCCTAATTTTGTTCCGATGTCTTGCATTTTTATGCTCTTATTAAAATCAGCAATTATCTCTGTATCCATCATCTTCGTAGGTAGTGTGTTCCAGACCAGTCATTACAACTCGCTGCTCACATTTGGTTTATAAACTTAACCTTCAGACTCTATGACTCTGTGACTTCTGACAGCACCTGATAAAAGCATGTTAGATCCTTATGGATTTAAAACATGAAGTCTGAGCAGAAGTCAGTCTCTCAAACCTGACTGCCATTTAATAAGGTCATGGCTAATCTTGTTCCTCAACTTCACTTTCCTACCTTTTATCTCTATTCCCTCAATACCTTCGTGTCCAAAAATGTAGTGCTCTCAATCTTGAGCATATTCAGCAATCGAACATCTCTCAGTTGGGAATTCCAAAGATTCACATCCGAAATTTCTCCCCAATCTTAACTGGCCAACTATGGAAGACTGCAGAATTCTGATGTTCAGAGGGACCTGGCCATTCTTGTCCACAAATCACAAAGGTACACTAAATAATTAGGAAGGCAAATGTCTTTTGAGTGTTGTTGCAAGGGGAATACAGTAAGAAAATCTGACAAGGTTTGAAGGGAATTGGTGAAAACGCACTTATACTATATTTTTGCTCTCTCTACTTAAAGAACAAAGAAAATTACAGTGCAGGAACAGGCCCTTTGGCCCTCCAAGCCTGTGCTGATCCAGGTGCTCTATCTAAACCTGTCACCTATTTTCCAAGGATCTGTTTCCCTCTGTTCCCTGCCCAATCATATATCTTTCCAGATTCATCGTAAATGACACTATCGTGTCCACCCCTACCACCTCTTCTGGCAACATGTTCCAGGCGCCCACCACCCTCTGCTTAAAGAATTTTCCACACATATTTCCCTTAAACCTGTCCCCTCTCACCTTGAACTTGTGAGTCCTAGTAATTAAATCCTCCACTGTGGAAAAAAGCTTCTTGCTATCCACCCTGTCTGTACCTCTCGTGATTTCGTAGATCTCAATTAGGTCCCCCTTAAACCTCCATCTTTCTAATAAAAATAATCCTAATCTACTCAACTTTTCTTCATAGCCAGCATCCTCCATACCAAGCAACGTCCAAGTGAACCTCCTCTGCACTGTCTCCAAAACATCCACATCCTTCTGGTAATGTGGCGATGAGAACTGTACACAGTATTCCAAAGTGGCCAAACCAAAGTCCTATACAACCGTAACATGACCTGCCAACTCTTGTACTCAATACCTCATCTGATGAAGCATAAAGTTGTTCAGAGAATGTCCACCAGGACAACTCCTGGGATGAGGGGTTTGTCTTATGGGGAAAGGTTGGGCAGGTTGGGGTTTTGAAGAATGAAAGGCGACCTCATTAAGACATATTGGAATCTGAAGCAGTTTGATGAGTAGAAGGGGAGAGGCTGTCGCCCATCAGGAAGAATCCAGAAGCAGTGGGGACCATTTCAAAACAAGGGGTCTCCCATTTATCACAGGGATGAGGAATTGCTTCCGTTTGAGGATTTGGAATTTGCTTCCTTAAACAGACTTGGTGGTAAAATCATTGAATATATTCAAGACTGAGCCCCATAGACTTCTGATTGACAAGGGATTCAAGCATTATAGAAACATAAAAAATAGGAACAGGTGTAGGCCATTCAGCCCTTTGAACCTACTCTGCCATTCAATACGATCATAGTTGATCATCTAGTACCCTGTTCAGGATTTGTCCTGCTGATCCCCTTAGCTCTCAGAACTATATCTAACTCCTTCTTTGGAAGCTCCACAGATGCTGCCAGACCTGCTGAGTTTTTCCAGCAATTTCTATTTTTGTCTATAAACTGTTTCGACTGGTTGGGAATTTAGAACCAGGGTATAGTCTAAGAAATAGGGTCAGTCCATTCAGCAGTGATGTTAGGGAGCACTTCAACACACAAAGAGTGATCAATGTTTGGAACTCTCTTTTGAAGAGGTATTGAGGGAAGCTAGTGTTTCCAAATAAAGCTGTTAGACTAGAGCCTGGTGTTGTGTGATTTTTAACTTTGTCCACCCCAGTCCAACACCAGTGCCTCCAAGTCACAGCTTCTTCTTGAAAACATTCAATATTTTGGCCTCATCTGCTTTTTATGGCAGAGAATTCCACAGGCTCACCTCTCTTTGGATGAAGAAAGTTCTCCTTATCTGAATCCTAAAAGGCCTATTCCATATCCTTAAACTGTGACTTCTGGTTCAGGACTTCCCTGTCCATACAACATAAGATAAAGGATCAGAACTGGGCCATTCATTCCATTGAGTCTGCTCTGCCATTTGATCATGACAGGTATGTTTCTCAACTTCATTCTCATACCTTCTCCCTGTAACTCTTGATCCCCTTACTAACCAAGAACATCTTTCCTGCACTCACCCTGCCTTGTTCTATTAAAATTTTATAGTTTCTATGAGTCTCCCCCAACCGCCCATTCTTCAGTGAATATAGTCCTAATTGATCCAATCTTTTGGTTTTAGTATCCCAGTAATCAATCTCTCTCCATAACTAGAACATCGTATCTCAGATAAGGAGGCTAAAACAGCACACAACATTTCAGATGTGGTCTTATCAAGGCCCTGTACAATTGCCGCAAGACATCCCTCTCTCATTATGAAGATTACAGTGGCTCAGTGGTTAGCACTGCTGCCTCACAGTAGCAGGGTCTCAGGTTCGATTCCAGCCTCGGGTGACTGTCTGGAGTTAGCACATTCTCCCCGTGTCTGCGTGGGTTTCCTCCCGCAGTCCAAAGACGTGCGTCAGGTGAAATGGCCATGCTAAATTGCCCGTAGTGTTAGGTGCATTAGTCAGAGGGAAATGGGTCTGGGTGGGTTACTCTTCGGAGGGTCGGTGCAGACTGGTTGGGCCGAAGGATCTGTTTCCACACTGTAGGGAATCTAATCTAATCATTATCAGGAAGGAGCAGGTAGGAAAATGTAGTTAAGGCAATGTTCACATTGAATGGCAGCAAATGCTTTGGGGTGCAAATGGCTGACTTCTGCCCCTATTTCGCACATTTTTATCCTGAGACAAAAATCTCTGGCTTCAGAGTAAGGATGTTTTGTTCTACAAACCACCCCTTAGGCAGGATATATTGGCCTTGGAAGGATTACAGTGTAGGTTTACGAGAATAATACCTGGAACGTTAAGGGATGATCTGATCAAAGTCTTCAAGACATTAACAGAAAACGCCAGACTGGATAATGATAAACTATTTCAGTTGAAAGTACTGCGGATGCTGTAAATGGAAAAAAAAAACAGAAATTGCTGGAAAAGCACAGCAGGTCTAGCAGCATCTGTGGAAGGGTCACGCGATCCGAAACGTTCATTCTGATTTCACTCCACAAATGCTGCCAGACTTGCTGAGCTTTTCCAGCAATTTATGTTTTTGTTTGTAAACTGTTTAGACTGGTTGGGGATTTTAGAACCAGGATATAGTCTAAGAATTAGGTTCAATCCATTCAAGGAGATGTTTTACAGGCAAAGGGTGATAGATCTTTGGAACTCTCTTCCACAAAAGGCAGTGGACGCTGGATTAGTTGTTAATTTTAAATCTGAGATTGCTTTTTGTAATGAAAAGGTATGGAGGGGCAGGGACCAAAGGCAAATGTACAGTTAGGCCACAGATCAGCCATGATCCCATTGAGTGCAGGAAAAGGCTCAAGAGGCTCCTTTTCCTTATTTAACTGCCTTAATCCTACGTGGGGCAGTAAAATTAATGTCTGATTCAAACAGGCACACATTTGCTTTAATCACAGATGACAGTGGATAACCTCCACATCAAACAAAAATAAGGCCATTGACGTCAGAAGCAAGATGTGTATGCTCACTAGCCTCATGCATGCGAGTGGATCCAGGTCAGTAATGCAGCTTTGGGATTCATGTGACATGGACAAAATAGTTAAGATTCACTGCCAACTTTTCTTTGATCTTTATGCTTAATACCTAATCTGCCTGCAGGTATGCATCTCACTGACAGTGAACAGAAGGGAAAGATTCAACCCTTTAAGATTGAGGCTCTGCTGTGCCCCTCCCAAACCTCACCCTCTAAACCTCCTTCTATAAGACACTCTTCAAAACCTACCTCTTCTATCAAAATTTTAATCACCAGACATAATATCTCCCTACGTGGCTTGAAGTCAAGTTTTGTCTGATAATTTCCCTGTGAAATGCCTTTGGATGTCTTGTTATATTAAAGGCACTGCATAAATTTGAGTTACTGCTGTTGTTTCCCACTTGAACAGAATAAGATAATCAGAGGGTTAGATAGGGTGGACAGGGAGAGCCTTTTTCCAAGTATGGTGACGGTGAGCGCGAAGGGGAACAACTTTAAATTGAGGGGTGATAGATATAGGACAAATGTCAAAGGTAGTTTCTTTACTCAGAGAGTAATAAGGGTATGGAATGCTTTGCCTGCAACGGTAGTAGATTCGCCAACTTTAAGTACATTTAAGTCGTCATTGGACAAGCGTATGGACATACATGGAATAGTGTAGGTTAGATGGGCTTCAGATTGGTATGACAGGTCGGCGCAACATCGAGGGCCGAAGGGCCTGTACTGCGCTGTTATGTTCTATGTTCTATAATACTTCCAGCTCAGACCCAAGTCAGGAATTCTCAAGCTTGATGTTTCACCTTTTAAAATGGGCGGCGCGGTGGCACAGTGGTTAGCACTGCTGCCTCACAGCGCCAGAGACCTGGGTTCAATTCCCGCCTCAGGTGACTGTGTGGAGTTTGCACGTTCTCCCCATGTCTGTGTGGGTTTCCTCCGGTCCAAAGGTGTGCAGGTTAGGTGAATTGGCCATGCTAAATTGCCCGTAGTGTTAGGTAAGGGGTAAATGTAGGGGCATGGGTGGGTTGCGCTTCGGCGGGTCGGTGTGGACTTGTTGGGCCGAAGGGCCTGTTTCTACACTAAGTAATCTAATCTAATCTAAGAAAAAATCAATTTCTTCTGTCCTGTGCTACTTGTGAACTCCATTTGTCAGATGGAAGAACCTGATTATAGAATTGGTCCAAAAAGTCATGTTTAAATTTCAATGTGATGTAACTCTGCAGCCTGACCAGTAATGAATAATAGTTTATACTCTATTAACATTAGATGCAACAGCTACAGACAATTCAACAGGGGAGTCTTAATTATATCATTAGGTACACAGCAGGTGAAGATAAAGTTTGATGTCGGTGACAACCAAACTAACCTTGGCTTTAATTATACATCTTTGCATCAGCTAACAAAGTCTTTGAACTTTGTGCATATTCTCTCCTTTTGCCAAAATGATATCCATCACTGTGGATTTTAGTTCTTCAGCTCACCTCCTCAATTAAGAATGGACTCCTCCTTAAGAAGATGCCAGTGTTTCATGCAATGGTAGGGGATTCACCTGAGATTTATCCCTCAGCCAAAAATCACTACAACAATGTTTCTATTAAATCTTCTTTTCGTCATAAGTCAATGATGTCCCTGTATCCTTGTTTCAGGCCCACCAATCATGTCCATCTAATTTCCCCCACCATCCACCCCATCAGAAGGCATCACTGGTTAGACCAGCATTTATTGTTCATCCCTAATTCCCAGGAGGGCAGTTAAGAGTCAACCGTATTGCTGTGGATTTGGAGTCACATGTAGGCCAGACCGGGTAAGGATGGCAGTTTCCTTCCTTAAAGGACATGAGTGAACTGGATGGGCTTTCCTGACAAGTGGCAATGAATTTATTTTTACAATGAGACTCTTGCTTCCAGATCCTCATTCAAATTCTTCCATGTGTTGTGGTGGGGTTTGAAACCAGGTCCCCAGAACATTACCTGGGTCTTTGGATTAACAGTCCAGTGATAATAGCACTAAGCTGTCACCTTCCCTGGATTGGCCAGAGTGTCCAGAGATGTACAGGCTAGGTGGGTTAGTCGTGGGAATTGCAGGGTTACAGGGAAAGGTCAGGGGGTTGGGTCTAGGTGGGACGTTGTTCGGAGGGTTAATGAGGATTCGATGGGCCAAATGGCCTGCTGCCACACTGGAGGGATTCTGTGAGATAGTGCATCAGCCATGATCACAATCAAAGCCATTCTTGCCCCCTCCAGCCTGATGGCAGCACCCAAAAACATCTTCCCCTCCCCTTTCAGCATTCCAAAGGGAACATTTCCCTCACAACATCCTGGTTCATCCTGCAATCATTTCTAACATCCCTACCTCATTCCCACTATCTTCTCATGCAAGAACAGGAGGTGAAAAATCTGCCCTATTCCATCCTTTCTTCCAATAATCCAAGGACCCAAGTGTGAAGAAGTGAATTACTTTTACATCTTTCAAACTCACTATAAGGTAAGTGATGATGACTTGTTTCAACAATGAAGAGGTAAAGCACAAGTTGGAAGTTTAATTTGTGGGTCATTTATGGAGCAGTCTGCAAGCTGAATGGAATGAAATTCTAAGTATACAGGAGTAGCAAATGAGACTATTTATGGCCTTCCAAATGAAACTTGGAGGTCACAGTTTCAGATCACAAAAATTGCCTTTATCTTTGGAGATGCTTTTTGGAAATGAATCTAGTCCTGTCGTCTTCAACTCCTCGTCTTGACCTGTCTTTTGTCCTTTTGATTGTCTTGTTTTTTTTAGTGTACCATCAGCCCTGTCAATGCTCAATCAGGACTATCTTCCATTGAAACTAGCAGCAAGAGTAGACTATTTGGCCCTTTGAGCTTCATCAATCAATGTGACTATAGCTGAGTATCCCTAGAGTATCCACTATAGGGATCCACATCAACTTTCTGAAGAGTGTCCCACCCAGACCCAACCCCTGCCCTATAACCCAACATTTCCCATAGCTAACCCACCCAGCTGGTACCTCCCTGGACACAATTTAGCATGACCAATTCACCTAATCTGTACAACTTTGGAATGTGGGAGGAAACCGGAGCATCCAAAGGAAACCCACACAGTCACGGGAACAATGTGCAAACTCCACACAAACAGTTGCCCGAGTGTAGAATTGAACCCAGGTCTCTGACACTATAAGGCACCAGTGTTAACCACTGAGCCACCATTCTGCCCCTTCTCAAGGCCATATTCCCACTTACTCTCCATAACCCTTGATGCTTATCCAGGCTATCACAGACCTATCACACTTGCTCCTCATCAACACTTTCTTGTTTCTCTGCTCACTTGTGTCTTTGTTTACCCAACTTCAATGAAAGGTTAACAGCCTGAAATCCATTACTCTCTCCACAGATGCTGCTTGACCAGCTGAGTGCTTTCTGCATTTTGTGTTTCTTGAAAAAAAACATCAGAACAAATTAATCCATTTTTATCATGTTGGTGCTTGTGGGGACCTTAAGGAGTGCGAATTGCAGTTGTACAGATTGCTGCCCTGGACAGAGTAATGTGTGGATATGACTGGAGTACATTGTACCTTGGACTACATATTTTTTGAACTAGACCACATTTTCTGTACTACAATGACAATATGTAAAGCAGGAGCCATTGCGTTCTGTGATGGTATATGTTACCTACCAAGTAATGAAGTAATAATGTACAAGTTCAGAATTAGAAAAAAACAGTTTGAGCCTTTTTCATGGTGAGAGTTGTGCTTTTTACTACATTTATAAGAAAATAAGATGATGCCTAAACATTTCTTTTAAATCACTCAGTCTGGATGATATTGATGGAGTCACCATTGTTTGTACAGTAGTGTACGAATGGATACTGAAGTTAATCAAAACAAAATTGGGGTATGTTGGGAAGGAAGTTATTGATTTACTATCACCCATTTTGCATTGTTGTTTCAAAGAAACTTGCCTCCAGTATAGTCAAGTCTGTAATCTAACAGAACATTTCGGGAGATAAGCTGTATAGCAACAACATTCTGTCTCCTCAAAACCTATTTTCATATGCAGAGCCATTAGTTACTGAGGCTATCTGAGCCAATGATTCAGTCTCCACTGCCAAGCAAGTTTAAGTCTAGTCCTCTGCATTGCAGTCTATTTTCAAACTTGGCAAAGAAGTGGTAACTTAGCTGTTTATTATGTGTCTAATAATTGAATAAAGAATATTTCAATGCACAGGTCCTCCCCAGGTACTGCCACACGAAGCAATACAAGTGTGGCAGTGCTGGGCCTGAGATTATCGCAGCAGGCCTAGGCTGGGGAGTGTGTGCTAATGCCATGTTAAGCTATGCGTGGCATTATGTAATCAGTTAATTAAGAACAACATTGCATGGGGTGCACTCTGTGTGATCAGTTTGCCGAGTATTTGTGTTAGTGAAGCACTGTTGTTCTGGTATGAGCTCCACTGGATGTTTCAGGGAAAGAGGAACATAACATCAAATTCGAGCCAAGCTTGCCAATGCTATTTGTGTTCTGGAGACCTCAGTCATGTCCCACTCGTAATCCGCAGCTGGTATTCTCCACATCTTAACAGGAAGGCGCAAATGGAGAAAAATGCTAGAGGCCCTTATTGGAGCGGGTGGGGCTAAATAAGGGCACCACATTTACACAGGGCTATTCTGCTTTAGACACCTTGCGGGTGCAAGAGAGAAAGTGCATCGACCTTCATTGTGGAGGGTGGGTGCTCGACAGTGGGGGTGTGAGAGGATGCACTGCTTCGAATTGGAGCCACAGTATGCAGCAGCTTCTGGTGGGTATGTAGTGCCCTAAAAACCAAACACCTTGTTTTATGACGCCAAGCCTACTACCTCAACAATAACCGGGGTGGGGCGACAAACAAGCAGGCCCACATACTGCCCCTTACTTCCGAGAGCTCCTGTCCAGCTACGTTTCCTTGCGGTAGTAGAAATTATCACAAAATTAAAGAGAAATAGTTGTTACAGGTGAAAGCAATACCATCTGGTGGCTCATTATAAAACTGTACAGGCTGTATTAGCCAAAACCATTAAAAAACCCAGTCTAATGCCAGCTTCCATCTCTTGGACTTGGATGTTTCAAGTGACCATCCAAGCAATTTCTTTTTAATGGCAAGAGGGTTACTGCTGCTATTGCAGGCAGTGTTTTCTAGAAACTCTGGATGAAAACATTTCTCCTTAAGTCTGCTCTAATTTTTCAACTAATTACTTGATGCTTACAGCCCCGCGTTAATGATGTTCTGGTTAAGTCCTACCTATCATGCAAAGATGTGCGGGTCAGGTGAATTGGCCATGCTAAATTGCCCATAGTGTTAGGTAAGGGGTATGGGTAGGGGTATGGGTGGGTTGCGCTTCGGCGGGTCGGTGTGGACTTGTTGGGCCGAAGGGCCTGTTTCCACACTGTAAGTAATCTAATCATGCCATCTTGGCCCTTTATCATTTTATTCACCATTATGCAACACAACTCCTGCACCCACCTGCCCCACAACACCTCCCCCCCATCCCACCCCTGTCACCCCCCCCCCCTCCTTTGGGTGGTAATAAAAGTGCACTGATTGGAGAAAGGAGAACAAGATGAAGTTTTGGGTGCCTTGTCATGTACTCCTGTTCTTATCAAGTCCTCAGTTAATCTGCTGTGATAGAGCCAGCTTTGAAGGATATCTTGCAGAGCAATGGTAATGACCCTACCTCAGATCCAGGTTCAAGTCTCACCTACCATGGAAACGCATCATAACAAACAGATTGAAAACAAATTCATGTAAAGCTAGCCTCATACTCAACATGCAAAACCTTGACCACTGTGGTTACCAGCTCCTCCTTCACATTTCTGACTGATGCAACATTTAGATTGAAATAGAGACAGAGCATGCATATGTATGTTGTCCCAGGTAATGATGCTTCCCTCTGGGTGCACCAACTTACAAAATAAACACTAACATCTGTACGCTAAAAGAAATCAAACATTCTGTAAAGATGCAATGATTGAATGTAAGCTGAGGATCAGCATAATTACTAACATTTAATACTATTGTCTGGTGCAATTTAAATTTCTCATTCAAAACAGATACTCAAACCAATGGTTGGAATGTTTTAGTCCTGATGTATTTGGATCTGCTTTAAAATCCCACAAATGCAGGAGAGCTGAAACAATGACACAAAATGTTGAATACCCACAGCAGTCGGTCTCTTCACTCAGAGGCACAGATTGATCTGCGTGGTTCTTTGATTTTTCTTTGTTTTCAGCTTTAACTTGTGAGATGTTATATTCCAAAATCATTTCTGATTTAAACTTTGTAACTACTGCTTGGGAAGACTTGCAGGCATAAACAATTTCACATTTACTTGGAGGACAAAATAGAACAATCTTATAATTATGTTAGTATCCAAATTTGTAAGTTTCTCTTTACAATTTCAGTTTTACCGTCTGAGGATTCTTCGAACTTCACCATAAATTATTTTGCCTTGTATTAACTTGGGACACTGATAGTCTCTAATCCTAACTCTGCGTGCCATTTAGAATTTTTATCCTTCACTCAAAGTCCTGAATTTGCAGAGTCAGAAAAATTTCCAATTCTGAGCAGCCAACTCAGGACAAAGTGCTGTCATGTTCAGAAGACAACAAATGCTGGAGATCAAAGTCAGTCAGGCAGCGTTCATGAAGAGAGAGCAAACTAACTTCAGCTCTGGTGCAGAGTCCAAACGTTAGCTTATTCTCTCTCCATGGTTGCTGCTTGAGCTGCTGTGATCTCCAGTATTTGTTGTTCTGAGTACAGATTCCAGCGTCAGCAGCAATTTACTCCAAATTGCGCAACGGTCAGATTTTGGTTGAGCGGGCAATGATGTTGACAGGAGTCCATCGCTTCAGAAACAGTGCTGACGGAGCCAAAACGAATGCCAGCTACAGAGGTGGGAGTTGTTCTGGAGCTTGGAAAAAAAAGAATAAAATAGAAAGTGGCCCTCTAGTTCTGACTCTCACAGCTTACAAATAGAAATATTCCTCAATGATAACCCTTGCCACCTCTTGCAACTATCCCAGAACCTCCAACATTCTTTATCCATTCTAATCCAACCTATGTATCTGTACCTACACCCTCATAGCCTGTCTGCCAAATTAAGTCTCCTATCCACACTTCATAGTTCCATAGTCTTAGGGAGGCAATGGCCTAGTGGCATTATCACTAGACTATTAATCCAGAAACTCAGCTAATGTTCTAGAATCCCAGGTTCAAATTCTGAGATGGCAGCCAGTGGAATTCAATCACAAATCTGGAGTTAAGAGTCTAATAATGACCATAAGTCCATTTCTGAGTATCAGAAAAACTTATCTGGATCACTAATGCCCTTCAGGGAAGGAAATCTGCCATCCTTGCCTGGTCTGGCCTACATGTGACTCCGGACTCACAGCAATGTGACTGATTCTTAATGGCCTTTTGGGGATGTATAAAGTGATGTTGTTGTTGAATGAATAAAAAAATGCCAACCCATGGTCCCCTGTTTGACATTATATCTACTATACCAATTCACCCAGTATCTATCATGGTGTGTGGAATTTCCAATTTCCTCTTCAAGGCCAGAGGGAATTAGGAAATCCCTGTAGAAACTTTACTCCATGCCTTTAAAAACTAACGCCCCCACTTTCACTTCCGGGTCAGAAGCACAGAGATGGGACATTTCCTGCCTCTGAAAGGAAGGAAGGTGCCCTGGGAGGTTGGATTTCCATTCTGAGTTTACTATGTGGGCCAGACAGCTATCGAGCAACAGCAGAGACTGCTGGTTACGAATGTAGCCTGGGCATAAGGCCTGCCTTTGTGTACGAGAAAGCAACTAAGAAAAGCACCCTGCATATATTCTCAGAAGGTGATTACTTTTGTTCTTTTGTTATCCTGTCACTCCTTAGTCTCTTATGCTCTAGTGGAAAAAGTCTCAGTTTATCCAGCCTCTCAAACCTTCCATTCTCAGTAACATCCTTGCAAATCATTTCTGAACCCTCTACACTTTAATAATGTCCTTCCTATAACAGGACAGCCAGAACCACATACAGTACTCAGTTTCTGAGTACTGTATATGGGGTTACAAGGAGTTACAGGATTTCTAAGATATCCCTGAACCTCATAAACCTAATTTAATCTTCAGTTAGTCCTGCACCTGAAGCAGGAAAAAAATGTTAACTCCGTTGTTCTAAGCAGAGCAAAGAATTTCCTTAATCTTTCAGTATAACCAAACTCTCCCACCACTGGGATGATTATAGTAAATCTCCCTCTCCCGATGCCTAAATCCTTTTAAAAATGTGGTTCCCAAAATGCAACATTACCTGAGGTCTAGTCACTGATTTATAAAAGTTAAAAAAGGTTACATCCCTATGAAAACAACATCTCTGTTTACAAATTGACTATATCCTTTTGGATGTAGGTTTGCTTACTGAGTAGACGGTTCATTTCCAGACATTTCGTTACCCTACTAGGTAACATCATCAGTGGGCCTCAGGCGAAGCACTGCTGAAAATTCCTTCTTTCTATTTATAGCTTTGGGTTGGTGATGTCATTTCCTGTGGTGAAGTAACTTCCTGTTCCTTTTCTCAGGGGGTGGTAGCTGGGGGTTACCTCAATGTGTTTGGTGATAGAGTTCCGGTTGGAATGCCATGCTTCTAGGAATTCTCGTGCGTGTCTTTGTTTGGCTTGTCCTAGGATGGATGTGTTTTCCCAGTCAGTTTGTGTCCTTCTTCATCCGTACGTGAGGATACTAGTGAGAGAGGGTCGGTCTTTTTTTTGCTAGTTGGTGTTCATGTATCCTGGTGGCTGGTTTTCTGCCTGTTTGTCCAATGTAGTGTTTGTTACAGTCCTTAGATGGTATTTTATAAATGACATTAGTTTTGCTTGTTGTCTGTATAGGATCTTTCAAGTTCATTAGCTGCTGTTTTAGTGTGTTGGTGGGTTTGTGAGCTACCATGATGCCAAGAGGGGTGGGAGAGAGCAAACCTACATCCAAAACCTCAACCTGAGCTACAAATCTTCTCAAAACTTGCTGAATATATCCTTCCTCAAATGTCCAGTTCTAAGATTTGAGATTAGGCACCCATCCCTACTCTCACCGTATTTCACTGCTCTTGTATACCCCCACCTCTAAATAATACCTTGCGCATTCCCATCCATAAAGATTATATTTGCCTTTCTGTGTAGTTTCTTCCAAACGGCATTACTTCACACTTGTGCACATTAAATTGTAGATGCCAAATGTTTATCTGTTGCACTACATCCTTTTGAAGTCTCTTACAATCTTGTTCAATTCTGACTAAAATATCAAGACCTTTTGATCACTATATGCTTTGAAGATACTCTCCATATTCCATTGCAGATCATTCAGATATTACAAAGTCAACCCTTGCAGGACGGGGGTGTGGGGTCCCCCACTACATATACTACTTTTCTCCAGCTCATAAACTTCAAGTTACCACAAATCTCTGCATCCTCAATCTCCTTGCCATTTAAATGTCCAAATTAACACTATTCCATCTGGTTCAATTTTCTGATTAAATGTGTTTGAAAGCTCACATATACAACAGCGACTGCATGACCTTCATCAATCCACTCTGTTACTTCATTGAGGAGCTCAATCAAGTTAGTCAGACATTTATTGCCTTACACAAATCTATACTGGATGGCCCATATTAATCCCTGCTATTCCAAGTCAGAACTAGCTTAGTCCTTGCCAAAGATCTCCAGGAGTTTTCCCACCAAATAACTTAGATTGACAGTTTGCCAGAGAACAAATGCACTACAGTGCAACAATCCTGATGGCTGAGATTTGTATATTTGATAGAGTGCGTAAGCAGATTTTAAGTACACAATTCTGTGGTTAATCTGAATGTTGAATATTTACAAACTAGTCTCTAAGAAAATATTTAGACAGGTAATAATTTCACGCTAAGATACTGCTTTGCTGTACGCAAGCGTTTAGCTGAAAATCCAATCGTGAACTCTCAGACTTATTGTTAATCCTTGAAACATCTGTTCTGTTCAGCCATAGGCAGCTGCTTCTAATTATTAGAAATAATCTACTGGCCATTAAAAAACAATCAGGTATGCAAAATGCAGCCGGCAAAACAATATCATTATCATATGTAAAATGCTAATTAGCAGAGCAACCTGTCACATTTGTTTAAAGTATCAAGAATAAATTTGTTAATTGGTATAAATCAGCAGAAACTATTTTAATGATTTTTTCCATGATAGATTTCACTGCCACTGGGGGCAGAGTCCTTGGATATATTTAAGGCAGAGATAGATGGATTCTTGATCAGTTGGGGAATCAAAGGTTACAGGAAAAATGCAGGAAAGTAGTCATGGGGAATGTTGGATCAGCTATGATACTATTGAATGGTGAAGCAGTTTAATGGGCAGAATGGCCTCCTCCTGTTCCTATTTCCTATGATCTTTTGGTACTATGGACTCCGAATCAAAAGCTTTTTCCTGGAGTGTCGGAGGCTGAGGGGTGGCCATATGGAGGTTTATAAACTCATGAGTGGCATGGATAGTGTGGGTAGCCAAGATCTTTTTCCCAGGGTAGGGGACTCAAAAATTAGAGGACATAGGTTTAAGGTGAGAGGGGAAGGACATAAAAGAGACCTAAGGGGCAATTTTTTCATGCAAAGTGTGGTGCTTTTATAGAATAAATTGCCAGAAGAAGTGGTGGAGGCTGGTACAATTGCAACATTCAAAAAGCGTCTGGATGGGTATATGAAAAGGAAGGGCTATGGGCCAAGGCAGACAAATGGAACTACATGAATTTAGGATATTTGGTCCACAAGGACAAGTTGGACTAAAGGGTCTGTTTCTGTGCTAGACATCTCTATGACTCTAAACTGCACTGGTTTGTGATGAAAATGAAGGCATTGTTAAAGGTCTGATTATTTAGAAGGGAAGGGATAATATACTTCATGCCTGTGTCGCTGTATCTTATCCATGTGTCACCCTTCAGTCAATGTAAAAGATCATATACGAATAAGGAAAGATCAGCACCTATGTGGGCAAGTCAGCATCACTCCTTTGACCACAAGTATCTGACGGCTGTTTGAAGAACATTGTTGTGTGAAGATGAGCTGCTGTGTTCGCCTATACAACAACAGTGACATCATCAGTCATCTGTCAGCACCCTTTTTAAATGAGCTGAACTGGCAGTTTGCAGCAGGCTGATAAACAGCATTGAGATGAAAGATGAGTTAAATGAATCGAATGTATGTGGTGTTGGAATCAATTGGAAATATTTTCCTGGACATTGGGAGAGTCCCCAGACCTGTCTACAAACACTGCCACAGCATCTACAAGAGCAGGCAGATAGTTTAATTTGCATTGTGTGAAGGATGGCTTCTCTTTCAATATCAAAATGTCATTTGTTCTACCGGGGCTGCTTCAGAATGTTGTCATTCCAGTGGCTTTCAGATGCACCATCGCCACTAAAATTATCAGGATGCAAAATCCTTTGAAAATACAATATATTTACAAAACAAATCATCTCACTGTTGTTAAAATGATTTGCATGATGTCAAATTAATGTAGAGCTTTACTGGCAATGTGAGCTAACAGCTGAAATCTGGCATGAGGTTTCAGCTGCACTGATCCGGGGTGTTATCGTTCTGTCATGTTCAAATTCTTATCTAGATGCAGATTGAATTCTGTGGATCTTTGATTCAAAGTGCAGGAGATCTCCTGCTATGGAGATATCAAGTGGCCAGTTGCCACATCCTTTATGACCATTAGACATGGGAGCAGAAGGAGGCCATTCAGTCCATTAGGTCTGCTCTGGCATTCAATGGGATCATTGCTGATCTCATAATCCAAAATTCCACTTTCCCGCCTTTTCCTCGTGATCCATGATTCCCTTATTGATTGAACAACTGTCTGTCTCAGCCTTGAAATTACCGAATGACTTAGCCTCTACAGTCCTCTGGGGTAAAGTATTCCACAAATTCACTGTCCAATAAGAAAATAAATCCTTAGCATCTCAGTCTTAAATGATAGACCCTCATACTGAGATTACGCACTCTGGCCCGAGAATCTCCCAGAAAGGAGACCAGCCTTTCTGCATCTACCACGCCAAGCCACAGAAGAATCTTTTATGTCTCAATAACGCCACTCTACAATCTTCTAAACTGCACTGAGATCTGTCCTTCTACCTCAAGACATGCTAATCCTGGGTTTATGCAAAGGAAGTCCTGAATTAACTGCTTTCAGTCAAGAGGTAGTTTAACATGCAAGATTGGTCAGCTTTGGTTCATGACAGAAACTATGACACAAAAACAGGGCACTGACCCAGAAACTCTGTGCTGATGTTTATATCGACATGAATCTCCTCCATTACTTCACCAAGTCTTATCAACATTGTGACCAAGACCATTAGACCATAGATATAGAATTTGGCCAGTTGGCTTATCAAGTTTGCTTTGCTATTTGATTATGGCTGATACATTTCTCAACCCATTCTCCTGTTCATAACCCTTGATCCCATTACTAATCAAGACCCCTATCTATCTCTGTCCTAAAGACACTCAATGACTTGGTCTCCACAGCCTAATGCTTCAATGAGTTCCACAGAGAATTGAAGGAAATCTTCCTCATCTCAGTTCGAAAGGATTGTCCATTGACTCTGAGGCTGTGCCCTCAGGTCCAAGTCTCTCCTACTGGTGGAAATATTTTCTCCATATCTACAATACCCAGACCTGCCTGTATATATAAGTTTCAATCAGATCCCCACTCATGCTTCTAAACCCAACTGAGTACAGGCCCAGAGTCTTCATCTGTTCCTTATGTGACGAGCGCTTTGTCTGAGAAATAATCTTGTAAGCCTCCTCTGATGCCATCCACTATCAGCACACCCTTCCTTAGATACCGGATCCAAAATTGCTCATGATATTCCAAACATGGTCTGATCAGAACCTCATACAGCTTCAACAGTACAACTCTACTCTTGTATTCTAGCCCTTTTAAAATGAATGCTAATGTTGCATTTGCCTTCCGAACTGTCAACTGAATCTGCAAGTTAACCTTAAGAGAATCCTAAACTAAGACTCACACATCCCTTTCTGCTTTGGATTTCAGAAGCCTTTGCCTGTTTAGAAAATAGTCTTTGCCTCAAATTTTAAAAAAAGTGCGTATTTCCCACATTGTATTCAGCTATTGCTTTTTGCCCACTCACCCTGTGTGTCAAGTACTTTTGCAACCTCTTCACCTTCTCAACACAACCTGTTCCTCCTCCTATCTTGGTGCAATCTGCAAAATTAGCACAATGCCCTCCATTGCTTCATCCAGATTGTGGTTGAAAACCTGAGCCCTGTGGAACTCCACCAGGCTGTCATTCTGTAAAAAAAATCCCTTTATCTCCACTCTCTGCCCTCTGTCAGTCTAGTCAATTTTCTATTTATGCCAGTGCCTTGTCCCTAAAACTATGCCATCTTATCGTATTGAGCAGCCTCCTGTGCGACTTGTCAAAGGCCTTCTGAAAATTCAAATAGATTATGAGCTCTCCTTTGTCTGTCTTGCTTGTTACTTCTTCAAAGATTTGTAACAGATTTGTCAGGCATGGCTTCCCCTTGATGAAGCCATGCTGACTCAGCCCTTTTTTACCAAGCACTTCTAAGTACTCCACAATCTCATCCTAAATAATGGATTCTAAAATTATGTCAACAACTGATGTAGCTAGCCTATATTATCCTGTCTTCTGCTTCCCTCCACTCTTAAAAAGGGATGTTACATTTGATAATTTCCAGTCCTTTTGGCACCCGCCCTGACTCCAGTGATCCATGAAAGATCACCATCAGTGCCTCCACAACCTCCTCAGCTATCTTCTTCAGAACTCTGGGAAGGTAGTCCATCTGGTCTGTGTGATTTATCCACCTTCAGACCTTACAGCTTTCCCAACACCTTCTCCTTAGTGATGGCCACTGCACTCACCTCTGCCATCTGACTCTCTTGAAGTTCTGGTATGCGGCTGATATCGTCCACTCCGAAAACTGATGCAAAGTATCTATTCAGTTCCTCCAACATTTCTTTGTTCCCCAATACAACTTCTCCACCCTCATTTTCCTACGGTCCAATATCCACTCTTATGTTCTTTCTTACCTGTTGTATGTTTACAAAAAAAACTGTTGCAATCTTCTTTCATATTACTAGCTACATTGTCCTCCTATTTCATCTTTTTCTCTGCTTATTGCCTTTTTAGTTTTCCTCTGGTGGTTTTTAAAGGGTTCCAAATCCTCTGTCTTACCACTGATCTTCATCACATTTGATGCTTTTTCTTTTGTTCTTTGGTGTCGCTGACTTGCCTTGTCAGCCACAGTTGCCTCACCCTCCTCTTAGTATGTTCCTTCTTTCTTTGGAAGAAGTTCTGCTGTGCCTTCCAAATTACCCCCCGAAACCCCTGTCATTGCTGTTGATTGTCTTCCTTGCTATGATCTCCTTCCAAACAACTCTGGCCATTCCTCCCTCATGTCGTTGTGCAGACCTTTACTCATCTGTAATACCATTACATCTAATTCTAGCTTCTCCCTCTCAAATTGCAGGGTGAATTCTACTATATTGTGGTCAGTGCCACCAAGAGGTTCCTCCACTGCTTCATTCCACATCACCAAATCTAGAATTACCAGTTCCCTTGTGAGCTCTACCACAACTGCTTCAAAAAACATCTTGTAGACAATCCATGAATTACTTTCCTTGAGATTTACTAGAACCTGATTTTCCGAGTTCACTTGCACATTAAAGTCTCCCATGATTATTGTAATAGTGTCTTTCCTAATCCAATTTACTTTCTTCTCCACATCCTGACTACTGCTACGAGGCCTGTACATATCTCCCATTAAGATATTTTTTGCTTTTGTGGCTCCTCAACTTTACACTTCTGACTCCATGTCACTTCTTGTTATCAATTTAATTCAATTTCTTACTAAAAGGCAAGCTCATTCCCTCTGCCAATCAGCCTGTCCTTTCCATAGGATGTGTTTCATTGGATATTTAGTCCCTGCCCTGATTCCCTTGTAGTCACTTCTCTGTGATATACACATTCTACATGCCAATTTCAATCTACACTACAAGGTAACATACCTTGTTTCGTATACTGCATCATTTAAGTACAACACCCTCAGTCCTGTAGTGACTGTTCGTCTTCCTTATCTGCTGTGTCTGACGTTAGATTCCTGACTCTTTCTTTACTCTCTGTCCTATTAATTACTTTGGAAACTTTAATAACCTTTGCTGAGCCCATTCCACCACCCACCACGCCCCCCCACCAACCCCACACCCCGCAAACCCCTTAACCTTTTCCATAATTTCCCATGCAACTGAACCCACCTCCCCACTCTTTAGTTTAAAGCCTTAAAAGGGTTTAGCAGGGATGTCTGTGATCAAATAAAACTGGCAAACAGGTGATATGTTACTTAAGGGATAACTGGTTGAGCACTTGACGAAGTGTCAAGGGAACATGGGGAACAAGTAATCAGTGTTGTTGGAGTTTTGTGCTGTGAATGGAAATAAAACTCTGACTATAAGAGTATATATCTGGGCTCTTTCTAACCAACATTTGGTCAACAAACTCATCCATCTATTTCTTTAGCTATGCATAAATCCATGCAAGGGAAAACTTGATAATTATTGAGAGAAATGAAATAGAATGATGATAGGATTAGATGAAGAAAATATTAAATAAGCACTGGTATAGACCGATAGTTAGGTCAAATGACTTGTTTCTGGTCTGTATGTTCTCTGCAAGATAATCCCTTCTCCCTAATGCATTGATCAAGCATTCCCTTATACACATCTCGGCATTCTCTGAAATTCATTCACGTTACAAAGATTAAGGAGAACAAATCATTCAAGGTTTCCATTGCTTAGTTAGCTCCTGATGAAAAGTGCATGTTTTTAGGTGTTGGATAAGGACAACGACATGATCTTGTGAAATCTCATTGCCTAGGGCAACATGTGGAAAGGACTTAGATGAGTGATCTGTACATCTGGGTTGCCTTTGTCAGTCTCTCTACTGAAGATATAGCAAAGAGCAATATTGCTCATCATCCTATATAGAACAGCTGTATAGGATGATGAGCAATCATTGACCAAAGGGTCGTTTAAAGGCATTGCCTCTCTAAAGATGTATCCTATGCTGAAGCAAATCAAAACACATGAAATCTACAGGATGTCCTGACAAGCCTGCTGCTCACAATTTTCACTTACACTTTTCCAGTTTGAGATGTGACATGTCACTGCATATGAAGACAAATGCAGTGTGTCATCTGACATTTCACCACTTGCTATTTCTGCCTGACGCTATGACAGCCAATGAATTCTAAAAGGAATGGAAGCTTCAATAAAATCTGAGGATCTTACCAGAGTTGAACATTGCACCTGACTTGAAACACAATTATACATTTTGTTTGATCTGCATATGTAAGTGAAAGAGCCAGATGGTTAAATCACACACCTGTAGAATGGGGGTCCGTGCCAATAATTACCAGCATACACTCTATAGCTGTGGAAAACTTGGGTTTGATATAGTTCTGGGATTTTATTCATGTGGGATCCAACCTCAATCAAGCCAAACAACTGGACCAAAGTTTCCCAAGGTTTCAGGGTCAAATAAACAAAAGTGTTCCAAGAAAATGAGAGAAAAAAGGTTTTCTTTAAACTCCCTTGATGTTTCTCTCAGATTTTGTCTACAGTACTGTCCATTAGATAAATGCTTAATCCCTGAAGACTCAAGGGCAACCCTGGAGAGTTTGCTGCCAATTTTAAAAGGGTGGAACATCAATTTAGTCAATAAAAGTCCCAAACCGAGATATAAGTTGAGATATATCATATTGCCATATCTTATAGAAATATAGATATATATTTAACCTAATCTGAAGATATCAATCAATGGCCAAACAACTGACTAGGTGTACAGTCCAACAATATGGGAAGTGAAACTCGGCTCTCACTTGCCTAGCACCATCAATACTCAGGGTAATAATATTATACACAGCTATTTCTGGAATACCTGATTCTACACATGTTAGATGTCTTACTAGGATACTAACCCTTACTAGATCTTCATCAGATGTGAAAGGATACAACTGTGAGCATGGCTACCAAGGTCTTTATGAAAGTCTCCTATCACCTTGAAAACCTCTACTGCTCATCTCTTAATCTTCTCAGTTACAAGGAGAACAATCAAACATTTCTCGCCTCAAAACTCTTATCCCTCATATTTCTTGGTGAATCTCTTCCGTAACCTCACCAATGTCTTTCTTGAGCTGTGATGCCAAATTATCCACAAGACCCCAGCCTACGCCGAACTGAGGTTTTCACATAGTCTCATTGTTTTTGTATTCTGTGAATTTATTTATAAACCCATAGGCATTTTTATCACTTTATCAACTTGCCCTGCCATGTTTAAGGTTTTATGTGTTTTTAAAATTTTATTAATTGTTCACAGGATATAGGCATCACTGTCAACCAGAGTTGGGAGTGTGGTGCTGGAAAAGCACACCAGGTCATCCGAGGAGCAGGAGAATCGACGTTTCAGACATAAGCCCTTCATCAGTGGTTTTGCAGCACCACACTCTCGACTCTGATCTCCAGCATCTGCAATCCTCACTTTCTCCCATCAATGTCATCCAGCATTTATTGCCCATCCCTAACTGTTTTTTAATTAGATTACTTACAGTGTGGAAACAGGCCCTTCGGCCCAACAAGTCCACACCGATCCTCTGAAAAGCAACCCACCCAGACCCATTCCCCTATATTTACCCCTTCACCTAACACTACGGCCAATTTGGTATGGCCAATTCACCCAACCTGCACATTTTTGGATTGTGGGAGGCAACTGGAGCACCCGGAGGAAACCCACGGGGAGAAGGTGCAAACTCTACACAGACAGTTTCCTGAGGCAGGAATTGAACCCGGGTCTGTAGTGTTGTGAAGCAGCAGTGCTAACCACTGTGCCACTGTGCCATGTTCTTGAGAAAGTGGTATTGAACAGTCTTCTTGAATCTTGACAGTTCATGGGCTTCATCCACAGAGCTTTGAGGAAAGTGTTCCAGAATTTTGACCAAGACCTTACTGCTCACCCGCACGTTTAAAATTCTTGGAATTCCCCCATCAGTCCTCTTAACGTCCCTTAGTTTTCTGCAATGAACTTCATCAGCCATCTCTCTACCCACTTCTCTATCATGTTAGTGTCTTTTTTTTATTAATTTACATGACGTGGATGTCATTGACTGGGCCAGCATTTATTACCCATTCCTAATTAAACTTGAGAAGGTGGTAGTGAGCTGCCTTCTTGAATGGATGCAGTCCACTTGGTGAAGATACATCTACCAGGCATCCTGAAGAAACCTATGTCAATCCTCATCACAAACTACCTTTTTCTCAAGTGCCAATTTTTTTTTTTGCAGATTCCATACTGATGCCCCTTACACTTGAGTGCAGA
This sequence comes from Hemiscyllium ocellatum, assembly GCF_020745735.1. Classification (NCBI taxonomy): domain Eukaryota; kingdom Metazoa; phylum Chordata; class Chondrichthyes; order Orectolobiformes; family Hemiscylliidae; genus Hemiscyllium; species Hemiscyllium ocellatum. The sequence goes on from NC_083406.1 coordinate 106,153,713, forward strand.
TCATTTAAGAAAAAAATTGCCAAGTGTAGTAAACCCCAACACAGACCACTGGAGAAAAAATACTACCAAATTACCTTCCTGTATGACAAAAAAATTTGGTCCACCATTACCCCTCCTCTTCTACCACTGGACCAGTTCTGTATTAATCTCATCACTTTCTCATTTGTATTGTGGACATCTATTATCTTGCTAATAGGTAGCCTGCAAGGCACTTAGGAATAACATAGTTAAAAATCACACAACACCAGGTTATAGTCCAACAGGTTTAATTGGAAGCACACTAGCTTTCGGAGCGACGCTCCTTCATCAGGTGATTGTGGAGGGCTCGATCGTAACAGTGGCTCGATCGTAGAATACAGTGATAGTTTCACATCTGTATTCTACCAGATGAAAGGCTTAACAGACAATCAATTTTTCAATGTATAATTTCAGTTACATCACACTGCAAATTTTTGCTATAAATCGTGTGTTATGATTGAGCCCTCCACAATCACCTGATGAAGGAGCGTCGCTCCGAAAGCTAGTGTGCTTCCAATTAAACCTGTTGGATTATAACCTGGTATTGTGTGATTTTTAACTATGTTAAAAACCTTTGATTCAAAGTTTTTATGTTTTTTTTAAAATCAGTTGACATGTGCTAATTAATTGATTGTTTTGCTTTGGAAACCTCTCCAGTTTGACTCACTGATGCTGTGTAATGCCAAGGTATCCTGAACAAAATGTAACAATTTAAACATAGCAGTTGGAAGGTTGTGCGGAGAAGTGGGAGTTAGCGAGGAACAGCACGAGAGAAGCTGTAACAATTTCTTGCTTAAAATCAAGATACATCAATATACAAAAAAATGTTTTTGTCTTTGCATAATGGACAAGAAGTCGAAAAAATGTAAATAGGCTATTGGGAAATTTCTCATAATAGTCAATCAGACAACTTGTAAGAATTCGCATTTGAAATTATTGGCAATTTTATTTCATTCAAAACATTTTTTAAATTAACTCCAGTGCTGTAGGAGTTAAATTGAAATTTCCATTCTTTAATACAGCATTTTATCTGTAACTCTGTCTGAATGTTCAGGCTTCCCTTTCTGCAATCTTACCTTGACCTCTGAGATTGAATTGTGCATTTTCTAAAAATAACCGCAGAAGGTGAAAGATTTATTCATTTGAGCTTTTAGCATCTTCTGCAGCCTGAAGCATAAAAGGCAAGGTGGCCATTATATCAACACAAATGACACTCTGTATGGTGGTGCTGCCGCATAAATAAAGAGAATTCTGAGACCGATATACATTTCATTGGGAATGGCATTCCTTTGACAAAGCGAAGAATTGGACACTGCGATCAATATGGAACTCTGAGCGTGAACATTGTTCCAAGATTGAGTCGGTGGAACAGGTTCATTTAGGAAAGAACAATGAGGCAAATTCTGACATTTAAAATTCTGAAGTCACAAAGTGAGGCCCACATGCCTTTCACGTGTTTTGAACAAATCTGGTGTCTGAGAGAAAATATGTAAAAATACTGCAATGCAATACAAATTACTTCTAATTTACAGAATCAGGCCATTTGATTCAATTGGTTAGTGCCAGAGCTTAAGACCCACTCATAACCTGCACTTTGGAAGGTGCTGACATGAATAACTTGGAGAAAGTGAGGACTGTGGATGCTGGAGAACAGAGTCAAAAAATGTGGCGCTACAAAAAGCACAGCAGGTCAGGCAGCATCCGAGGGGCAGGAATTTGGAGCATAAGCCCTTCATCAGGAGTGTGTGTGTGTGTGTGTGTGTGTGTGTGTGTGTGTGTGTGTGTGTGTGTGTGTGTGTATGTGTGGTGGGGGTGGGGGGAGGAGGAGGTGGACACAAGGGGACTGAGAGACAAATAGGAAGGGGCTGGGGATGGGGGGAAGGGGGAAGATAGCTTGTTAAAAGCTCTTTATTATGATGATATGACAAGTCTTTGGGGAAGATATGGGAGGTGCTCGCGAAACCTCTTCTTTCTCCTTCTTTAAGAACAGCCCTTCTTCAAATTCATTGATGATGTCTTTGATCTGTTATGTAATTTTTCATAGAATCATAGAATCCCTGCAGTGCAGAAGAGGCCAATTGGCCCACTGAGTCTAAGAACACTCTAAAGAGCATCCCACTCTTTTTTGAATCTCTTCTGCATTTTGTTTTTAAATAATGCTCCATGCCACATCTTAGGACTCTGCTAAACAGACTACATAACTGGACATTATGTTAGTCTTGTTGAATACTGAATTGACAAGTTGGAGCCATTGAAATATAAACTGCGGAAAGTAACCGGTTAGATTAATGTCGGTAATAATGGCCCAGATTTTGTAGTTAGTGGTAAAGAAAAGGCACCACATTTCACCTCCAGCTTTTCTCTGGGGCTCTGCACTGAAAGTTGTAATTATTTGTGGAAATGGTGGAATGGTGGTAATGTAAATAGATTAATAATCCAGAAGTTCAGGCCAGAACTTTGGGGACATGGGTTCAACTTCCAAATCTGAAATATAAAGCTTGTCTCAGTAATGGTGACCAGGACAACTATTGTCAATTATCGTAAAAAGCCATCTGGTTTGGTAATGTCCTTTACAGAAGAAAATCTGACATCCTTGCCCAGTGACGACAGGCCCAAAGTAATGTGATTGAGATTTAACTGGATTCTGAAATGGACCAGCAAGCAGTCACGCAATTAGGGTGAATGACAAATGAAAACATTGCATAAAGCATATGCACAGTTATTAGAAGTTTCAGTCTGATGCATGCCTTCAGATTGACAAGCACTGATAGTCCTTTAAATGGAATATTCTCCTTTGCAAGCTGATAGTCTGGATCTTTCTGTACTGTGTTTGAACATCACAAAGAACTTTTCCTGAACACTCAGCAGAACTTCAGGCCCTCTCCTATATCACAGATAGTGACCCCACCACCTTTCTGCCTCTTCTTAATTAATTATTTGGCGGGAAGGACTCAAATGGGCCCTTTAAAGGCACTGACCTGCCATCACTGGTATCCAGACAATGGTGGGCATGGAACTTCCCACATAAGAAGCCCGAAAAATAAGCCTTGGAGGGGTTGCTTGCAGGTTTCCCATGGGCGCCTTGTTCAAAGGCACTGTGACAGATGAATGGAGCTGGCTGTACACCACAGTCCTTTTGGCTGAAAACCACACTCCACACCCCAACTACATCTGGCTGTGAAATACACCTCCACACTCCAATGCGACAAGACACCCCAGAATCACTTAGCTGGCATTGGTCCCTCAATAGTGCTCATCCTTAGGCAAGAGCATGACCAGTAGCAGCTACTGCTAATCTGGTGGCACTGGTGAACAGTGAAGAGGTGCTGGCATTGATAGCTCTCAGCAGATAGGACCCTTCTGTTTGACCCTTAATCCATGGAAAGCCCATGGTTGCCCAGACAAGGACCTGATTAACACTTAAGTTTGAGTCAAGGTTAGTGTGGTGCTGGAAAAGCACAACAGTTCAGGCAGCATCCAAGGAACAGGAAAATTGACGTTTCGGGCAAAATCCTGAAGAAGGGTTTTCCAGATGAATGGCTTTTGCCCAAAACATCAATTTTCCTGCTCTTTGGATGCTGCCTGACCTGCTGTGCTTTTCCAGTACCACTCTAATCTTGACTCTAATCTCCAGCATCCGCAGTACCCACTTCCGCCTAGTTGACGCTTAATGTTGCTAACCTTCCCAGGTGTGATGTGGGGTTCTTTATGGTTTTCCAACTAGTAGGCAATATGTCAATGCCTGACGTTGGAAAGCCATCGAAAACAACATATGATTGCCAACACTGAATTCTGCCTATCATATTCTTGTACTGTCTGAGCTACTCAGTTTCATCAGCAAGAATGGTCAATGACCAAATCATGCAGAAGATGGCCAATCTCTGCTGGCCAGGGCAAACTGCACACAGTCTCTATAAGGATTGGGTTTGATGAGCCAAATTGTTTCCCCTCCTCCCATTACTATACAATTCTGTGCTTTGTATGATTGTTAGAAATAGTCAACAGTCTTGCACCAAGACAGAAAGTTGCAATTACATCAAGTGCCTTATCACAACGCCATGCTGTCCTGAAACATCTTGCATCCAATGAACTGCTTCTGAAGTATATTCAATATTACCAAGTTGGAAACCGTGTAAACATTTTGTGCATAATTAGATTATAAAAACAGCAAGTGATGGTGAATGACCAGTAACTGTGGGTTGAGTTTTCACAGGTTTAGTTAAAAGAGATATGTAACAGAAAATATCAGAAGGATTCCTGCCATTCCTAAAGAAATATTGTTATGGAATATTTTAATTTACTTTGCAAGCAAAGGTACATTATTGTAAATGGAATATAAAAACATTATCGCATGATTTGAAGTTATAGAGTCATAGAGTCATAGAGATGTACAGCATGGCAACAGACCCCCTCGGTCCAACTTGTCCATGCCGACCAGATATCCCAACCCAATCTAGTCCCACCTGCCAGCACCTGACCCATATCCCTCCAAACCCTTCCTATTCATATACCCATCCAGCTGCCTTCTAAATGTTAAAATTGTACCAGCCTCCACCACTTCCTCTGGCAGCTTATTCCATACACATACCACCCTCTGCGTGAAAAAGGTTGCCCCTTAGGTCTCTTTTATATCTTTCTCCTCTCACCCTAAACCTATGCCTTCTAGTTCTAGACTTGCCCACCCTGGGGAAAAATACTTTGTCTATTTATCCTATCCATTCCCCTCATGATTTTATAAACCTCTATAAGATCACCCCTCAACCTCCAACGCTCCAGGGAAAACAGCCCCAGCCTATTCAATCTCTCCCTATAGCTCAAATCCTCCAATCCTGGCATCATCCTTGTAAATCCTTTCTGAACCCTTTCAAGTTTTATAGCATCTTTCCGATAGGAAGGAGACCTGAATTGCACGCAATATTCCAACAATGTCCTGTACAGTCGCAACATGACCTCCCAACTCCTGTACTCAATACTCTGACCAATAAAGGAAAGCATACCAAATGCCTTCTTCACTATCCTATCAACCGGCAACCCCATTTTCAAGGAGCTATGAACCTGCACTCCAAGGTCTCTTTGTTCGGCAGCACACCCTAGGACCTTACCATTAGGGATTTGCTTTCCCAAAATGCACACCTCGCATTTATCTGATTTAAACTCCATCTGCCACTTCTCAACCCATTGACTCATTTGATCAAGATCCCATTTTAATCTGAGGTAAACTTCTTCACTGTCCACTACACCTCCAGTTTTGGTGTCATCTGCAAACTTACTAACTCTACCTCTTATGTTCATATCCAAATCATTTATATAAATGATGAAAAGTAGTAGACCCAGCACTGATCCTTGTGGCACTCCACTGGTCACAGGCCTCCAGTCTGAAAAACCAACCCTCCACCACCACCCTCTGTCTTCCACCTTTGAGCCAGTTTTGTATCCAAATGGCTAATTCTTCCTGTATTCCATGAGAACTAATCTTGCTAACCAATCTCCCATGGGGAACCTTGTCAAACACCCTACTAAAGTCCAAATAGATCACATCTACTGCTCTTCCCTCATGAATCTCTTTGTTACTTCTTCAAAAAACTCAATCAAGTTTGTGAGACATGATTCCCCACGCACAAAGCCATGTTGACTATCCCTAATCAGTCCTTGCCTTTCCAAATACATGTACATCCTGTCCCTCAGAATTCCCTCCAATAACTTGCCCACCACCGAGGTCAGGCTCACTGGTCTATAGTTGCCTGGCTTGTCTTTACCACCTTTCTTAAACAGTGGCACCACATTAGCCAACCTCCAGTCTTCCGGCACCTCACCTGTGACAATCGATGATACAAATATCTCAGTAAGAGGCCCAGCAATCACTTCCCTAGCTTCCCACAGAGATCTAGGGTACATCTGATCAGGTCCTGGGATGTATCCACTTTTGTGCATTTCAAGACATCCAGCATTTCCTCCTCTGTAATATGGGCATTTTACAAGAGGTCACCATCTACTTCCCTACATTCTATGTCTTCCATGTCCTTTTCTACAGTAAACACTATTGCAAAATACTCATTTAGTAACTCCCCCATCTCTTGCGGCTCTACACAAAGGCCGCCTTGCTGATCTTTGAGGGGGTTAAAACAATGACTGTAGATTCTGGAAACCAGATTCTGGAGTAGAGTGGTGCTGGAAAAGCACAGCAGTTCAGGCAGCATCCGAGGATCTTTGAGGGGCTCTATTCTCTCCCTTGTTACCCTTTTGTCCTTAATGTATTTGTAAAAATCCTTTGTATTCTCCTTAACTCTATTTGCCAAAGCTATCTCATGTCCCCTTTGGCCCTCCTGATTTCCCTCTCAGGTATATTCCTACTTCCTTTATATTCTTCTCAGGATTCACTTGATCAATCCTGTCTATATCTGACATATGCTTCTTTCTTTTTCTTAACCAAACCCTCAATTTCTTTAGTCATCCAACATTCCCTATACCTACCAGCCTTTCCTTTCACCCTAACAGGAATATATTTTCTCCAGACCCTCATTATCTCATTTCTGAAGGCTTCCCATTTTCCAGTTGTCCGTTTACCTGCGAATTTCACAGTGACAAAAAATAAAGTTTGAGGTAAAAGTAATGCATAGGATTGATGCTTGAAAACCGAAGGGCAACACGTAGCTTTCTGGAAAAGCTGAAATGACTGGGCATTTTTTTCCTTGAAAAAGCTGAGAGGTAACTAAGAGCGATCCTTAAAACTTGAAAGGTTTAGATCGGGTCAGCTGAAGTTAGTCTCGGGCAGTGGGAGCAGTTTGGATTGGTTGGGTTCAGCAGTGTGAGTAGTGACAATAGGAGTGTTGTTGGATTAGGTTCTGAGGGTGTGAGGTGGGGAATAGGGACTCCGTGGGCGGGAGAGGGGGGGGTCGTGGCTATGGTATAGTGTAAGAGTCTGGGGGGTGAGTCAAGAGGCATGAGAGAGGTTCCTTGGGTGTGTGAGACATAAGTATCGGCTTTACTCAGGATTTACACCGAATTTCCCAAATATTCTATTTTACTTAATTTCATCAGAGATTTTTGAGGGTTCCAGGCATACAGGAAGTACCAGTGGGAACATACATATTTCCAGACAGTTCCTTCAAAGTCTACCATGATAGGGATCCCGTGCACAATCCCTGTCTATGCTGGAATAATTGTCTAGCCATTACAAAATCAAGGCTATCAAGAACTTGTTGGAAAGACAGATGACAATTGTGGGAGATTTAAACATAAATACGGACTTGAAATAAAGCAAAAGTAGCCTAGATAAAGAGTTCAAAGAATGTTTTTGGGACTGTTTCTTCGAAGATATGATCTGGAGCCATACAGGTCTGTTATTGTGCAACAAGCTAATTAATTAATGGCCACGTAATTGAGGTGTCTCTCTAGGTAGCAGCAATAACAATATTACACGATTAATAATGAATATTAATTACTTGCATATTAATTAATGTTAGATTTAGATTGACAAAGAAATTACATCCAATACTCATATTTTAAAGTTAAGGGCAATTTGCGAACACATGAATTGCTAAGTTCGGTTAAGGGTTAGGTTAGGTTAATTCAAACGTAGAGGCAGGTACTTCAGGGGATATTTCAGAACACACAGAATAGGTACATTTCAACAAGAAAGAAAAATTGCAAATGGACATCGTGATGAATATCTTTCACAATTAACCTAAAAAAGCTAGAGATAATATTAACGAAAAAGCATATAATTATTCAGTATTGGTTGAGGAAATTGGACAAATACAAAATCAAAGAACGACAGAAATAAATGAGGGAAAATTAGAATATGATAGAAAGCTAACTAGGAGTAAAAAACAAATAGTAAGTCTTTCTATGGATACTTACAAAACAAAACAGTTACCAATGTGATCATTGGCCTTCGAGCATGCAATCCTGGAGAATTAATAATGGAAAATATTAAGATGGCAAGTGAGCTGAACTGGTATTTTGTATCAGTCTCCACTATAGAGCATACAAGTAACGTCCAAGAAACAGCTATAGATCAGAAAGTGAAAAGCAAGGGGGAATGCAAGAAAACTATAATCACCAGCGAAGTGATACTTAGCAAATTGTTAGAGTTCAGGCTGACAAGTATTCAAGTCCTGACAGACTTCATCCAAGTGTCATAAATGAAATAGTTGATGTGTTGACTGTAATTTTTCAAAATACCCTGGATTTGGGGAATGATTTATTTGATTGAAAAGTAGTTATATGTAAAAAGGGATGCTGACAACAGGAAACTATGGGGCAGTTAGCTTAACTGCTGTCATTGGAAAAATGTCAGAAATTATTGTTAAATATGTCATAGCAGGGCACTTTGAAAAAATTCAAGTAATTAGGCAGAGGTGACATGATTTTATCATAGAAGAAATCGTAGGATCCCAAAAGTGCGCAAAGAGGCCATTTGCCCCGTTAAGTCTGTACTGATCCTCCAAAGAGCATTCCACCAAGACCCAGGCTCTCATTCCCCAACTTCACCACCCTATCCTGGTAATCCTCAATTTCCCAAAGCTAATCCACTTAGCCTGCACATCCTTAGACACTACAGGACAATCTGCCTAAATTGTTTGTGAAAGAGAAATCATGTTTAAGCAACATATGGAGTTATTTGAATTAATGATGCATTCTGTAGATAAGGGGGAGCCAGTGAATGTACTGTGCTTTGATTTCCAGAAGGTATTTCATAAGATGCCACGTGAAAGGTTATGGTGGACCATAAAAGCTCATGGTCCAGGGTGTAACGTATTGGCATGGACAGAGGATCAGTTAAGTAACTAGAAATACTAGGTCTAAAAGGGTCATTTCTCTGTTTGGCAAGATGCAATGAGTAATGTACGACAGACAGCTGGTCTTACAACTTTAACTGTTTTCAATTTATGTAAATGACTTGGATAAAGGAATGGATTGCATAGTTGTCAAATTTGCCCTCAACGTAAAAAAAGGGAAACTAAATTGTGAAGAAGACATAAGGAAGCTACACAAAGATTTGTAAAAAGGAAGGTTAAGCGAAAGGGAAAGATTTCTAGGAAATGTATTATAATTGGAAAAGTTTGGCAAGGAAATGAAAGAAGAACATTTTCTAAATGGCAAGTGATTACAGAGAAATTGATCTGTGAAGCAAAGAGATCTGGGTGTCCTGGTGCATGAATCACATGAGGTTTGTATACAGATACAGTAATTAGGAAAGCTAATGCAATATTAACACTTATTGCAATGGGAATTGATTACTAAAGCAGTAAGGTTATGCTTCAGTTATACAGGGCGCTGCTAAGAATATATTTGGAGCACTGTGTACTGTATCTTATTTAAGAAAGGATATAACACCATTGGAAGCAGTTCAGAGAAGGTGTATTTGATTAAGATCTGGAATATTGGGCATGTCTGATGAGGAAAGGTTGAACAGACCTGTGTGAATCTGCGGGAGTTTAGGGGAGTTAAGGGGTGACTGGATTGAATCATAGATCCTGGGAAACCTGACAGGAATCCTCTCCAATGGATCAATTGGCAAGAAGGTAGGTGTGGGAACAGGAAGGGGCAAACGGATGGCTTTTAGAAGCCATCACCTTACAGCGCATCCTACAGCCATACTTCCGATTGCTCTGAAGCATACTGGCTCAAATGGAGGTCCCACTCTGTCCAACCCAGGAGGCAGTTCACCCTGGCTTCCCAGTTGGGTCCAGCCACGTTTCTCCACTGCTGGGAAAGCAGGCCATTAGGGAATGGTAGTTGAGGCAGCTAAGTGGCTGCTAATTGACTACCCAATGGCCTTAATTACTAACAAGTCCCCAGTGGCCCTTTCTGCCTTCAATTGGTAAGGTCGCACAATTATTTGTGGTTCTTCCTACCTATCTCCGTCAGGGAGGGGAACATGGTGCTCATTGTCTTCAGTGGTATATTGTTGTCTTCCTGATGTATTTATGATGTATTCAAATAAGATCAATAGTAACCTTCCATTTTCTTTGCTTGGGCAGAGTCACTCTACCTTTCAAAGTAGGTATCAAGGGGAACCAGCCTTCTCCACACAGAGTATGGCAGACATTAGCTGGGAATTGCCTCTGGAAGGGACACTGGTGGATTTACCCCAGCGAGTTTACTTTAAATCGTGACTTTTCTTTCTTTGACCTTACCAGGGGATTTAAGAATTACCTTCCTACTGGACAATGTGATCTGTCTGTGCCCTGCTGGAAACAGATTTTGCAAATTCAGTAAGTCATCCGTTTGCATCATATGAGTTGGCAGCCTGTTCCCTTCACAAATCTTCCGACCATCTGCAAACCTGCAGATTGTGTCCCCGGCATCTACATTTAGATCGCTACTAAAAATAACAAATGATAGTAGTCTGATACTGATCTAAGTGAACTGTGTGCCTTTAATGGTGAAGACTGGAGAGTATGTCTCAGTGACATTAATGGATCCAAGAATGAAGTTTTGCAGTCCATCTGGACATTTGCTGAATCCCTTCCTTTCCCCTGTATTTTTGTCTGTCACTTCACAATCCTCTCATTGGTAGAAAAGACTCACACTGCTAGGCTGCCTTCTGAGACTCACCATAGACTTTCAAAAACTTTACCTTTTACTTTACTGTCTTTAAATGGGCCCTATCCCTCTAAGTGACACAATTTTCCACTCACACCATCAAGGTGCCAGATAGTAGTAATGTTGCCGGGCTGGAAATGGATAGGCCTCAGGTTAATACTCTCCGAACATAGTTTCAAATCTCCACAATGGTCACTCTTGAAATTTAAATTCAATAAATCAATCTGGAATATAAGGCAATTGTTATGTTTTTAAAAAAACCCTTAAGGGAAGGAAATGTATTGTCCTTATCTGGTCTGGCCCGACATGTGACTCCAGACCCACAGCAATGTTGTTCACTCTGAAGTGCCCTCTGAAACAACTTAGCAAGCTATTCCAGTTTCAGTGCAACTAGAGCCTTGCAACAAAGCATGACTTTACCAGTAATGCTTAGATCTACAGAAGAAGCATTGTAAGAAAATTATTTCTTTGATTTTTCACAGCTAGTCTGTTTGTCATTGTGAAGTAGGCTTTATCCAATCTGGAGAAATTTGTCTCTATGGACGCAAGTTTTTTTTGTCGTTCTTCGTCAGCAATTCCATTCTCAATACGCAACTTAGACCAGAAATGGAGCAAGGTGCCAGATCAATGCTGGAACACAAGACACCAGGATAGCAGGGTTATTAGGATCTCAGGGGCTTATTGTCCCTGAGTGGCCCTAGGAACAGCTAAGATCCCTATGCTGAATGTTACAAACCAAAGGCAGAACAGGTACATTTCTGGGAGGGACAGCTAGAATCTCCAGGGACAGTATGCAGGCAGAGAATCCTTTGGGAAAAGGACTCATTTTCCAAATGCGCACATGAGGAACGCAACTGGAAGTGGCCTAAAGTATTGTTTTCCCTGGATACATAATCATGTTGCTCAGTAAAATTGAAAATGAGAGTCTCCTCTGAGCAGCTGAAGAGGAAAGCATAAGATGATGAAGTCTGAAGGAATAAACAGGGACATGCCCTTAGACAGCTTGTGACCACATAATTAACTTCTTTGTAGATTTATGAAAAAAAATACTGATTCAGGTCTCAATTACTGATTCACATTCCACCCTTTCAACACTGCACAGCTCAAGGAGTATAACAGACATATTACATTCACTGCAACTGTATTGAGTTCCTGACTACAGCAGAACCGTGTCAAGTAAAATCATGATCATTGCACAAAAAGTTTCCTAATTGTTCTGTGGCTCTCAGCACACCTAGCCATCCACTCTCACATTTCACCTCAACATAACACATATTTGAAGTTTCATTACGTCTTTTCTTATAATTTTTTTTCCCCTGGTGACTCTTTTGCAGTTCATTTATTTAGTTTTGAATCACTGAATGAATGATTAAGTGGGTTGTTTGTTTCTTCAGATTTTCAGAAGCCCTGACCGAAGCAAGCTTGCCTTGACAAACCCATCGTGTGTTAATCAAGGTTCAACTCAACCTGTCAAGTACCACGTGCGGCAGATATTTTAAAGTGGTGTTCGACCTTAATGAAAACTACTGTGGTTCTAATTAGCAATGATGCTACTAGACTAACAAAGGAGGCCATGAGTTGGAATCCTTTGCCAGAAAACTGAACTCAGCGGGCCTGAATTTTCATTGTCAGTGTGACAAAGATATACGAACATTTACAACGATGCTGCCTTCTGACATTTGTACTAGAATTTCCTGTGGGCATAAAAGCCAGGATCAGCATAAATCGATTTGAGGGCAAGCAAATTGAGAAACATATACTCATTCAGTGCAGCCTGGTGTAAGAAAATTCAATTGTAACAGTGTATCTTCTTTCATGAAAATGTACAGTACAGGTAAAATTAAAATAATCACGATAGTGCAGCCTGATGTAGGAAAATTCAGTTCTAAAAGTGCATGTTTTTTCATGACAAAATGTTTTCACACATGTACAATGTACATTATAGGTGAAGTAAAAATAATCACTATAAAAAGCAGACTTATGAATGAATGTACCTTAGGTTATGGCATAAAATCACAGCTCTTCAAAAGGGAAGGCGATGGCCTGTTGGTATTATCACTGAACTGTTAATCCAGAGACCCAGGTAAGGTTCTGGGGACCCAGGTTTTAATCCTGCTTTGCAATGTGTGGAATTTGAATTTAATAAATCTCTGGAAATAATAATTTGATGACAACCATGAAGCCATTGGGGTGGCATGGTGGCTCAGTGATTAGCACTGCTGCCTCACAGCACCAGGGTTCGATTCCAGCCTTGGGCGACTGTCTGTGTGGAGTTTGCACATTCTCCCCGTGTCTGTGTGGGTTTCCTCTGGGTGCTCCGGCTCCCCCCCAGTCCAAAGATGTGCAGGTCAGGTGAATTGGCCATGCTAAATTGCCCATAGTGTTAGGTGCATTAGTCAGAGGGAAATGGGTCTGGGTGGGTTACTCTTTGAAGGGTCGGTGTGGATTTATTGGGCCGAAATGCCTGATTCCACACTGTAGGGAATCTAATAAAAAATTGTCGATTGTTGGGAAAGGACCCATCTGATTCACTAATGTCTTTTAGGGAAGGAAACCACTTTCCTTACCTGGTCTGGTCTGTTTGTGACTCCAGACCCACAGTAATGTGGTTGATTCTTAACTGCCCTCTGGGCAATTAGGGATGGGTAATAAATGCTGGCCTAGCCAGCAATGCCCTCATCCTATGGATCAATAAAATGGGTTTGGATGGATAAAACCCAAATAATTATATCGGGTGGAGCTTTGTTAGTGAGCTAAGTGTTACTTTAATGAATTAAACCTGGGATCATTGCAATGCTAATGGAAATTTGAAGTAGAAAGTTTTGGGTGTTAACCCAGTATATGTGATCAACATACAGGTGTTCCCCAAGGATTTTTACTGATACCAAATTTGAGATTTTAGCAACAGTAAGGAAGTCACAGGAGATTGCAGGGTGAAATAGATAAAGTTACCGCTGGGCAAAATAAATGGTATATGCAGTTAATGTGAATAGATAGAAACTTGGATGTGTTGAAAGGTATTGACATGATTCACAATGAAGTAGAAAAACAAAGGCTAAAGCAATACATATACATGTGTGTTTGTGTGTGCATGCGTGTATGTATAAATATATATAGTTAAAAGGGTGCAGGTAGGGAGTTCAAAAAAAGATATGCAGAATTTTTAATGTTATATATAAAGGCATTGAAGACAAATGCAAGGAGGTTATATTGAATTTGTACAAGACAATGGTTAGGTAACATTAAATGCAGTGCAAGCAGTTCTCAATATTCCCTGAAAGGCAAGATGCTAGAGCTACAGGCTGGAGTGAAAATTCAAAAGGCGAGTAAATAACAAGTAAGGTTCAGAACTCTGTGATTTGCTTTACTGAATGAAGAAGGTCCAGGAGAAATCTGATGGAGGTTTAAAAGATTAAAAATAATTTTGAGGAGAAATGAGAGATTGTTTGCAAACGTTGCTGAAGCAATAACGAACAGTTATTGAAGGGTTATTTTACTTTAGATGATGCTGTAAAAAAGGACAATGTCTTCTGCCATGCATTTAGTTATACACTCAATTTGTCTAAATCATACTGAAACAGTGCTGCAGCCTCCACATAGTTCACCCTCCCACCCAGCTCTGGATCATTTGTAAATTCGGAGATATTAATTTAATTCCCTCATCTAAATCATGAAAATATATTGTCAATATCTGGGGTCCAAGCACTGATCCCTGCGCTATACCATTAGCCACTGGCAGCCACTCAGAAAATGACCCGTTTATTTTTATTCATTGTTTTCTGTCTGGCAACTAGTTCTCAGTTCAGTCCACTACCCCTACTCCCTAGCCTCACCTACTGCTGGCATGTACCCTGTGGACTTGAGCTAGTATAGGATTCTATGCATACCAGATTCTCTCTAGTAATTTGCCCAAATGATATGTCTCCCTGTAGGAGCCCGGAGAGTAAGATAGTCAATTGTTTTCGACTGCTATCTGCATAGTTTTAGTTTTAGCAGGAGCGTCACTAGATGGTGAACAGAAGAGGATCTCTGACTGATCTTTTAATTTCTTTCTCAGGTTGGTGCATGTAGTTGCAGCACTTCAGCTATTCTTACAACTTAAACTGGTTAGTTCTTTGAATCATACCCAGATCCAAGACTTCCCTTGTTTGTTTCATGTGTTCATGGATGTGGGCATTACTGGTTGGGGATTTTAACTGTTCTCAACAGGGTTGTGGTGAGGTGCCTTTTTGAACCTCCGCAGCACTTTGTGACAATCACAGTGTATAACAAGTGCAGGAGAGAACATAAAAAAGGAAATTAGTAATACAAAGTGAGTGCATGGGAAAGCACTGGTGGGGAGTATAAAGGGTACGCCGAAGTATTTTGTTAAATATATAGAAGGCAAGGCAAGAGGAGAGAGGGGTGAGGAGAGCGCAGTAGGGGACCAAGAGGTAGACATGGGCTTAGTGCTCAATGAATACTTTGCGTCAGTCTGTAAAATGGAAAAAGGTAACACAGACAAGAGCATCAAGTGGAGGACTGTGAAATAGTAAAGGAAATTGACATAAATGACTGGCCTGTAATTTCCTGGTCTATCCCATTCTTTTTTGGAATAATGTGACAGTGTAAAGAGTCCTCCATTTATCTGATGCTTCACCTGTAGCCAGTGAAGATATGCAATTCCTCCCTTGCCTCTTTTAACAGTCTAAGATACATCTCCTTTAAGCCGGACGATTTATCCATGTTTATCAAGATTGCTAAATCCTTGAGTATGTCTTCTTTCTTTATGTCAATTTCCTTTACTATTTCACAGTCCTCCACTTGATGCTCTTGCCTGTGTTACCTTTTTCCATTTTACAGACTGATGCCAAGTATTCATTGAGCACTAAGCAGATGTCTACCTCTTGGTCCCTTACTACGCTCTCCTCACCCCTCTCTCCACTTGTCTTGCCTTTTATATATTTAACAAAATACTTTGGCGTACCCTTTATACGTGGGGATGTTGTTAAGAAGAATTCTGAGGAATGGAATATATTTGCACTTGGCGAGACACAAATTAATCAGAGATAATCAGCATGGGTTTGTTTGAGGTAGATTGTGTTTAGAATTTTGATTGGATTTTTTTGAGGTAGTTATCATCAATGTGGTTGAATGTAATGCATGTTATATAGTCTAATCAACTTTATCAAGGCTTTTGGTCAGATACCTCATGTCAGACTGCTCAATTAAGCAAAAGCCTATCAGATCTAAGGCAAAGTAGGATGTTGAATCCAAAATTGGTTAAGTCACAGGAAGGTGGTGGTGCTGGGCCCTCAATGTTTCTGGTGTGCATTAATGTTTTCGACTTAAATGTAATGGGTATGATCAAGATGTTCACAGATGACAGGAAAATTGACAGGGTGTAAATAGTATAAACGATACATGTAAACTGCAGCAGTATATCAATGGACTGGTCAACTGGGCAAAGCAGTGACAAACAGATCTCAGCTCATAAAGTGTGATGTGATGCACAAAGAGAGGGCTGACAAAGCAAGCGATTACGTTATGAATGGGTAGGACTATAGAAAGTACTGAAGATTAGAGGGATCTTTGTGTGCATGGATAGTAGGGCTGGTAGTTAAGGTGGTCAAAGAAGAGGTATGGGACACTTGTCTTCATTAGCTGAGGTATAGAATACAAAAGCAAGGACATTTTAGCTGGAATTGTATAAACCGCTAGTTAAGCCACAATTGAAATGGTCACCATATTGTAGGGCGGACAGAATTGCACGAGAGTGGGTGTGGAGGAGATTTACCAAGATGCTTCTGGTTGGAGAGTCTGAACTACATGGAAACATTGGATAGTCTGGTGTTGCTTTCCTTGCAGCAGCGAAGGTCGAAAGGGAACCTTGTAACATTCTATAAGGTTGTGAGGGACATAGGTAGGAAGGCACCTTTTCATTTAGTAGAGGGAACAATAAGCAAACAGCTGAAAGCAAGGTTCTGGAGAATTCTTTTCACCGAGAGGGTATTGGGAATCTGGAACTCACTGCCTGAAAGACTGAATTAGAAACACTCATGACATCAACACAGCATTTGCATATTCACTTGCATTGCTGCAGTATCTCGGAATATGGATCATTGGTAACCCCAGGGGATGGTGCATCAGCTGGGCTGGGATAGGGCCCTTAGCAGGGCATGAATTGTCAACTTAAGAGCCTCAACTGGTGATGAGTAATGCCATCCATGGATCTACCTGTCATAAACATAGGGTAGAAGCAAGAAGGTTGCAAGTCCTCAATCTTCACTTTCCTACATGAGTAAATAGTGTAGCCTCTGCCAGCCAACTCGCCAGGGGAAGGGAATTAGATTCAGCCAAAACAGTCTGCATACAACTTTAAAATGATGTATATGTAGAACAGAAGAAATAAAGCTTCTGTGGAGGTAGTAATAATAATCTGCTCCTGTAAAAGGCTATTATCAACAAATATTCCTTTGTGATTGAACCTATATGTAACTGATATTGTAACAGTTAGGCACAGGCTGGTATATACATATGTTGCAGTATATAATGGAGCTCTGCAGACAAACTAAATAACACAGGAAACAAAATGCTAAATCATCCACCTGCATCTAGTCAATATTTTACTGATAGGTTCTGATGAAAGATTCAATAATGCATGCTGTCCTATCGCAGATGGAACTTGCTGATATCTGAAGTATACAAGAGTCCAAACAACATATTGACTAATTCCTGTCACCAAGGAGAGGTACTATTAGTCCAGCGCTTGGACTCAGGATCAGTTAACATACTGCAATGACCGGTTTATTGACTTCAAGGGGAAATCAGGTTGTCACGTTGAATAAATCCCAAAGGCAAGCCTCCATTTTGAACACAGTGGCGAGGAGAGAGGCCAGAGAGAAGTGAGGGCTGTCAGGTAGGTAAATTTTTCTGATTTAGAAAGGGACTTACCTTAGGAGTCTGGCCTCCATTTTGAACAGACCGGTGAGGACAGAGGGCGGAGAGAAGTGAGGGCTGCCAGGAAGTTTTTAAGTGGGTGAGATCTGTACATGAAGGATTTGAACTGGAAGGGCACAAATGTCCTGGGTGGGAGATTTGCTTGTGTGGTTCAGGAGGGTTTAAACCAGTTTGGCAAGGGAGGTTGGGAACCAGAGCTACACATCTGACAGGGGGCTAGTTATTGATGGGGCAGTGGCAGGATTTAGTGAATCAATTGGGAAGGATTTTCACAAGATGAAACAAAGGGATTGGTTAAAATGTGTCTGCTTTAACGCAAGGAGTGTCAGAAATAAGAGTAATGAACTTAGAGCATGGATCAGTACTTGGGACTATGATGTTTTGGCCATAATGGAGACATGGGTTTCACAGGGGCAGGAATGGTTGCTAAACGTTCCAGAGTTTGAAATGTTTAAAAAGAACAGGGAGGGTGGAAAAAGAGGAGGGGGTGAATTGCTAATCAGAGAGTGCATCACAGCTATAGAAATGAAGGTTGCCTACTGAGTCAGTATGGGTGAAAATTAGGAACAGCAAGGGAGCAGTCACCTCACTGCAGATTTTCTACAGACCGCCTAATAGCAGTAGGGAGATCGAATAACTCATAGGCTGACAGATTTTGGAAAAATGCAGATGTAGCAGGGTTGTTGTTGTGGTGACTTCAACATTCCCAATATTAACTGGAACCTCCTTAGTGCAGATGGTTTGGATGGAACAGCTTTTGCCAGGTATGTTCAAGGGGGTTTCCTTACTCACTATGTAGACAGGTCAACAAGAGGAGATGCCATTTTGGATTTGGTGCTCAGCAAAGAGCCAGGCCAGCTGCCAGATCTTGTGGTGGGAGAACTCTTTGGTGATAGTGACCATAACTGCCTCACATTCATCATAGCCATGGAGAGGGAAAGGAGCAGTTACCGTGGGAAGATATTAAATTGGGGAAAAGAAATTATGAAGCTATCAGGCAGGAGTTGGGAAGTACAGATTGGGAGTAATTGTTCCACAGAAAGAGCACAACAGACATGTGGAGACCGTTTAACGAGCAGTTATCGTGAGTGATGCATAAATTTATTTCTCTGTGGCAGGCAAAAAGGGATAAGATTAAGAAGCCTTGGATGACGAGAACAGAGGAGCTTCTCATCAAAATGAAGAAGGCAGCTTATATAAGGTGGAGGAAGCAAGGGTCTAACACAGCTTTAGAGGATTACAGGCTTGCTGGAAAGGAGCTCAGAAATGGACTGAGGAGAGGCAGGAGGGGGCATGAAAAAGGTTTGGAAGGAAGAATTAGGGAGAACCCAAAGACATTTTATTCCTACGTGACAAATAAGAGAATGATCATGGAGAAGGTAGAGCCAATAAGGGATCGCGCAGGGAACTTGTGCGTGGAGTCTGAGCTGATGGGGAAGACTTAAATGAGTTTTTTGCTTCAGATTTCACTGAGGAGAGGGACCTTGTTGTGATTGAAAATGTTGAGGAGCTGGGAAACAGGCTTGAACAGATCAAGATTGATGAAGTTGATGTGCTGGAAACTTGGGCAAACATTAAGATTGGTAAATCCCCAGGGCCAGACCATATTTATCCTCCGGGAAGTGAGAAAGGAGGTTGCTAAGTCGCTGGCGAAGATCTTTGCTTCTTCACTCTCCATGGGAATCGTAACGGAAGATTGGAAAGAGATGAATGTTGTTCCTCTTTACAAGAAGAGTAACTGGGAAATCCCTGGCAATTAAAGACCAGTCATCTTACGTCTGTGGTCAGTAAGGTTTTGGAAAGGATTCTGAGGGATAGGATTCACGACTATTTGGAAAAGCATAGTGTGATTAGGGCAGTCAGCATGGCTTTGTGAGGGGCAGGTCATGCCTCACAAATCTTATTAAGTTCTTTGAGGAAGTGATGAGACAGGTCGACGAAGGTCGAGCAGTGGATGTGGTGTATATGGACTTCAGCATGGCATTTGATAAGATTCCCCATGGTAGGCTCATTCATAAACTCAGGAGGTATGGAATACAGGGAGACTTGGCTGTCTGGATTCAGAATTATTTGGCTGACAGAAGACAGAGAGTGGTTGTAGATGGAAAGTAATCTGCCTGGAGGTCACTGGTGAGTGGTATCTTGCAGAGCTCTCTTCTTGGGCTTCTGCTCTTTGTAGTTTTTATAAATTACCTGAATGAGGAGATTTCGGGGTGGGTTAGTAAATTTGCCAATGACACAAAAGTTGGAGGTGCCGTTGATCGTATTGTGGGCTATTGCAGGCTGCAGAGCGACATAGACAGGATGCAGAGCTGGGCTGAGAAATGGCAGATGGAATTCAACCTGGATAAATGTGAAGTGATGCATTTTGGAAGGTTTAACTCGAATGCTGAATATAGGATTAAAGACAGGATTCTTGGCAGTGTGGAGGAACAGCCGGATCTTGGTGTTTAAGTGCTAGATCCCTCAAAGTTGCCACCCAATGTTAAGAAAGCATATGGTGTTTTGGGTTTCATTAACAGGGGGATCGAGTTTAAGAGCTGTGAGGTTTTGCTGCAACTCTACAAAACCCTGGTGAGACCACACTTGGAATATTGTGTCCAGTTCCGGTCGCCTTTTTACACATAAGATACAGAGGCTTTGGAGGGGGTGCAAAGAAGATTTACCAGGATGCTACCTAGACTGGAAGGCTTGTCTTGCAAAGAGAGATTGACTAAGCTCAGACTTTTCTCTTTGTAGAGAAAGAGGAAGAGAGGTGACCTGATCGAGGTGGACAAGGTAATGAAAGGTATTGATAGAGTCGATAGCCAGAGACTCTTTGCCAGGGCAGGATTAACTGGCACAAGGGGTCATAGTGTTAAGGTGTTAGGAAGAAGGTATAAAGGAGATGTCAGCGGTAGGTTCTTTACACAGAGAGTTGTGAATGCATGGAATGTGTTGCCAGCAGTGATGGTGGAAGCAGAGTCATTAGGGACATTTAAGCGACTGCTGGGCATGAGCATGGATAGCAGTGAGTTGAGGAGTGCGTGGGTTAGGTTATTTTAGTTTAGACTAGGAATAATCCTCGGCACAACATCGAACGGCCTGTTCTGTGCTGTACTTTTCTCTGTTCTAAGCACTGTTTTCCACAACAAAAGCACTTTCAACAGTCAAACCAGTTTATTAGCCAAGTAATTGCTTCCAAACGGGAAATGAAATCAGGGAATGTGCTAGAGTAAGATCTGCCTGCTCAGAATGGTGGTGAGGTGGGGGGTAATTCAATCGCAATTTAATTTCTGTCAATTTGAGGTGATGCCTTTGCCCCTGGGTGTGCTAACTCAGCTCTCCTCTCAATGAACAACATGCCTGAGCATTCTCTTTCAATACTTTTTATACTGAGTTCGGCAAATACTGTTTTGATGTTATGAGAGTTTTTGACCCAACCACCCTTTCAGGCAGTTAATTCCAGATTCCCAACACCCTTTGAGTGAACATACGCAGGACACAAAGCCTTAGCAGCAACATAATCATTGAAGTTGCATTGAATGAAAATAATAATGATCAAATTGATTTTAAAAAAAGGTTAAAATAGTGGAAAGAAAGCATGAGCATTCTGATGCATTCTTAACCCTTAACCCCCTCCATGACTGAAACACTACAAATAAGGTATTTCCCTATTCTATCTTCAAGGACAGAAAACACAAATACCTTAGAACTGTTCAGCTACATGTGATTGATGCCACTGGGTTTGAAAGACCAAGGAAGAGAAGCACGGGGCTGAATTTAATGCCTTTCTCACTGGTGAGCCTGATGGTGGAGTCAGGGATTTGTTAAGTCCAGCATGTGGACTGTAGCCCTTCTGCCTCCCCCTGTCCCCACTGCAATTATACCAGTCAACTGAGGTCCTTCAGGGGCAATTGCAGATTCTGAGACACTTTATAGCCTCATGTTCTTAATATTGAATTCCTCAACTTTTCTTTAGATTAGATTAGGTTGCATTGAAGATAGAATTGAAACAGGCCCTTCGGCCCAACAATGTGCAAACTCCACACAGACAGTCACTGAGGTGGGAATTGAACCCGGGCCCCTGGTGCTGTGAGGTAGCAGTGCTAACCACTGAGTCACCGTGCCACCCAACATCACAGCACATCTTCTGTATTCCATTTTCCCCATTTTGCGTACTCTCCCCTGACCGTGTCTTGATTGTGGAGAAAGTGAAGACTGCAGACACTGGAGAGACAGAATCAAAAAGTGGCACAGGAAAAGCACAGCATATCAGGCAACATCTGAGAAGCAGGAAAGTTGATGTTTCAGGCATAAGCCCTTCATCAGATTTGTGTCTTATTGGCTTTGCTCTTAGCAGAGTGGACCAATTTCTCCTTTTCACAGCTAACATTTGGACCCATTTTACAATCTCTATCTCTCCTTTACCATCACTTACAATGCCTTTGCCTTTTGCTGTGGTAACCCTCACCAGCCGCTCCACTTACTCCTCCTATTTCCACCTCCGGCTCCCTTGTTAAAGCAGAAAAATCATTCCACAGCTCCTTTCAGTTCCAAGCAATTGGACTCGAAACATGATCTTGCTTCCCTCTCTCCACGGATGCTAACAGATATGCTGAGTTTCTCTAGCATTGTCTATTGTAATTGTAGCCCAATAGGTTTCATTGCTGGAGAGCTGGCGGCCTCTAAGTGCCTGGCAGCTCTTGGAGATGGACCTCCTGCACCTGAGGCACAGAGTTGACAACCCATTAACAGCCAACAGGCCATAAAATGGCTGCAGGGCTAGAAGGACTGTCCCTGCTAGCTATGGGGTCTCTGCATATTTCAGCCCTAATCTATTTCTCTTCCTACACAGGCTGCCTGATCTGCTGACGATTTCCAACATTCTGTTTTTAGTTGCGATGGCCAGTGGTCACAGTATCTTGCTTCTGCATTGTTGTTGTGGTATTGTTACCAAATGAAAGGCTCTTGAAAATAAGACATTTTAGCAAATGTTACTTTCGACAGAACAGGGGATAGATCGAAACTCAAACTAATTGCAAAATAGTCAGGGCTAAGAGAATCAGAAATAAAATGCAGAAAATGCTGAGAACGGGCATTAAGGCTGGCAGTGTTTGATAGTTCAACATGCCAGGTGCAGACTCTTGTTTAATCTGTGCTTCGTTAGCAAAACCTTGGAGATGAACCGAGAGGCACACAGCTCTGTGATAAATGACCTTGCACACACTAAGCATTGGAATTAGTTCAGGATCAGCCCTTAGGAGAATTGGGATCTCTGGCCATTCATCACCAAGCTGAGGAGAGAGGCAGCCAGCACTTCAAACCTGGAGATGGGACACTTCAGACACTCCTTTCACAGAGTCAATGTGCCATACATCAGCAAGCTTGTCAATGTCTATGAAACAGACGTGAGGTTGCTGAAATCAGATACCAAGGGGAGGTAGCAGGATCATTGCTATCAAGGAGTATTGTGGCTCCATGGTTAGCACTGCTGCCTCACAGCACCAGGGACCCGGGTTTGATTCCATCCTCAGGTGACTGTCTCTGTGGAATTTGCACATTCTCCTCATGTCTGCATGGATTTCCTCCTGGTGCTCCGGTTTCCTCCCACAGTCCAAAGTTGCGCAGGTTAGGTGAATTGGCCATGCTAAATTGCCCGCAGTGTTCAGGAATGTGTGGGTTAGCTGCATTAGTCAGAGGTAAATGTTGAAGGAATGGGTTTGGGTAGGAGGGTTGGCATAGACTTGTTGGGCCAAATGGCCCGTTTCCACACTGTAGTGGTTCGATGATAATTTTAAGTGTAAATCCAAAAAAATTATGTGCCAATCCATTCAGTGAGGAAGCTGCTGGCTTGATATAGGCAACTTTGCATTATTGCTGATTAACAAGCTCAGGCAGGGATAATCATTCGCTGCTTGCATTGTTCTAGCAGCTTCTAAAGAAAGTCTAGATTCCAGCTTGTGCCTCTCTTGTCTACTCAGATGTCCCTTTAGGCACAATTCTTCTCCCCCCCCCATTCTGTTTCTTTGCTTGATGTGTCTTTGCCTGTGTTTTGTCTTTTCAGAGTCTGCGTGGCCTGTGTTTGACCTAAAAAAAAGTGACTGAATGCCCAGATTTGTGCTTTCATTGCCTGAGGTTTCTCAAGTCACTGACTCGGTCAGTCAGAGGATATAGGTGGCTATCATGGTTTCTCCACTTTAACTGGAACAGAATGGTCTTCTGCCTCTCTGAGACCGGACTATTTCCTCTCAATAAAACAACTATGCTATAACTACAGGTCTCTGTGGATCACATCATTATATTGACTAGAAAAACAAATCACTGTTTCTTAACTGCAATGAACTCAGGCTGTGGAGGACAGCCAACGTCAATCACAAATTTATACTCAACAAATAAAATCTGTGGATGCTGGAAATCAGAAACTAGAACAATCATTGCTGGAAAAACTCAGCAGGTCTGCTCGCATCTGTGCAGGGAATGGCAGAGTTCACGTTTTGGGTCCAGTGACCCATCTTCAGAATATTAACACTATTTTGTGTACTGGCCGAACATTTTCTCATCATTCTGCAGGAAGATCTTGATGTTCACATTTATAGATATATTTAAACAACCTGCCCCCATTGAGTTATGACAAACCCTTGGAGAAGGTAGGATTTGAACCCAGGCATCTTAGCTCAGAGGGAGGGGCACTATCACTCTGCCTCAAGAGCCCCAAATACTCTGATTTATAAGCT
This sequence comes from Hemiscyllium ocellatum, assembly GCF_020745735.1. NCBI lineage: Eukaryota > Metazoa > Chordata > Chondrichthyes > Orectolobiformes > Hemiscylliidae > Hemiscyllium > Hemiscyllium ocellatum. The sequence continues at coordinate 106,177,937 of NC_083406.1, forward strand.
TGCAAAGAAATGTAATATGGCACTTCTACGTGTTAGAAATCTCTTTGATTCAGAAAAGTTAGACAAGCTGGCCCATAACCATTGAGATATGGAAGGATGAAAGGTGATACTATTAATGATGGGAGTTGACAGGTTAAGTGCTAAGAGGTTATGTCAATTTGTGTGAGAGACTGCCTACGTGGATGGGATAAGTATGGAGGGATAAGAACCAAACGCAGGCAAATATGACTAGATTAATTGTGAAAACTGGACAGCATGGACAGGTTGGGACGAAGGGCTTGTTTCCATGCTGCAAACCTCTATGATTCCAAGTCTCTATGACTGTAATTGGGGGGGGGGGGCACACCTTAAAAAAAAAGCCTCCCTTTTAAGACAGAAATGAAAAGATTTTTTTCTCGTGGAATCTTGTTGACCTGTGGAATTCTCTTCCCAAGAGGTTGGGTCATTGGTTATTTTAAAGACTGAGTGAGATTCTGGATTCATAAGGGAGTTGCAGGCTATAAAGATTAAACTGGAAAGCTGAGCTGAGGTCAAAATCAGCACAGCCATGATTTCATCAAACAGTGGCGCAAAGGGCCAAATAGACTACTTCTGCTCTGTACACTTGCGGCCTTGTATGTTTTCAGTTTTATTGCAGCGTATAAAAACTGTAACCTATATTTCACTCTATTTGAGGGTCCAGACATCTAATTTGTGGAAGGTGCTTGACATCTTGAGAGACAGTGACATTATGTTAGAGCAGAGAAAATGCCAAAATTTTTCAGGGATGATATACACTCTAGAGAGGTGGAGACTTTCTAATTAAGATAAAGCATTGGCTGCAAAGGAATGTTAACACAGGCAGCTTCATCCTCAGTGTTCAAAGTCAGTATGTTGGTAGGGAATCAGTCACTTTCAGCTTGAGAAACTAATGGATCTATTTTCCTCCATTTAGTAATGCAGAAAATTACGTAATACATGAGGAAAATATGCAGCAAACTAGAGACAGCCAGAGTAAAGTAAGCAAACTGCTTTGTCTTTGGACAATACACTTAAACTTACGTGTGCATTCTTTTTTCTATATTAAGTGAACAGCTGAGCTCAGCCCTAGTTCTACATAATAAAGTGTTTAATGCATTCATCACACAGTGAGAGCAACATATGCAAAGCAGCAAAATCAAGGCCATCTGTGACACCACAGAAAAAGCTTTCATGCATACGGTATGCAAAATATACTTCCGGGAAACTGCTGTACAATTAGATATTGACATTACTTTGCTGCACCACAACAGCAGAAGGTTCAGGACATCTTGTGTGCAACACACTCTCATTTTAATTTTCCTTTCAGCTGCTGTTTCGTCCAGCATGTGAATTGCATCTTCACTCAGGAATTCTAAAAGCTGCATACTGCAGGGGGACAATAGGTTTAAAAAATACTCAAATGCTTATGTAAGTCCAGCAAACTTTGAATGCTACACCATGCAGATTCTCCCCAGCATTCTGTATATTATAAGGAATAATGAAATTTAGTACAGTATATGCAATTCTACTGACTCATATAAACAGCATTTACCTGTTGAGCTGTTTAGGACTGGTCAAAAAGTGTGGTGCTGGAAATGCACAGCAGGTCAGGCAGCATCCGAGGAGCAGGAGAATCAACATTTTGGGCATAAGCTTTTCACCAGGCCTTATGCCTGAAACGTCGATTCTCCTGCTCCTGAATTCATTAAAAATCTGGAATTTTAGAGTGTAGTGATGACCATAAAATTGCTGTCAATTGTCAGCAAAGACCCATCTGGTTCACCAGTGTCCTTTAGTGATGGAGATTGTAGTCCTTACCTCGTCTGACCTAAACGTGACTTTACTACCAAGGCAATGTGGTTGACTCTAATCTGCCCTCTGAACAATAAATGCTGGCCTAACCAGTGATGCCCATGAATGTTTTTTTCTAAATGACTTAGATAAGGGGAGTGAAAGCATGTCAACTAAATTTGTACACGTCACAATGAAGAATAGGAATACACATTGTGAACAGGGCATTAGGAAAGTTGCAGACCAACATGAGTGACAGCAAAAATCTGGCAGTGCACTTATAATGTGAGAAAATGTGAAATTGTTCACTTTGGCAGGCAGACAGGAAGAAAGTAGAGCACTATTTCAATGGAGAATGACTGCAGAGGGATCTAGATGTGCTACTTTATGAGTCACAAAACATTAGTCTGCAGGTACAGCAAATAAGTATCAGGCAAAGGGAATGTTATTCTTATTCATCAGAGGTTGAACATAAACTTAAGGATATTATGTTTCAATTTCACAGAGTATTGTTGAAATTACACCTCAAATTCTGTGTGCAAATTTGGCTTTTTTTGTTATGGAATGATATAAGTTGACAATGATTCACAGGGCATTTCCTGGATTGACACCTGGAATTAGCAGGTTGTCTTATGGGTTTTTTTTCCACCGGAGAAGAGTGAGGATGACTTGATTGATGTATTTAAGATGCTGAATAGACTTGACAAGGGGGACACAGAAACTATGTTTCGACTTGTGAGCACGTCCAGAACTAAATGGCACTGTATAAAAATTAGAGGTAACCCTTTCAGAACAGTGCTAAGGGGGTATTTATTTTCTCTTCTGAAAAGATTGTGTGACTTTGAAACTCTCTGTCTCAGAAGATGTTGGAGGCAGGTCACTGAATATTTTTAAAGCATAGATAGACAGATTCTTGTCAGGTAGGGGAATCAAGTGTCATTTGGAGTAAATGGAAATGTGAAATTTGAAACATAAATAGATCAGCCATGATCTTCGTGAATGCAGTTCAAGGGCTGAATGGCCTATTTCTGTTCCTAATTTGTATATTAGTATTGATTGATAAAATTTCCAGTAATTAGAGGGTAAAAGGAATATGACATTGTTGCGTTATGTAGTGTCAGCAACCTAAATTACTCATGCCTTCAACTAATTTCCTGGGTGTAGCCATTATTTGAAAAAAAAATACTAATAAGACAATCGAAGCATAAACCTCAACTGAGTTTTTGACAAACTGTGGTGCCTATATGTGCACTCTGTATTGTAAGTTCACTGATGAGTTAGACAATGACAAGATTACCTCCCCATTTCGGCTGTATATTGACTCTTTGATAAGGTTCTCAAATGCAATTTGTTTTACACACTGCCACTGAATGTAATTGTTATAGCTTCAATTCATGATTAATCAGGCTCTCCACATCACTTCCAGTTATTCATACAGACACTTTTAGAACATAGAACATAGAACATAGAAAAATACAGCGCAGTACAGGCCCTTCGGCCCTCGATGTTGCGCCGACCGAAGCTACCTAACCTACACTAGCCCAATAACCTCCATATGCTTGTCCAATGCCCGCTTAAATGACCATAAAAAGGGAGAGTCCACCACTGCTACAGGCAGGGCATTCCATGAACTCACAACCCGCTGAGTAAAAAAATCTACCCCTAACATCTGTCCTATACCTACCACCCCTTAATTTAAAGCTGTGTCCCCTAGTAACAGCTGACTTCATTAGCGGAAAAAGGTTCTCACTGTCAACCCTATCTAAACCCCTAATCATCTTGTACACCTCTATCAAATTTCCTCTAAATCTTCTTTTCTCCAATGAGAACAGCCCCAAGTGCCTCAGCCTTTCCTCATACGATCTTCCTACCATGCCAGGCAACATCCTGGTAAACCTCCTCTGCACTCGTTCCAATGCCTCCACATCCTTCCTATAGTATGGCGACCAAAACTGCACACAATACTCCAGATGAGGCCGCACCAGAGTCTTATACAACAGCAACATGACCTCAGGACTCCGGAACTCAATTCCTCTACCAATAAAGCCCAGTACACCATATGCCTTCTTCACAGCACTATTTACCTGGGTGGCAACTTTCAGAGATCTGTGTACATGGACACCAAGATCCCTCTGCTCATCCACACTACCAAGTAGTCTACCATTAGCCCAGTAATCCATCTTCTTGTTACTCCTACCAAAGTGAATGACTTCACACTTAGCTACATTGAACTCCATAATTATTTTAATTTATACAAAAGTTGCAGAATTTCCTTTCCTTAATGCAAACTAAGTTGCATTTCTCGATATTGAAATTCATTCACACTCGCTTGCTCAACTCCCCAGTAATGTCCTATAGACCAGCCTTTTCATGAAGAAGTCTTAGCTTTTCACCATCTTCAAATCTCCAAAGTATGCTTGTGCTTCCTCGCCCTTGATCATCCATGAAGATATTTCATAAAACCAAAACCATCTGAGTGACCACAAAGGAAAGTTTGTATGGAATGTACTTTGTGGGTAATGCTGCAGAAATATGTATTCTACAATAACATTCCCTCAGCCCTCTATCACATGGGTTCTAGTCATACCATTTCTGCCTTTAACCAACGTGCACATGTAGTTTCTGGTGGTTACCTGGCTCTGCGGTCTGCTTGACAGACAATGATCTAATCGCTGCGTGTGTCTGCCCTTGTTGATCCTGACTCTATCCTGCTCTGCAATTAGTTACACTGTCAATTTCTGCAGAACTCTCCAGTTAGTTACATGATGAGCATGCCTTAGGAAACTTTCAAATTATTACAACATTCATTCCCACGTGGCAGCGAGATGTGCTCATTCTGCTCCCATAGTAACACATTGCACAGGGGAACTGGGAACTCATGGGAACTGTAATAACTGAAGCAGCACATTCTTTCTGTTTTGAGCTCATGTGTTAATCTGAAAGTGTCTCAGAGAAGCTTGGTGGCAGAATTTGTAGGTGTGAGTTGCTGGCACTGTCCTACATTAATGTGATAAAAAGAACATTTTTTATTTAAAGTAAGCTGCTCATAATTCTCTCACTATCCCTCACAACACTACATTGATCGTTCATTGTCTAATGGTTGTCTGAATGAGCAGAGACAATTCTGCCTTACTGTCTTCTGAACTGAGTTGCAGCAATCAGTAAACACCTATTTTTTTTAAATTTGTCTCCACTTGTACAAATCATAATTCTAATCACCATCCGTCTGAGCTCAATTAAGATGTATTAAATTAGCTGGGCTTGAATGTATCAAGTATTTTTTGGTGGCATCAATTTGTTGAGTATGCTGTTGAGACATATGGTTGACATGTCACTTTGGGTTATTTTCTGAACATATGGCTTGTGGAATGAAATGAGTAAGTGGAGGGATTGTACTTTTAGACATTAACAAAGTTCCCCCAATGTCATATGTCCAAAGGCGAAAGAGCAGAAGTTTGACTTTAGTGGTCAAATAGATCAACTGGCCGTTAAACTCCATGGCTGGCCTCCAGTTCTACTGGTTCCAGTATAACTTCAAGCTATGTAACAACCCACTTCGCGCCAACCCTGAGATAATCCAAATTGAGTACAATCTGAGTGAGAAGGATCTTTGAGTCACAATCCCCAGTTGATCATTGGCTTGGACTTCTTGTAGGAGCCTTGCTCACTCGATTGCAGATAACTGAGCTGACACAGGAAGATTGACTCATGGCAATTCTTCTGTATGTCCTCTATTTCTTGAACATGGCACATGATAGACTGATATATTTTAATGTAAATCAAATCTGAACACAAAAGTGACTGATACATGCTGACCCGAAGATGGACTGTGGAAATCTGTTCGAACCACAAACCATTCAGCAAACACCCTGAAATATCTAAGTTACAAGGCAATATGATTTGAATTTATTGTCCAGAGAAAATGTATCTGACTGGGGAGGGAGCTACCGAAGAGAAAGAGTTGTAGCAAGACACAGTGCTGTTTGACACATGCCTCCATTGGGTATTCATTAGTTGGTGGGGGGAGAGGGTACCTTTTAAAATAAGTCAGGTGCCCAGCTCTCCCACATTCCCATGTGTTCACTCCTGTATTGTGGGGTGAGGATGTGGACAGGCACCAACATCAATAGTTGTCTGATATATGTGTATAAAAAATGAAGCATCAGTTTACCTATTTAAAAGCATCTGAGCAATCCTTTTTATGGATAAAAATGTTTTAAAGATACTGGGAAGGAAGGTGGAGGGTGTTTTTTTGGCCAAAGGGAATGTCCTTCCCTTCCTGCAGAAGAAAATACACACCCACTTCATTCCTATTTACATGGTCTTTGAAATCAACAATTTCTTTTACCAAACCCCTGAGTTCCTCCCCCCACCCGCCCCACAGGTCACATTCTCAAATTCTTTCTGATGGTAAAACTTCTACCCAAACATCTCTATGCTCATGGCACACCAACCACACCAAGACCTGGATTTGGGATCCAGGGGACAACTTATGTAGCCTCTCCATATTACCCACAGCAGCCACAACTGAAGGCTTGGGCACTGATGGGATTGGTGGAGCCAATCAGGTTGGCCAGCAGCTCCAGGAAGTGTGCCTTTTTGCATAAAACCATAAACAGCAGGTCTGGCAGCATTTGTGGAGAGAAATTGGTTAATGTTTTGGGTTCAGCGACCCTTCCTCAAAACTGATGGTAGCTGGGAAAGGGTTGTGTTTTATGCAGTAAGTAAGGGTGGAGGGAGGGAATAGGGAGTAAGCAATAAGTGGAGATAGAGCCCAAAAGAGAGAGAAGAACAATTGGACAGACAAGGGAATGGATAATGGTCAGCCCTGGGAGAATGAATAATTAGTGGCGAACAAAGGGTTGGGGCCTGGTGTGTCAGGGCTGTGGTAAGGTCATGGGAGAAGATGCCTCAAACCCTAAAATTGTTGAACTCGATATTGAGTCCAGAAGGCTGTCGAGTTCCCAAGCTGAAAATGAGGTGCTGTTCCTGGAGCTTTGTAGGAGCACTGTGGTAAGCCTGAGACAGAGATGTTGGCCAGGGAACATGGTGATGTGTTGAAGTGTGACTCAGGAGTGTGACTTCTTCCCAGGGGAGATCTCACTCTAATTTGGACACCTACAGGTTCAACTTGTTCCTCAGTCATCGGCTGGCTGTTAACTTTCTTCCTGGGGATAGTCCTCATTCTTTCCTCTCCCTCACGATCTGGTAAAATCCAACTCACCATGTCTGCTTTACTGTTGGTTACGTGATTCAATCTTGGAGAATATGGTGTGTGCTGGCAAATGCCAAGTGATAGCTGGACTACTCCTTCTGGGTTAACTAGCAAAATTATAGATAATAAAGTGGGCAGCATGGTGGCTCAGTGATTAGCACTGCTGCCTCACAGCATCAGTGACCTGGGTTCGATTCCCACCTCGGATTACTGTCTTTGTGGAGTTTGCACATTCTCCCCATGTCTGCATGGGTTTCCTCCCACATCCAAAGATGTGCAGGTTAGGTGAATTGCCCAAGCTAAATTGCCCATAGTGTAGATTATTAGTTGGGTAAATATAGGGTAGGGGAATTGATCTGATTAGATTACTTACAGTGTGGAAACAGGCCCTTCGGACCAACAAGTCCACACTGACCCGCCACCCACCCATACCCCTAACCTAACACCACGGGCAATTTAGCATGGCCAATTCACCTGATCCGCACATCTTTGGACTGTGGGAGGAAACCGGAGCACCCAGAGGAAACCCACGCAGACACGGGGAGAACGTGCAAACTCCACACAGTCTGTCGCCTGAGTCGGGAAATGAACCCGGGTCTCAGGCGCTGTGAGGCAGCAGTGCTAACCACTGTGCCACCGTGCCGCCCATCTGGGTGGGTTACTCTTCGGAGGGTCAATGTGGACTTGTCGGGCCAAAGGACCTGTTTCCACACTGTAGGGATTCTAAAGTAAGCATTCATCAATGGTAAAAGCGAAATACTATGGATGTTGGATACCTGTCAAAAAGACAGAGAATGTTCAAGAAACTCAGTATTTCTGGCATTATCTGTGGAGAAAGAAACAGAGTTAACATTTCAAGCCAGATATAACTGATGCAGTTAAAAATCAAACAACACCAGGTTATAGTCTAACAGGTTTATGTGGAATCACTAGCTTTCGGATCACCCCGCTTTCATCAGGTTGCTTTGTGATTTTTAACTTTGTCCAACCCCAGTCCAATGCCTGCACCTCCAAGTCATGACTGATGCAGCCAGACCTGCTGAGCTTTTGTAGCATTCTCTGGATCCATTTAGGCTGTTTCTTTGAAAAAAAAACAGCAAAAGGAATTCTGGTAAATACTTCATCCAACTATTGAGCATAAGTATGTAGTGGCTAGTGGTTTCATCCCCGTTAAGATGGTATTGTAGGTATTTTTTGACTCTATGATAAAGCAATCATGAAGCCCAATGATCAAGTGAGGACATTTAGAGTCCATCCTGTTGCATATTATTTTGTTGTGAAGCTTTTGGATTGTGACTGCGAAACAATGTAGCAGCCACCTTTGGTTGTACTTCTAGCGAATCAGCAGCTTTTCACACTCATCCGTCAAATTCATAGGAAAGTCCTGCTGCCCACCCGGATAATTCAGCACAAGCTGAGGCTTCCACCTGGGGACTTCATTGCTGCTCCCTCTGCATTGGCAGCCACCTGTAGCTTCACATCCCAACGTTCAGCGGCAGCTGCAGCAAAGCTCCTCCAGTGATCAGGGATGGAGCGGCACCAGCAAGGCGACATCTGCAGCCGAACCTGGGCTCATAACCCAATAGCAGCCTGGCCTGGCAGTGGAGCCAGAGACTCTTGGTTGCGGGCGAGTGTGGGTTCAACGGCGAAGAGATGGTAATTAAAGTGGGGTGACTCCTAAATTGGTGGGCGAAAGTGAGGACTGCAGATGCTGGAAATCAAAGTCTAGATTAGGTGGTGCTGGAAAAGCACTGCTGGTCAGGCAGCATCCGAGGGGCAGGAAAATCAATGTTTCAGGCAAAAGGCCTTTGTCAGATCTCCCTTGATGGACTGGGGCAGAAAGACTGACATTGTGAACTTGTTACTTCTTTATTTTTCTAATGTATTCATATGGATTATTTACTATTTTACTTTCCTAATTTTTCCTAAGAATTTGATCTTAAGTATTTATACCTCAGTACCTTCATAACTAAGATGGTGCTGTAATGTGGTGACTGTGAACTTGCCACTGTATTCATTTGAGTACACGTGACAATAAAGCCAGTTCAATTCAATTCAATCCTCTATACCCGTCATTCCATCAACTATGACTCACTGTACTCTTCCTTCACATGACCATTTGTGACAGACCTTCAACTAGCAGGGTCACTTCACTGTTGCTGAGACAAAATGTTTCCTGAGAGAGTAACTTCATCATACAGATACCAATGATTCAAGAAGAAAGCTCACCATCACCTCCTCAAAGACAACTATAAATGGCAACAAATGCTGGGCTGCTGGCAAAGCCCTTACAGAATCTTAGACTTCAAACAGCTCTGAAGGAATAGGGTGTAGGTTTGCTTGCTGAGCTGTGGGTTTGATTTCATTACCTGGCTGGGTAACATCACCAGTGGTGACCTCCCAGTGAAGTGAAGCTGCTGTCTCCTTCTTTCTATTTATATCTTTCTCCTGGATGGGTTTCCTGGGGTTTATGGTAATGTCATTTTCTGTTCATTTTCTGAGGGGTTGATAGATGGCATCTCGATCTATGCGTTTGTTTATGGCGTTGTGGTTGGAGTGCCAGGCCTCTAGGAATTCTCTAGCATGTCTTTGCTTAGCCTGTCACAGGATAAATGTGTTGTCCCAGTCGAAATGGTGTTTTTTTTCTTCCATGTGTAGGGCTACGAAGGAGTGGGGGTTGTGTCTTTTTGTGGCTAGCTGGTGTTCGTGTATCCTGGTGGCTAACTTTCTTCCTGTTTGTCCTACGTAGTGTTTGTGGCAGTTCTTGCATGGAATTTTATAGATGACGTTGGTCTTGTCCATTGGTTGTACGAGGTCTTTTAAGTTTGTTAGTTTTTGTTTGAGAGTGTTGGTGGGTTTGTGTGCTACTAGGATTTTGAGGGGTCTTAGTAGTCTGGCTGTCATTTCTGAAACTTCTTTGATGTATGGTAAGGTGGTTAGGGTTTCTGGCTGTGTTTGGTCTGCTTGTCATGGTTTGTTCTTGAGGAATCTGCGCATTGTATTATTTGAGCATCCGTTCTTCTTGAATACATTGTATAGGTGGTTCTCCTCTGTTTTCCGAAGTTCGTCTGTGCTGCACTGTGTGGTGGCTCGTTGGACTAGTGTTCTGATACAGCTTCGTTTGTGTGTGTTGGGATGGTTGCTGGTGTAGTTGAGTATTTGGTCAGTGTTTGTCAGTTTTCTGTATACGCAGGTTTGCAGTTCTCCATTGTCCTTTCTTTCGACTGTGACGTCCAGGAATGCGAGTTTGTTGGCAGCTCTGAAGGAAGCTGTTTGATCTGTTCAATCTCTGTAAGAGGAACATTGCTAGTCATATTTCCTTACAGGTTTGTTCTCTTCAGATAATTATTCAGTAGTCTTCCGAGAGCCATGATTGAATTTACCTCCATCATATTTTCAGCCAGCCCCTTCCAGAGTTTAGTCACTCACTGTGTAAAATAGTTTGTTGTCGTTTGCTGATGCTCTGCTCCTCATTCACCTCAAGTGAGTGATCTCTGGTTCTGGGTTCTTCCCTCAGTGGGAATAGTTTCTCCCTGTCTACTTTGTCCAGAATTTTGAAAGCTTCTAACAAATTTCTCTCAGTCTTCCCTTATTCAAGGTGAACAGTCCCAGCTTCATCAGCCTCCTCACATAATTGAAGTTACTTATCCTTAGTACAATTCTCTTGAATGTTTTTTTTCAATATTCATTATTGGTTTTCCATCCTAATCCTGAGAATTAATTAAGAAAGCTCCCCTATAGTCCTTCCCAGGAGGCCGGGAACTTGCATGTGCTTCCTGCTGAAAACAAAACGTTGTGCAGACCTATTTCTCAGATCATTCCTTCATTCCTTTTCTCCAACTTCTCATCAACTGCTTACAATCTATCTATTCCTCACCAAATGGCTAAGAGTTTTTACTGCGTTAAAGGTACTGTGTGAATGCATATTGTTGGTGATGGTTCATTTACTCAAGGATCAGCTCACTGAGCAGTCAGCCATCTTTGTCTGACTATCTCAAACTCTCACACATGGAGAACAGCGTGAAATAAAGCAGAGAGACTTGTTAACGAAGAAACTGCAAAAAAAATGTTACTACGACTAGTTCATGTTGCAAGTGAAAAGTTCATTTTGTTTGACTGCGAACATTTTTGGCTAATTATGCAACACATTCTGAATTCATGCAAAGTGGTTTTGGCTTTGCATTGATGCAAACTGTCTAGTGTTACTTGGCTGTGAATTCACGCGAATAAATTTACGCAAACTGTATGAGACCAGCTCCCGGAAATCGTTGCACATGGCTTTACCTCCAACATAGATGCAGCTGGTGGTACCCAACTTTAAAACCAATCTCTTGGGCACTTTTTTTTTAACCTGTTCAGTGTTCGCTGATTTCTTCAGTTGGACAGCTAGTAATGAGAACTTTGTTTGTTTCTGTTCATTGCTGGGTAGATGGGCTTCCAGGAGTAGCAGCCTCACACTAGCAGCCATCATGAGAGTATACACAGAGGAAACTATGAATCAAATTTGAAAGCAAGTACATTCCTGTCATCTGAACTGAACTGTGGGTGACAAAATCAACAGCAACCGGGTGAGGCTCGATCAGAAATTGAGAAGCAATGTCTGTTCAGCTTCATCAGTTTCAAGTGGAATATTTGCAGCCTGCATAAAACATGCGGTGTGGAAGGTCACAGAGCAATCTCTCTGCTGAAGGAGAAAGGCAAAAGTCGTCTGAGTTACTGATTATACAACCCACAAGCAAATACCTCTGTGGGCGGCATGAGGGAACAAGCCTTTGGCAACAAGACGAAGTTGCTGCCTACTGGAGTGATTGCACACGAAGCCGAAAGCATTTTATGAAAGTTTTATTCACACCTATAAATAGCAAACAACAATTAACAAACCACATTTAATCATATCAAAAGGAGCTCATCATTATTCTCGATATATGATTTTAACTCCTCAAAATTATTAGCCATGCATTAAGCCTCTGAGCTGCTGGTATTGTGCATAGAATTTCAACGAGGATCTGTGACATATAATTAAAGATCTTTTCTGATTTATCATTTTAATTAAAAATCTTTTGAAGCATTCAAATAGATTGCATTTATTTCCCAACCCAATATCTCACTGTTCTGTTATGGCTCAGACTACTGATCCTTGCAATTAGGTTTATAGCTTTTCTGCTCCAAAATACAGCGTCAAACTCTTTTAACCCTTCACTTTCTCTATGGCCTTACATTCATAAAAGTCTGTCATTGACATTTCTGAAACAATCAACTTCTGTAAATATTGCTAAAATGAATCCACTGTTGGATTCCCCTCATAGCAGTGTGAAACCTCTTAGTGATGGTGACAGCTTTACTCCATCAGAATATAGAATCTCGACAATGCAGAAAGAAGTGTTTAAGCCCATCAAGTCCACACTGAACCTCCAAATAGTATTCCACCCAGACTCAGCCCTATAATCCTGAGTTTCCCATGGCTAACCCACCTAGTCTGCATATCCCTGGACACCATGTGCAATTCAGCATGGCTAATCCACCTCACATGCACATCATTGTACCATGGGAGGGAAACTGGAGCACCCTGAGGAAACCTACTCAGACACAGGGAAAATGTGCAAACTCCACACAGAGTCGCCCGAGGCTGGAATCAAACCCCAGCTCCCTGGTGTTAAGAGGCAGCGGTGCTAACCATTGAGCCACCCTGTATCTGGAAGCAATATGTCCATCATCTTTGCCAACAATCCACTTTCAAACACCACAGCAAAAATATAACTGATTACTTACCTTACTGTTGTTGCAGGACCTTGCTGAAATAGCAGCCTCTTGGCTACGTAGGTCTACACAAGATTATCAGTAAAATAATTGGCCAAATTGCTTGCTTCTATGTTATATTTAAACAGTTAGACTCACCTTCCCAGCAATCCTTTGCTCCTCCCTCACACCTCTCGGCAAATATATGTCCTATGTTACTGTGAATCAAATGCTTTCAGTTTCGTGTGAGTTGTGATAATTTTTCTTACACGGAGCGAAGCCCATAGGATGTCTAGGCAGGCAATTTTGCAGGACCACTTTCTCAATTTGGAGTGTTTTTTTTAACTTCATAAACAGGCCTGCTCATAATTTTATAATGCGATCATCCTCATGGGAAAATTAGAGCCATTAATTCAATACAGCTGCTGGAATCGATTCAAGTCAGTGAAATGATTTTTGATCACTGAAATGCTTTTGCACCACAGAATCATAAAACGATTTCAGCAGAGGAAGGAGGCCATTTGGCCCATTGTGGTCAGGCTGGCTGTCTGCAAGAGTGAAACAGCTAGTTCCACTCCAGAGTCCATGCTCCGCAGCTCAGCAATTCTTTTTTCTCCAGGTATGTATCCATTTTTCTTTTGAAATCTTCTGCATTCTTAGTCAATCCAAAACCTAAACACTCGCTTTCTTCCCTCACCTCACCATTCAGTTCTCTTACCACGCACCTTATATTGCTGCCTTCTGGTTCTCAATCCTTCCACCCGCAGGTACAGTACTGACCTATCAATATTTGGGTGCAATGTGATGGTTGTGGTTCCTACACCCAACACTTCAACAGTACTTCATTGTTATAAAGCATTCTGAGGTTATGAAAAGTGCTATTTAAATGCAAGTCGCTTTGAAAGTCAGGTGAACCAGTTTGCAGCATGTCAAAGCCTTCTCCTTCACAGATTCAGCACCAACAAGAAAAGAAGGAGCAAGTTTGTTCATGAGTCAACAATAAGATTGCAAGTCACAAGCTCAGGCTCAGAACTTGGGAAGAAACTGGAAGAGGTCACAAATTAGCAGAGTGTACCTGCTTAGAAATAAAGATGATTGTATCCCTCTGTAACATCTAATCCCCATCTTTCTTTCTTCTATCAAAACCTTGTGCCATTGAACTGACAATCATAATTATTGCACTGAACATTCCTTCTTGCTCTCCACACAAACCTCCATGCTCTGCTTGTCCCTCTTGAAATTAAAATCTCACACTGTATCCCACTTAAATGCATGGTCTTTTTCACAATCTTGTATTTTTATTTCAAGTAACAGTTTTTTTTTAAACTCAAGCTGGTAGCTCTAATACTCTGGAATTCTTGATTTAGCTTGTGTTCTCTCCACATTCGTCTGTGGCAGTGCTTTGGACTTGATATCTCAAACACTCACCTTGGTTTCTCTTTTCTTTTAAAAAAAGGACTTCAATACAGTGGATTATATTTTCATGCCATCACTTTCTATCAGCAATTTTAATTGTCAACCATCTCTGAGGCAAGATGAGACAAATTTATTTTTTGCAGGACATTTGATGATCCAAAATGCACCCTCTGAATGGGTGGCGAAAGCCCCAGTAATTCAAAGGTGACATTCCAAACGACACTGGGAAAAATCTTGAAGGGGGTGATTCTACAGGGTTACATGGAAAGGGCTGTGCATGAGACAAAGAGCTGCAACAGATACCATGGGCTAAATGACCTCCCACTGCATTGCAAGATCCTATGCATTAGTAAAGTGCTTAGGTCCCACATATATCTAAACAACAGATGAAATATGCTTTCAATATGTAGAACTGTACTGTGATCACATATTATGTAGAAGATTTAGATTCTTATATTATTTATGCCAAAGTCATTGGTGTGTTGAAGCTCAAGGCATCATGATTTGTGCTTGGGCAATAAAAGTACCGTGTTTTATTGTATGCATCAAGTAAATGTGTGTCTTTGATTTGGTTGCTGCAGATTTACTCTTTAACCAATACACATCTTTTCATAGCTTGTACAATAAGTGCCCCTGAAGAATACAAGTCTATAGTTAACTTTTCACTGCTGCAAAGTTTTTGAGGCAAGGTATATTCCTGCAAAAGGGAAATGTAAGGTAAACAAAGCCCAGATGACAGCAGAGATGGAAATTATGATAAAGAAGAATAAATCTGGTTATGACAGATGTCCAGTAGAAAATACAATTGAGTCAGGATGAATATAAAACATTCAGAAGAAAGATGTTAAAGCAAATAAGAAACGAAAGGTTAGTGAGGGTGAAAACTGCTGAAGCACTGACAATAATTCTTTAATCTTCTTCAGATTTGAGGGGTCATGCTGCAGGACTGGATATTACAAGTGTAACATCCTTGTTCAAAAATAGTGCAAAAGTAAGCCTACCGACTATAGATGTGCCATTTTGATCTTGGTTGGAGAAACTTCCAGAAACAATCAATTGCTCTGTACAAAGTTAATATTCACTTGGAAAAAGATGCAGACTAAATGAAGAAAACCAACAAGGCATTCTGGAGGGAAACATGTGGCAAGCTAATTTGCTTAAAATATTTTTTTAAAAGGTAGGGTGGTTAGCACTCCAGCCTCACAGTGCCAGGGACCCGGGTTCGATTCCAGCCTTATGTTCGATTCCAGCCATATTCTCCCCTTGCCCTCATCCAGGTGCTTTGGTTTCCCCTCACAATCCAAAGATGTGCAGGTCAGGTGGATTGGCCATGCTAAATTGCCCATAGTGTTAGGAGCATTAGTCAGAAGGAAATAGTTCTGGGTGCGTTACTCTTTGGAGGGTTGGTGTGCACTTGTTGGGCCAAATGGCCTGTTTGCACACTGTAGAGAATCTAATCTAAAAAAAGAGTTCACGAGGGCAATGCAGTTGCCGTGTACATGAAATTCCAAGACATTTGATTTGTACCACACAACTCATTTGTGAACATAGTTATAGCTCATGGAATCAGAGGAACAGTACAGACCTGGACACAAATTGGCTAGGTCACTGGTTGATGGATGTTTTTCAGACTGGACGAAAATGAGTAGTGGAGTTACCCAGCGACATGTATGTGATGATCTAGAGTACAATTTCAATGTTTGCGTCTGATAAGAAACTTCGAAGCATTGCTTCCCAGTAATATTGTGTAGAAGTTCATAAGGACTAGACAAATTGGTAGAACGAGGATACAGGTGGCAGATGCAAGAAGCCCAATGCAAAGAAATGTGAGGTGATTCATTTTACTGGGAAAATGTGGAGAAACAATATAAAATAAAGGATACAATTCAAAAAGGGCTACAGATGCAGAGAGACCCGGATGTATATGTACATTAATCGGTAAAGATGACATGAGAGATTGAGAGCGCGATGGCTATAGCAATAAAGAGATTTCAGTACCTGAAGAATTGATACAATCTAATGAGGAGGGAAAAATTCCAAACAATGTAGTTTAGAGAAAACACCATTTGAGTGAACCATTTATGGCCTTCAAGGGGCTTGATATGGAAGAGTGTTTCGTCTTGTCTAGCACTAGGGTTTAAAAATAAGGAGATGCCCATTTAAGACAGAGATCAAGGCAATGTTTTTCCCGAATACTATTTAGAGTCTTTGGAATTCTTTTCATTAAGAGGTGATGGAAGCATATTCTTTGAATGTTTAAAGACAGAGGAAAAGACAAGGAAGGGCCATATACTATAAGGAGTAGATAACAATGCGGTGTATTCAGATTTAATGGTGGAGCAGGCTTAAGGACTGAGTGGCATAATCCTGCATCTAATTCATTTGTTATCTGTAGCACCATAGACTTAATTAACAGTGGTGCAAAGTACCACTGGTGCAAAGGAGGTTAAGTTAAACTTGTACTAAACACTCATTCAGCCTCAACTAGGGTATTGTGTTCAGTTCTGGGCTTTAGGAAATGCATTTGGAAAACTGTGAAGACATTACACAGAGTGAAGAAAAGATTCACAAGAATGATTTCAGGGATGAAGCAGCTCAGATCTTAAAATAGATTGGAGAAGTTAGAGCTATTTATATTTAGGAAATGATGGTTAACAGATTTGACAGAGATATTGAGATTCATGACTGGTTTTGATGGATAGGGAGAATCTGTTCCCACTTATGGAGGGATTGAGAATGGAAGAGTACCCACTTAACGTAATTTGGCCAAAGAGACAAACATAGCATAAGAAAAATATTTCTTCACATAACAAGTGGTGAAGATCTGGAATGTGTTGCCTAAGCCTGTGGTGGAGCCAGACTCAATTGATCTTTCGAAAAAAGAAGTAGACTGTTTTCTAGAAAGGAAGAATGAACACGGTTATGGAGTTGAAGGGAGAAGAATGGAAGTAAGTGAATTGCTGATTTAGACAGCCAGTGCAGAAACGATAGGCAAATGGGCTTCTTCTTTGCTGCAGTAATTCTATTTTGTAATCTTATGTAAACCAAACAACACAATGCTGGTAATACACTTGATAATACTTTTCTCCTCTCTCTTTAGCAACAACATAACAATAAGCACATTCCAATTGTTTCATAAGAGTTATGCAGAATGCCCTTTGGCCCAACTGATCCGTACAATTGATTTTTCTCCACATAGACTCATTGTCATAGAGATGGACAGCACAGAAACATACCCTCAGTCCAACTCATACTTGGCTGAACAGATATTCCAAATTAATGTGGTCCCATTTGCGCACATCCCTCAAAACCCTTGAGGCACTGGTTAACAAAGAAATAGTGTGAACTCCTGGTTTACATCTAATCTACTCAACTCATCTGCAATGATATGGGATTAAGTTCCAATTCTGACCACTCTTTGGTTTTCAGAAACCAGTCTGAGTCACAAATAATAAAAATAAATAATAAGAACACAACGCTGATATTCATTTGATCATACAATGGAAATGCGAATGAGTGTTGTTAGATGACCAGAACACACTAGAATCAAGTATGTAGCAAGCTGATCTATGGAACTCCTCCAGCAACACCAAGCAAGTTTGGTCTATTTGTGCAGACTATGAAAATATAAGTGTTTAGGTGTCTTTTGGGTGTTTAACTATTCTATTAACCTTTAACTGGACAAAGTCTTCTTCTGCCAGTTCCAATAACTGTCCCTGTTACACAGCTGCTGCTGTTAAACTGAACAGCCAATCTTTCTTACAATATGAGCATTAATTGATATCATAGCATTCGCAAAAGAAAATGGCCTGGTTAGGAGTTTTTTATTCAATACACCAAACAGCACCTCAATGCAAAGGTAAGCAACCCAAGGGTAATGAAACTATTTTAGCATAAAATCCTGTTCAGTCCTTTCAAACTAACCTCAGTGTAGATCAATAAAGACAAGACTTGAAAAACTTGGACTTATATTGCACTTTTCACTGCTCCTGGACATCCCACAGCACCTTACAACCAAGTGTAGTCATCACTGTGATATAGGAATCAAAGCAGCAACTTAATGCACAGTAAACTCCCACAAACAGCTGCACCATAACAACCAGATAATCTGCTTGTGTCATGGTGTTTGAAGGCTAAATATCTGCCTCTCCTCTTTGCAATTGTGCTATAGGGTCTTTTACATCCACCTGAAAAGGTCTCATTTCAATATCTCAATGAGAAGATGGCACATCTGAGAGTGAAAGCCTGTAATGTGGTAATAGGTTTTATTTTTGTGCTCTGGATTAGGAGTGGGACTTAACCTCAGAATTTTATAGCTTTAAATCAAAAATGCTACAAACTGAGCCCTGGTTAATGTATATAGCCAGTATGCCACACAAATTATATTTCACTTTATGTTACACAAGGGGTAATTTTGACTTTGGATCATCCAGATAATGTTTAATGGGTGCTCAATTTAATAGTGCATACTTTACACTCTTGTACAAGATCAAAGATCTCCCACCCCTACCATTGCTTTTGCTTTTGATCGCGATCGAATGAGGTTGGCTTTTCTCTAATTGTAACACAACTGAATAGCCTACTGCATTGTGCCAAATTTGAGGATCCTCTGTCAAGCAGGGACTTCAGGATATTCACACCCTGTTACAGTGGAGGAGCCATAATCAGCTTTAAATGTTTTGTAATTTATTCCACACTAAGATACTGTCATTTACAGAAAACATAGCGCAGAAAATGTGTTATTACCCTGATCAGCATAACTGGCACCCTGTGAAATCTCCCAGCTCTGCCTGTATGTGGTTCAGTCTCAGGGTTGTGTGATACAGTTTGCTGTCATCATTCCGTCTTTGAAACATTTTGCATATGACCTGTCCTGTCATCAGTCATAGGGCATACACCATCAACAAGTGTTGACAGAATAGGTGCTGCTCTTAGTTAACAAGATGGCTTTAGGTTAGATTCCCCACAGTATGTAAATAGGCCCTTTGGTCCAGCAAATCCACAGCGACCCTTTGAAGTGTAACCCACTCTTCCTTCTGACTAATGCACCTAACACTATGGCCAATTCACTTAACCGGCACATCTTTGGACTGTGGGAAGAAACCCATGCTGACACAGGGAGAATGTGCAATCTTGACACAGACAGTTGCCCGAGGCTGGAATCAAACCTGAGTCCCTGGTGCTGTGAGGCAGCAGTGCTCACCACTGAGCCACCGTATTGCATTATAACAGTGAATACAACTCCAGACTAGTCAGGTATAATAAAGAGCACTGCTCTAATGGGTGTGCAGGAACACAGACTTGGGAGTATACATAAATATGTCATTAGAAGAAACAGGTAGAGAGAGTTGTTAATAAAACATATAGCATCTAAACTTCATTAACAGGGCAGTAGAGTACAAGAACAACAAGATTATGCTGCATTTATATAAGATACTGGTTAAATCTCATCTAAAGTATGCATACAGATTTGGACACCACAATATAGGAAGAATGCGACCATGTTAGAGAAAGTCAGAAGATCATTATAAGAATAATACTAAGGATGAAACTCTTCAGTTACAATATCAATTAGAGAAATTGGGTTTGTTTCCCTCACAGAGGAAAAGGCTGAGGGGATCATAGATACAAGTTTTCAAACACAACAAGGCCGGTAGGGAGAAACTTCTCCAGATCATAAAAGAATCAGGGAACAGAAGGCACAACTGTAAACTGGCTCTACAACAACACAAATACAAAGTGAGGAAAACCCTTTTAACCCAGCGAGTGGTCAAGGTGGGGAATGCACTGCCTGAAAGCATGGTGGAAACCTTTTAGTTGAGGCACTAAAAGGTTATTGATGATTATCTAAATAAAAACAACAAGGAGATTTGTGGGAACCAGGCAGGAATTTGGCACAGTGTCAAAATGAACAGGATGTGTTTAATGCCATCCTTCTCGAACATAACAATTCTATGATCCTGTGTAAAATATTAGGATTCATGGCAGCTGTACAAAATACATTTACTCCCTAGGAATGCTAGCGATGAACTGACTGTATCTACCCATAGCAACTGGATGGGCGGAGGTCAATGTAATATGAGCATGCATTCCTTCAGAACTGTGACCCTAAAGATTCTGCATTTAAGTAGCATCACAACATTTCAAAGCGCTTCACAGCTAATGAAGTACTTCTGAAGTGAAGTCGCTGTCAATATAGGAAATGCCTCAACCAATTTATGTTATGAAAAAAACTACAGATAGTAACGTGACAATCACCACACAATCTGTTTTGTTGTAGGTTAAAGGCTAAATACGAGTCAGGGAAAACCCTTCATATAATTCTTCAAATGTGTCATGGATTCTTTTTCAGTCACCTGAGGGTATGTTGCTATCGTTCTCATGTGAAAGACAGCACCATCAAAACTCAACTTCACTATTTAACATGATGGGTGTTGAACTTGAGGCCTCTATGGGAAGGCACCTTGGTGATTGTATTAGCCTCTTCAACAACTAAATGAACTCTCTACTTCAAATGATGTGAACCCAAAAGTCAATGCTAATGCCATTCACTAATAATGAAAAGTGCAGCACAGAACCATATCCAGTTTAATGAGATTTTAATGAGAGAAACTGATCCTTATCTTATACATGTGTTAAAAGGTTATAATCAGCTCTAATAATTTCTTCAGTAAGTGTTTTCTTCCCTCTGCAAGCTTCTCACCTGTTATCTCCAGCTGCATTAATTCTTTCTGAGGTTCTCTCTAGGGCAGCATAGTAGCTCTGTGGTTAGTACTCCTGCCTGACAGTGCTCGGGACCTGGGTTTGATTCCAGCCTCAGGCAACTGTCTGTGTGGAGTTTACACATTCTCCTTGTGTCTATGCGGGTTTCATCCCATAGTCCAAAGATGTGCCAGTTAGATGGGTTGGCCATGCTAAATTGCCCGTATTTATCAAGGGATGTGTAGGCTAGGTGAATTAGCCATGGGAATTGCAGAGTAGAGGGGTGGGTCTAGGTGGGATGTTCTTTGGAGGGTTTGTGTTGTCTCAATGGGCTGAATGGCCTGCTTCCACAGTGTAAGGATTCTATTGCAGGTCTTCAAATATTGATTGTTCTTGTTCAAATAGCTATTTCCTTGCCTAAATAATGAGTGTTTGACTACGACTGCATTGAATCAGACCTGAAGATATTTAAGCAATAGTGTCGAGATTGTGACCAGGGGCAAAAACTGTGGCTGATTTTCCTGTTGCAACCTGGGAATACTGTAGTCACTTCCAACATCCTCCTCACACCATTCCAAAAAAAAGAGCTGAAGTTGGGAGGAATTCCGAGATTGAAAATGAGGCACAGCAGGGAAGTACCTTTAGTCTTTGTCTCTTTCATAAATTGACTCATGCAGTTTTTGATAGCGTTTATTTTTGCTAATGCCTGTTTTTGTATGTGTAGAAGTTGGATCAGCACATAGTGCAAATCAAGTACGTTATGAGGGCAATAGAAAGAATGTGCCTTTCTCTCCTTGCTCTGATGAGGTACAGAAAAAAGAATCCCTTCTGTAAGCTGCGACTCTGAGAGATCTGTACTATTCCACCTCCCCAAACATGGGAGCTGAGATGAAACAGTTTCTCTAAATTGTTCTACGATGTATTTTACTTGTAACTTCATGATGTATTGCAGATTTCAATGTAACGCATTAGTAGGTGAAACAAAAGCCTCTCCTAACAAGACAGATGCTAACAAGTTGGACTAGAGCCAGGCCCCAGTGAAGCTTGTGTGACGCTGCTGTGCGAATCTGCTGAAGGTGGTATGGGGCCAGCTCCTCCTGTGCAATGTGTGGCCTCAGGTTCTGCCCACTGGAGTGTTGAAAGCTGGATTCAATTAGAAAATACATTTTTGTTTCCAAACATCCTTTGCAATTCTGAATTTCTTCCATCAGTGCTCTGTCGGGTTGGGTGGGTCAGGACGGTGGTAGATCAATGTGATTGAGACAGAGGGTGAAAGAGGAGAAAGTTGGCAGACAACTTAATTCTGGCGATGGATTTTGGATCAGTAGACTACTTTAATTTTGAGCATTGTCTGATTCATGAATTTTGACCTGAAAACACATTGTGGAGACAGTTTTTTTGTGTTAGAAAGATAGTGACAGAGGTAAGCTATTGTACCTCTTAAACCTGTTTGCTCTTCCATTAGATCATGATCTATATTTTAACTCCATTTGAATTCAGTTATATTATAGCTTACAATCATTCGAGAAGACAGCCTTATCTTTAAGATATTGACATGGCACCGTGACTAACATTCAAGTATTAAGATATTTGTCTTGCCTTTGGTTGTTCTATCAATGTCATGGAGTCAGTGTAGCATTTTCAGTCAGTCAGTTATGTGTATATTACGCACAGTAACATCAGTAAGCTCGGATCCCAGACTATGTGTATAAGTGATCAGCACCACTGCTTCACAGCACCAGGGATCCAGGTTCAATTTCAGACTTCAGTGACTGTCTGTGTGGAGCTTGTACATTCTCCCTGTACCTGCATGGGTTTCAGTTGGGTCATTCGGTTTCCTCCCACAGTCCAAAGCTGTGTGGGTTAGATGGATTGGCCACACTAAATTGCCCATTACTGTCCAAGGATGTGCAGGCTTGGTGGATTAGCTATGATAAAGGTGGAGTCATCGGATTAGGGTGGGGGGCAGGGTCTAGGTGGGATGGTCTTTGGAGTGGCAGTTTAGACTCGATAGGCTGAATGGTTTCTTTCTCACTGCAGAGATTCTTTCATTCTATGTCTGAGATATTGTAGTGGATAAATAGTCAACATTACTACTAACCTTCAAGTCATCTATCTCAACAAGAATCTGTCTCTGAGTGATATATATACGTTACCTGGGCTAACATATGGAAAACCATAAGCATCAACAGGTTCCACAAACCATAGTATCCTTGCCTGACAAAAACATATCAATTCTTAACTTTGGCATTTTCAATTGATTAACCTCAAATTATTTTGGGAGCAAGTACTGGATTTTGATGACTTGCTGTGTGAATATATTTTCAAACACTCTTTCATGCAAACTGGGAAATTCCTGGGGAAAATTCTACCTGAAATTTCAGAAGGTCTGATATTATACATTATGGCAAACAAAACTAAAATAGGAACCCATTGTCAAAAGAATAGACAGAAATAGATGGAAAAATGATTGTTCCACTCAAGATTGACAGCTAGAAGTGTCAAAATCGAGAACTGATATGAACATGGGATAGAACAAGTTCATTAGAGTAAATAGCCCTTTCTTTTCCACACCTTTCATATTACAATTTTCTACAATATTTCCTTTGTGACACAATATCTGCCATTGACATTTCTTCACACACTCATATTCTCTCTAAGCCTTTTGTTTTTATTCCAAAATGGTTTCAACTCTCCACATTCCTCTCATCCTTTAAGAGACTTCTTAAAAGCTTCATTTTCTACCAAGCATAGTGTTACCTCTTCTGTCTTGTCCTAGTGTGCAATGTTTGCCTGTAAAGTGCCCTTGGGTGTTTTTGAAGCCTACAAAATACCGAGATGCCTGGATACAGTGGATACAGAGAAAATGTTTCCATTAGTAGGACACAGTAAGACCTGATAGCCTCAGAGTGAAAGAACAACCCTTTAGAACTGAAATGAGGAGGAATTCCTTCAGCCAATGGGTGGTGAATCTGTGGAACTCATTGCCACAGAAGGCTGTGAAGTCACAGAGATAGATAAGCTTTTGATTAGCAAGGGAATTGAGAGTTTTAAAAATTAATTTATGAGATGAGGTTGTCTCTGGCCATGCCAGCATTTATTACCCATCCCTAATTGCCCAGAGAGCAATTCATCAGTCAACCACATTGCTGTGGATCGGGAGTCATATATAGCCCAAACCAGGTAAGGATGGCCGTTTCCTTCCTGAAAAGACATCTAGGGAAGGAACCAGATGTGTTTTTTTCCTGAGTAACAACAATGAATTCATGGTCATCATTAGACTCGTAATTCCAGATTTTTATTGAATTCAAATTCAGCCATTTGCCATGACAGGAGTCGAACATGGGTCCACAGAACATTAACTGGGTCTCTGGATTAAAAGCCCAACCATAATACCACTAGGCTATCACCTCCCCTTTCAGGTACAGGAAGGAGCAGGAGAATAGGGTTGGGAAACATATCAGCCATGATTGAATGGCTTAATTCTGCTTCTATAATTAATGGTCTTTTCTTCATTAAAGAGTGTATATCAATGCAGGATACCACTAGTGTTAAAAAAAAAATAACTGTTGACAGTCTTTCTGTCATGGATTTTATCAGGGTGGGGGCCAGCTCCCTGCCTGTTTGAATGTCACAAGATCCACCATCAAGGGAGGATGGTGTGAGGTTCCACCCAATGCTTCTCCTTATTTTTGTTGAGGGCCACATTTTGTAGCAAATCTTGCCTCAGGGGTGGGCGCCAGCAAAATGCAATGTGCAATATTAGGAATTTCACTCTCACCACAATGATCAGCTGCGAAATACAAGCTAGCTCCTTTCCCACAGCAAGGGAAGAGAATAAAATAGTTTTGATCCAATATTCCTGCTAAGTTTTTATATTTTCATATGCCATTTCTACTTGCTGTCAAGAAGCTGGAAACTTTCCAAGGTAGAAATGCTTCCTAGAATCTAATGGTAAGTGGAGAGTTTTGTAGTAACCAACTGCTGAATTCTTGGTTTGAAGTTCAGCTCTACTGGAGGTGAAGAAAGTGAATAGTAAGTTGGAACAACTGTCCCAATACAAAACCACACACTTAGCTTTATGATTCGCAATGAAGTTTCTCCCGCTGTGCCCTTCAATTACACTTTCTTGCCTACTGTCACCAAATGAAGGGTAAAATAATTACAGCTGCACTGATTCTCAGCTCAGTCAATACAGGTTGGGTGCAAATAGAGGACAAGGGGTACATAGTAAGCTGGCTAAATCCCACAAAGGAATGAGCACTGGGCTGCAAATATTACACCGCTGGGTTTTTAAAAATGGGTACAGTTGCTTTCGACTGTAGAAAATCTCTAAAGTCATGGCTTAATATCACCCATTAGACTCAGTGCAGGTTTTTCCTCTTTGCATCCAGCTACATCTCTTCGATGAGACAGCCAATCTCCCCTTTAGTCTTGGGTAATGCTCAAATCAGCTTGAAAATAACAGAGGGCTGCCTCAACATCCCACAGGCTATTAATGAAACCATTGAAATGTTTTTTTTCTCCTAGCCTGACAGCTCAACACTCACTCATTACTTCAAGTTACTGCTTGAAGGCCTATAAGAGGTTGTTCTGTAATATTTGTAACCTTTCTGCTCATAAGCATTGTTGTACCCTTGGGGCCAATACATTAATTACACATATATTTCTATTTTCTTGTTAAGGGAAGGGAATCAAGAGTTATTAGTGGTTGATGAAAATGTAGAATTCAGAACACAAATGGAACAGCCATGATCTTACTTAATGGCAGGGCAAGCTTGAGGGGCCGAATGGTCTATTTCTACTCCTAATTCATATTCAGTCTCCTAGAAATATGCAGAGTATAAGATCAGAAAGGGGCCAAATAAGATAAAATTGTGAGAGACACATACATACACACATACACATAATCTCCACTAGTGGGGTATAAGATACTTACTAATTAATTCAATATGAATTCAGGAAAAGCTGATTTATCCATCAAATAGTCAGGATATGGAATGATCTGGGACAAAAGAATTTCTAGCTGAATTAAAGGCACATCAGCATACTAGGAGGAGCACTTTGGAAATTAAGCCCCACTTTAAACTTTAGCCCATTCAGTCCCCTTTGCAAAAGAGCGCAATAAAACTTGCATCCAGATTGATTTTGTTTTCTTTGGGATGTCCAAGCCAGAACTTAGCCTTGGACTCATTCAGCCTCACTTTCACTGTCACTTTGGTCAGGATTGTACATCCTGCTTCCACTTCCCAGTGATCTGGTAGGTGTCTCTCTTAGTCAGTCAAAATGTACTGAGTGTAGGAACACCATCCATCTGCACCCATCCCAGGACGCCATGCCTCTGTTTGTTCCCCTTGCCACCCTCCTAATGCAGGCTCCCCTGTCCCTTGCTGTGGTCTGCCAGTCTGGCAGGAAGACCAAACCCTTCCCACACTCCTCCTCTCCAGTTTGCACCATTTACATTATTATCTGGCTGTAGTAATGATTATCATTTCAGGATTGGCTGCGATCCCAGTCCTAGCCATCACTCCCCTTGGTGCTGGTGGGACTGGACAGGTCCGAGAGAGATGATTGCCCAGCACCTCTCAAAGGCAGAACATCCTCCCAGGCTAGGTACAATTCTCAATTGTAGACAATTAGCTGTCATAAAATCACCTCAGGTCTTTCTGGTCACACAGAGATGGACTCAAACCCAGTCCCCACTCAAATTCTCCCCAAATCACTCTCATGGACTTTCAGCTGGGACTAAGATCACCACAATTGCCGTCCTTGTATCATCAGATCACAAGGTGAAGTCAAGGAATCTACCAAGTCTGAATTCCTTCCCCCTCACTACTCTCCCCAGGGCACAAATCATGGATTTCACTCAAAGTACAACCTCTCATAGATACTCATATCAGAGACAGAGACCTGATGTGTCCAGACTTGGCATCATTTGTAGGACTTCTTTAACCAGTATCAGTTTATCAAAGAGAATCGAAGAATTCGGAATGAAGACAACAAGGCTTTATAAAAGATGTACTCAAGTTGAAGAGGTCACTAACCTAGATGAACACAAGAAATCAAAGCAGGAGTAGGGCCTGCTGAGACTGCTCCATGATTAAAATGATTGCGGTGACCTTTTGCTTCAACTGCACATTCTGCATATTGCATAATTCCCTAAGATCCCCAGCTTATCCCAGCTTGTTCTGTATGGAGCATCCATAACCTTCTGGCCATTTCACCAGATTGACAACCCTATAGTTTTACAGCAGTGGAAAGGACGATGGATGAAGACTCGCCATCTAAGCTAGCTTGGGCTGAGCTTAGAAATAGGAAAGGTGAGGGTCACCCTGTTAGGAATTTTCTACAGGCCTCCTAATAGTCCTAGAGAGGTAGAAGAAAGGATTGCGAGGATGATTCAGGAGAAGAGTGAAAGTAATAGGGTGGTTGTTATGGGGGACTTCAACTTTCCAGATATTGACTGGAGAAGCTATAGCTCGAGTATGTTAGATGGGTCAGTGTTTGTCCAATGTGTGCAGGAGGGTTTCCTGACACAATATGTAGACAGGCCAACAAGAGGTGAGGCCATACTGGATTTGGTTCTGGGTAACGAACCAGGCCAGGTGTTAGAATTGGAGGTAGATGAGCACTTTGGGGACAGTGACTACAATTCGGTGACTTTTACTTTAGTGACGGAGAGGGATAAGTATGCACTACAGGGCAAGAGTTATAGCTGGGGACAGGGAAATTATGATGCAGTGAGGCATGACTTAGGATGTGTGGCTTGGAAAAGTAGGCTTCAAGGGAAGGGTGCAATTGATATGTGGAGCTTATTCAAGGAGCAACTATTGAGTGTTCTTGATAAGTATGTACCTGTCAGGCAGGGAGGAAAGGGAGCCGTGGTTTAGTAAGGAATTGGAATCCCTTGTTAAAGGGAAGAGGGCGGCCTATGTAAAGATGAGGCATGAAGGTTCAATTGGGGCGATTGAGAGTTATAAGGTAGCCAGGAAGGAACTAAAGAGAAAGCTAAGAGCAGCAAGGAGGGGACATGAAAAGTCCTTGGTTGGTAGGATTAGGGAAAACCCAAAGGCTTTCTATAGGTATGCCAGGAATAAAAGAATGACTAGGGTAGGAATAGGTCCAGTCAAGGATAGTAGTGGGAAGTTGCATGTGGAGACTGAAGAAATTGGGGAGACACTGAATGAATACTTTTCGTCAGTATTCACTCAGGAACAGGACATTGTTGCCGATGTGAATATTGAGTCACAATTAATTAGAATGGATGGCTTTGCGATATGTAGGGAAGAGGTTTTGGAAATTCTGGAAAGGGTGAAAATAGATAAGTCCCCTGGGCCTGATGGCATTTATACTAGGATTCTCTGGGAAGCAAGGGAGGAGATTGCAGAGCCATTGGCCTTGATTTCTATGTCCTCGTTGTCTACAGGAATAGTGCCAGAAGACTGGAAGATAGCAAATGTGGTTCCCTTGTTCAAGAAGGGGAGTAGGGATAACCCTAGTAACTATAGGCCGGTGAATCTTACCTCTGTTGTGGGTAAAGTCTTAGAGAGAATTGTAAGGGATAGGATTTATGAACATCTGGATAGGAATAATGTGATCAAGGATAGCCAGCATGGTTTTGTGAAGGGCAGGTCGTGCCTCACAAACCTTATTGAATTCTTTGAGAAGGTGAGTAAGGAGGTGGATGAGGGTAAAGCGGTAGATGTGGTGTATACGGATTTTAGTAAGGCATTTGATAAGGTTCCCCATGGTAGGCTACTGCAAAAAATACAGAGGTATGGCATTGAGGGTGAGTTGAAGGTTTGGATTAGGAATTGGCTGGCTGGAAGAAGACAGGGGGTAGTAGTTGATGGTAAAGGTTCACCTTGGAGTGCAGTTACCAGCGGTGTTCCGCAAGGATCTGTTTTGGGACCATTGCTGTTTGTCATTTTTATAAATGACCTGGAGGAGGGGCTAGAAGGTTGGGTGAGCAAGTTTGTGGATGATACGAAAGTCGGTGGAGTTGTTGACAGTGAGGAAGGATGTGGCAGGTTACAGAGGGATATAGATAAGCTGCAGAGCTGGGCAGAAAGATGGCAAATGGAGTTCAATGTAGCCAAGTGTGACGTGACTCAATTTGGTAAGAGTAACAAGAAGTTGGAGTACTGGGCTAGTGGTCGGATACTTGGTAGTGTGGATGAGCAGAGGGATCTTGGTGTCCATGTACACAGATCTCTGAAAGTTGCCACCCAGGTAAATAGTGCTGTGAAGAAGGCATATGGCGTATTGGCTTTTATTGGTAGAGGAATTGAGTTCCGGAGTCCTGAGGTAATGTTGCAGTTGTATAAGACTCTGGTGCAGCCGCATCTGGAGTATTGTGTGCAGTTTTGGTCACCATCCTATAGGAAGGATGTGGAGGCACTGGAACGGGTGCAGAGGAGGTTTACCAGGATGTTGCCTGGCATGGTAGGAAGATCATATGAGGAAAGGCTGAGGCACTTGGGGCTGTTTTCATTGGAGAAAAGAAGGTTTAGGGGTGACTTGATAGAGGTGTACAAGATGATTAGGGGTTTAGATAGGGTTGACCATGAGAACCTTTTTCCATGCATGGAGTCAGCTATTACGAGGGGGCATAGCTTTAAATTAAGGGGTGGTAGGTATAGGACTGATGTTAGGGGTAGATTCTTTACTCAGCGAGTCGTGAGTTCATGGAATGCCCTGCCAGTAACAGTAGTGGACTCTCCCTCTTTATGGGCATTTAAACGGGCATTGGATAGGCATATGGAGGAAAGCGGGCTAGTGTAGGTTAGGTGGGTTTGGATCGGCACAACATCGAGGGCCAAAGGGCCTGTACTACGCTGCATTTTTCTATGTTCTATGTTCTATGTTCTATGAGTGAAGTAATTTCTCCTTGCATTAGCTCCAAATAATCAGCACCTCATCCTGAGACTGTTCCCCTGTGTTTTAGATTCCCTGACCAACGGAAACAATCTCTCAGCATCCATCCAATTAATACCCAAAGCATTGGCTTCTCCACCTCCCGATGGCTTGCTGTGTTCTTCCAGCCTCCTGCTTGTCAATTTTATATCTACCTAATTAAGCTCCTTCAGAATCATATATGTATCAATGAAATCACCTCCTATTCTTCTGAACTGTAAGATTCTAAACAGAGATTTCACTATCTTCTCAATCTTTAGCCTCAAGGGTTATAGATGTTTCCTGTCTCTGACCCCTAAACTAATCATAAAGGATGGCTATGCAAACCAAGTTTGACTCCAGGTGTATTCGCACCAAAACCCTGTACAAATTTAGCAACAGCTCTTTATTTCAATCCCCTTTCTAATAAAAGCCAACATGTCATCTCCTTTTAGTTGCCACCTGCAGGCTGACTTTCGGTGATTTTTGTGTGATCATACCCAATTATTTTTGAAGATCAGCATTTACAAGTTTCACACCTTTAAAAAAAATTCCGTTGTTTTTATTCTTTCAACAAAAGTAGATGACTTAACATTTGCCTGCACTGTGCTCCATCTGCCACCTTGTTACCCATTCACTTAACCTGTCTACATCTCTTTTCAGCTCCCCTTGTCTTCCCCACAACTTATACTTCCATCTAACTTTGAATAATGAGCAAACTTTGACACATTATTCCCTGTCTCTTCATCTAAGTTATTAACATTGGTTAACAAATTGAGACCCCATCATTCGTCCTTGTGGCACTCCACTACACACTCTCTGCCAACTTGAAAATGCCTTGTTTATGCCCACCTTCTGCTTCTTGTTCCTTAGCCATTCCTCTATCCAGCTGAGGATGGTGGGGGTGTTGTATCAAGCGATGTTGAAGAAATGGACTTCCAGAGGCTATTTCATAAATCAGGGTCCACACAAGATACTCTCAGCAGAATCACAAATGATTCCAATGGATAGATACAGAGGAATTACTTCTTTGGTGGACAAAAGCACATAAAATTAGAGCTGGGTTATTTTGGAGCGAAATAAGACGCATGTTCTCACGTGAGAGGTAACAGAAGTTTGAAAGTCTGTTCTCTCAAATAGGCTGGATGCTAATTCAAAAATTTTGAGACTGAAAACAATATATTTCTGTTCGGCAATGCTACATTATCTAAGACAAGCAGGTAAGTAGTCAGTTACAGATCAACCATGACCCATTCAATGGTGGAAAAGACTCAAGGGGCTAAAGGCCTTCTCTTATGTCTGTGTTATTAATATTTTTGTCCGGACAAGCTTTGTTGGAGGAGCCACTTCTGCCCAGTTGATATCATCCTGGCAGTACATCAATTTATTTGATCCTGTCCATTTCAACCTTTTAAAGTTCAAATGAAGGGATTTCTGTTCAATATGTCACTTGAAGGTCAGTGCCTCAAACAACATGCCTCTCAAATCAAGTAATGTTCTGCTGTGAACAGAGTTGGGATAACTCACCAAGGAGTGTCATGTTATAGAAGAAGCATCTGATCACCTCAGAGCAGAGGGGGAGGAAGGTGATCATTAGGATC
This sequence comes from Hemiscyllium ocellatum, assembly GCF_020745735.1. Taxonomy (NCBI): domain Eukaryota; kingdom Metazoa; phylum Chordata; class Chondrichthyes; order Orectolobiformes; family Hemiscylliidae; genus Hemiscyllium; species Hemiscyllium ocellatum. Next base: position 106,209,293 of record NC_083406.1, read on the forward strand.
AAAAAGAACTCAGAAATCACTCTCCATTGTCAACTACAATGATGACGAGAATGAAGACATGTGTACTGAACCCTGTTAGAGGTGTTATGACAGGCCTCCAATGATAAAGAAGCAACTATCCAACCAGATTTCTATTCATAAAAGTTAACCAGCCAACATCACTGGAAAATGTCCATGCCTCATTGAGAGAATAGAATCTCATTGAGGTGTGATACTCATGACAAAGAAAGACTCAGGGCATTCCAAATACTTTCTTCAAATATAAAGTTGTAAAGCAGGAAAAGCTACAGCCAATTTGTACTTCCACAGTCAGCAATAATGAGCCAGATAATGTGTTTTGAGGTATACTGTTTAAAGGACAAATATTGAGCCAGGTGCAAGGTGAATTTCCCTGCTCCTCATCGAATAGTGCCAGATGATCTGTTAGATCCACCTGAGAACAGATGGGGTCTTGTCCTAAGGTCTCATCATTGTCACCTCTGACAGTGTAGCATTTCCTTGGTAACATATCCAGTTTGAATTTTATACTCAACTCAGTCTTCAAAACAAGTCAAGAAAATAGGCAATAAAATGTCACTTCACAAAGCTTCAATATTGAAGTTTTTCCCTTTCAGTGCAGTATTTCTTCGTCTCTGCCTTTATTTTATGTGAATGCTCTTCATTTCTTTCTTCTGGCCAGGGCACTGTGTTCATTTATTTAGACCATCGCAGTTGCCATGGCAACTTTTCTCTGCTAAGAATAATGTAATCAAGGACTCATCGTCCTTATGCCAATCTTATTCTTCCACTACAATTAATTACTTACATAATTATCATGTGAAGGGGATGGGTTTTAGGAAGAGTAATGTGTGTCCATGGTGACATCACTTAAGCATAATTAAAAGGAGAAAAGATTCCATGGTAACCCAACCAACCCAAATAAGTGAGCCAAATTTACTCTGAAGAATACAGAATGGCCAATGCACAGTCAAAGTTCTGAAGCACAGGATGAGTAATGAAATTGAAACCATTGTCCGTTGTTTGTAAACACCAATCTGGTTCATTAATTTCCTTTAGAGAAGAAAATCTGCATCCCTGATATGGGGTGGTCTCCATGTGACTCCAGATCCACAGCAATGTGCTTGACCCTTAACTGCTCTTTGAAATGGCTTAGCAAGTCACTCAGCTTGGCCAAACTACAATAAATTCTAAACAAAGGAATGGAAACAGATGGTCAACACAGCATTGGCCTAGGCATCAGAAACAAAAACAACAAATCCAGCCCTGCTGACCCTGCAAAGTCCTCCTTATCAACATCTGAAGTCTAATGCCAACATTGGGAAAGCTGCCTCACAGTTTATCCAAGAAGTGCCTCACACCGTCACAGTCACTGAATCCTGCCTTACTGTCAATGTCCTGGACACTGCCATCGCTATTCTTGGGCTTGTCTTATCCCCCTGGCAGCTGGGAAATGTTGCCTTGGCAATTGTCAGCATTTACTCCAGACCTCACGAAATCTCATAGCATCATGTCAAACATGGACAAGAAAACTTCTTGCAAATTCCTTCCAACTGCACTCTCCCCTCAGCTGATGAATTGATACTTCTCCACAAGCACTTGGAGGAAGCACTAATGGTGCTAAGGATGTAGAATGTACGCTGGGTAAGGAACTTCAATGTCAATCACCAAAAGAAATTTAGAAGTACTACTACTGACCGAGCAGTTAGAGTCATAGAAACAGAGTCACAGAATCCCAAAAGTGCAGATACAGGCCAGTCAGCCTACCAAGATTGAACTAACCCACCAAAATGCATCCCACCCAGATCAGCACTCTGCTTTCCTCCACCCTCCCCCCACCCCGCTGCCCTTCTTCCTGGCTCACAACCACCACCACCATAACCTTACATTGATCACAGCTTATCCACATAACCTTCACAATCCTGGACGCTATAGTGGAATGTAGTATGGCCTAAATATCTAATCTGCACACCTTTGGACTATTGAAGGGAACTGGAACAACTGAATGAAACCCATGCAGGCATGGGGGAATCATGAAAATTCAACACAGTCACCCAAGGCTGGACTTAAATGACATAGGTACCATACTGGCCCTGTGACAGATGGTGAGGCAACAGACAAGTAGGACCACAAACCTGACCTCATCCTCACAAACCTACATGAGTGCATGATAGTATTGGTAGGAGTGACCACTGCTCAATTGTTGTGGAGACAGAGTCCTGTCTTTGCTCTGAGAATATCCTCGATTGTGTCATGTGGCACCACCACCATGGCAAATAGGACAGACTTCAAGCAGGTCTAGCAACTAAAGCTTGGGCACCAATGCATATTACGGCCCATCAGCAGCAGAGTTACATCCAACCACGATCTGTAAGCTCATGGCCTCATATTTTCTCCACTCTACCAACACCATCAAACCAGAAGATGGACCTTACTTCAACAAAGAGTGCAGGAGGGCATGTCAGGGGCAGCACCAGTCATCCCTAAAAATTAAATGTCAACCTGGAGATGCTACAACATAAGACTACTTACACAGTGAACAGCAGAAGCAACGTACATCTCACAAGACTAAGCAATCGCTCAGAACAGTGGATCAGTTCCCAGCTCAGTGGCCAAGCCTGTTGTGAATGGTTGGTGGACAATCAGACAACTAACAAGAGGTGAAGCCCCTGCAAATATCCTTATCCTCAACAATAGGTGGATCTAGAACATAAGTACACTCTTACAAAAGACAAGGTTGAAATATTTCCACCTATTTTGCCCTTGAAGTACAGAGTGCATGATCCAACATAGCAGATGCCAATCAACACCAATTCAATTTACTCTATGTCATGTCAAGAAATAATTGAAGGTATTGGTACTGCAAAGATTATTGTCCTGTAGGTATTTTGGCTATAATACTGATGACTTGTGCCCTAGATTTGGCTGCGAGGATATAAATTGGGAGTAACAGTAGGCTACTTAGCCCCTCAAGTCTGCTCACTATTCAGTAAGATCACACCAAATCGATTACTCCATATTCTCATATACCCATGATAATATTCCTCCCCCTTCATTACCAAGAATCTATTTTTCTCAGCTCAAAGAATTGTTGCTTCCACTGCCTTTTGAGAGTGCTGTGTAGACTCAGGACCCTCTGTGAGAAGAATAAAATTCTGCTTATCGTTATCTTAAATGGGTGACTCCTTATTTTTAAACGTCAACTCCTCTTTTTAGATTCTCCCACAAATGGAAATATCTTTCTCACATCCTTACCCTTTAATTAGTCTTCAGGATCCAATGTTTCAATCAAGTCACCTCTTACTCGGATTCCCATTGGTATAAGCCTAGGTTGCCCAAACATTCCTCATAAAACAAAGTGACCAGTCCATGTATTAACCTCGTAAACATTCTCTGAATTACTTCTAATGTATTTGCATCCTTCTTTAATAAGGAGACCAATGCAATTATTAATTTCCAGACTCACTTTCTGCAGGACCAATGCTCGTTTTGCTTTTTATTATTTAATTAGCTATTAAACTATTACGATTTAAAAAAAAATTCTGAAAATATTTCATGAATACTTCAATTAGCCACCTTTACCCATCTGAGTTTTCTCGTCTGTATGCAGATTAAAATCTCCTATGAATATTGCCAAGCTGTTCCAGTACATCTACAACACTGGCATCTATCCAATGTGGAAAATTGCCCAGGTTTGTCTTGTATATAAAAAGCAGGACCAATCCAACCTGGCCAATTATCACACTATCAGTCGACACTTGATCAGCAGCAAAGTGGTGGAAGGGGTCGTCAACAGTGCTGTCAAGCAACAATAGCTCAGCAATAATCTACTCACTGGCACTAGGTTCAGATTCTGCCAGAGTCACTCACCATTGCATCCTTGGCCCAAACAAATATTAAAGAATTGCACTCCAGACATGTAGTAACTATAACTACCCAAGACATCAAGAAGTCTTAGAAATCTGAATTCAGTGGAAATCAGCAAGAAACCTTTATTTTTCAGAGTCATGACAAAAGCAAAGGAAATTGATTCTGGTTGTAGGAGGTTAGTCATCGTAGTTCCAGAATATCACGAAAGGTGTTACTTAGGATAGATCTAGATGTAACCATCTTTAACACCTTCATCAATTATCTTCCCTCCATCATAACATCAGACTGACAAGGTTTGCTCATAATTGCACCATGTTCAGCACCATTCGCCACTCCTCACCAATCCCCTGAAGCAGCCTCTACCCATCTTCTCAGGCTAATTAAAGCTGGGGAATAAACACAGGTTCGGCGAGCAAGGCCTGGCTCCCATGAATGAATAATAAAGAAGAGGAAAAACAACTGCTAATTTGCATGCAGCAAGTTGTGACCAACAGTAATAGAATAGAATCCCTACAGTGTGGAAGCAGGCCCTTCGGCCCAACAAGTCCACATCACCACTCTGAAGAGTAACCCACCCAGACCCATTCCCCTACCCTATTATCCTCCGTTTACCCCTGACTAATGCGCCTAATCTACACATCCCTGAACACAATGTGCAATTTAGCATGGCCAATTCACTGAACCTGCACATTTTTTTTAGATTAGACTTACAGTGTGGAAACAGGCCCTTCGGCCCAACAAGTCCACACCGACCCGCCGAAGCGCAACCCACCCATACCCCTACATTTTACCCCTTACCTAACACTACGGGCAATTTAGCTTGGCCAATTCACCTGACCCGCACATCTTTGTGACTGTGGGAGGAAACCGGAGCACCCGGAGGAAACCCACGCAGACACAGGGAGAACGTGCAAACTCCATACAGTCAGTCGCCTGAGTCGGGAATTGAACCCGGGTCTACAGGCGCTGTGAGGCAGCAGTGCTAACCACTGTGCAGTGCTAACCACTGTGCCACCGTGCCGCATCTTTGGATTGAAACCAGAGGACACTCACACAGACACAGGGAGAATGTGCAAACTCCACACAGACAGTAGCCCGAGGCTAGAATCGAACCTGGGTCCCTAGTGCTGTGAGGTAGCAGTGCTAACCACTAAGCCACTATGACATTCGCTGTAATATGATAATGATCAGTTAATTCAGTAAGATGAAAACAATGAACTGTGGATGCTTTAAATTTTAAACATAACAGAAACTCAGCAGGTCGAGGAGCATCTGTGGAGAGAAAAGCAGAGTTAATGCTTTGAGCCCACTGACCGTTCGTCAGAACAGTTATAGGGTGACTGGATTCGAAACTTTAATGCTGTTTTTTTTCTCTACAGATGCTTCCTGCTGAGTTTCTCCAGTACTTTCAGTTTCAATTAATTCAATATATTTGGTTGAGGAATAAATCTGTACAAAGGAGAACTCTATGAAATCCAATAGTCCACATTTTGCGAGAGGGAAAATGGGGCTTAGGTTGAATGTCTCATCTTAAAAACAGTGCAGGAACTGGCAGATTAGACCATACACATAAATCTCATGGAATGGAACTTGAATTCACAATCTTTTTACACAGAGGCAACAGTGTAGCAACTGAATGAATGAGTGCTGATCCGAGACATTTTCACAAATTAGTCTTAGTGGCCTCTTGTACAGAGTAATACACTACACAGCATAATAAGACATTTCTTATTTGTCTGAGAGTTATCACTTCCACAGGAATTCTGCTGGATGTGTTTTAGAACGCTTTAAACTGTCTACACAATGGAGATCACGTAGAATCAAGAAACCAATCCTCAAACAATCTGCCATTGGACACATGACTCTTGATAATCTAATTACAGCTATCAGACTAATATTGATTGGCCAACTGAAACTGCGAGCATTTACAAAATTTCCTCAGTCGTAATGTTATGGATTTAGTTTTCTCTAATTTCTCTGCTTCATGACACAGTCAGAGCTAAAAACACACAGTAAACAAACCAGACAAATTAGTGTGATAAAGGAAATGCTGAGCTTCCATTGAGAGACATAACCATTGCTCACTCATTCATTTGTCACTAATGGATTAATGAGTCAATGTGGATATAGTCATGCAATAAAGGATTGAATTCAAAAGGAGGTACTAAACATCATCTTAAAATACTGTTCACCAATTACTACAATTTGTAATCAGCTCTCTTCCAAGTACATGCATTACTTCATTCAATAGGATGAAAATAAAGCACTCCTTCATGCGTTGAACCAATAAAATAAATCCTTTCTTCCTATCTAGCCTGCTCTTGATACAGACCAAATATAATATACCAGTTGGGAGATTTTAAAATATGCCTGTTTCACAGACATAGGCAACAACACAAGGTTCAAGATTTATCACCCAAACAAGACAAGAACTTCCTTAGCATCTCCATAATGTAAAAATGCCACGACTCCTCAACAGTGTAAAATGTTCTTTAAATTATAGATTATCTCCATTCATAAGGCTTAATGGCACCTTAATACTATATAAACTTGATGCTCACAATTCTCTTTTTTTTAACGTTTTCAATTGATAAATTAAGTAACACAGAGGTTCTACATACCTAATCAGCAAAGGGCTTGAATGTCACTGAAATGGGAGTTACATTGCTGAAGCTTTTCAGCTTGTACTTATCAGGACAAACACAAGAACACCAAATGGTTTGTTTAAAATTTGGCTTTCTTGCAATTATCCTGATGAGAAGTTTTGGCAACATCTCTCCCTTTTCACCAAATCTCACAATTCAGGGAGGAAAAAATGCATTCTAACCTGCAGACTTGTTAGTTTTCAGTATTAGCTTTAGGTTTATTGTCTCGTGTACTCAAGGTAGAAAAGAACAGGAGTACACTGAAAACTGTACAATGTCACCAACACATGGTGTCATCTCAGGTATAAAGCACCGAAGGACAAATCTTCAGCACAAAAAGTTCAGAAAACAAAGAAAAAGGAGACACTACATTATAGACATACATACTATAAGGTTGGAAAATAAGAAATCACCTCATGAGAGATTATAATATTTTTATCTATTACTTGTGAGGAAAAAAAGCCTCATATATTCTAGAATTATGCTGGATTAAAGTTGTGTGATCTTAAAAAAAAACCGCCCCCACCCCATTCACAGACAGTGTCATTGCAACAACAACTTAAATTTACATGGTGTCTTTTATAAATGTGCCATGGTGCTTCACAAGATGCTCATTTGAGAAAAGTGAGACCAAGTTAATAAAAAAAGGCAGATTTTAGATGAGGTGGTGAAATGCTTAATCGAAGCACTTGGCTTTTGTTAAGAAGCAACTAAAGAAGCAGAGAAGTTTAGGAAATAAATTCCAGAACTCAGCCTTGCTGGCCAAAAGCAATTGCTGGAACAAAGCTCTGGAATGCACAAGAAAGCTTTCCAGGCCTAAATTCACTCAATGAGCCCAATGATCAGCTACTAGAGGAAATTTGCATTGTCCCAGTTACTGAAAAATAAAGCACAATTTATGGAACTTGGCAATTTCCAAAGATGGCACGGTGGTTAGCACTGCTGCCTCACAGCGCCAGAGACCCGGGTTCAATTCCTGCCTCAGGCAACTGTCTGTGTGGAGTTTGAACATTCTCCCCGTGCCTGCGTGGGTTTCCTCCGGGTGCTCCGGTTTCCTCCCACAGTCCAAAAATGTGCAGGTCAGGTGAATTGGCCATGCTAAATTGCCCGTAGTGTTAGGTGAAGGGGTAAATGTAGGGGAATGGATTTGGGTGGATTATTCTTCGGAGGGTCAGTGTGGACTTGTTGGGCCAAAGGGCCTGTTTCCACACTAAGTCATCAAATCTAATCATTTAAAGAACATTTCTGGACTGACACTAACGCAGTTATATTCTCACAATATTCGAGGAATTTCAGCTGATTGGTTTTAAAGTAATGGCCACTCTAGAGAAACTGAATTTTCCTACTTGCAAATTATGAATTAAAACACTTTGTAGATTTATTTTCTCAATCACTAGATTATGTTACAACAATAAAAATTATTCTCTGAAAATGAAATGCCTTGGAATTTCTTTTACCCTTCTAATCTAACTCTAGGCAAACAGCAGGTTTAGAATGGTGCAGCAGGACAATTTAGAAGCACATTCAAAACAGAAATGTTTTATTAGCAATACTGAAGAAACACATCTATTTCACACCATTTCCGCAGCATGAGAGTCACTATAGCTACAGACATGCATCTATTTTGTTCAGAGTGTGTTTGATGTTTATATTAAAAATTGCATTTGGAAAAAGTTTTGAGTCTGTTCCTGAGAGCTTTCGATATTTCCATTTGGCTAATGGGATAATTAGTCAAATGGTTTCACATTAAATATTCAAATGATTTCATAAGAATCAACATTTGAATCATTAACAGCCTCACAAACCTACCACCTTCCACTGTAAGTGGACCTAGTGCTGATTAGTGAAACTTTGCTGCAATCGATTTGCAAATTATCCCAAGTCTAAATTGGTTCCAAATGCTGCCTAATTGATTTTAACAACAACATATGGATTCCATTTAAAAAGTTAAGTCAACGAAGATTTCACATCGAGAAAAAGTTTAATAAGAATCTTTTGGTGAGTTATCGCATAATATTCTGTGCCTAAATTTGAAGCATAGCTTTACCAGAACATAAATTAGGTTCCTTAAAATTGAACATTTTGTATTAAATAAAAACATACAATAGCTTAGAATAAATTTGCACCTAGGAGTGTCTTCAGATTGCCAACTGATCAACAATGATCTGTAACTGTATTCAACTTTTTATTTCTTTATGTTTCTAATTTTCTTCCTTAAAAATTGTTCTTAAGACTCTGTACCTAGCTACTAGTGTACCTAAGATGACATTGAAACATGGCAAATTGTAAGTTATTCTCTGCACTCGTTTGAGTACGTGACAATAAAGCTAATTCAACTGTGGCTGGATAACTCCCTGGATATTTCATTACCTTATCTCCGACATCTTCCACCCTGAGATCGATCTATTAGTTTAACCATCCTCATGGCTCATCATCTTCCTGTGCCAAACATTTCCTATGTACATATTCTCTAAATCTGATACTTTTATAAGTAATAAATGAAATTGCTCAGAGATTCCTTGAAAGTGGAGTCGCAGGTAGATAGGATAGTGAAGAAGGCATTTGATATGCTTTCCTTTACTTGTCAGAACATTGAGTATAGGAGTTGGAAGGTCATGTTGCAGCTGTACAGGACATTGATTAGGCCACTTTTGAAATATTGCACACAACTCTGGTCTCCATGTTATCGGAAGGATGTTGTGAAACTTGAAAGGGTTCAGAAAAGATGCACAAGAATGTTGCCAGGAATGTTGGGGAATTTCAGCTATAGGGAGAGACTGAATAGGCTGGGGCTGTTTTCCCTGGAACGTCAGAGGTTGAGGGGTGACCTTATGGAGATTTATAAAATCATGAGGGCTATAGATAGAGTGAATAGACAAGGTCTTTTCCCTGGGGTGGGGGAGTCCAAAACTAGAGGGCACAGGTTTAGGGTGAGAGGGGAAAAATTTAAAAGGGATGTATGGGGCAATATTTTCATGCAGAGGGTGGTGGTTGTATGGAATGAGTTGTCAGACGAGATAGTGGAGGCAGATACAATTACAACATTTAAAAGGCATCTGGATAGGTATATGAATTGGAAGGATTTAGAGAGATATGGGCCAAGTGCTGGCAAATAACACCAGATTAGGTTAGAATATCTGGTCGGCACAAACGAGTTGGACCGAAGGGTCTGTTTCCATGCTATATGTCTCTATGACTCTATAATGAGAATAAAAAGACCCACAATTTTAACTGGTGTTCCTATGATTTTTCTTCCAGCCTGCTTACAATCTTGCCTGGAGATTAATCTTCAATTCTTGGCGACACCGTGACAAACTTGGATGGTTGCCAACCCTATGAAGGGGAGATAATGTGTTGTGCTAACGTCAATTAATCCAAAACCTCACTAACATACTGGCAACATGGGTTCAAATCCCAGCAGAATTACTGATGCAAGTTAAAGTCAATTAGCAATTCTATGATTGAAATCTGGTCTCGGGAGTGGTGACCATGGGAATATTGAGTGATTTTCATTTAAAAATGTCTGATTCACTGAATGCCCTTTAGAGAAGGAAATCTAGTGTACTTATCTGGTCTGGCCAACATGTGACGCTAAGTCCACAGTAATGTCATTGACTCTTAACTTCCCTCTGGGTTGTTCTAGCAAGTGGGCACTTAGGGTAGTGAACAAATGCTTCCCTTGTCCACATCCCTTTACATAAGATTTTTTTTGAAAAATACACAATGGACCCGCATACTCAGTTAATTTCTATCAATCAGGATGTTCTCTTGTGAACTGCAATTAACCTAAATGGTCCTGAATTAGGGAAGGAATTGGGTTACTGGCTTGCTCACATCAACTATTAAGTTTACATAAAGAATGAGTTTTTACAGTGAAGGACAAATGGTTACTGATTCCAGAGTATTCACACTTCAACATAAATCAATTTATTTCTCAGGTAGATAAAAAGGATAAAATAGAAATGAGAATGAATATTAAAACCTATATCAAACTGAAAATCTGATCTTTTTAAAAGGGATAAAGTTTTGTAACAGTATGTCCCTCACCAGTATGAAAATCTGCCATTGCTAAAGACAATGAAGGAGGCATTTCATTATGAGCAGCGACTATATCAACAGCAAACAAAGAAAGGTGTTTAAATTCAGAGAAGGAAATGCAAGACATCTGTCAATGTCATTGCCAGGGGCATGTTCAAGGGTATATGACATCCAGGGAATGTATTATATGATTAAAGACATGTGCAATTAAATCAGTTGAACCAATTCCATTTTGTTACCTCTGACAATATTGTCTGCTTGGGTGTCATGCTGCTGTGAGGCACAGGAGTTCTAGAAAATACACACAGCCATATGCGCAGCAATAACACTGGGGTCATACCAACCAAGGAATTCCACCGCTGACTTCAGTCTGCAGTGTTGGGGTGATGGCATACCATGGAGCAAGCTTTTCCTGGTTTGGGAGCCACAATTCCAACAACATGTACCAAAGCGGTGCCTTTATCAAACAAACACTTCACAAGGAATTTCATCAAAACTTGATGAATGGAATGGTTGGAGGTTTGCCTTAAGGATGTTAAGAAGAGGCGTAAGGTTGGAGTTTTGGGAGAGATTTTCAGGTTTGGATCATAGCGGATGTGCCCACCAATCAAGAGCAAGCAGGCTTACAGTAGAAGATGAAATGTGAGGCAAATAGGATTGAATCAATCAGATGAAACGATGCCAGACACGCTGCAATGCTGATGAAAGCTGCTGGCGTAAAGTTAGGATCCTCTTTCAGAATGGGAGGTGATCATTAACATTTGCCTTGAGAAGCTTCTCTCTCCTCAAGGAGTGAATCTTCAGGCATCCATATCCTGAGCCCGACTTTGATCCCAAATGGAAGCTATATCTGCTGACATTCTGGTGAGGTACTCCGGGGTAAAAAAAAAAGTTGGAGTTGTACAAAGGTCTTGGTCTTGCCTCCCTTTGTAGAGGTTCAATTGAATGTCGACTAAATACACAACACATATTTGTTGGTATGGCCATTCATTTTTGAATAGTTGGTATCGAGAACATAGACAAACCTCAAAACCATGTCAACTGGGAAACATGCTTTCGTTGGTCATGATCTTTCTTCAAAATCATTAACTCTTGCTGCCAAGATACATTTGAACCAAACACTCCATCATGACATGTGAACCCTATTGAATGAACAACACCAAGCTATTCAACTTGAGAGAACATCACATTCAAACCTGATACTCTCCTCCCTATCTGTCCACACCGTTCCCAATTATCAGGCCAGAAACATTAATCAAATATTCAGCTCTTTTTACTCAGGAAAATTAGAGCTGAGTTCTAGGTTGCTGCCTCAGGACAAGAATATTGTCTAAAACCGGTGGCCATTTGTTCAGGCTTTATTGTATTCAAAACCTGCCATTCAATGGAGTTACCTTTTCCACCAGCTAACCAGGATGATTTATTACTCAGATCAAAATGTTTTCAATGTGGGCAATTGCTTTTTGTTGTCCTGATCACACTTGTTCACTAATCATTGTGCCTTCAGAAATAAAAGTTTAATAAGAGAAGAGCAGTGATATAATGAATATTTGCAGCCAAAATGCCAGAGGCTGCCTGCAGGTTTTCTGACATCGATCACAATTGTGATTACTTCTGTTGCTCCTTATTCCCTGAAACACCAATCCTGTTGTACCCAAGGTGGTTGTCATTTGAGGGTCAAATGTTTACAACACGTCTCTATGAAACAAACCAACCATTAATGCATGTACACAGTCACCACCTGCACTAAATAAAACATTTCAGGAAGTATTTTTAAAACTTCTTTCACACAATGTGGGCACCACTGGCTAGTTGATTGCCCGTGCTTAATTGCCTTTGAGAGTTGGTTGTGAGCTGAAATTTGATGAAAGCAACCACAATCAATTAGCATCAGCTTGTACAAAGATTATTACTCTGGAAAGAGAAAGCTGAGGGCACTGCCTTATGGAGCTCTTTAATATTGTGAAGCCTGCTGAATAAGATAGACCAAGAGAAGATGCTTCTACGTTTAGCTGTATTCAAAACTGGGGATCATAAGTTAGTCACTGATTGACCCAGTGGGGAAGTTTGGAGAAATATATGCATCCCAAGAGTGGAAGATTGTGGAACTTGCAAGAAATAGTAGAGACACTACAGAGGAGCACAGATGAGCACATGAGGAAGGCAGGAATTGAATGATACACTATTCCAGTTTGATAAGCTTGAAACTGTTCAAATCTTTTCTGTCTTTGTGCCAAAACCCAGTTAAAAGTCCCAACCAACCACTGACCTACATTGTACATCTGTCAGACGATGTCGTAATTTTAAACATCCTTAAACCCTTCCATAGCCCTTTCCCTATGTCAATAATCTTCACCAGCCAACTGGAATCCCACCTCCTTCTGGGATCTCTGAGGTCTGCCAATATTGAGAATTCCAATTTTTTTAAACATTCCACCACTTACATTCAGATGCAAAGACCAAACTTCCAGAAATTACTCCATCAATCTCTTTGCTCTCCATCTCTCTTTCTTCCTTTCAGACACTCCTTAAAACATTGCTCAAGCTTTTTTAGCCTACTAGCCAAATACATTTACATGTGAAACTGAAATTGCTGGAAAAGCTCTAGTTCTGTGGAAGGGTCACTCGACCCAAAATGTTAACTCTGATTTCTCTTCACAGATGCTATCAGACCTGATGAGCTTTTCCAGCAATTTCTGTTTTTGTTTCTGATTTACAGCACCCGCAGTTCATGGGGTTTTTACATTTAGGTGTGGCTGGGTGTCTAATTTTTTTTTAATAACATTCTTGTAAAATAGATTTTATTACATTAGGGATTCTGGATAAATAAATGTATGATGTTGTTATGAGCAAGGCCTTCTGTTTTGGTTATTATCCCAGTTGGATCATATATGCCCAATGGTTAATCAAGTTGTAGGTTTACTACAATGAAAATTCTTCTTTTATATATTTATATCAAGATATAGGTTTGAGAAATGTTATTATCATTAAGAAAAATGGACTGTAAAGTGGACAGAACCATGCGTAGGTTTAATCTTGATTCCCACTTCTACATTGTGTGCATTAAGGAGGGAAGGTCCTCATTTTAGTTTCAGTTAAGATTAGTTCTGAGGGTCTTTTGAGTTCTCTGGAAATATGTTTACTTGCATTCAAATGAGACTTTTAAAAAAAACCTTGGGTGGACAGGTCATTTCTTTAGAAAACAAAAAGTGTAAAACGAACAAACGTTGGGCTGATGTCTCACAACACATCTTCTCATGACGCAAGAAGACAGAGAAAAAAACAAGATCCAATGCAGAAAGACAGAATCATCCAAAAATGTCATTAAATGAATAGGTTTCTTTTAGAGAGGAGCCAATCATTCAGAGAGAAAAGGATTGTAAGGATAGCAGTCTGTTTAGCAGTCTCCAAAACAGCCAGAGCAGAAGCAAAAGAAGTTGGAGTGGCTTAAAATTAGTGAAAAAGAAAGTTCCAGAAATAGGAGGCTATGAATGGGAAGGCTAAAGAACTCACATTAAGAAATAAGCTTTGTATTACTAAGTGTTAGTAGTTTGTTTAATAGTGCCATGATGAGATATTAACTAAAGGAGTAACCTTGAGTGAATGCAAAGGTGTGGTGGAAATAAAACACATCCATTAGTATCAACTGAACAAGGAGCTTTAAAGTGAAATAGGGTGATCCTACACTGAGATTTGAGTATCTGTAAGGATTGTGCTGTCATTTAAAGGGTATTATTTCTGATATTTGTAATAAGGCTGTTTCAAATATTTCTTATCTTGTGTAAAGTAATTTGTGCGTTCTTTTCCTTTTGTGTGTGATAAACGTTGATGTTATTTGATTAAAAGTACATTGGCAGCCTCTTGTGAATATGTTCAGCAACTGACCACCATGGTAACCAAATTGCAAAAATAAAATTTATGGTCTAGAAGGTCAGGTTTCACTGTGAAATCTGACTTGTCCAGTATTACCATCAGCGGGGTTCATAACCTTATATATGATTCAATGTTATAATAAATTTATCCTTTTCTAGCAGATTGAATGTACTTTATCAACATCTAGCAAATAAAAAGCTAGAAGAGAAGTGTAATATTTTACCAGCACTGTCAGCTTGATACCATTCAATCAATACTTCTTAATTTAACTCATCTTCCTTCTCGTTCTTTGCTAATGTCGCGGATGATGTGCCCTGATGCTTTGACTAGGTGTTTCATTTTAGAAAATGCAGCAAATGCTATTTTTCATTTTTCGTTTCCCAAGCAGGCAGTGGCTATTTTAATTCCGTAAACAGTGACTGCCATTGTCTCTTGGCAATGACAGCAGCTGTCACAGTAACAAATCATTATTCCTGTAAATGCCACTTTGGAAGAAAAGGCAAAACAGGCCCAACTAGTAAAATCTATTTGATTCAATAGATTAAACGTACAGCACGTTAGGGTTAGCTGTGCTAATATCAAAATGTCTGAAGACAGAGGCAGTATGTTCAGGACCAGACAGTATGGTGAAGTATACACTTTCAGTTTCAAAGACACAAAGCATCTCTCTCCTTTCCTTATGTACACTGCAACAGTTAATCGATTGGGCCCAAGTGCTAACTGTCCTGTGGATCAGGAGAAAGTGAGGACTGCAGATGCTGGAGATCAGAGTTGAGAGTGTGGTGTTGGAAAAGCGCAGCAGGTCAGGCAGCATCCGAGGAGCGGGAGAATCGACGTTTCAGGCATAAGCCCTTCATCAGGAATCCCGAAATGTCAATTCTCCTGTTCCTTGGATGCCACCTGACCTACTGTGCTTTTCCAGTACCACACTCTCGTGCCTGTGGATCAGCCACACAAGATACTCCCTCGTAGCTATTAATTATAAACCTACAGTAATCATTTCTTACAATTCAACACAAAGCATACAATAATGAATGGTTATGAATAGGTAGCACAGAAATCAGAATATAAACAGTTAATAGAGAAAGTTTATTAATGCGTGGAAAATGCTGTAAAGATAATTTGTGATACAATATTAATTCTGCATTAACTGGATCACTGATTATTACATTTATAGATGAGATCCATACCAAAACTACTGCAGAGTGGCAAGACCACACCAGGAGTCAATTCTTTACACAGTGAACAAGTGGCATTGGCTAGCCAGTTTTTTTTAGAAGCATTTGAGGGTTAAGTGTCACTGACTGGCAAGCTTCCAGGTTTATCCAACAATGTCCTTTACAGCAATATGAGTAAAATGATGTTCTTTGTCCCTTAGGATGGCAACATTCATGATGATAAAAGGTGTGGATAGAATAGACGTGGAGCGACTGCTTCCTCTTATGGGGCACATTAGGAAGAGAGGTCATAGTCTTGGGATAAGGGGCAGAAAATTTAAAACAGAGTTGAGGAGGAACTATTTCTCCCAAAGGGTTATGAATCTGTGGAATTTATTACCCCAAAGTGTGGTGGATGCTGAGGCAGTGAGTATATTTAAGGAGGAGTTAGATAGATTTTTAACTGGTAATGTGTTGAAAGGTTTTGGGCAGGAAAATGGGGGTGAGGAGCATATTAGCCATGATCGAATGACAGAGCAGACTCGATGGGCCGAATGGCCTAATTCTGCTCCTAAATCTTATGAACTATTACCTGCTGTCTCATCAAGTTCAGGACCTGTTTTAGGATGTGATTATCTGTTCCAGTCAGGTTCATGGTTGGAGCTGAATCCACCTCGCGTGAGTGACAGGAGCTCCAAATCTAACTGAATTCCCTAATCAGAGAAACTTACAGCATTAAGTGATACTTCCATCTGTACCAGTTGTTGGCTTGGACAGTCCTATACTCTTGACTCCTCTTTGCCTTAGAACAACACTGAAACTACAAAACTACCTTCATGTACCTGCTCAGTAAGGGTGACAATAAACAATGACAAATAGAATCTTCTAAGCATAAGGAATCTAACAATGATAAAGAGAACCTAAGGAAGAGAATCTGCCTTTCTACTCTTACTTTACCACAGATATATAAAAAAAAATTACAGCTTAAATTTGATGTAATAGACTGTTCAGTTAGACATGTGTCCAAAAAACGCTCTTATATTGATAGCTATCAATTTAACAGTCATATAATAGATCTGGAATCTACCAAAATTTATGATAAAGGTACATCTAGTTAAACACCTCTAGAACTATACTTTCCTTAACCCACACGACACTTTGGCTTAAGATGTTTGCTAATAACACTGGAAAATTTTTTGAGATTTTTGGTTATGTTGGAAGTGCTGAATAAATACAAATAGGGTACAATATTGTTATATTCCACCAATGAACTATTCCAGAGCTAGATGTTCACTGTCTTGCTTTGAGATTTAAGTGCTGCAACATCATGGCAAGAGTCATGACCGCAGGTTAGAACATCAAAGTACTGTGGACATTCTTAAATTGTAATTCCTAAACATGATTTTGAGAAGAAGGCAAGGAACTTCCCACCTAGAACTGCTCAGGGAACTTGATACAATAGCCCTTCTGGAAAGAAATAGACTGGACTTGATCTCTTGTGACCACAAAGATAACCATGGGCTGGTTATCATCCTGTGAATTATGTTTTGAACTGTGGACACTTTTTATGGTTTTCCCTTTGAAGAATGAAAGACATGGTTTATAACGCCAGCTTCAACTTGACTGGAGTGCACTAGTGGGACTAAATGCTGTGTGTACCAGCCAATGTTCAAATGTTAGCATACTGAGATGGCCACAGTGGAAGAACTGTCCTTGGTTACCTCTGTAATACAGGTAAAGAGTGTCTATCACTTTGAGTTTGACTAATCAGATACAAATAAAATAGGACAATAAAAGAACTGTCTTTCACCCTGAATGCTGGAATTCAAACATAATCAAAAAGAATCAGACCGACAAAATCTCAACCAATCCAAAAAAATTAAGGACAATGAAACCAACTGTTCAGCCACAAACATCAAAGCTACTGGGGGCCTCCACTGCAAAGCCACAATGTTCAACTATCCATTCTTCATATACAATTCAAAAGCAGATCCGTTTATCTTTTTTTATGTGTGTTTGGACACACCTCCTATCTTCTAATCTGTGTGCATGTGTGCTGCAGTAGTATGTGGAGTAATTAATCCACTCTACCAATTTGATAGGTCAAGAAAGTTTTGGCTAAATTTGTTTCTTTTTAAAGCTAAACTTAGTTGGCATCTGGGAAAATGGTACCGACAAGGGAAGGAATGCTTTTTGAATTAATTTTGTTGCAACCACTCAAAGGGGCAGATGAATAAAGAAGGGGAGCCAATATATCTTTCTCCACCTTGGAACTTAACAGTTTTGGGTATCTTGAAACTTTAATAAGATGTGGGATGTTGCCCAGTGTCAAAGCATAACACAAGGTGTGACATGAAAGTAGATATTTCTTTCTTAAATTGCTAATTGAATAAAATTCCTGATGGTAACTAAATAATTGCAATCTCAACTATTTCAAACATGAGTTCTGCTTTTCTTGTGTCCACTATAAACTTCCATGCCCACAACTCATACTGTTTCTAAATTGTTTCTTACAAATAGTTCCGTGGCCGCATGACTGAGGATTAACAGTGAAATTTATATTGAGGTGTTGGCTAGAAATACAGTGAGTTACAACATTTTCTCTTGATCCCTCAAACCACTGCAGAAAATGTACTGGCAGAATCCATTTTTCCATCAATTCTCCAGCAAATCTGGGGTTAGTGACATCAGAATCATGCTTAGAGACATGGCACCATGAAATCTTGTGACTCTCTGATTTTCCAGTAACACATCAGCTACAATTACATCACTCATTTACGAGTGGATGTATGATAATGAATTACAAATAACAGAAATACATTCTCTGATGCACATCCCAGAATATGCATCATTTGTACTCTCTGCACTCGGGCCACCTGCTACACATCCAACATGCCTCAACCCATAGTGAGGGCTAATATATTTGATGCTGCGGTGAGTCACCATATAGCACACTGCAAGATGCCGCAAGCTTCACAGACTGATATTTATATGTAGAATTAGGCAGCAAAAAGCTTTCAGATGCTTAAAAGGGTATTAATGTAAATCCATAATTAGCACAAACACACGTTTCCACCTTTCCCTTCTAGATCCTTTTCCCTACCAAGTAGCAAACATCTTTTTGGGGAAAAATCCCGCTCTTAGGTACAAAATTGTACGAGCAACACTTGCTCAATCAACTCTGGGGCTTTTCTGGTTTGGTCTTAAAGGGAGCTGCATTTTAAACATTTATGTGCACAGTCCGTGATGAGTATCAAACTAATGCATCTTAAATGGAGAACATATTCAAAAAGAAAAACTGGCTGTGCACAACAGTTACATTTTATGAGGTGAGGATGCTTCATTTCATTTCATGATGTGGAGGTGCCGGGTTTGGACTAGGAAGGACTAAGTCAGAAATCACGTGGCACCAACAGATTTATTTAAAATCATTTCGGAGTGCTACACCTTCATCGGGTGAAGAGACTTCACGTTCGTCACTTCAACTGGTGGTTGGTGACTTTAAATAAACCTGTAAGACTATAACTTGGTATTATGTAACTTCTGACTCATCCCACTTCAGTATCTGGGCCTCTGTAATGTTCTGATACAGTCCATAGGGGATGCGCTATAAATTGTTTCAAAATTCATTTTTATGCCAACAGATGGGTTGACGTTTTTTATAAGAGTCTGCTGTAGCTAAATGTCATCCATTTAGTGACAGGATTACCTGGTGTTGATCACACACCTTGCCCCTTATCTATAATTGATGACAATACTGAATAGCCTCATTCCTCTTCCAACTTAATTAACACCAGTATTGGCAGAAGGTATACAATCTAAGACTATCTATTTGACTACAATAAGGAATCAAGATTATTAAGAAACACAAACAAACAAAAGAATGGGAGCAGACAACAAATTTAATTAGATTTCAACCTACTACTCTACATGTAGTCTTTGTAAGAGAATAATTATCTCAAAGGAAGAATTTTAAAAATCTAGCCTGTCTGTCTTTATAGGACAATGATGAAATGCAAAAAACTGAAGGACCAGGAACCCACAGTAATTATTTCTAACACCTCAGATATTATTCCTAACACCTTAGTTATCATAGTATCCACTGCATGTTAAGACACTTCAGCTGGGATGGCTCATGTGCTTTCAAGGTGACAATGCCTTGTCAGCCTAGGTTCGAGATTCCTGCATTTTTCAAGCACATTGCTCCAGTCCTTACTTCCATGTGCTGTGTGGGGTAAAGGTTGAAGTATAGTTACTCATCCTGAACATAAGGAGCTATGTCATCGTGATCACTTGGAAATGGGACATGAATGTATAGTATTCCTGAAATGTCCTCTCCTGCCATACCACACATATGCTTCAGCCCATTGAGTCCACACCAACAAAGTAAAACTACTTGCGAAAGGGTTAAAGTTTACAACTAATTTACATTAATCCCACTTTTCAACACTTGGCTCTGAGATTTCCCAGGCTTATAAAATCATGATGGGCATGGATAGGATGAATAGACAAAGTCTTTGCCCTGGGGGAGTCCAGAAATAGAGGGTATAGATTTAGGGTGAGAGGGGAAAGAATTAAAAAGGATTTAGGAGGCAACTTTTTCACACATAGGGTGGTGCATGAATGGAATGAGCTGCTAGAGGAAGTGGTGGAGGCTGGTACAATTACAACATTTAAAAGGAATCTGGAGGGGTATATGAACAGAAGGATATGGGCCAAGTGCTGGCAGATGGGGCTAGATTAGGTGAGGATATCTGGTTGGCATGGACGAGTTGAAATAAAGGGTCTGTTTCTGTGCTGTAGTCTACGACTTTAATGGCTGTTAAATACTCACCCAAGGGTGAACCTGATCTTCTCATATAGTAGCAAGGATAACCAGACCCATGTAACTGGAAGCTAATGGTAAGCAGCTCTTGAAGTGAAACCTAGTGACAGCACGAGTGCTATGGGTAAAGGACAAGGTCAACCCAGTAAACCAAGCACAAAATTGAGGAGAAATCTGAAGAATAGCCGAATGTCCGTCTAGTTCTCACACATAGCAAACCTCGGTATTGGAATGTAGAGAGGGGGTCCTCATGTCATGCCGAGAAAGCATGGGACAATCCCAAGGGGGAATATGACTAGCTGCAAAGAAAAATCAATCAGCCACATCGAGTAATGCCCTCGTGTAGATTAGAGATCCTCATCAAAAGAGAAACCTAAACAAGACAAGAAATCCACCCAATGCTAGAAAAAAGGACTAGAAAGCAAAAAGGTTTGGTCACTACAGCCCACATAGCAAATGAACAGCATTGGGGAAAAAATACTCAATGGAAAAAAACAGTGCAGTTTACCAAAACAATGAACTTTACAAGCTAAAGAGACATTCTTTCTATACTGACCTGGGCCCAGTATGATTTTAAGCTTCCTATAAATCCTGCTTTCTAAATGACCATCCCAATGAGTGGATAATTGCCTGATAATTTTCCTTGCATTATTTCTGCTTCTTTCATGAATTACTTTAAACTGATGCCCTCTCATTTTTTTATGAGTGTAAATGTTTTCTCCCAATTCGGTCTTCTTGCAATTTTAAACGCTTTATTCTGATCTTCTCTTAGCTTTCTCTTCTCTAAGGATACCAGTCTTAACTGCTCCTATCTATCACTGTGTACTCACAGATCCATTCTCATAAATCTCTTCTGCACTCTCTCTGATACCTTCACATCCTTGCTGAAGTGCAATACTCAGAACATGGTAGCAATACTCCAGCCCGGGCCGAACTAGTGTTCAACATAACCTTTTTGCTCCTGCAACAGCTCTTTTAATAAAGCCTAGGGTACCATTGCTCTATTAACTGCTCTCTGAACCTATACATCAGCAAACTGCACATTCAATCTACAGCTTACAATTGAAAACCTGATCTTACTATATCTTCCAAGGTCAAAACTGTTAAAGCTAATCTGTTCCATAGATACTGCTCTCTACAGCCATGCTCTCGTTGTGTTTCATGCTGAGCACAGAAGAGGCCATTCATATTCATGCTAGCACAATTCCATTCCTTCCCTGCAGCTCTGCAATTTCTTTTCTCTTCAGGCAATTATCCAACTCATTCAATTATTCATAGTTCATTAATGCATACAAATTGTGTTGTAATTTACAACTGAAGGCCTAGCTTCACCATTTCCTCCATTAGAAACCATTCCAATACATGTCTGTCCTTTAAGATACCCGGAAAGCGTGTGTAACGGCCATAAGTGTAATTCATGTCACACATAGCACTTTTGTTAAAAGTGTGCGGGTTCAAATCCCATGTCAAAAGAATTAAGTACAAAGAATCTAGGCTGCCATTCCAATGCTGTTCTGTTGGAGGAGCTGTCTTTTAGATGGAACATTAAACAGAAACCTCATCTGTCCTTTCAGGTAGTTATAAAGATCCCAGCACACTATTTTAAACATGACCAAATGTGCTATCCCTGATGTCCTGGCCAATAATTATCAACATAGCACAAGGTATTTTCTGGTCATTATCATATTCTTCTTTATAGTTTGTTTTCTTTATATGGTTGTCTGCTTCTCCTTCTACACAACCTTAATGGCTACACTGTATAGCAAAATACTACAGCTGCTGAAAATATGAAAGAAAAATGGAAAATTCTATAACCCCTCAGCAGGCCTGGCAGAATCTAGAGAGGAACAGAGTTGCCAACAGAGTTACCAGAGTCAGTCAAATTATTGACCTGAAACATTAACTAAATTTCTCTCTTTCCACAAATGCTGCCAGATCTGCTGAGGGCTTCCAGCATTTTCGTTTTTAGTACTTCATCAGCTGGGAAAGCACTCTGTGAAACTCATGTCCTCAGGGCGTAAAACACAACTCATTTTTTTTTCTCCTACATGTTGGGAAATTGAGTAATGAGATTGTTCTGTGAAGCCACACTACTCTATTTTGTAAGAAAGGAGATTAAATTATTGGACATACTGACTGAAAAATCAGTCACGAATTTGCTATCTGCATGAGGAGCCCATTAGTTGGTTTGAGGAGCATCATTGCATTGTTAACTCAGAATAAACAATGGGGGGTAACCATGGAGATTTGTGGTAACCTTGCTGGCTAACACTGTGCTCATCCTCTCATGTAAACCAACTGCGGGTGCTCTATTCACAAATGGTAAAATTCAACAGCTGGCTCTCTGCAAACGCTGAGCAAGCTGAAACAACTACCAGAGTTGTTGGCAGAATGATTAAACGATGTGGGGAAGTGCTCATGTAGGTGGTGATAGTGTCCATATGTTTGGGCTAGGAGGCCTGGGTCCGCATCCCACCTGCTCCAGAAGTATCTCTGAACAGGATTGATCAGAAAATTCCTTAAAGGATGTTTGGTCACCGCTTGTTAGCTGACTGAAATCAAAGCATGTGCATGTGGTGGTGAGATGCAGATGTCAGGATCATGTACAACTCCAAGTTCTACAAGACTACAATCCAAAGATGTGCAGGTAAAGTGGATTGGTTATGCTAAATTGCTCATAGTGTCCAGGGATGTACAGGCGAGGTAGATTAGCCATGGAAAAAGCAAGGTTCCAAGGATAGGGTCAGAGGTGGGGCGGGGGGGGGGGGTTTGGGTGGGTCTTCAGAGGGGCAATGTGGACTTGATGGACCAAATGCCCTGCTTCTACACTGTAGAGATTCTATGATTCCGAACAATATCCAATCTTGGGCTGACAAGTGGCAAATAACATTTGCACCATACAAATGTCAGGCAATGATCATCTCCAATAAGAGACAATCTAACTATTGCCCTTGAATACTTAGTGGTGTATCATCACTGAATCCCCCACTATCAGCATCCCTGGGATTACCATTGCCCAGAAACTCAATTGGATTTGTGACATAAACACAATTGCTACAAGAGTGGCTCAGAGGCTAGGAATACTGGGGCAAGTAACTCACGTCCTGACTCCCAAAGCCTGTTCATCATCTACAAAGCAGAAGTCAGGAGTGTAATAGTATACTCCCCACTTGCTTGGATAAGTGCAGCTCCAACAACACTCAAGAAGCTTCCAGGGCAAAGCAGCCCCGTTGATTAGCACCACATCCACAAGCATCCACTCCAATGACCATCGAAGCTCAGTAGCAGCAGTACGTACTATTTTCAAGATGCACTGTAGTAATTCGCTAAAGATCCTTAGACAGTACCTTCCATCTAGAAGGACAAGGGTAGGAGATACATGGTTTCACCACCACCTCTAAGTTCCCCTTCAGTCCAGTCATCAGGCTGATTTGGAAATATATTGCCATTTCTTCACTGAGGCTGGATGACAATCCTGGAATTCGCTTCCAAAGGGCATTAGGGGTCACTGTAAGCAGGTGGACTGCAGAGGTTCAAGAAGGCAGCTCATCATCACCTTTTCAAGGGTAGCTAGAGACAGGCAATAAATGCTGGCTGGCCAACGATGACAACATCTCATGAGTGAATAAAAAAAAATCAGTTGCATATCTCTTGGGATGTGGATGTCACTGGCTGGGCGAGCATTTGTTGTCTATCCCCAACTGCCCTTGAACTGAGTGGCTCACTAGGTCAATTTCAGAAGGCAATTAAGAGCCAATTACAGGTCAGGCCAGGTAAGCATGCTGGATTTTAGTTCCTCAAGGACAGTAGTAAAATAAATGTATTTTTAAAGCAATTGATGATAGATTTGTGGTTACCATATTTTTCAATTCCAGACTTATTTCAATTCCACTAGCTACCTTATTGGATTTTGAACATGTCCTCAGAGTGTTAGCTTGGCCTTTGGATCTCTTGTCTCGTCACATTGTCATTACAACATTCTCTCTGCAAATAGGGGACTAATACATGAAACTTTCTTTCACAGTTACAACAATCCCTTAAAAGGATGGAGGAGATTGATAGTTGGGATTTTTCTGCTCTCTCAAAGGGAAGCAAATATACAGGAACTAGACTATTGAAATTTATCCTGTACACGAGAATTGGACATTCAAGCAATTGACCAGAAACAGACAATTGAATCCCCAATCAGTAAGTAACTTCCTGAGAGGGAGAGCACAAGAAATTTAAATATGTCAGATAGGATTAACTCAAATATGAACTCTGAAAGTCACAACAATTTCCACAGATATTAAAGAATAGCACAGGCAGCAATATTGTCAAGGGGAGAACAGATTGAGATGATGCTGACAAATCATTTAAGATGTGCTGTTGTAGTGTAGGTGACCATCTGAACCCTGAAATGTCTTACTGGTTTGTTATATGTTCCATCTGTGTTTATGAGTGTTCCTTTCCAGGATATTATCCAAGAAAAGTGAGAAAAATATTTTGCCACATTCAAGATTCTTAGTGGATCTGAGGTGCTATTTCAATTATAAGCCTGTCCAGAGTTACTGGCTACAGAAGTCATTGAAAAAGCCTGGCATAGTAAGCCAAGTATGAGACCCAATTTTAGATGGGGATGCGGCCAAGTTTTTAATTGACACATGTCTAGTACACATTCTGTGTGTTATGGTCCTGCTCTACAACTACCTGATGAAGGAGCAGCACTCTGAAAGCTAGTCCTTCCAAATAAACCTGTTGGACTATAACCTGGTGTTGTATGATTTTAACTTTGTCCAACCCCAGTACAACACAAGCTCCTCCACATCATGTCTAGTACCAACGTTTGTACCCACTTCCACTTCAGTTTCCTGCTGCCAAGATTTTTTAGTAACACACTTATGTTAGTGGTTGTTATGGTTCATTAAAAGAATGACAAATTTTCCAAATAAATAATTATTTGCCATGATGTAGTTGCTACTCTGGCTACTAGGCAGTAGAATGAGAAGCCTCTCAACCATATCTCCAACAGACCCAAGTATACACTGATTATCAACATAAGAATATCACCCAGGTTCCACTTATACTTCCTAGAATGTTTACTCGAAGGGACCTGTCCTCTGTAAACAAAAAGAATGTAAACTCCCTCACAGTGTGGAATCAGGCCATTCGATCCAATGAGTCCACACTGTCCTTCCGAACAGCATCGCTCTCACCACCTTACCCTAACCTAGTAACCCTGCATTTCCCCTGGCTAATCCACCTAGACAGTGGGGCAATTTAGCATGGCCAATCACCTGCACATCTTTAGATTGTGGAAGGAAACCCATGCAGACAAAAAGAGAGCATGCAAACTCCACACACTCAGTTGCTGAAGTGTGGACTGGAACCTGGATCCCTGGCGGTGAGATGCAGCAGCGCTAACCATTGAGCCACTGGACCATCCTTAATGTGTCCAGGCATTGTGCCTTTTCTGAATGCAACAAAATCATTTCCTGGTGCATTCTCCATTGAAATGCTTATACTAATCAGAGTTGATTTGCCAACCAATCAGCAGCATTCTTCATGTAATGTAAATTATTGCTTACTTTGAAATGTGATGTACTTGTGTCTGTCCTGATGAGCTTTGGTAGCACTTTTTTTTTCTGCACGCAATGGAAGTAACATTTCGATGTTGGACTTCTTCAAACACGATTTTCAGACTAATATCAACAAGACTGGACTAAATGCATTCAGTATATTGCAGCTGGATCGATACAGCACCAAGTCAAGCTGAATCAATGGAGGTATTAGCATAGAAAAACATTGTCCAAAAGAAAAGGCAACCACTTATTGTCTCTCTAGGAGAACCCAGGGTCCACAAACTCATTGAAAAAAAAGCAGATTTAATCAAGAACAGCACTGAGGTTAAAATGCCCAAGCTTTTTCGACAATGCCTTGACTTGACAGTTATTTCCATGGTAATTTTGCCACACTTGATACATTCTTTTTGAACAAAAACTTCACTGAAGATTACATTTTAAATTTATTAGGTTATGCCTTGCAGCTGCACAAACTAAAATGTGTTGTGCCCGGAGGTTGGAAGCTTTATAAATCTTACTTAATCTTCTGATTACTAATTGGAAGGCACTTCCCAATATAATTATCCAGAAGATTCTGCCTATTAATATTAAGTAATGCATAAGCATGTGGGAAGTGGTGGGTTATCTAAGTCTCTTGGTACTGCTTGGAATTGCATTTGAATGCAGCCCACACTGCAAAGTTTAAATGTACAGACTCTTCAGTATTCCTGTTAAAATTTTAATGAAATAAGGTAGCTTTCTTTACTCCAATATGGAAAAGTGTGACTGTATCTTGATAGCAACCTCTTCTTCTAACACAGCAGAAAAGTGTCTGTCTAATTGTGTTGTTGGAGGAAAGTGTCTAATGTGCATTACTGGATCAGCTACCCATTATATATCTCTGCAAATAAATATCAGCAGAAGTGAATATCTGGTGGTTGATCCAATATCACTCCAAGCATTCACTCGCTTCACCACTGACAAAGGGTGGCATTGTATGCCATCTACAGGATGGCACTACCGCCCACCATCAAAGCCTTTTTGACAGCACCTTCCAAACCCATACCTTCTGGAAGAACAAAGGCAGCAGATGCAGGAGAAAACCACCACCTGCAAGTTTTCGTCCAGGCTACATAATATCCTGACTATGAACTGCATTGCTGTTCTTCACTGTTGCTGGGTCAAAATCCTGTGCCTCCCTTCCCAATAACACTGTGGGTGCCTCTATACCATGAACTGCAATGATTCTCAAAGGCAGCTCACCCCTATTTCTTCTAGGGCATACATGTTCAGAGAATCATACAGAGGCCCTTTTGCCCCTTAGGTCTGTTCCACCAAAAATACATTAAATCTACATTAGATCCACTTTCCAGCGCTAAGCCCATAGTGTTGAACATTATGACACTTCAAGTGCTCAGCCACATACCTCTTAAAGGTTGTGAGGTTAACCTCCCAGGCAGTACTTTCCAGACCTCGATCACCCTCTGGGTAAAAATATGTTTCCACAAGTTCTCTAAGCCTCCTACCTTTCACATTAAAAGTGTGCCCTCTTGTTATTGACCCTTCAACTAAGGTGAACAGCTGTTTTTTTTCGAACTGTCCTTGTCTCTCATCACTTTATCAATGCTCAAGCAGGTCACCCTCAACCTTCCATGCTCCTAAGAAAACTCAAGCTTATCCAATCTCTTTTTGTAGTTGAACTGCTCTATCCCAGATAACAATCTGATGAATATCCCCTGCACTCCATCCAGTGCAATCACATCCTTCCTACTGTGCAGTGACCAGAATTGCACACAATACTCCAGCTGTGACCTAACCAAAGTTCTGTGCAGCTCCAACATAACTTCCTTACTCTTATAATCTATGCTTCAACTATTAAAGCGAGTGTGCCTTATGCCTTCCAACAGCCCCACTAATCTGTCGTGTCACCTTCAGCGGTCTGTGACAAGCACCCCAACATCCCTTTGTGCTTCCTCGTGTCCTGTCATTCATTAAGTCCTACTAGGTATGCAAAATAAACCCTGGCTGAACCAATGATGCCTACATCCTGCAATTGAAATTAAAATCTCAATATACCCTATTGCCTGAAGTCAAAATGACTGTCTATGAGCCTATCTCATACATTTTGATAGACAAATTTATGTTTAATAGCATTTTTTAATGACTGACATTCTTCTTCCACCTTGGAATTCAACATGTTTGCAACATTAATTCCAAGACCCGTCAAGTGGCATCATTAGAAGGGTTTATTAGAAACTCATTGCTCTGAGAACAATCTGCAAGGAAAACTATCAGTGATGAAATATTGCACATTGAAGACTACGCAGAGAGCTTAACTTCATCTGGCTCAGCTGCTGTCCTGAACTGTCGATATTTTGCAGCTTAATAATATAAGTAGAGTGGGTTTACTCTTAATGTTGCACACTGTCACTCATTACCACTCAAATGTTATTCTGACAGGTATAGACAAATGCCATCAAACTAAAACTGAGAAACCTAAACTGTTCCTCTTTAGACATGGAATTACACGGACAATGATGCCTCTTCGAACAGAACCAAAATCAAACTATTATTGCCTCGTTGCAAGCATACTGATGAGCATAATCTTAAGGAGTGCCATACAGAAGAGGCCTTTCGGTCCATCGTGTCTGTACCACCAAACAATATCCCACTACTGACACAAGTATGTGTGGAATTTGTAAATTCTCCCTGTGTCTCTGTGAGTTTCTGCCAGATGTTCTGGTTTCTTCCAACAGTCCACATATGTGCAGGTTAGGTAGATTGGCCATGCTAAATTGCCCCATACTGTTCAGGGCTGTGCAGATCAGGTAGATTGGCCATGCTAAATTGCCCCATAGTGTTCAGGGATGTGCAGACAAGGTGGATTAGCCATGGAATAAGGTAGAGGCCTTGGTGGGGTGGCATGGTCTTTGGAGGGTATTGTGCAGACCCAATGGGATAAATGGCCTCTTTCAGCCCTGCAGGAATTCTATAATTTTACCCTTCCAGGCAGTGCATTCCACCCTCTAGGTGAAAAAAATTTCCTCAAATCCCCTTTTAAACTCCTGCCTTTCACTCTTAAATTATCACCCCTTGTTATTGGCCCTTGAACTAAGAGACTTTACATTCTCTGGAACGCAGTTACATGTGGTGCCACATTGGTCTTAAGCAGTACTGAGGGGGAAAAATAACTATATCAACTATGATTCAAAACAACCACCTCACATTTCTGTACTCTCTCGAAAAGAAAATGAACACAATTTTAACCTAGCCTGCTGAGTCAAAAAGGAGTGGATATGACTGGTCAATATCCTCAAACTCCCTCCTCTATGGCACTGTCATTGTGTCTATACCATACAGGCTACAGCAGTTCAAGATGGTGAATCAGCATCAACTTCCTAAAGGCAATTAGTGATGGGCAATAAATGACGGTCTTGCCAGTGATGCCCAAATCCCATGAACAAACAAATTAACTGAAAAGGGTGCAGAGAAGATTCACTAGGTTTATTCAGGAATTGAAAGAGTTGGCTTATGAAGAGTAGACTGGAATTATACTCATTGGAATTCAGAAAAATTGGGGGAGGGGGTGTGAATCTTATAGAAACATTTAAAATTATGAAGGGAATAGATAAGATAAAAGCAGGGAGGTTGTTCTACTGGTGGGTAAAACTAGAGCTGTAGGGCATAGTCTCAAAATAAGGGGAGCAGATTTAGGACTGAGTTGAGGAGGAACCTCTTCACCAGAGTTGTGACTCTGTAGAATTCCCTACCCAGTGTCATATCTGAGGTCACCTCGTTGAATGTTTTTAAGGCAAAGATAGATAGACTGTTGAACAGTGAAAAAATTAAGGATATGATGAGTGGGCTGGTAAGTGGAGCTGAGTCCAAGAGAAAGATCAGTCATGATTTTATTAAATGGTGGAGCAGGTTCGATGGGCCAGATGGCCTACTCCTGCTCCTATTTGTTATGTTCTTCTGAAATTACATTCTAAATTTATATGCTTTGCTGTAACAAATGCGTCATAAAATCCATTGGATGTAAAATGGCCAGACAGACAAATTAGCTTAGCTTTCTACTGGAAGAACATTTTTAAAAAATGACCCCAACATGGAAAATTCCTGGTTTCATCTGTGTAATTGAGGAACATGCTGACCAAAGGGCCTTAGGTCTGAAGATTAGGTGAGTCACTTGCATTCCTATCACACTTTTCTGAGTGCCTGACTCAGCAGTGATCTTACTTGGCAGCAGGACACTCTAAGTGCCGCTGATTCTAGGCCTGTCTGTAACAGCTATCATAGTCACTTTGATAAGAAATATACTATAGCTAGTTTTTGTATCTGAGTCTTTAATGACCATCCTTGTTTAAGTGATTGAATGACTTGCCATAATTGCACATAGAAAATGATTCTCTAATTTTGATAAACCCCACAATAAACATTTACCTTTATGATAGTCACTGGAGTGTAATTCCTTCCACTAAAATGAGGCAAATGAACTGGAGTGTCTTATTCTGATGTTTTTAATGAACGGTTCTAACTGGTGTAACTACTGGAGCTGGACCTACTCTCATGCTTCTGGCAATTTTTTAACATCTCCAGTTGCGTACCTGAGCCCCTCTATCAATAAGAAGTAAAAGCATTAGCACAATATATTTGATACCTTTGCAAAGAAATTCATTTTCAACCAGAGGAATGTGTCTGCTGAGGGTTTCCAGTGCTTATGCAATCTGCATCTTGTAATAAGGTACCACAGTTACAATATATCTTCTTTTCTGCATGGCTCAGTGTGTACACGTCCACTTCCACAGTGAGGTCGTGGGTTCCCATCTCACCCCAGAGTCTGCAGCACAAGATGGAGGCTGACATTCCAGTAAAGAACTAAGGGAGAGCTTCAGTGTTGGAGGTACTCACGGACTCACAAGTGATGGATAAGATTTTTGCACCAATGGAGTAAGCAACTAAAGAGGGCGCTGCTAGCACATGTTGGTTCACTGGCTCTGTCCCACTCTGGGAGGCAGTGGCAGTGCTACCTTTTAAACAACAAACACAAGATGCAAGGCCTATTAACGCCCATTTTTGGAGGACTGAATAAGACTTTCCAGATGGTCTCAAGGCTTCTGTGGGGGACAAGTTAACTGCTTGGAAGTGTCCATCCCAGCAGCAGGAGCATGGGTGCTGTTGGTCTACGGGATGGTAAATCTCCAGGCAGGCTCAGAGACCCTCCTTTCCTGTCTCATTCTACATGCAGTTGCAGGCCCTACTGTGGAGGGAGTCCCCCCAACCCTGATAATGGTGACCCAGCTGGAAAGAGAAAAGCCTTTCTTTGTTTTAAACTTGGGTAGTTTGGAGGGTGGCTGCCACCAGTTCAGAGTTCCCTCTCAGGGCATTCTCACATCTACTTTTGAGCTGGAGACCCTTCACTGGACCTTCAGACTTTGACAGATGACATGCACTGTCTGAACTGGTGGGCTCAGCCTCGGCCGAATCCAAAAACAGAGGTGAGTGACTGTTTCCCAAGCATCCAACCTCTATTTGAGCTGAATGGTGAGGTCCTATATCTCACAAGGAAAGGCTTGCTCCTGTTGGTGATCCCGTGATATCATTTGGAAGAATGAAAAGGGATTTCTACCTGGTTTTTTGACCAATATGGTCAGTTAGGTGGATTGGCTGTGCAAATTTGTCCATAGAGTCCAAGAATGTGCAGGCTTCATGGTTGCCATGGGAAATGCAGGGTTACAGAGGTAGGTTAGGAGGCTGGGTCTGGATGGGATGCTCTTCAGAGGGTTGGCGTGGTCTCGATGGGCCAAATAGTCTGTTCCACACTGTAGGGATTCTATGATTCTACGAATATTTATCCCCCTGGCAGGATCAATAAAACCGAGTATCTGGTCATTTTCACACTGGTATTGGGGAGACCATGATGTGCACAAATTGAAGTCATTCCAACATGGCGACTGTGACTGTAATTCAAAAGTACTTCATTGGCTGTCAGCCATCTTTCAATGTCCTCAGGTTGTATTGAGACACTATTAAAATGCGAGACTTTCTTTAGTTATCTTGGGTTCATAACAAAGGTAACAATTCTATTAGCATTTTGACCGGGCCAAGAAAACATCAAAGGAAAGGTGAGGAGATTGTTTTTAATGCAGTAAGTCTGGAATGCACAGCTTGAAAGGGTGTGGAAGAAAATTCAGAAGTAATTTCTAAAAGGAGTTTGATACAGTCAGAATGGAAGAGGCAACTACATTATCAAGAAGAAGCAAGAAAGCAGGACTACACTATGGAACAATCAAAGAGCCAGTGCAAGTACAATAAGGTGAGTGCCCCCCTGCATCCAAGTGTATCATTCCACTATAGTTCCTTCTAAAGTTGGTGGATAAACCAGCACCTTTAGTTCAGAAGAGTAGAAGAAACAGCCTGAGTAATAACAGCTCATTCAACTTAATCTTGGAGATGGGTAAATGATTGGAAAAAGCTCTGGAGTGATAGATAAAATGCACTAAATTACTCAAGAACAGTCACTATAGATTTATTAAGGGGGAGTCATCTTCTGGTTAAGTTAATTAACTTTTTTAAGGAGGCAATAAGGAAGGTTGGAGTGAAGGTGTTGACTTATCAAGAATGGCTAAATGAGTCAAGACTTTATTCATTTCAGTTCAGAAGAATGGGGGCGGGGGGGGGGGGGCTCTTATTGAAACATTCAAGGTTCAGAGGGGGTTTGACAGGGCCAACAGGGCCAATGTGGAAATCTCAACAAGGAAGGTTGAGTACTGGTTGGGGTTAGGGATAAGATTTTAGCACAGCTGGTAGCCAGATCCAACTGCACACTTGTGAGTAATTTAAAAGCCCAGGGAACCCAAGGGAACATAGCAATTTGAATCCAAATTGTTTGGAGGTGGAAACTGATGGGTTTGCAGATGATACAAAAATTAGAGCAGAGGTTGTGAGTAAGGAAGGAATCCCTAGATTATAGAAAGATATCAATGTAATGGTTAATTTTGCAGTAAAATGTCAAATAGACTTCAATCCTGACAATTGAGAGGGAATATATTTGGCAAGGGGAAATAAGAGAAGGAAGGAGGCAATAACTGGTCACATTCTGAAAGTGGAAAGGAACAGATGTTAGTGGAGGTTGGGTCTTTAAGTTTATTAAAGGCACAATGAGATTGATTTTTTTATAGGCAAGGACAATGTGGTGCAGACAGCAGTAAAGAGCTGAGACCACAACCAGATCAACCATTGACCGTACTAAATGGTGGTGCAGTCATGAAGAAGCAAATGGCACATTCCTGCTCTGTTCTTATGTGTGCATGTTCACTCATTCATGAATTTTTAGAATTAGAATTCCTGCAGTATGGAAACAAGCCCTTTGGCCCAACAAGTCCACACTGACCCTCCGAAGAGCAATCCACCCAGACCCACTCCTCTACATTTATGCCTGACTAATGCATCTAACTACACATCCTAGAATACTATGGGAAATTTAGCATGGGCGATTCACCCTAACCTGCATATCTTTGGACTGTGGGAGGATAAACAGGAGCGCCTGGAGGAAACCCACACAGACATGAGGAGAATGTGCAAACTCCAGACAGACAGTCACCCAAGGCTGGAAATGAACCCAGTTCCCTAGTGCTGTGAGGCAACAGTGTTAACCATTGAGCCACGTGCTGCCCCAAGTCAGCAGCATGGAGTGGTTAAGATAAATTAGAAGACAGAAGAAATAATTTCCTGTTCAGCTGAGACTTAAACTATATAAAACAGGTAGAAAACAGGATTAGGTCACAGCTGGAGTTACGTGCACAGTTGTGGACCCTCACATTACAGAAAGGGTGTGATCACATTAGAGTGGGTATAGTTAGGCACCATGAAGCTTTCACTAAGAATGGAGAACATTAGCTTAGACTAAATATTGGATAGACTGGATTAATTCTTTGGTACATGGAGACTGAGGGGAGATTTAATTAAGGTGTATAAAATTATGAGGGGCATCCCAGGTTGATTCCTGGAGTTATCAAGAATGGCTAAATGGGCCAAGACTTTATTCATTTCAGTTCAGAAGAATAAGGGGGGCTCTTACCGAAACATACAAGATTCAGAGGGAGTTTGACAGAACCAATGTTGATAAGATATTTCCACCAGTGCGGGAATCTCAAACTAAGGGATATAGTTACAAAATAAAGGAACACTCATTTAAAACTGAGATACAGAGGCATTTCTTCTCCCAGAGGATAGTGAGTGTCTGGAAGTCTGTAACTGAGAGGGTTGTGGAGGCCAAATCACTGGAATTATTGAAAGAGGAGAGAGATAGGTTTTTGAAAGATCAGGAGTTGATGATGAAGCTGAACAGGCATTAAGTAAGTGTTTGGGCCTGGGGCCAATTTGCCATGATCTTGTTGGATGGCGGAGCAGACTTGAGGCGCTGACTGGCCTATTCCTGCTCCTACTTCTAATGGTCTTGACAGGAATGATCTACTGCTCCTGACAGGGAAGTTTATAACCAGCCTGCACAAGTTTAAAGCGATTAACAGGAGAAAAGGTTGATCATAGAAGGTGGTGGAGGCCTAGAATTCACTGTTGTCAAGGTAGAGACCCTCAGGGCATTCAAAACATGAAAGGATTTTCATTTCTCAGGGCTATGACTCAAATGTTGGAAAGTGAAATAAGACTGGAAAACACTTGTTGAATTGGCACTTGGAGGATGGGCCAAATGGCTTCCTTTTATGCTGTGTGTTTTCTACATTTCTATGAAACAACTCATGTACTGATGACTCTGTATCACCGATCAAGTCCATTTTTAATTTTTAACTTTCTTCCCAAGCGAGTTTCAGTCAGGGTTATTGTTGCATGTTCACGGTTATTCTGCAATAAGAAGGCATGCCTCATCCAAAATGGAGTTCAGCTTGAAAACTTCCTCAGGAAGCAATAAAGCCTCTCAAATACTTACAACTGTTCTCTGTAATTAATGAGCAAGAAGGACAAAATCATTTCTCTTCTGCGTGAAGCAAGCACTGTGTTGAAAATAGTTTGTGATGTTCAATCCCAGGAGTAAGATAAAACTAACACATGTTGTGTTCAGTCTAGACTTTCTCATTTATAATACAGCATTATTACATGTTAAACGAGAAGCAAAGCTACAATCCACAGATTGACAAAGCTTAACAGCAAAACATGCAAAAAGTCAGTCAACATCTCAGGGGCTGATGAAATTAAAGGCCAACAGGTTACAGTTTTGGACAAGGGCAGGGTTCCCACCCCCGATATTACAATTGCTTTTCATCCTATGGAACTTGTAGAAGTAATGAAAATACGCTGCAGCACAATCTTGTTTCTAGCGTTTTCTGTCCTTTTGATGTCTGCCCCGGTACAATGCAATTCCCTGTACAAATCATCGTCATCCTGTAATGAAAAGTTTCCAACGAAATCCCATTACGCTTACAATCATTCAGCCCTGCTGAGTCTTCTGTTACAATGGTGGTCTGATGACACAAATAGCATTCACAAATGAAGTCTCTTTCTATCTCGACTGGTTGAATCATAAAATTATGCTGGCTTGTCTTAATAAGGCTCAGTTTGGACTGGCAGGGGTAATGGCATGAGAATTTTCCCTTTTATCTCCAATGGTTCCATTCTTCTTGTTCCACAAATGGTATTGATTCTTGTCACTGGCAGAAAATGTGCTGCTCGCTTCAGTTTGACAGCTAAATCTTGTCTGACTTGTCAGAGGAGGCTGCCGAGAAAACTAATTTCTACAGACAAGGGTTTGCTTTGTTGTGGGCATTGACCGCGTGATGTGCTGTTAATAAACTACTACACACAGCGGGGGATGAGCTTCACAAAAATAATAATGAAGAGGGACTAAGTGACACAAGTGGATTTCACAGTCTCCTTTCACCTTGGAGACCAGGCTTTCAATACAATCTTGATAGCTGAGAGCCTCCTCTCTGTGATGGTTATAAAGCTTTTAACTGACATGGGTTTGGCCAGTGACAAGTCTGCAGCGCAGTCATCGGTTCTAAACTCATAAATACAATGTGTCATTAGCTTGGCTCAAGTGGAAATGGTTCCGCCTCCTGCAGCAAGTGAGGTTGAGATGTACTTACTAAAAAGAAGACTTCCATTCACATTTACTCTACCTCTTACATTTTCAGGACATCCCCTAAATACTTCACAGTCAATCACATATTCTGGAAACACTGTGGGACTGCAAGAAACCAAACCAATGCACAGCAAGCTCTCAGAAATAGGAATGATTCTTTCTGTCAAGGTGATTAAGTGATAAATTACAGAACCCCTACAATGTGAAAGGAGGCCATTTGGCCCATAAATCCAAATGAACCCTCCGAAGAGCAACACAACCAGACCCACCCACCTACCTTATCCCTGTTATCCTGCATTTCCCATGACCTCTACAACTAGACTGCACATCCCTGGACACTATGGCCATTTCCCACAGCCAATCCATCTAATCTGCACATCTTTGGACAGTGGCAGGAAACCAGAGCATCCAGTCAAACCCCACACAGGCGTGGGGAGAATGTACAAAGTCCACACACTCAGTCACCCCAGGCTAGAATCGAATCCAGACCCTGGTACTGTGAGGTAGCAGTGCTAACCACTGAGCCACTGTGCCTCCCCAAAATGGTCAGGACATTGAGGTAATTTTTTTACTTTTGTCAGAAGAGCATCATGTGACCTTTTACATTCACCTGAAAGAGAGCAGACAGGCTCTCAGATTAACATCACAGTGTTGACTCTGCAGCATTCCACCAATATTGCACTGGGGTGTTACGTTGGATATTGTGATCGGCTTTCTGTAATAGGTTTTGAACCTACAGCACTCTGAACCAAAAGTGACAGTGCTACCAACTGCACAGCATAGACAGGACTTTAAGGTGTGCCCTTCCCAATTTTAACTCAGTACTGACACGAAATCTATAGTCCTTGGCATATGGCATAAGGTGTCAATGCCCGACCACTGACATTGTTAACCTGGATTAACATCAAAGAAATAGCAGTGGTAAAAGAATCCATTTCTGACTGCAGAATGATTCCCTCATAACTTTTTCCTAGGTTGATACATTTCTTGTGACACATGAGAAAAAAATTAAACACTGAGTTTTTTTTTTCTGTTAGCACTGGAGTAACTGCTAACAAGGATGGATTTGCAACAGACTAAATGGAACATAATTAATTGTCCTACTTTCGTTCAGACAAATGACTGATGTTGAAACATTTACCTGCACAATACCAGCCATTGTGAACTGAGACCATTCCTGGATTAAAAGGTTAGAGCTAGTTGAGTTGGGATGGGATGAGCTAACTGACATCCATCAGAATGGCATTAGAAGTGTTATAATTGGTCTCAGTAGCTCTGTGTTCTCAATCCAGAGTTTGCAAGTGTGAATGGGCATGTTGAAAATGAACTGCACTAGAATTGGCCAGAGCTAGTGGGTTATAAAAACAAAGAGTTTACGTTGGGGCCGCACAAAACTGTGGTTAGTCACAGCTGGAGGACTGTGTGCAGTTCTGATCCCCACACTATAGGAAGGGTGTTATTGCACTGGAGGGGGTGCAGATTAGATTCATCAGGATGTTGCCTGGGATGGAGTGTTTTAGCTATGAAGAGAGGCTGGATAAACTCTTGGTTGAAGGACAAATAACAAGGTGGCATAATTTTAAGTGAAAGGCAGGAGGCTTAGTCGGGATTTGAGGAAATATCCTTTCGCTCATGGGTGGTAGGAATCCACAATGCGCCGCTTAGGACAGTAATTGAGGTGGGATATCTCACAACCTTTAAAAAGTATGAGAATGAGCATGTGAGATGTCACAATATTGAAGGCCATGGGCTAATTGCTGTTGACTTACAGTAGATTATTGTTGGTGCAGACTTAGTTGGCCAAAGGGCCTTTTCTATACTCCAGAATGCAATGATCCATTTCTCGTTGTTGAATACCTTGCCAACTTTCAGTGTCAAGTCACATGAGGTGGAAGTAGGGGCAATCAACAATTCCAAAAGGCAACTGGATAGACATCTGCAGTAAATACATTTGCAGGAGTAAGCATACAGACAAGGAAAATGGGGGATTTTCAAAGAGCTATCATAAGCTTAATGGGCTGATTGGCCTCATTCTGTGCTCAAGAATAACGGCCAATGCTCCTGTGGGGTATTCAGCTGACATTAAATAATCACTGAGTATTATAGCAGCAACCTTGTGAAAAGAAGAGGCGAAACTTGGTGTACAAGGTGTGTGAGAAATTTTAAAAAAACATAACACCAAAATTCTCCACTCCTGCATATATTGGCTGTAAGAGAGAGCTGATCCTAGGCTTGACTGCCTTCTGTTACATTAATCTGGCAAACCATAGATGATGAATAGAATCAAGCTACTGAATTAAAACACTCTACCAGGAGTAATTTGGACAGCAATCAAGAAAAGCAATCATGGATAGGTTATCATTCAAGGTTGTGAAGACTAATTTTACTGCGTCAATGGTTGACTGAATTGAAATCAAGTAGTTCAGTGAAGCCTAGAGATCAAATCATGGACCTTGGTAATCCATTTCAATCAGTAAAGGAATCAGGAGTTATGGAGAAAAGGGAGGAAACTGAAGTTGAGGATTATCAGACACTATGATCTTATTGAATGGTGGAGCAGACTCAGGGCTGAAAGGCCTACATCTGTCCTACATCTTATGGTCATACATATGGCTTTGTCCCAATTGAATAATGTTCAGCCATTTGAGGAAGACAGCAAATAGTGTTACTCAATAACGTTGTCATTTAATATCATGGTATTTTGCTTAAAAAGGACATCAAGTACCTGCCCCATTAATTTTCTGTCAACTCGCCACTCATCTAGCCGCTGTGGTCTCAATTGGCAAATGGCCTGCTTCCACATTGTAGGGGTTCTATGATTCTATGATCTGTTTAATGAGACATGATTCGGAATTTGGATTCCATTGCAACAACCTTTTCCCCACATTTGCTATTATGTCGGTGAAAATATTTAAAGAGAGTACTTGATCATAGTCAAATCCCATCCAGTACATATTTGATAACTTCACACATGTGGAATGACAGAATAAACCATCAGTAGCAGGAGCTCTGGCTTAACTTCAACTCCCTACCACAGGGAAATCTAGCTCAATTGTAATAATGATAGTGTGGCTATGGGGTCTGTGTGCTTTGTTGGCTGGGGTTGCTGCACTTCAATGCCAAAAACATAGGTTCAATTCCTGTTGTGTTTGAGGTAGTTCTGTAGATTTGCCTCCTCGCTTTGCCCCACAATGACATGAGCAACTGTCAAATGGTGAAGATACTACAGAGGAAGGGAGATGTTGTTACATCCAATGGTGATTGTCTTACTGAGCACTGGGCTCTGCAATCAAAGCAAGCTAATGGCCTTCTTTGTTCAGTGTTGTTTTGAAGATGCCGGTGTTGGACTGGTGTGTACAAAGTTAAAAATCACCTAACACCAGGTTATAGTCCAACAGATTTATTTGGAAGCATTAACTTTTGGAGCACTGCTGCTTCATCAGGTGATTGTGGAGTATAAGATTGTTAAGGTCTTATACTCTTATGATCTTATACTCCACAAACACCTGATGAAGGGGCAGCACTCCAAAAGCTAGTGATTCCAAATAAACCTGTTGGACTATAAGCTGGTGTTGTTTGATTTTTTTCAACTTTGTTCAGTGTCTTAGTCAGCTGAATTATTGAAGGCAATAAAAGGTTGTGATGGTCAAAACTTGTTGATGTCAAACAAGATGGTAAGCTGCTCATTTGAGGACCATCTGATCAGTCATGATCTCACTGAATGGCACGGCAGACTCGATGGGCTGAATGGCCTATTTCTGCTCCTGTGTCTTATGGTCTATCTATTGCTCTTTTAAGCCATAACCTTCTCAAGTCATCTGTGGCTCCATGCATTACAATCTCCATTCTGAGTCAGTAAATTGTAGATACAATTCCCATGCCAGAAACAGGAGGACAAAATCCAAGTTGACACTAATTCAGGCACTAATCTAGGCTGGGCATCCCTGGCTGCACCAACAATTACTGGTCATTCCTTGTGAAGGTACAGGTGAGTTACTTCTTGAACCACTGCAGTCCATTCAGTTTAGATAAACTCACAAGATCATTAGGGAATAAGTTCCAGGATTTTGACCCAGTAGCAATGAAGAAAGAGTGCAATAGTCAAGAAATTGAGTGGCTTATTGGGGGCGTGCGGGTGGTGGATTTCCCTTGTATCTGTAGCCTTTGTCCTTCTCAATGGAAGTGATTGTGAGTTTTAAAGAAGCCTTGATGCATGCAGTTTTATAGATGGTACATGCTGCTGTTACAGAGCATCAGTGGTTCAAAGAATGAATGTTTGTGGATGTGATGCCAGTCAAGTGGTTTTTTTTTAGATTACTTACAGTGTGGAAACAGGCCCTTCGGCCCAACAAGTCCACACTGACCCGCAGAAGCGCAACCCACCCATACCCCTACATTTACCCCTTCACCTAACACTAGGGGCAATTTAGCATGGTCAATTCATCTGACCTGCACATCTTTGGACTGTGGGAGGAAACTGGAGCACCCAGAGGATACCCACACAGACACAGGGAGAATGTGCAAACTCCACACAGTCAGTCGCCTGAGGTGGGAATTGAACCCGGGTCTCTGGCGCTGTGAGGCAGCAGTGCTAACCACTGTGCCACCGTGCCACCCACACGGGTTTGCTTGATCTGGATGGTATTGAGCTTCTTGAATATTGTTGGAGCTGCACTCAACTAGGAAAGTGGGGAGTAATCCATCACACTCTTGATTTGTAGATGGTAGACAGGCTTTGGGAAATCAGGAAGTGAGTTACTTGCTGCAGAATTCATAATCTTTGGCCTGCTCCTTTAGAATTGTACCAAAATGGTGAGTCCAATCTAATTTCTGGTCAATCATTACCCACAGACTGTTGATAATTTGGAAACAATCAATGGTAATGGCACTGAATGTCAAGGGTCATTGGTCAGATGTTCTTTTATGGAGATAGTCACTTGTGTATTATGAATGTTACTTTGCATTTTTCAGCCAAAGCATGGGTATTGTCCAGGTCTTACTGCATTTAGAGATGGACTGCTTCATTATCTAAGGAGTCAGGATTAATGCTGTTTAGTTGCATCAACAAACTCCCATTATCACTGTGGAAGGCCTTTCAATTTACTTCATTGATTGACAACTCCAAATGCTTATGCTAGCTGTCTAACTATACTAACCAAGTGCTAGGCGGAGGTGGGCACTGCAGATGCTGGAGATTAGAGTCAAGATTAGAGTGGTGCTGGCAAAGCACAGCAGGTCAGGCAGCATCCAAGGAACAGGAAAATCGACGTTTCGGGCAAAGGCCCTTCATCAGAAATGATCCTGATGAAGGGCTTTTGCCCGAAACATCGATTTTCTTGCTCCTTGGATACTGCCTGACCTGCTGTGCTTTGCCAATACCACTCTAACCAAATGCTAACTGTCTTTGCTATCATGCTATGAATACTATCAATAATTTTATTTCATCTCAGCATGAATTCTGAGGTCATTTCAATATAGATGCTGGATGAGTTGGCATGGAGGGTATAAGGGCAAATGATGGTAGGTAGGTGTCATGAGTAGACATTAGCTGGCATAGAGGTTATGAACAGCCATGTAGGAAGGTAGAGTTGCAGTTTGCAGGGAGACTATAAGGGGTCATGAGGAGTGGTGAGGGCTATGAGATAGCATGGTTTGGAACAGATAGGACATGGATAGAGAGTGGGTTGGGAGGCAGTGTGAGATGCAAAGGGACTTGTCGTTTTTATTCTAACTGAGACAAAGTCCCAGAGCAGGGAACATTTTAAACAGCCTCCCTGAGCACTAGGCAACATTGTTTCTGGAGCAGAACAAAGAGTCTACTGGGGTCTTATCCTGAGTCAGGATTGCAGAGTTTTGTTACAAGTGTAATGGGTACAAAGTAAACTCACTGGAAAAGAAAATTGGGCCAGGTGTTTGTTGATGTGTTGGTGGCCACTTTATGACCTCCAAAGTAAACTTGTACTTTGATAAGAAGGAAGATGAAAGAGCATTACCAGTTATTTTAGCAGTGTAAAACACATTGATTGCAGCGATTAAATTAGACTAGAATAATCAGACACATAGTTCAACCCTTAGAAAATCAAACTGATTAAGTTTCCTGTTTCATTATCAGACTTGCAAATAGGATTTTTTTTCTACAATGTGCAACTACATGATACCTACTGAAAGTCTAGGCCATATGTGAAATGTCGGCAATCAAGCCTTTTCAAACACCTCTGAGTCTGTTGATGAATATTCCACTACCAAGGGACTGGTACTTCTTACAGCATCCATGACATGCCTTTAAACAGCTCAAAATACTTCAGGGAAGCATCACAAATCAAAACCTGACACTGAAACACATAGGAGATAGGAGGGCAGGTGACAAAATTATCAAAGAAGCAGGCAGAGGGAAAGGTAACAGCATGAGGAGATTCAGGAAAGAAATTCCAGAACTTATGGACAAAGCTGTTGAAGACACGGCTGGAAAGGCAGACTGTTTAAAACTGGGAACAGTCAAGAGGGCAGAATTGAAAGAAACAAGAGCTCTTTGTTGGGCTGGAGGAGGTTACAGAGACCAGGAAGATTCAGCTCACCATCCAGATAGCAAACAAGAACTAGAGTTTTAAAATCAGACCATGGCTTAACTGGGAGTTAATACACATTGGTGCGCATCCAGGTGCTGAGTGAAGGTACTTGGTATGAGTTAGGACAAGGCAGTTAACCTTTGGATTATCTGTGGCATAGACTCGATGGGCTGAAGGGTCCCTTTCAAACTGTATGATCCTATGATATTACATTTTTCATGGCTGGATCAAAGCTTGTGGTAACAATGGGTTGATAGTAGCACAGTAGCAATGTCACTGGATTAGTAATCCAGCACTCTAGTATAGTATTCTGGGAGTAGGGGCTCTATTCCCTCCACTGCAAATGGTTAAAATCTGTATTCAATGAAATCTGGAATTAAAAGCTGGCGGAATGTTTATTAATGCCTTTTATGGAAAGAAATCTGCTATCCTTACCTGGTCTGGCCTGCATGTGACTTCACAGCAATGTCATTGATTCTTAACTACCCTATGCATTCTGCTCAAGGGCAATTCGGGATGGGAAACAAATGCTGACCCAGTCAGTGGCACCTACTCCCATAAAGGAATTTAAAAAGGCATGAGTAATGTTTCAACAACAAATACAAAGACATGCAATGATATACAGATGGAGGTAGGCGTTCATGTCAGTGGAGCAGATTTGATTTGGAACAGTAATGAGTATGCAACAGTTTGCAAAGAGGCTGTTTCAGTCAAAGACAGTAGCCTAGAAGAGGAATAGAGTGTTGCTAAGGAATAAAGTTTGTAGTGAGGATGGAAAAAAAGAGCTTCAAACTGATATATCAATAGTTGCAGGAAAGTTTGACTCATCTAATACTTTATGTCTGATAAGCAGCTTGACAACTTAATGGGCAGTGTTGAAACTTACTAATCAACATTGGCAAATCTGCTCCGATGCTGCATATTCAGATTGGGTTTAAATGCACAAACCGTATTTTTCTATACTTTTGATATTGGACTGCCCATCAGTGCTCCTTAACTGTGTGTCTGACTGGGAAATGAAATAAATGGAAGGAAGGAGCATCCTGAAACAATTATCATTTGAGTGTGTCTCTGTCCTTTGCTCTACCGCTTATTCACACATAGAGATATTTATGGCTCATATTATCCTTTAAAACTGCATTCGCTCCACTCTACCTGCAACATCACAGCATGTGTCTTGCGGCAAAACACTTTAGTTTGGAGCACTTTGAAACTTGGCAATGCAAACTATGAGCTCTGGATGACATACATGTCTGTGCAGACATGCTTTCACATGATGTTTAGATTGTTGTTAGTATGCAAAAAGACCCTCACCAAGGAAGGTACAATGTACCCACATATCATTCCATGGTCAAAAGCAAGTACAGATTGTGAATTTGCAGAATGGTTTTAAAGGACAGAAACAGACCATTTGGTCCATCCAGTCTGTGTCAGCATTTATGCCCCACTTAAGCTTCCTTGCAATGTTGCTTTAATCCTTACTGACACACAGGATGGTATTGGCAGGTTGCAAGATGCTCCTCGAAGGCAATATATCAGTAAAATATTCACTCACATAGTAGGGTCCTAGTTCAAGGACAACCATTTAACATCTTGATCATCAATTTAACCAAGCATGGACACACGCAGGCTACTGTGCTCAGGGCCAGTTCTGTCATTAAGAACTGGGAAAGAGGTAATTTTATGAAACCTTAAAATTTCATTTCATTTCAACCATCAAGGATTCCTCGAGGGTAACATTTTTAGTAACTCGTGCTGGA
Source organism: Hemiscyllium ocellatum (assembly GCF_020745735.1). Lineage (NCBI taxonomy): Eukaryota > Metazoa > Chordata > Chondrichthyes > Orectolobiformes > Hemiscylliidae > Hemiscyllium > Hemiscyllium ocellatum. The sequence goes on from NC_083406.1 coordinate 106,253,663, forward strand.
AACTCTATCAAAATCTGAAATCTCAATTAATTAATAAGTGTTTTGACAGGCAGGCATATTTAGATTTTCTCTGCCCTTGACTAACATTATTTTTATATTAATATTTCGAAAGTGCATGCTCTTTGCATGATTTCACATGACAATGCAAATACGCCTGGCGAATGCATACAACTCAACATTCAATCTTATGTGCATGGATCTTGTGATGACAATTTGTGGACTTATTCTGTTTCAGTTAAATTAAAATCAAGTTGAACTTTTGACCTGTACACACAGTGGCTCATCTTCACATGATTAGATCAGTCATTATTTTGAAAACTGTACTACCCAGACCATTAAGCTTTTGCAAAGGGGAGGCGATAGTAGTACAAGGGACCGTTAACCCACAGACCCAGATACTATTCTAGGGATCTGGGTTCAAATCATGGCAGATGATGGAATTTGAATTCAATAAAATATCTGGAATTAAGAGTCTAATGATGACGATGAATCCATTGCTGATTGCTGCAAAAACCCATTTGGTTCATTAATTCCTTTAGGGAAGGAAACTGTCATCCTTATCTGGTCTGGCCTACATGTGATTTCAAACACATGGCAACGTGATTGACTCTTAACTGCCCTCTGGGCAATTAGGGATGGGCAATAAATGCTGCCTGGTCAGTGACACCCTCATCCATGAATGAATAAAGAAAAGAAAGGCTTGTGGTAAGGAACAGATTTGTTCCATTTTTAACCAATGTTTTGTAGAAAAGAAGTACTCAAGACTAAAAATGATTCTTCTAAACATTCTGGAAATAGTGCATTGCCCTACTGATTATTTTACATTTGTGCCATTTGAATAAACAATTCCCTGTGACTAAAATGCTGAAGGTTTATTATTCTCAATTACAATTATTAGGTAACATGGTTTGTGTCGATTTGTTTAGAATCACCGTTAATAGTAAAGACAAGGACATCTGATGTTTGGTCACTGTAGGCTACAGGAATCTCCAATGATACTAATCCATTTTATTGTGAGGACTAACAATCAGAATATTCAGTTCTGCAAAGTACGTTCAATCTTTATTAGAATTGCAATCCATGACCAATTAAACCACAGCACTTTGAATCAACTTTCTGGGGCTCCCTTTCTATCTGCACTGTGGATGTACTTGTATGATCCAGACTGCATCTTTCCAAGACAACAGCTTACCACCTCTCTGCTTCAGAGCAATTCAGGAAAGGCAATAAATGATGGTCGAATCAGTGCTGCCCACACCCCATGAACAAATGTTGAAAAAGTCAGACCAATAGAGAATCTGCTATGCTATGCAACTTCAAGTTAAGTCAATATGATAACCGTATTGGGGTTAAAATGGGATTGAAACCCTCAAGTCATTGAGGGTGAGGATTGGGTTCACCTGTAAATATCAGCTTTGGTCCTGAATAATCATCCTTACTTTAATTTCATAACTTCATTTCAAATGAATTGATCAGGTACTTACTGTCGAGACAGACTGCCAGAAGTAAAATTAGTTATGCACTGGGCATTTTCAGCAACAATGTCTGATGTAAACATGAACAGAAAATTCTGGAGAAACTCAGCAGGTCTGGCAGCATCTGCAGAAAGAGAAACAGAGTTAAATTCTTCAGAAGAACAGTCACATCGGACTCAAAATGTTAATTCTGCTTTTCTTTCCTTAGATACTGCCAGTACTTTCTGTTTTTTATTTCAGATTTCCAGCATCCACGATATTTTGTTTTTAAGAATGTACAAATTTTGCATCAACAGATTAGTGCATTGTAGTATCGCAGAGACATGTGGATTTGCCTTGGATAGTGCCTTCTTGATCCATATACCAGATTGTTGTAGAGAGATTGGAAACATTGGATAAACCATTGTTCCATTCTGTTCCAGCGCCAGAACTTTGGATGTGTATCAGTCAATGTTTGCACCCCTTTGATTAAACCCACCATTATGTTAACTATGGCATGTTATTCTTCACTCACCAGCAACATTTTGGCAACAAATCGTCTCTGGAGGACCAGGGATCTAATGAATGGCTCTCTAAGCCAAATGCAGATTAATTCTGGGCAAATAAACTATTGATGTTGGCAAATCAGCTGTCATTTTGTTCACATTTTATCAATAGGACTCTGCTGTTCCAAATTTGAAAAAGCTGAGAACAGTATCTTGATGATGAGCTTGGCTTGCATAATATGCTGCCTTACCTTCCCTTTCCATTGGAACAGATGTTGATCCTTGATAAGTGCTCATGTCAAGAAATACTTCCTGAGTAAGAGGGACATCAAGTTCCTTGTAAGTGGTAGGTTACTGTACTCCTCTACTGTGAGGTATCTCTTCACAACAGCCTTATATGTGGTGTCAAGAAGTCAAAGAATAGTGAAGGGCTTTTGCCCGAAACATCGGCTCTCCTGTTCCTCAGATGCTGCCCGACCTGCTGTGCTTTTCCAGATTCTGACCTCCAGCATCTGCAGTCCTCACTTTTGCTAATACAATAGTCGTGCCAATCCACATTATTCTCCCAAGATTTATCTAGGGGGGTACACGTTACTGACTCTGTATATAGCACACATTCCGTATGTGCCTTTATATTTAGAAAAATTCTATCAATGCTGCCAATATTAATACTGTCTGTAATAGTAATTACTGCCCTCCTATGCAAATAATTCAGAACGCAAAATGCAACCAGTTTGGAATAACACTTTGTTCTTGGAAAGTAGGTTGAATCTGGTGATCTATGGATATTGCTTACATTTTTAATTTAGGTTGTACAGTATATGCTTTGGTGTTAAGTGCTAATTGATGAAGAAGGAGTCACCTTAACACAAGACTTAGATTCCTTTGCAAAACATGACATTATAAAGTGCTCACCAGCAGTGTTAGGAAGTGAATCTGCATACTTTTAAAAATTAACCTATTAAATCAAATTGGCCAGTTTAACAATATGACAGCCCCTTCCATATAACAAAATCAAATTGAGAAAAGGCAATTTAGCAAATTTAAATAAACAGCTTGGGGAAATTATGCACTCCAGCCCCAGTAGGTGCTTACCATTTGCTGAAATACTGTTTTCCTTGTATCACTGCAAATAATTATCCAGTGAGTGCCCCCTCCCCACTTGCATATAACTAATCTCAAATTCTCCAGTTTACATTAGGTAACTGTTAAATGGCAGGTTCCTTTCTGATGTCAGTTATAAAAAAATCCATGTGAAATGGGTTTCAGTGTTTGTGCTTCACAGCATGAGTAATAAATAAGATGGAAATCTTCATAACTGACTGGTTTTCACTGTTACTGAGCACTAATTTATATTTTCAGTAAAATGGAATGGAGTTACTCATGTAAAGGTCATTCAAGTCCTCATAGTGAGTATTTAAAGCATATCACCGGTTAACAGTGTTAAAGTCAACAGGAAATGCACTTGCATTTTAAATCCTGCACTGCATTTGTTTAAAAAAAACATGCAAACAAACCTAAGCTCTGCTAGGTTTATATCATGCTGTATATCCATTGGACTTTTCAGGAGGTTAAAGGCTTATGTTATCACAACATATTTAGTTCAAAATTGAATCACAACTTTGTGTCTCTAAAGTAATAAAGTCTGTAACCCTAATGTATAAATATTTACATTACATTTCAAAGAAGTTGGATGTGAGTAGAAGGTTGATAAAGTTTATCCAACCATGTCATATCAAAAGACAAAGAAGACTTTAAATTATATTTGAGTTTGAAAATTGCAGTTGAATCCTTCACAAAATGAGAGAATCAGCATGGCTTAGTTGGTAGCACTCTTGCCTCTGAGCCAGAAGATTGTGGTTCAAATCCCACATCAGAGACATAAGTTTAAAAAAGTACACATTGATTATCCTTATTGTCTTGGACAATATGCATCTCTCAATCAACATTTGATCATTATACATGGCCGTTTGTGGCTGCTACACTAACACCGTCAACTGCACTTGAGAAAAGATAGATGCTTCATTAGTGGTGAAATGATGAGGGACACCATGTATTTGTTAAAGGTGATATATAACTCCATGTACTTTCCTTTCCTTTTTATAGGAATGAACTGCATTGGCCTTTGTCATTATCTAAAGTTTTATGTTTCTGCATCATTCCGAGCACTGAGATCTTTCTTAAAATGAAAACACACCTTGGTTCTTCTTTTACAAAGTCATGAATGCATTTTTCTAAATTTATGAAGACCTGCCAATAAATATTTGTTTGAAACAAATTTTCAATTTCTTCATGCCCTTTACATCCACTACACTAGTGCTGATGCTTGGATATAGTTCTTTCAGTGCTTCACCTAAACAGCCACTTGTCATATAGGAGCTAAAATGTTGAGCAATCAGCAGACCTGACTTTGAAAGATATTATAACCAAGTTTAACTTTTCTCCCATTCTCTATCCTTGGTATGATATGCTCTGCCTGGAAGTCAGTCCATTGTCTACTGAAATTTGCTTCACCCCGACCTTTCTTGTTACAGTTTGTATCAGTAGTAATTAACCTTTGTGTGCACCCTCAAGATCGAAGTGAAACAGGCAGATCCCATTCTAGCTCAGCCAGAATGAGAATCCAACCTGCATTGTTACCATTATTCTGAAACATATATCAGCAATCAAAATAAACTGACTCCTTTCGACAGCAGGACACATCACATTTCCAGCAAAGTCAATTGATATCTGTAAAGAACAAGAACGCTCACTAATTTTTCATTCTTCCCAATCCAAGAGATTTTAGGCAAAAATGTTGAACTCTTACCAGTGACCCAACTGCAAACAATGACTCAGAAGATCTTGTTTGGTGATAGCTCATTGCTTTTCAAATTCTCTAATCATCATTGTATAGGTCAGTGGGGGAATGCTTAAGGAATATTTTGCAATGATTTCCCATAATGTTTAGGTAATGTTCATTCTTTCTCAATTATGTTTAGGCTTGCAACTGATGAACATTGTTCACCAGGTGAGGTGGGCAGCCAAGAAAAGAGCTGAAAATGTGTTGCTGGAAAAGCGCAGCAGGTCAGGCAGTATCCAAGGAGCAGGAGAGTCGATGTTTCGGGCATAAGCCCTTCTTCAGGATTCCTGAAGAAGGGCTCATGCCCGAAACGTCGACTCTCCTGCTCCTTGGATGCTGCCTGACCTGCTGCGCTTTTCCAGCAGCACATTTTCAGCTCTGATCTCCAGCATCTGCAGTCCTCACTTTCTCCCAACCAAGAAAAAAGATCATTCAAGTTAAGCCAAAAATACCCTGCCATATTGTTTGTGCTCAACCAGTTAGACCCAAAAACAGGAAAGAACAGTTTATCAATACTTCTAAGTATATACACATATTTGCAGTATTATTATAACAACATAAATAGCTCTCACAATAAACACAGCCAGAAGGTTCTTATTTTTTTTAATCAAATTAAATAATTTAAGGAATTTGAAACAACTCTTCTTTCTCCAAAAAAAATTGTTGGATGTGAAAATTGACCTGGACCTTTAAATATTCTAGATACTTCTGCCATTCATATACAGATAATGATAAAGAGTAAATCTTGCTGCTATAATTTCCCACAGTAGCCAGAATAAAATAATCTTCCCCAGTATGAGCAGCAATGAACACAAGAAAGTGGAGCATCTTAAAATTTAAGAAGTCGTGAACTTGCAAACGTGTGGATTGTTCTTTAAAAAATTGGAAGCCCTCAAAGCGTCTCTGATCTGTTGTTTGTTAAATCAACTTTTTTCAGTCAATCTATGAGCATGTGGCAAGCCCTCATGTATAAATCTCATGCAGTTCAGCCATGTTGATGCTTCCACAGCTCAAGGTAAATCAAAAATATTTGGGGTAAGGACAGCGAGAATTACTATACCATTTTGAAAAAATTAGGAAGGCAAGTTTCTAAATTACTGGTGAAAAATATTTTGAGTTTTAAACAAAATAATGTTGTGTTATTAATGGAGATATAATTTTGAAACATTGTTTGCCTTCCTTGCTCAATGGTCATTCCAAGGAAGTTGGAAAACCAGAGGAGAGATATACTGCTGAGGCTGTATAAGACTCTGGTCAAATTGTATTTAGAATATTGCGACCAATTTTGGGCCCTGTATTTAAGGAAGTGTGTGCTAGTATTGGGAAGGGGCCCACAGGACGTTTACAGGAATGAGCGGTTGAGAACACTGGAACTGGACTCAATGTAATTTAGAAGGATGAGGGAACATCTCATTGAAAATTACAGAACGCAGAGAGGCCTGGATAGAGCGGACATTGAAATGATGTTCTCCTAGTAGGAGTACTAAAACTTGATAGCAGAGCCTCTGAATGAAGGGGCAACCCTTTAAAACTAAGATGAAGAGAAATTTCTTCAGTCAGAGGGTGGTTAACCTGTGGAACTCATTGCCAACAAGGGCTGTGGAGGCCAGGTTACTGAGTGTATTTATGACAGAGATAGATGTGTTCTTGATTAGTAAGGGGATCCAGGGTTCCAAGGAGAAGGCAGGAGAATAGGGTTGAAAAACATATCAGCCATGATAGAATGACAGAGCAGACTCGATTGGCTGAGTTGCCTAATTCTGCTCATATATCTTATGGTCTAATTGTCTTAATGTGTAAATATGACCATAAGACATAGGAGCAGAAATAGACCTTTCACCCCATGAAGTCTGCTTCACCATTCAATGAGATCATGAATAATCTAGTAATCCTTAATTCTGCTTTCTGTCATTATTGCCATAACTCTTCTTCCCCTACTGATTGAAAAATTGGCTATCTCAACTTAACGATCTAGCCTTGACAGTTTCTTTGAAAAGTTAATGAGCAAATTAGACAAAGGAGAGCTGGTGGACATAACCTATTTGGATTTCCAGAAAGCCTTTGACAAGGTGTCACCAATGTGGGACATCAGGCAAGGTTAGCTTAGAAATCAGCTAAATGCGATACCAACTAAACAGTCCAATGAACTCATGTTCTTATTCATATGTGGAAGGATGGGTGAAGTGCTGAATGTTGCTGGTTTCTATACAACTATACATTTCTTTCCAAGGAGGAGGTGAGATACAAGGAAGTAAGACAATGGCTGAGACATGGGTAGAAGCCAATCCCTCCATAATAAAAGCTTAATCTATAGTGATGCTACTTTATGCAAATCATTGGTTATTATACACTGTATTCAGTCTCACAGTCTCACAAGAGACTGTGGGAAAGAAATGCTTCTCAGCATAGCATCATCCTGCCTTTGTTCCCAACTGGATATCTGCTGCTGTAACTGGAGCAATTGGCTGCATAGCCAGTGTGAATCTGTTTAGTTACAACAGCATGGGGTCCAAATCCCTGATCTGACTTAGTTAGATAGAGTTTGGCCTCTTTGCACATCCCATGATGAATATTGTGGCCATGTGGGTCAGACCTGCCCTTGACCAGAGAACAAAAGAAAAAGAAGAGGTTCCCGATCACCTTTTGGTTTTTATATTCTATCTTTCCCAGTAAAATCTAGAGTTCTGCTAACTTATTCTTATCAGATCATTCTGAGATGTTGCCATTAATGTACCCTTAAATCCCTTTCTCATCTACAGAACCAAGTCTATGTCCACTTAGAAAGAAGTAGGAGAAAGTGATGACTGCAAATGCTGGAGATCAGAGTTGAGAGTGTGGTGTTGGAAATGCTCCAGGCGTAAGCCCTTCATCAGGAATCCTGAGGAAAGACTAATGTCCGAAACATCGATTCTCTGCTCCTCAGATGTTGCCGGACCTGCTGTGCTTTTCCAACACCGTACTCTCGACCATGTTCACTTAGAGCAGAATTATAGAAATGATTCTTTTTTTCAAACAAAATACATGACCTTACACTTACTGACATTGAACTGTATCAGTTCGTTTTTAGCCCAGTTCCCCAGTCAAACACTGACTTCCAGTTGAATAATCCTTTTGAAATCACACATATTAATAGTAGCAATCACTTGGGGTATAAGAGTTCACATTTTCTTGATACTGATACAATCAATCCTGTGTAGAGCAAGCTGTAATTTTAAATGCCCAGCTTAGGTTAGAAACACATTAATGTGCTTTTGAGTTCAAAAGCTGGAAGAGCGAGTTCAATTACTGTTTAGGAGAAATTGTTCTCCTGTGTCTTACACTTCAGCAGGCTAGCCAGCTTATCAATAATTAGCTGCTGATATCAGGCACAACTATCCATGACCTCCTGCACACTTTCAATCTGGCAGCTGCTCAGGAAAGCTTCCAGCCAATAGTTTCATACTTGCACTGAAAAATACAATAAGACAGAGAACTGCAGATGCTGGAGATCTGAAACCAAAACAGAACTGCTGAAGAAACTCAACAGGTCTGGTAGCTTTCTGTTTGGAAGAAAGGTCTCTGGATTCAAAATGCTAATTCTGTTTCCCTTTCCACAGATGCTGCCAGACCTGCTGAGTTTCTCCAGTATTTTCTGTATTGTGTTACACAGAAAGCTGTTTGGTTCCGTCACTATGAGTCAGTGTATTCAGACATGACATTAATAGTTCAGAAATAAAGATTAAACAAAACTCTTCCAATTCATCTCAAGGTGTTTGGGCATTCAGTTGCACCTGACCTCACTGTACAACTTTACACACGTGGGAATAGACAAAGGGATAGATCTTAACTTTGTTCAAGTGGGCCATGTTTTACCAGCTCACTGGAGATGGGCTGGGACACCGGAGCACACGTAAAGAGAGGCAAAAAATGGCAGGAGGGGCAGCAAATTAGATTAGATTAGATTAGATTACTTACAGTGTGGAAACAGGCCCTTCGGCCCAACAAGTCCTCACCGACCCGCCGAAGCGCAACCCACCCAGACCCCTACATTTACCCCTTACCTAACACTACGGGCAATTTAGCATGGCCAATTCACCTGACCCGCACATCTTTGGACTGTGGGAGGAAACCGGAGCACCCGGAGGAAATTCACGCCGACACGGGGAGAACGTGCAAACTCCACACAGTCAGTCGCCTGAGTCGGGAATTGAACCCGGGTCTCAGGCGCTGTGAGGCAGCAGTGCTAACCACTGTGCCACCGTGCCGCCCACAAATGTTTCCTATTGCACAGGAGATTGGCAGCAGTGGGAATGTCTGCACTGCAGCCACGCACTACATACTTAGGCCAAGTCAGAGACTGCTCTCCCTCACGAACGTGTTACCAGCGTTGAGAGAGACCACCACTGAACATCAGATAAACTCTGCCGGCTTACCAGTTGGGTCCTGATGTGGGAGAGGCTGGCTATTTCACAGGCCGGCCTAGTGGCTCCATTATGGCAGTTGCAGAGCATTTCTATCCCTGAACACCAATAACTGACTGGCACCAACAGGGTAAACAAAAATATGTAGTTTGGCTCAGCAAAGTGACTCCTTTTTATCAAAGAAATGGCATCCTCTATGAGTGGTCCTGCCAAGGTGTTTCCAGTCGCCAGACTGGGTTGGCAATACTGCGAGGTGAGCCACCAGCCTCAATTCAATGGGCAGGGCACCAGTTAATTGGCACGTCATTACATCCCCCTCCCCACACCAAACAAAATAGCCCCTGCAGCATCCTGCCAGCTGTCTGCCCTCATGGGCTCAAATCCCACTGTTGGTTCACATTGTGCTCTTTGGTAAGTTTTCGGCCAAAGGCTGAAACAGCCACTCAGACTGTGAGTTTCAATTCAGTCAGATTGCTGTGAGACTGCCAACTCAGAATCATCCATTTTTAGACAATCGTGCCACATTGGGACTTATTTTTCCAAACAGTTGGTTTCAACGCAGTCAATTGCAAGAAGTCTGCCTTCACCCCTAACCCAGGGGCATTGTGGATAATTTCAGGTTTCAGATTTAGATTTTGTTGTTACGTGTACTCAGGTGCAGAAGTACAGGAGTGCAGTGAAAAGCGTATAATGTCGCTACACAAAGCACCATTTTAGATACCAAGGTACCTAGGTCAAAAGTAGTAACAGAAAAATAGTTAAGAAGCTTAGCATTACTTCGTAGAATAAGCTAAAACAAACAGAATAAGATAATAGTTAACATTAAAGTCTTTCTTAATTTAAACTAGGAAAATAAAGGAATACGTTAGAAGTTAAACCAATGCTCCTGCTGAAATCAGTCTTGGACGAGGACACAGAGTTAAATATAACAGCATGCATGTACAGATTTCTTTTAATAGTCAAACTGATAAATTGGAAAGGGAGCATCTGTAAATAAGTCTTGCCCTGATCAATTTTTTTTCAGCCAATGCGACTGAGGAAATCAGGCAGTGCCTGCAACAATATTTTGCCAGATAACTCCAGAAAATCTATACTGGTAAAACCAATTCAGTTGGCCTGTTACAAAATAATCCCTACCAACAGGTTCTGTCTTGCTCAGAATTTCATAAGAAGTTTTTTTCACTGCATCTCTCTTCAGGGACTATCATTGAAATCTTGCTGCGAGGCAGAAATATTCTCAGATCGTCCTTAGCTTTTCTTTTCTTCCTTAGCATTCTGCTTACATATATAAATAAAATAATCTTCTTAATCCAATTTTTCTTCTTCAGAGTTGCCCATTGAGTGACATATTGCTGCAGGCATTGTAAATTTTGTCACATACTTCCATCGTGTTGGTATGAATATATGACTTTTTTTCTTATTTTGTCAGATGTGGGGTGGCACGGTGGCACAGTGGTTAGCACTGCTGCCTCACAGCGCCAGGGACCTGGGTTCGATTCCTGCCTCAGGCGACTGACTGTGTGGAGTTTGCACATTCTCCCCGTGTCTGCGTGGGTTTCCTCCGGGTGCTCTGGTTTCCTCCCACAGTCCAAAGATGTGCGGGTCAGGTGAATTGGCCATGCTAAATTGCCCGTAGTGTTAGGTAAGGGGTATATGTAGGGGTATGGGTGGGTTGCGCTTCGGCGGGTCGGTGTGGACTCGTTGGGCCGAAGGGCCTGTTTCCACACTGTAAGTAATCTAATCTAAAAAAAAATGTGGGTGTCACTGTCAAGACCAGCAATTCGTTGCCCATTTCCTGAGTGGCTCACTTGGCCATTTCAGAGTCAACCACATTGCTTTGTGTCTGGAATCACGTGTTGACCAGACCAGGTAAAGACGGCAAATTTCTTTCGCTGAGGAACATTAGAAATAATAGATTTCGGGCAACTGTCAGTGTGGAGTTTGCACGTTCTCCCTGTGTCTGCGTGGGTTTCCTCCAGGTGCTGCGGCTTCCCCCCACAATCCAAAGGTGAATTAGCCTTACTAAATTGCCCATAGTGTTCAGGGATGTGTAGGCTGGGTTCATAAGTCAGGGGAAATGTAGAGTAATAGGGTGGTGGAGTGGGTCTGGATGGGATACACTTCAGAGGATTGATGTGGACTTGTTAAGCCAATGTGATCCTGTTTACTTAGTGTAGAGATTCTATGATCCTATGACATTAGACAGCTATATCTTTTTCTTAAAGATCAACCTCATTAAGTGATCACCCATCTAGCTGGTTTTTAAGTCCTGATGTTTTATAATTAATTCTGCTGCACTGGGAGTCAAACCCCTCCCCATTTCTAGTCAAAAAGTGTGATGTTGGAAAAACACAGCAGGTCAGGCAGCAGCTGAGGAGCAGGAGAGTCAATATTTTGGGTATAAGCCCTTCATCAGGAATGTTTCTTTATTTCTAGACCAGTTACCTTACCACTATACCAGCACCTCCTTATACTGACTAAACTTCTAAGGCTTTCATTTCTTTCACACCCAAGTGGTTGTGAACAGCGTTATATAAATACTAGTCTTTTCCTGAGCGCTTTCAGGTACAAGTACCATATGTTTCAGGAATAAGGACCTTATATTCATCCAATTCCATTTGGTTTTGGCACTGGAAGTGCACAGTGCACCCAAAGAGCACTCCACCTGCTTAAGTGTGCTCAAATGTGTCAGTTCAGGAAACTGTATGGCCCAGTTTAATCACTGATTCAGGCCTGCTTTCCAGAGTGATTGAAACACAAGCCTGAAATGCCTGCAGTCCACATCATTATCCACTAGGAATTCCAGGAAGGGTAACCAGTAGGCCTCCAGGTCTGAAGACCAGATAGGCAGAAAGGATTAAGCTAAGTAGCCAAAAAGAAAAGAGAATGATCTGCTAAAGTGCTTGAGTAGAAAACACATGATGGTGAAAGGATAGAAGGGGTATTCAAATAAGATCAGGGAGGTATGGTGAATGATTAATAAGATAGAAGCCAAGCAATCAAATCATGGATAATGAGAAAAAAGATTTACTTATTTTTATAAGGTACCTTTTGTGACAATAGGATTGAATTGAATGCTGTACAGACAATGTAGTACTTCTGATCTATAGTCACAGTTTTAAAGTAGGAAACTCAACTTTTGCACAACATGAACAGCAAGGTGATAATAAACTCAATATTCTATTTGTGATTGAGGGATAAATTGCCATGAAGCATCATTATCTCCAGCTGAGAAAGACAGACAGGCCTCAGGTTTAACATCATATCCGAAAGACAATTCTCTGACAACACAGCATTCCCTCAGTTCTATACCGCAGTGCCAGCCCAGACTTGTGCATTTAAGGTCTGGAGTGGGACTTGAACCTTCTGTCTCAGAGGTAAGATTGCTCATAACTAATCTGCAGCTGACACCTATCTGACAAGCATAAACTGTCACCCAAAGGTCCATTCAAGTGAGTGGTGTAAAATAGGCTGTTTGCAATATTTGGATTGGGCTGCTTATTGTGTGAGCAGCGCACACACCTGAAACTGGCATTGGATCAATTGCATGTTCAATTAGAGACCCTCAGGTTATTTTTGAGCTCCTTCAAACAAATCAGTTTGTGGCTGAATGTGGTGTTTGTGGTGCAATCAGTTAATTCAGGAGTTTTATCCAAAACAGAGGTCCATAAACGGAACTTATTGCCCGAAATGTAAACACTATGCTTTAATGCTTGCTTTATCGTGTAGGATTTTAGGAGCTAAATCCCTCTTCCCTTCATTTCGCTCTCTTACTTACTCTTTATTTACTCACATCTGTCAATCATTTGATGCCCTCACCCACTTTAAGAAATTCCAGTTTTCATTCCCTGTTGGATTAAACAAAAAAGGCTACCTTAATACCACAGCCACCCTGCCACAGAGCAAGCTGTTCCCTTTATTTAGTAATGGGTTTTCTTAGGGTTTATTTGAGGGGATTGAGCGAAGCTTCAAACTTCCCAGAAAAAGACAGATTGCTGTATTGAAGCAACAATGTTTCAATTTTATACAGTGAAACATCGAAGTTGAATTTTAGTTCGCAGTCTCACAAATTGATAGGCGTCACACGTCAGTTTGCAATGGAAACTGAACAAAAATCTCATGTCTGGCACTGACATTCCTACTGCAATTGTGTAATCAGCAGTTGCTCCAGGTAAGATTTTTGATTCTGAGCTCTGTTCATGCCTGTGCTTTTTACAACCCAGGTTGGAGGAGTACACAAAACCTCTCCATAGTCTCATTAATCTACCGACTACAATGCAAATTTAAATGTTTCACCAGATCAAAAAATGGCCAGATAGATAAGGTAACTACACTACGTTTAGAATGAAAAGGTAAAGTCACCGTTGGTGACTACTCTCTCACTGGAGAGAGATGACTGGTGGTGGTTTAACCTAAAGGTCATCACACCTCAAACAAGGGGAGAGATTGAGAGGGAGATTCCTCTGAGGTTACTACAATGACTCTCTTGAGAGAGCAGCACTAAGGTCCATTATGACAATGGTGGCCTGGCTTGACTCGAATAAAAAGATCATTTAAAAAAAATTCTTAATTAATAAACAACAAAATTGCAGGCTTCTGATGAAAACAAGATTTGATTTATTGTTGTCACATGTATCTAAGTACAGTGACACATTTCGTTTTGTGAGCAGTGCAGGCAGATCATAGGAAACAGGGACATACAGACTGTAGGGAGTTTAGGCAGAACAAGCACACAATTTGATATATTTGACAAAGATGTAAAGCTAATTAATGGACAGTTTGAAATATGAAAGTATCAATATATCACATTCTTAATAGCCTGTACTTGTATATTATTGTGCTTTTTGATACAACGAGGTGTCCTCTCAACTTTTACTTAATGAGAAAATATGGTTCATCCAATCAAGTTCTTATCGGTGAGACAAAAGTGAGTCATTGGACCTAAGCAAAGTTATTCAGGTTCTATATGTCTGCCCATTCCCCAGAGGGTCATTAAATGGGTATGCTTAGACTCCCTGACCTCAATATGACTGGGCAGAGTGGGAAGAGTTTGAAAGAGCCTGATGGTAAGTGTTGCAAGGCCAAGAACTCATAATCATGCTTGTGCCATGTTTACACCAAGGAATGTGGATTCTTCCCTGATGCCCAACCCAGATGGGCAGCCTGGTTGGCAGGCAGGAGCAGAAGTTTGCAGAGGGAAAGATAGGGGTCTTAGGGGAGCAGTCCCTGAGAGTTAAGAGAACCATTAGCTGCAAACTGGAAGATGAGGGGCCATTTACCTAATATTAAATATGAGGAAGGTTGTGGTCTATTATATGTGTGGAAATTCTATGGGAATTCTCTGCTCAGATAGGGCTGATCCTTGGAGATATGGCAGATTAAACACCTAGCTTTTTGACATTGGTAGTTCAGTAAAGATATGTTACATCAGCTTTTCCCTTCCCTATGAGGTGGAGACCTATGGAAAGTTGAGTGTTGAGTCAACCAGCAACAATAGAAGACTAGATTAGATTAGATTAGATTTACAGTGTGGAAACAGGCCCTTCGGCCCAACAAGTCCACACTGACCCGCCGAAGCGAAACCCACCCATACCCCAACATTTACCCCTTACCTAACACTACGGGCAATTTAGCATGGCCAATTCACCTGACCCGCACATCTTTGGACTGTGGGAGGAAACCGGAGCACCCGGAGGAAACCCACGCTGACACGGGGAGAACGTGCAAACTCCACACAGTCAGTCGCCTGAGTCGGGAATTGAACCCGGGTCTTCAGGCGCTGTGAGGCAGCAGTGCTAACCACTGTGCCACCGTGCCGCTACGCCTAAATGACTTCATGCAGAGCTCTCCTGTTGTTCTATGTGAGGAGGCATGGAGAAAGTGAAGGTCATGATGCAGAGCAATATCCAATTGTAAAATGATATAGAGAAGATGGGGCTAATCGGGGCTAATCAAGGAATGCTGCTATTGAAACCTGGTTTAAAATCCTGTTGGAAAGTTGGATGGGGCAAGGGAAGGATGACAAGGGAAAGTAGTGCCACTGTTTTGAGTGAAAAGGGTGCAACATGCATTTGTATATAGCTTTTCACAACTACTATGCATCACCAATCACTTTACAGCTAATTATGTACTTTCTGAAGTAAAATCCTTGTGATAATTGTAGGAAGTGCTGCAGCTAATTTGGACACAGTAACTCCCAGAACTGCAATATGGTATTGACCACAGAATTTGTTTTCTGAGATATTGATTCAGGGATAAAATACTGGCCAGTACATAGGAATACCTTCTTTGTTCTTCTTTGAAATAGTTCCATGGGACCTTTCTCGATCAACCAATGCGACAGTTTTTTATACCTAGATTTAAATGTCACCCAAATCCGATGGCACTGCATTAGTGACATGACCTTTATGTTTATGCCCTAAATAAATGATGCTGCCTAACCTGCTGTGCTTTGACCAGCAACACATTTGCAGCTAAATAAATGTTTGACTTGAACTTGGAAAATTCTAAATCAAAATCAGAAGTTGCTAAAACTGGGCCCCAGCTAACTTGACTGCATGTAACAAATCAAATCAACACTTTGGCAACATAAATTACATTTTAAATATAAAGGAATTATCAAGAGACACAATCCCATATGGAGACCTCCTACTGATTTGACATGAATAAAATGTTGTGATTAAAATACTGCAGCAGCATCTATTCAAGACGCTTGGGAGCAATCTAAGACCAGATATCTTCTTTTTAAAGTGATGTAGATTATAGGGCTATACAGATATATAGTCCAGGATGGAGCTATTCAACCTATTGGAAAAAAGAGCAAAATCCCATTTCCATTTTCTCTGTAAGGGTTAGATTAGATTACTAGATTAGATTAGATTACTTACAGTGTGGAAACAGGCCCTTCGGCCCAACAAGTCCACATTGACCCGCCGAAGCACAACCCACCCAGACCCATTCCCCTACATTTATCCCTTTACCTAACACTATGGGCAATTTAGCATGGCCAACTCACCTAACCTGCACATCTTTGTGACTGTGGGAAGAAACCGGAGCACCCGGAGGAAATCCGGAGGAGAATGTGCAAACTCCACACAGTCAGTCGCCTGAGACGGGAATTGAACCCGGGTCTCTGGCGCTATGAGGCAGTGCTAACTACTGTGCCACCGTGCCGCCCACAAATAGCGTCATCCTGAGGTGTTCAGCAATAGTATAGTTGGACAACTAGACACTGTTCTTTGTTACTTGAAGTGAGTCCAAAAAGCTGTGTTGCCTGTCTGGTGCCAGGGTTCAGGAAACTGGAGTAGGGAGGGGGAAGATCCAGTTTATCTTGGTCCATGTAGATCCCAAAGATACAGATAGAATGAGGAACAAGGTTCTGCTAAAGGAATATGAGCAGTTCGAGAGATTGAATTGCCTATTCCTGCTACAATCCTCCTTCTTATCTTGAAATTAGGAACACCTTGTTGCATATTCTACACATTTGCCCAGTAGCATGGTATCTCACTGGGCAGCAGCGAGTTAACAATTAAGGTGGATATAATTTGTTAAATTTTTCATCAATGTTTGGCTTCCTATTTTAGGAAAATCTGCAAACGAGCTAGAGATCAAGAATTCTTGACATGGAAGTCAGAGCAGATGCACATCTGCAGACTTCAGTCAAGTTAAGCCTGGTAGCTTTTGTTCAGGGGGTCCTGGCACAGGAAGTCAAGGGCAGCCTCTGATACCAGTCCATGGGCTTGGACATGGACAATAAGCTGCTTGGGAAATCAGAGTAAGGATACTCTCCACATAGAGAAGAGGAGACAAAAGTTAGGCAGCCTATCATCCATCCCTATGCCCCATTTGTGTGCTGTTTTTTCTCATGAAAAGAGACTAATGTGGCCATCAAGGGAGCTGAAAATGGGTGGCATAGCTATTATTTTTGGTGCAGGTGTTGAAGTGACCGGAGTGAGTAAGTAGGCAGTGTGCAATGCATGCTGGTTTAGTGGGGCTGGGAATTGGGGCGGGTGAGAGAAGATGGTGCAAGCAATAAGGGGATTGATAAAGCATGAGCCTTGATGTGAGGTGAGGACAGCAGCACTGACAGAGTGCAGGCGACGCTGACCTACTTCCTATATAGCTGGGCATTCTTCCAGATAGCTGAGACTGCATTGCCTTAGCTGGCAATCTTACACCAGGTCTGGTGGCATGACCTACTCCACTGACACAGGAAGAGAACAAGCTGTCTGTGCATCATGTCATCCAGAGGTCGCTGTTGGCAAAGATAGGATGACAAATTTTCCTGTCTCTCTTGCCTGGGGCAGATGTCACAAACAGAGCAAGGCAGTCTGGTACTGATAATCCAAGTCCACAAGCACAAAGGCTTCTAAAGATGGCACCAGTGTCAGGAATGTTAGTCAATTCCAGGATAAGAGGCAAATTGTCCTGGGAGCAGCGCCTGGAAAGATGGGGCAAGAACTGAATGTAAGGGATGCCATAGGGATAGATAGGTTGAGGTGACTTTGGGAAGATACTGCGAAAAGACCTCCAAAACAAAAACAGATACAACTCGCACTCAGCCGATAAAATGTAACAAACACTACAGAGAAACCAACTGATAACTTAAAATTGACTCACTAATGCACCTGTCACATGGCCCTCCAATCTTTCGAGCATTTTAATCTATGTTGCTTGAATCTTGGACAATCTGCTGAGATTCAGAGGAACACAAGTCGGCTTGCTCCGCCATTTAATACAATAATGGTTGGTCAAGCACTTCAATGTCTTTTAATCACGCCATTCCCATAAACCCTCCTGTGTGCAGTTCTGGTCTCCAAATTTGAGGAAAGACATTCTGGCTATTGAGGGAGTGCAGCGTAGTTTCATGAGGTCAATTCCTGAAAGACTGAAGCGACTGGGCTTGTATACCCTTGAGTTTAGAAGACTGAGAGGGGATCTGATTGAGACATATAAGATTATGAAAGGATTGGACACTCTGGCGGCAGGAAACATGTTTCCGCTGATGGGTGTGTGCTGTACCAGAGGACACAGCTTAAAAATACGGGGTAGACCATTTAGGACAGAGATGAGGAGAAACTTCTTCACCCAGAGAGTGGTGGCTGTGTGGAATGCTCTGTCCCAGAGGGCAGTGGAGACCCAGTCTCTGGATTCATTTAAGAAAGAGTTGGATAAAGCTCTCAAAGATAGTGGAATCAAGGGTTATGGAGATAAGGCAGGAAGAGGATACTAATTAGGAATGATCAGCCATGATCACGTTGAATGGCGGTGCAGGCTCGAAGGGCTGAATGGCCTACTCCTGCACCTATTGTCTATTGTCTATTGTCTATTGATTAAGAATCAAAGATTTATCAAAAAGCTCAAAAACTGAACAATCCACTGGGGTAGAGAATATTGAGCCTGTCTATAACCCAGTCAAAGCGAGCAATACCGCAGGCTGATGGCTAAGTTTGCCTCAAATCAAAATCAGAACAGATATTCTGCCTTCAGCCATCTGGATGTGTCTTAACTTTTAATCCCGAATAAAGGGACCATCACGGCAATTCATATGAACTAACACCTACACATTTTATTTCGACATTCATAGCTGTAAAACTCTTCTTTTTTGTGTGTGAAATCATAAAGACCACCTTGAGTTTGAATGTGAATAAATAACCCTCTTCATTTTAATCGAGGAGAGAGTTTGCTGCATATGATTTTTTTAAAAAGTTGATTTCACAAGTGATGTTTGGGAAATACACGACTGTCTATTCAAAATTAAACCAGGTTAAATCTGTTTATTGAAACAAGCGATTTGAATGCGAGACAAAAATACGAAAGAACTGTGGATGCTGGAAATCAGAAACAAAAACAGAAATTGCTGGAAAAACTGAAGACAGATTTTGAAGAAGGGTTGCTGGACTCAAAAGGTTAAAGTCTGCTTTCTCTCCACATATGCTGCCAGACTTCTAGGTTTTCTCAACAATTTCTGATTTTGATTTGAACACAAGGATAGCCTTAAAAACATCAAGCAGAAATTCTTTATTCCACTGGCATCATATCAGTACAAACAAGAGACATTAAGGACAAGCAAGAACTTTTTACACCATATATATGGAGTGACCATGCGGGTATCTGTGGGTTGAGGAATGCCTTTGTCTGTCTATTCCCCCTTCCAGTCAGCCCTCTCTGCTACAAAGAGAGTCCCTTTCTTTTCCAGAGTCCAGCTGCCAGCTGGTAGAGGTCCCAGAAAATTGCTCAGTTCCCTGGCTGAGCGTTGCCATCACCGTTGCCACCTGCTGTTGGAGACAGAGGGTGAGGAGAAAGAAAGAAATCAATGTTTTTCTCCTTCTCCTCACTGTCTGCAACACTGTTCTCTCCCTCCTTTGTTACAAAGTAAACAACTCCAGTTTCTCTAATGTTCCCCCATTGCTAAAATTCTCCAATCCTAGCAATATGATCACCAGCCTTTCCTTTCCCCTCTCTAGTGTGATTACTCCCTTCTTATGATATAATTATCAGAACTGTATCCATCCCTCTAGCTGGAACCGAACAAATGTTTTATGCACTTTGTTTATCTTCCTCATTCATTTTTAAATGCATTCAGTGACAGGGATTACTCAGATCCAGGTGCAATGTTTTGGAATAGACTTTAGACTCAACCATGGAACTGAAACAGTGAACAGGAAGACTTGTTCCATTGCTTCTGAATTATCATAAAAGGGAGCCCTTGTGGAAGTGTGAATAAATTGTTAATATTGACATCAACCCACTCTTCAACAGGTAATGGCACTTTACTGTTTTACAAATAAACCAGGGGCACACCATAACACAGAAGGTCCACCCAAAAGTAAAATGACCACTGAAATCTCTTAACCCACTTTGAATCAGTTGCAACTGATTGGGGTGTTGTCAGTCACTGATTATATTTTTTTTAATTTTCTGAAATACCTTATCATTTGCCTCCATTGTACTCTGGTCCAGTCAGCAGGTTGAATCATTGTAGGGGGTTTGAGGAGTGGGGAGGGGGGTGTTTTGAGGGGTGGGGTTCTGGTGGTTATGACTTTAGACAGCTGTCTGGAAATTTCTCTGCTTGGCTGAAGCCCACAAAAGTGAAAACTCAGAATTTCCTGGCTTGGTACTTGAGGGTTAGACTGCTCAGCAGCTAATAAAATCAATGCTGCTGTTTTACAATACCCTTACTACACCTGCCAAAATTTAAGTAGCCTTACATATTTTTCATAGAAATTAGCCTTTTCCCATTTAAAGGCCAGCTTGAATATATCTTCAGGTGGGCTTCGATGGGGGATGGTGGATGGGGGATGGTGGATGATGAAAGCAGGGGGAAGGGGAGGAATTTTTCTAACCTTCAGGTGGTACCTGGGTTTTGGTGCAATTTTGGCCATGAATGAATTTTTTGCATCTCACCCACTCTCTTCAAATGCTTTGCTTATGGAAGCACCTATGATTGAACTGATGCTATCATTTTCATATGACTTGGATTTACAACAGTGCCTTTCAAGTCTTTGCAATGATCCAAGGCATTAAAGCTGGTGAATTCATACCTGCTGCAGTATAATAGAAGTTCACTTTTGTGTAAATGCTAGCAAGCTGTGGATGTCAGCAGGTCTCCAAAGGGAAAGGCATGAACACGCGCACACACACACATACACACACAGCACTGCTTGAAAAATAAGGGGGTCACCTATTTAAGACAAGTTTGAGGTGATTTTCTTCTCT
Source organism: Hemiscyllium ocellatum (assembly GCF_020745735.1). NCBI lineage: Eukaryota > Metazoa > Chordata > Chondrichthyes > Orectolobiformes > Hemiscylliidae > Hemiscyllium > Hemiscyllium ocellatum. Next base: position 106,274,583 of record NC_083406.1, read on the forward strand.
CTGAGGCTCATAAGAGTTCGGAACAATCTCTCAAAACGATGGGGAAAGTGGAGCTTTTGAATATTTAAAAGGCCAACGTGAATAGATCATTAATTAGCAAAAGGATGAAAGGTTATTGAGGCTAGGCAGGTATGTGGAATAATCAGCCTTGAACTTATTAAATGGTAGAACATGGTCAATATGTACAAAAATATATAAATTTCTATGTAATGACATGAACGCTTCTGTTAAAAACTCAATATGGTTTGCGATATACTTATTCAAGTACATCCAAAAAACACAGCAGCACTTCCTGAATAGTGCATGATGTCAACAGCTTAAATTGGGTGGCATGGTGGGTCAGTGCTTAGCACTGCTGTCTCTCTGTGTCAGGGACCCAGATTTGATTCCAGCCTTGGGCAACTGTGCATGTGGAGTTTGCACATTCTTCCCCAGGTGGGTCGCATGTGTTTCCTCCAGGTGCTCCATTGTCCTTCCACAGTCCAAAGATGTGCAGGTTAGGTGAATTGGCCATTTTAAATTGCCCACAATGTCCAGGGATGTCTAGGCTTGGTGCATTAGTCAGACGAAATGTAGAGTATTAGGGGTGGGATATTCTTCAGAAGTTCAGTGTGGACTCGTTGGGCCAAATGGCCTGTTTCCACATTGTAGGGATTCTCTGAAATTTTGTGTTCAAGTTGTTGCATTGGAATTTGAGCTCCCATATTTCTGACTCAGAGGCTAGAATGCTATCAACTGGGCTTCAGTTGACTTTATATGGTGAAGCATTAGGCTGTTGCCTGTGGAATTTGAGGTGGTGTTGTCAGACTGAAGCCATATTACTATGCAATTCTCTATTGAGACCTGCTCATATCTGTACTACAGACACAACAGTAGGCTTGAACTCAAAGTGTAAGGTGAACTCACATCTCTTACTTCCAGTGTATTCTTATTGATTTTGCTGCAATTTTATACTATATGACTGGGATTGATGCAAAATTGAAAAATGTACCAAAACACGCTGCATAGCATGATTACTAAAAAGTTTGTGCTGTGACTTAGCACCTGAATAAATGATTTCTGATTGTGTGCTGTTGATCTCTTTAATGTGAGTAATCTTTCTTATGGTGGATTAAAGCAGATTATTTGATACTCATCAGAGATGCCATCTTTTAAATCAAGTGATACATTGAGGCGCCGTCCTCAATTTATGATGGGGGCTGTTAAGACTTCATGGCACTATTCGAAGAACAGCAGGAGAATGCTCAGAAGTGTTCTGTCCGAATAATTATCCATCAACCAACATCAATAGATTATTTGGTTATTACTACATTGCTGTTTATGTGAGTAAGCTGTGTGCACGTTGGCTACAGTATTTCCTGTATGAGTGGACAGCAGTGTGTGACAAAACAAAACTGCAAAGAAAATGGCTCAAGTTAAAGCATTACCAAAGGGTGAACTATGGACTTTCCTTGGGGTGGAATTTGAAAGAATGAATGAATAATTGATTGAATTTCCCACATTATAACACTCAAGCTGTAAAGTACTTCTAGATGTCTTGAGTTCATGATAGGTACTACATGAATGCAATATTTCCTTTTTAACATTATGAACGCCAACCCGATAGGACAATTGTCACTGTTCATTGTTGTTCTCTGAGCCTATATATAAAACTCTATTGATTGTTCACAAAATGATGAGAAAACATCTGTCTGCTAAATTAAACACATGATTTACCTAATTGCTATACAGTACTATTAACAAAATGTAATTGTCCATTAACTAATGTCTATAATTATACCAAACTAGTGAAGTCTTTTCCATAATTAAAAATAAATGCATCTTGTGCCTTAAAAGTTCCAACAAGACAAAAAAAATCAAAGTGTGATAGAGGTGAATATGATCTGAGTGATCAAATTAACTGCTAATCATTGTAAAAATATTCATTATAGTTTAATTAACATGAGCATGCAGAACTGCATTAAAGCGTGTAAAGCATTTTTCTTTTATGACACTCTAGTCATTACTTGGAAAATAATTTGCTACAGGGTCATCTTGTACTTGAAGTGATAAGGACACAAACCCTGGGGTTTGCCTGCTTACAGCCACAGTGTCAGCAGGAGATTGGTGGGGGAACCCATTATTTCTCTGAGAACTCTGCTTCCTTCCTGTCAAGGTAAAGATGCTCACAGAATTTCTGGGCTAAGATCTTTTAGCAGGAGAATCCTGGTTTGCTGTGTTCTTCCAGCCTCCTGCCTGTTTACTTAAGATCATTTAGCAAGCAGAAAAGGATGAGAGGTTCATTTCTCTTGAATCAACCGTCCTTTTCTGAGTGTTTTTCATTATGCTGCACACCCGTTTCCTTACACAGGAATGACACCTAATTCTCTCAAGCCATTTTCATTGCCTCCTTCAAAGGATCCTGAGCACACCATTTTGTAATAATTAAATCCTTTCTAATCAAAATCTCACTAAATGAAGTTGTGGAATTGTCCCAAATCTTAAAGCTAAAATATAAATTCCTTAATTGCTCCTTACATAAAATGCTGCTTTTCAAGGAATACCAATATTATAGTTTCTCTCTGTTTCAAATGACAGCTTATAAACAAACCCTGACGTACCACTGGCCCTTATATCTTCTCAACTATGTAATCATTGTGATATCATATTATACTTTTACCTTATCAAATTTTCTGCCAATTTTCTTCCTTTGCTTTAACTTCCTTCGATATTATTTTGCTCAAGTGGCCAATATACATGTCCACCTCTCGCATAGAGCACAAGAAAACAATCAGAGCACATAGAACACCATGACTAAGCTTCATCTGCCTCAGGGAATTTAGTAACCTGAACATCTTCAGGCAGTGGGAGGAAACTGGGACACTTGGAGGAACAGATATGGGACAAATGTGCAAACCCCATATGGACAGTCACCTGAGGGTGGGATCGAACCTTGGTGCTAACCATTGAGCCACCATATCACCCATAAGACAACTCCTTAATCCCATGAATCAGTCCAAAGAGCCATCATTACACATGACCAGAGCAACTATACCCTTTTATAGGTCAGGTGACTAAAATTGTTCACAGTAATCTAAGGGTGGTAAAACGGACTACCTTACACATAAGCTCCAAATCCTTTATAATAAAGACTAAAATCTCATTTGCTTTCCTAATTGTTTGCTTTATCTGCTTGTTAACTTTCTGTGATTATGTTCTCCAGGTACTTGCAACCAAACTCATTGTGGATCCGTTGCCGTCACATCAGTGGAGAACTGGGATCTTGCTGCAGATCAGAAAGCAAATGAATAATATTTCTGGTTGCAGAATAAATTTCTAGGAATATCAGGAGACCTGCTGTTCATTTATTCCATGCAACACAGTTATTTTTCAATTTCCTATTGCCATAACAGTGTGGAATAAAACACAGAAATCGAGTGTGAGGTTAAGATGGTGAAGCAATTGGGTAGAATGACAAAGACCCTTGTGCATTGAAAGCAAGAAGAATAATAGGCACAAGTTTCCCAAGCATGCTTTCAAGAATTAAAAATCAAAATAAGAAATATAGACAAATGTTTAATTAAGTTTTTGACAATGCTATGAATGATGATTATTTTCTTACAATGAGAAAGATCTCAGGGACCCCTGTTTCCAGCAAAATTGAAGCAAATATGCATTACAAACATGAGACTGGAATGAGAGTAGGCCATTCAACCCCTTGGGTATCCTCTGCCAATTAATAGGTACATGGCTGATCGGACATTCCTCATCTCCACTGTCCTGCCCTTTCCCCATAATCCTTGATTCCTCCACTAGTCAAGAATCTAATGATCTCAATTCTAAATATATACAAGACTCTGCCCCCACAGCTCTATTATACCAAACATAGAACTGCTGGGTAATGTGAAGACTTCGCTAATTGATTACTTTAAAAATCATTTTTAGCCTTTTGTATTTAAGACAAAGCTCCAATGGTACTGCCATTGGACTAGTAATCCAGAATTTCAAGCTATTGCACTGGGGTCATGGATTCAAATTACAATATGGTGGTTTGTGAGTCTAAATTCAATTAAGAAATGTGATATTGAAAGCTGTTCTCAGTCATTGTATGCACTGAGTAATGTCCAATATCCTGAAGCCCCAAGTGCAATGATTGAATTTACTGAGTCCAGCCCCCCTTTAAGAGACACAACATCCTTTGAATATACTGACTTGGAATTCTTGCCACAAATGGTCTTAAAGGTGAGTGCCTTCTTGATAAGATTGGCATTCAATCCGAAACGTCGAATTTCCTGTTCCTTGGATGCTGCCTAACCTGCTGTGCTTTAACCAGCAACACATTTTCAGCTCTGATCTCCAGCATCTGCAGACCTCACTTTTTATTCAATCTGCCAAACATATGTCAATAATTCCCTCAGTCATATAGCTTGTTAATGATGTCATTTTGGTGGGCTACTTGCCCTGATCCTGCAGTCCACTCATTCTTTTTCCTAATGATTATAATTGTGAACCTGGGATGAGAAGAATTTGTTTGTACCTTTAAGCTGCAGCAAATTATAAAATCATTCACTTTTTTGTATTCTTTCATAGGATGTTGGTGTCACAGGCAAGGCCAACATTCGTTGCCCATACCTAACTGGCCATGAACTGAATAACTTGCCAGGCTACTTTAGAGGACAATTAAGAGTCAATCATGTTAAATTTGGAATCACATGTAGGCCAGACGAGGTAAAGACAACAGATTTCTTCCAGTAAAAGAAATCAGTGAATTAGATGGGTTTTACAGCAATGGATAATATTTTCCTTGGTCTATTAACAATCCTGGTAATGACATTAATCACTCCCTTCATCGTGCATTGTAGAATATTTAAAATGTACCACTGATTTATTACCTTAATGATTTATCACTTTAGCAAACTCCAAAATTGTTTTTTTAAACATACAGCACACCAAAATGCCACAGGTATTAAAAGTTCTGTTGCTTACTAATTTACAAACTGCAGGAAGTGGGCAATGTACTGAAATATCTTGACTGCATGCTGCAGTTCATATTCAATTGATTCACTTGTCTCTACATTGCAGCAACAACATTTGATTGGTATTTAAGGATGTGATCCTGCATTGGTAACTACTCTCAATGTTTAGAGAAGAGGGCAGAGATTATGATTGGGTGCCACCCTAAGAATAGGGAAGCCAGGAGCTCATTGTTGATCCTATGGGGTGATTGAATCCCTTTCTATACTGGATAACAGAAGGAAATACTGCACTCAGGTTCTCATATACAACACTGGATATGCTACCGACAGAGGTTCACACCAAGAAGGACATGCTTTTTTCATACAAATTGAGATCAAGATACCAGAAGCAGCCTCTCTCAGTGAGCCTGGTGAGTTTGGAAAATCAAGTAAGTTCAATTGGCATCACTCAAGCAACAGTGTGTTTGTAGAAGAGCTCATGCATTTGCCAAATTGATAAGTCATCAAGGTAAGAATTGGACCAACAGTTTAGATTAGATTAGATTACTTACAGTGTGGAAACAGGCCCTTCGGTCCAACAAGTCCACACCAACCCGCTGAAGCGCAACCCACCCATACCCCTACATTTACCCCTTACCTAACACTAGGGGCAATTTAGCATGGCCAATTCACCTGACCCGCACATCTTTGGACTGTGGGAGGAAACCGGAGCACCCGGAGGAAACCCACGCAGACACGGGGAGAACGTGCAAACTCCACACAGTCAGTCATCTGAGGCGGGAATTGAACCCGGGTCTCTAGCGCTGTGAAGCAGCAGTGCTAACCACTGTGCCACCGGGGCGCCCAAAATGCAGGATGAAGGCAGTGATTAATGAGCTCACCAGCACTGTTAACACTGATGGATTTTGTTTCAGTTTGCAGAGGAAGGAATTGAACCAGTGAGATATTCATCCCTTGCATTTCTAATGACAAAGTATTATGATAGTTTTCTTCCACTAATTATTCCTTGCCTTTACCCAATAGTTCCCTGCTAAATGACGAATGTTCTTGGAGTCATGCCCCCTCAGGGCAGCATTCCTGGGTAACACAATCGACAATGATGAATGAGGGAAACATCTTCCGGTACATTTTCTATGCAGGCCCCTCAACTTTTTCATCTAGTGCCTTCATTAATGATCCATGTCGTGTCTTGGCTTGGGTTTATCTGAACTATTCAGGAGCAATGGGATTAGAAGGATACAATTCCTATCTCCAAAAGATTATCCTTAGCCAAGTCAGTAGAGTGGAAAAGTGAAAGGAATTTTGACTCCCACAGAATGACTAAATTGCGACAGCTGAAAATGTGTTGCTGGAAAAGTGCAGCAGGTCAAGCAGCATCCAAAGAGCAGGAGAATCGACATTTTGAGTATGAGCCCTTCTTCAGGAATCATTGCGATAGCTACCTGGTACTTCTACAGTGATCAAATACCAATTGCACACTAATGGAAGATAACAGCTTCCTATTATCTTTTTGAGATTTTTAGCAGGATTAAAGGATTTAATTGAATAAATTGAAACAAAGCATTTCCTCTTGTGGGAGAGTGCAGAACAAGAAAGAATAACCTTAATATTAGTACTTGGGTGCCCAGTGTATTGACAAAGGATTTTCACACAAATGGTATTATAAATCGGAAACTCTGCTCCAGCAAGCTGCTGAGTATGAGTCAATTGAAAATCTCAAATCTATTGTTGATAAATTTTAGTTATGCAGTATTATTATGGATTATGCCACCACTGTGGGTAGATGGAATTAAGGTACAGATCAGCACTGACCAAATTGGATAATGTTACAAGGTGGAGGGACTAAATAGTCTAGTTTTGTGTCAATGCTCCTCTTTATAAAAACACCTGACTAGTGTATGGCATTCTAAAAGCACTAAATGTACAGTAAGTAACCACAGAATGGTAAACATTTGCATGTGATTTTCACTAACCACACATTCTGTTCAGGCTTGCCAGGTAAAGTGGAGTTAAAACTCCTTCCATGCTGTCTTATGCATTGACAAAGAAAAATAATTTTACTGATTGTCCTATTAATGGTATTTTTAATTCAATAATTTCCATTTTAATATGCCTGGCTATTGGAAAATAAAATCTTAAGAACTTATGATGGCATAGCAACTTGAGTCCACGTAATAGAGAAAATTCTGCAGTTGAACTTTCAAAACTGAAATTACCAGCATGTTTTTAGAGACTGGGGAGAGGGCAATTGAAGAAAGGCATTGGTTTATTTCATGATTTTATTGAACTGTATTATACAAAAGTAATCATGTCTTGTAAAATTGCTGAATAGAGAGATATTGCTAAGCTTTTCATTTTGCATTCATTTGGGTGAACATAAGAATGTTAAATGTCAAACAATTGTGACAATTTATATTACAGGAGAAAAAGGGTGCAGATTGATTGGCAAAATAGATTTTAACTGACCAAGGCATCACCGTTGTGTAAACAGGGAAACTTACGCTTCCCAAGCTCCCTGAGAATTCATAATGCTGCAAGAGCAAATGCACTTTGGTAAGGAAATTGGTCAGTCCTACTTAATCTGGCCAATATCGAACTCCAGATTGTGAATAAAGTGATTGACTCTCAACTGCTATCTGAAATAGCCTGAGGCAACTCAGGATGGGCAATAAATACTGACCGTATCAGAGATATCCACTTCTCAAAGAATAAACCAGGGACTGATCATCTAGTAGTGAGTGAATGTATGTTTTTTTTCTCATGATTGTCTCTCCTGTGAACTTATCTCTGCTGTGAAATTTCTCATTAGTCTTACTGTAATTTTTCAGTATTGATATCAGTCATTAATATGCAGAGTAGTAAAATATGGATGGAGACAATCTCAATATGTATGACTACATCTCAAAATATAATTACTGAGCAATGGCTAACATTCATAGCATAAGATCAAAATGTTAAATTCTATTTTTTTCAGATTTCTCTTCTACAATTAATGAATGGGACAATAAGCTTTGTGCTCAAACTCAATAAGAGCTCAAAAAACACAGAAGCTTCATTGAACTTAAATTTATAAATTTTCTGTAAGCATTCAGAGCTTGCAATGTAGCATAAAGTTCTCTTCTCTTTACTGAACAGTTTACCATTATGGCTATTATGCGACATCAATGAACTACACAGTTTCTCCCCAATGCAGTAGATAAATATATGACAATATGTATTCATAATTCAAATCTGGGTTAAAGAACATTCAAAATATTGTCAACTAATATTACATTGCAACTTTGTAAATAGATCACATTACAATGCAATATTTTGGCAGCTCTTGGCTCATCTGAAAAAATGGCTCTGCTTCATTGCTGTACAAAATGACACAGTGTGTCCAAGAATGCCTAGCACACAGGTTACAAGGAGTGGACAATCTGACAAGTGAAGAGCCCAGACTCATTTTGTTTTGAATTTTCTGAGGCAAACAACTTTCAGCCTATCCGTTCATCTATCTATCTGGGATAGATTCCAGCCCAGGGCCCAAAGGAGACATTACATTATTCTAACCCACTGCACCAATCAGCAGTAAATCAGATTACAAATTACTACATCTTTGAACATTACCTCTTGCATTAACTTCACAGTTTCAAAACATGGCATTCAGATGGAAGTTTACAGTTAAGCCACTGTAATTTTGGAAAATATGTAGCACAATAAAAAAGACATGATATGATTAATTTTAAACATATTCTGTCCTTGCTCATGTGGATTAAAGAAGGTGCATTGTTGGAGAAACAGACTCTTTTCCTGGACCATCCTCTCTAACGTCACAACTGCTGTAAAATGACATGCTGGTTGCTGGAGTAAGTTCTGTGCCAGACATTGTCTCTGACACAGCATGAAATGGTTCAAAGAACTTGTATTTTCTGTTATCTCTCAGATTAAAAATACTGAGTTAGTTACAGAAGACAAAATCAATAAAGTAATGATAGTATTATGGAACTGATTACATTACTACACCTTCCACAATTCATTTAAAAGGTATTGTAAGACAAATTTCCCTTAAATAGAAATGAAAATAAAGAATTATTTTTATATGGTGTGTTTTATGTTCCCAGAATGCCCCAAAGTACTTACATCCACTGAAAGCTTTTTAAGTGTGGTCATTATTTTAGATGTGGAAACATGGCAACTAATGTTTGCACATCAGGGTCTGCAAGATTCATATGCATAAATGAAATAATGACTAGATATTGTTTTACAAGAACACATGAGTTGAAATGGTGCAGACATTAGGGAGATTCCCTCACTGTTCTTCCAAGTAGTCCCATGGGATCTTTTGTTTCTACCTAAGAAGGCAATCAGTGCCTCACTTGTTGTTCCATTCAAGACAGGAGCTCTGACAGTGTAGCCTTACCCCAGAAGATCAATTCATTGCTGTTCAGCTGTGAAGTATAAGACATCGCCGTTCCACAACTAACAATTAACATTCAAGTAAAAGTATAATTTCTTTAGGTTTAAATTGTCACAGGGGAAAGTGTGGCTTAGTGATTCTACTTTCTATCTGTTTTTTTCCCCCAATAATTGAGTGATTGATTCAAAGACAACAATCATAGTACTGTTTTAATTTTATATCTAAGCTCAGAAAACTGAGGAAACCTATGTAACATATCAATCAGATCACCAGCGATGAGAAGAAATCAGAAGCTCACCATAATCATTTAAAAGCAATAGAACATGCACACTGACAAAGGGTCAGTTAGACTCGAAACGTCAGCTCTTTTCTCTCCTTACAGATGCTGCCCGACCTGCTGAGATTTTCCAGCGTTTTCTCTTTTGGAGAACATGCACACTATGCAGGCTATCAAACGTCAATTGTATAAGCATTATAGCAAGAAGACATTAATATGATGTTACATCAAGGTATGACCATCATAAGATCTGTACATTTAAAATTATGCATCCTATGATTTGCTTTTGAATCAAAAGTATCAGAGAAAAGGGAAAAAAATAGATCTCTCTCCAGGCCTGTTTTCTACTTGTTAGAGCAATTGAACTCAATGGAAGACATGGGGACCTGCTCAGACATATTAAAATCCCAAGGTGGTATATTATGGACCGATATATTCCACTGATGTTACCCAATTTTTATGGAGTTACTTTCACGGTACGAAATAAATTGCTGTGCCTTCACATACTTTGTTTCTATTTCTGCTTTCACAGTGGTAGATTTTCCTGATTTTAACAGAGACCATACAGTAAATCAATCTGTGCAACAGCTAATTAGCAATACACCAGTCAGTAACTGTGATCTCCAGAGCAGTGTCACAACACCAACGTGATACCAAACTTTCACAGAGATAGTTTTATCTGTTGCAAATTGCACCACATGACCAGATGTTATATGGTTGGTGACAGTCAAACTTTGCCAAAAAGGGAAGCAAAGATTTTAATTAAAGACAGCTATGCACAAGCACTTCACTGCGCTTCATCTTAAAATGGCAACATCCAACATTACTTTGCCACTGCATAATCAGAATAGCATATGGATCACACTGAACAAAACACCTGAACAGCTTGTGGCCCTGAATAGACATAACAACACCTTTCTTTCTTTCTTTATTTGATGAAAGTCAACCTAACACACTCTGCAATATCTGGATAGGAAAAGGTTTTCTGCAGTTGATGTTCGAGAAGTCTAGATTCTTGGAGTAGAAAAATCAGTGAGTGCAATCAGTGACATACAGGGTAGAAGGTTACATAGGAACCAGCGTGGGAGCTGGATTTCTCTTAGTAAGAATCCCTAATGAAATACCAGTGACAGAGACTTTAAGAGTCACGCTAAAAGCACAGAGTCACCATCAGACATAGCATAACAAGTAGCTACAGACACGGAATCAGTACAGGTAATTAAAAAGTGGTGATTGTAGGGAACTGTATAGCTGGATGAGTACTTCTGCAGATGTTATCCAGCATCCTGAATAGTATGGGGTTTCCAAAGAAGAATGTTCGGAAGGTCGAAGAGAAAACGCAAAAGGTTCTAGAATAGGAGGCCAAATTACCGCAGGCATGTGCAAATTATTAATGCAGACAGAACAAGAATCGCACTCTGCGAAGGGTTTTAAGCAGTAAAGTTTTAGATTAAGGAGATGAACTATTTCTTTAATGATGAGCAGTTATCTCCAAATTTTGTCCAGTGCCACATTCATTCTCCAGACAGTGGAAGAAAGTTCCTCATGGAGAGACTGTCAACATGTAATAGCTTTAGAAAACATGGCACCATATTACCTATTTAGAAAGATAAAGTAAAAAGGAGAAAACCTAGTACTTATAGAGGATAACATAATCACAGTAGGGAAAAGGGCCAAAGCTATCTTCAGGATATAAACAAATCCACATGGATAGAGATAAATGACAATAGAGGACAAATCAGAATGAGAGATTTAGGCTACAACCCACCTAAAATGAGAAAGGGGAGTAGGAAGTATGAAGTAATACATGACATAGAAAGAAGTGGGGTGAAGAATGTAAAATCAATAAAATAAAATAACATCATGAACAATTTTGTCTATCCTGATATTAATTTGGATATGGAGGTAAGCAAGTGGTTTAAGGAAATGGAGTTCCCACAATATGTATTTTTAAGTCAATTTGCAAAAAAAATTGCAACAAGCAAAGACTTCCTCCTGGATCTAGTAATAAAATTGAATAATACAATAAAAACAGAAAAAGTAAGACATCAGCTGGTGAGTAATGAGCAGAATATAACACACTGGAAGAAGTTAATACAAAAGGGCGTAAGCATAGCGAAAAATAAGTTAATAAATTGGAGAAAAGCTAATTTTGAAGGGATGACAATAAAATTTAGGAAAGTAAACTGAACAAAGAAATTGGCAAACAGCAATGCAGGAAAATAATGGGAAACACTGCGGTTAAGTCAGTGAGTGTCTTTAAGGCAGAAATAGATAGGTTCTGATTACAAAGGGGATTAAAGATTACAGGGAAAAGTTAGGAGAATGGGGTTGAGAGACATATTAGTGATGAATCAAATGGCAGAGTAGACTTGATAGGCTGAATAGCTTAAATCTTATGGTCTTACATCTAAAATAGTGCTTAACATGATGCAGGAAAATATATATCACACTAAAGTGGGACTCATGGATGAATAAAGGACATGGTCTAGAAGGGTCTAAATGAGACACTTACTAATTATATAGAGAGCAGAAGAGTCCATTTTCCAATGAGTTTTTAACTGTTTCATCTTGTGTCAGAGTTAAGTCAACTTCATGTCAGGATTAGTTTGCACATTTTTGAGTATTGGATTGAAAACTTGAGTGCTGTCTTGCACTGGGACAGAAATAATCTCTTGATATCCGCAGGCCAAGGTGTTGAAAAGGTAAGAAGGAAGACAGAGAGGAACTATCAAATAACATTGTCATGAATCATGAAGCAAAAATTGAAAACATTCAACAGGACATTGATAAATGAAAAGATGGAGTGAAAATAGGAATGTTAGGGGAGAGAATGAAGATACTCAAGTGATGATAAAGAGTTGGCAAAAAAAAAACTGATTATTTTACTTCGGTGTTAACTAAGCTGATAGAACAGTTAGGCATGACAAGAAATAATGAGATGTGTAATGAGATACATGTATTTAAATTATTTTAAAATTCAAATGTATTGAATGAACTAATCAAACTGAAAGAGGATGAAGTCTTTGGTCTGAATGAATTAGTTCAACACATTTTAAAGGAATCTAGGGAAAGATAGTAGAGACGTTACTACACAGAATTAATAATTCATTAGGAAAAGGTATAATGCCAGAAGGCTGGTGAATAGCTAATGTCATTCCTATTTATAAAAAGAGGGACATGCTCACGGAATTACAGAGCAGTCAGCCTATATCTGGGGGTTGAAAATGTAATGGAATCTCCACTATAAGAGAGAATAGAAGAACATTTCAAAAAGAAAATTGCAACGTTAAATAGTCAACATGAATTTCAAAAATGGAAAACATCACTTGACTAACTGTATTGATTTTTGTTGCGGAATAATGGAAAAATAGAAAATGGTTCATTGGTAGATGTAATATATCTTTGCTGTCAAAAAGCCTTCAATATGGTCCTTCTACATAGCTTAATGAATGGGGTCAGTGATTGCAGAATCAGAGACTTATGGCAAAATGTAACTGGTTTCAATATAGAATTTGGAGGGTAAGAGCAAATGACAATTTTGCAATATGGAAGTAGTTAGGAAGCGGTGATCTACAAGGGTCAGTTGGACCATTGTTGTTCACTACTTACATAAATAATTTAGACTCTGGAATCAAAATTACAACTTCTAAATTTATAGATGACACTGAATGATCACTGAGGGAAATTACAACAAATTAAGGAGAGCATTAATAAACTTGCAAACAGTACACATAATTGCAAAATGAGCTTCAACATGACAGTACACTTAGATATGAAGAAGAGGGAGATGATTTATTACCTGAAAGTTGCAAGTCTATGTGGAGGTGGAGGAACAAGGAGATCTCGGAGTACAAATACATCATTCAGTAAATCTACACAACTTAGCAAGGCCATTATATGATAGCAAACACAGTTCTAGTTAGAATATTATCAAGAGGGTATAGAAGCATTGGTGAGAGTGCAGAGATTTGTAAGAATCATACTTGAACTGCAGGAAATACATGTCATGAAAGAATGAAAATGTTTGGACCTCTCCTCCTGAATAAAGATGAACTAACTTAGGTCTTAAAAACATGTATGGTTTTATGGTAGTACACAGAATCATCTATACATGAAGGGAATGTTTTTGCTTATCTATAGGCTATCAATTTAAGATAGCTGCCAAGAAATCAAATATGGAACTCAGAAGGAACTCTTTTACTCAAAGAGTGATGAGAATGTGGCACTCTCTACCACAGAGAGTGGTTGAAATAAATCAATTTTTTTAAGAGGAAGTTTGGGAGACAAGACTGGAAGATTAGGAAGATAGATTTATATGAGAAAAATGGGAGAATGTTCAAGTGTAACATAAATGCCAGAATGGACTGTTTCTGTCAAAAGACACAAACCTTTCTTCACTTTACATCCTACACACAGTTGGAAACATAGTACCTAAGTCAGACTTTCAGATTCCTGAGCCATTAGGATTATGGATAAATGACTTCCATTCAACTGGAAACTTACACATTCTTTCCAAAAAAGCATTTAGGAGGGTGGGAAAAGATTTAAACTAATTAGAAAGAGAAAATCACGAAGGAAGTAGGTGATGAGACTTCAACTCAGTTGAAATAGGCCCCATGGGTTACGAACCATAAAAAATGACCATTAACGCATATACCCAAGTTGCTTAACAGTGCATCACTATTCTTTGTTTTCCATCTCAAATCTGATTTCATATCCAAATTGTTACTGTCTATTTAATTCTGTGGGCTTCAGTGTTCATAACAAGTCCATTATGAATGAATCAGGAAGCAGGATTTCCCTCATTAAGACTAATGGAATTCTGCAACTTGTAAAGAGGGGCAGAATGTTGGAATTTGCTTTCCATTAGATGTTGGGTCATTCGTATTTTCAACAATGAAAATTTCCAATGTGTTCCAATGGATTTAGAGAAAAGGTTAATAAATAGATTGAGATGTAGGTTGCCCAGCATCTGATTGAATAGAAAACAGGTATGAGAGACTGAATGGTATATTCTTAGTCCTGTGGTAGTTCTAGGTTGGTTCCATCCAGTATTTCAATATCCCAAGAAATTGACACCAATACTGCTTTCTCTAAATAGTCTGCTAATGACAACTTTGCCAATTGACCCAAATCTTGGGGTCATGAAAAGTGTATGAAAGGGCTAATGATATCTCAGTAGCTCAAATGCTCTTTCATGGAAAATGACTGAAAAACTCATTTCCCTTGATCTTTTAAATCATGCCAAAATGAAATATAAAGTCATATTTTTAATACAAGTTCAATGTAGAATTTGCCAGACTAGATTAATTAGTTTCCATTAAGCTTTAGTGAGTTCCTCGGGCGATTCTGTGAGCATCATAGATCGGAAAGGCCATAGACTATGTTGGTTGATTTTAGCTGCAATGGGAAGGGTGAGGGAGGGAGCAAAGAGGAAAAGGAGGGATGCAACATGGTCTGACATCACAATGGTGACTAGACTTTCCAAGTGCTTATTTCATTTTCAAATACCCTGACCTCGTGAAAAGCATTTTATAAATGCATGTCCTTCCTTAGTTTTATTTTACAAACTGTCTCCACATCCCTCAGTTCAGAGGTTCAATTGGCCATGACTCCAACTCCTGATTGTCACTCGATGTTCCATACTGGAAGTGCACATTGGATAAGGACAGGACTGAATTAAACTATAACGATGGTGCAGGGAGTCACTCAGTGCTGTAAAGGCACACACATTAATAATAGTGAGGAGGAAATTTCAGGAATGAACTTGCCTATATACCTGCTTTCCCAGGGTCTCAAAATGCCTATAGCACTGAATGCAAATAAATAATTATTTAGAAAAAATAATTCAAATGCATTAAAACTGCCAAATCATAATTGTAAGGATTCACAAAGAGGAGTAATTACAATTAAAGCATGCTTTAGGTAAATTTTCTTTATTAAACAATATTTTAACTTCAAATAGATTGATTAACAAAAATGATGAACTGCAATATTCCATGGGGCATAATACATATCAAGTTGGATATCAACAGAATTCTAATCTTTAATTTACATTTCACTTTATTGGGGAACTGCAAAGGACCACGTCTTGTTTTCCTACGCTGGAGAATAAGTACACTCAAGGCTGAGATAGACGGAGAGATTATTAATCATTGAGGGGAATATGGAAGAAAAGTGGAGTTGAGGATTGTCAGATCAGCCATGATCTCGTTGAATGGCGGAGCAGACTCGATGGTCGAAGAGCTACTTCCACTCTTAGATTGATGGCTCTATTAATTAGTTTACATTTTATGCATTGCTGCTGCTGTGTTCAAATGATTTGTTATGTTAAAATTTCTAAGACCTGAACTCTGTGAAGTGGAAGGTACACTGATTGCATTATGACATCCTCTCCACACCTTCCGCTCTCCAAGAAATTAACACTAATCACTTGCAGATGCATGTTGGAATTCAGCACCTCGGACAGCGAAACGCCATGCATCTCCCTCACAGTAAACTACACGAGCAGTTCACGTGTCCAGAGAGAGACTGAGAGAATCGCACGTTCAGCATACCTACCCCTCTGGTTATGGGATTGCACAGCCATAACCAGCTTTGCATAATCTCGGCGGAGGGGGTAGCCGGCAGATGGCACCAACCCCTGGCTCGCCAATCTACGCGATACTGCTGCTTCCCTGTACAGCCCAACCATCAACCTACAGTCACCGCGTAAAGGGGAGGGGAACTTTCCCCAACAGCGGATCACACGCCTCGTCTAAAATGGGGTCCACTCTCCTAGAGAGAGGGGGGAGCAGACATCAATCTACACCACAACAGCACCATTAAAATAGCCCCATAATTCAGAATATCATGCCAGTGCATCCTCACAGATATACATGACTAATAACTGAATAGCCAACGTGGGATCGAGCCGTCCATTGGATGTAGACAAAACAATGATCACTCACCATGTTAACTTCAGACACCTGGTCAATGCTAGCGACATCTATGTTCATCCCGACACTTACTGGTGGACCTGGATTGTGTGGAAACCAGGGGTGGCGAGTTAAACACTTGCTACACACGTTTTTTTTTTAACATAGCTTGATGGGGAAGGGGAGGGGGATGGAAATGGATAGATTTGAACACAGAATGCATACCTCCAAAATCCGGTCTTAGGCGAATGTCATAGCCCCTCAGCAGATTATCCACTGTCTCCTTCACAAACGACATGTTCCCGGGTTCATTGACGCTGGAAACGAAACACAAAACACAAGGTGGAGGAGAGAAAGTGGTTTTTGCCCATTGCAAACATCACACAGGATCCGCCGCTCGCTTCCACACCGGGGGGGGGTCTTACCTCTGGGCACAGCAGACCACAGCCACCAACACCACCGGCGCTGACAGAACACCAAAGTATCGCCTTCTCTGATATTTCCACATTCCTCGGTTGTTTGGCGTTGCGATTAGTCCGTGGGTTAAAATTGCAAATGTATGGCACGGTGCGGAATAACCCGCAAATCCCAAAGCATCGGCGGAAATTGCAGACCACACATTCACCCGTCCAGTAACATGGCTCGGAAATGATCACAGGAGAACAACAAACAACATCAAAAAAAAACCCACAACAATTTATCTCGGCGCTGTGAGTTATTTCAATGTTCCTTTCTATCTGCACACGACGCAGTTAATTCTTCCGAGTAAAATCTAATGATGCTTCAAGGATGGATGCATTTTGTCAAAGCACTGGTTCCTAGACGGTTGCAGCAAGCTATTTTTCCCCACCACCCACTCTCTCTCTCCCTCCCTCTCGATATTCCTCCCCACTCACTCACTCAGTCGAAATTCAGATCTCCACACATTGCCATGTTCAGGGGAAAGCTTTTGGGCTGAAGAATTTCTCCCTCCAACACTCACCCACACAACAGACCCAACAACCCTCAGGAGTGGGGACCGGGGAGTGGGGAATAAGGATGGAGACGTGGATAGTGCTCACGACAAACGCATCATTCCCACAGACACGGCGCTAAGGCAATGGAAACAGCCACAAGGTGGGAACACATCCAGGCTGTTGCCATCCCCAGTTTCCCCACCCTGTAGATTGTGAGAGGAAAAGGGGCCGCCTCGTTCTCTCTCTCTCTCTCTATCTACCTATCACCCCACACAGCCAGCTGCCTCCCTCTCTCTCTGTCCTCGCTGTCTCTGATGCACGCACACGGTTTGGACACGAGTTCCTGGAAATTCAAAGGCTTGGCACACAGCACCAAAAAATGTCATGTCTGAGCTGGGGGGGCTCTGGGATGAAAATACTCGCCTCCAGCCTCGCCCGTGATTGTAGCGGAGAGCGGATTGACAGCGCCAGTAACCAACCAGGCAGCGAGAGGCGGAGGAGGAGGCGAGGGGGGGGCTGGTCCAGGGCCGAGAGTCAGTCTCTCCAACCCTGGATGGCCAGGCTGCCGGCCTGATCGGGCACCTCAGCCCCGGGGAAAGGGGCTAGCAGGAGGGGGAGACTGAGTTAGATCACTGTCCTCAGCTTGGGGCTTAACGGCTCCGGTTTAAAAGCAACAACGCTGGTTAAACTTAGCAGGACCGCGGGGAGAGAGGAACAGAGTTAACAATTCGGAGTTTGACTCTCCATTGCTTCTCCCTGTTTCCCTCTCCACTGAAGCTGCAGCTCAGTTTCCCAAGTGCTCTCTGTCTTTTTTTTAATGTTCAGCTGGCCAGGGTTTGGCAGTGCCACCTTCAGCTGCCAACACACAGCCCAAAGCATCGACCCACCGGTGTTCAAGAAGCGGGCACCCACTATCCTCAATTAACGATTAACAAACAAAAAACAATAAATTGTCTCAACATCCAGCAAGGAATTTGAATTTAAAACAATTTAATATAATGCTATCTTAGAAAGACGATTCAAGACCCCTTTGTTGGTGTGTGTGAAAATACTTCGGCTTTCATTTCTTAAAAACAGCATCCATCCGATTTTGTTTAACATTTAACTGCTAACCGTTTAGAAAGTTTAATAAGAGGCTTTCTTAAGCTGCGGGTTTATTGTCTCTGTCACACCTTCCCGCGGTGTGTTCTGTTATTCTTGCCGCCTAGCTTCAGCCTTATTCATTCATTCTCCACAAATCTCACTGAAATACTGACTGACACCCGGACACTGAGCTGTGTGCAGCACCGTCCAAATGGACCACGGACTCGCAGTGACCAAGACAAGAGTGCCATCAAGTACAGTCTCCAACTCCAGCTCGAAGCACGGCTCAAGGGGACAGGTCCCAGGCGCGAGGGAGTGGGGTCTCTCTGGGAAGAAGGCGACCCCTTAGCCAGCCTTGTATAACACCCACAAACGGGCTGGGTGGAACAACCAGGGCGACCACCTACCCCAGCCCTCATCGGAGACAGACACCCACAATATCCCGTGGTCCAACCAAAAGAGAAAAGAACGGGATGTCGAAGACATGGGAAAGTGTACCCAGCTTTGAAGGTGAATGTAATGTTAACGATAATTCTTTTGTTCGGTGCGACTGAGTGAATTAACCCGCACATTGTACAGAATGAGCTCCTGAGAAATTACAGCGAGCTGTGTCAATATACCGCTCAGTTCCTAATGCAACCCATTTTGGAAGTGAAACATTAAGTTATTGATTTAACTATAAGTTGAATATTAGTCCAGCATCATGATAGGAATTACTTAATCTCGAGAGGTCACTATGCTAACTCAGGTCATTAGTCTTTCTTTTTTCTGCATCAATTTGAGTACATTTTGAGGAAACAGTCATCCTTATGTACATCAATCACCCTTTGATGCTTTATTGGTGCCCTCCATTCCTCCTCCACTTCATTCTATCAAAGACTTATTCCTTTTGGTTCTTTTTTTAAAAAGAAACATAAATGTGGAATACTCCCTACCTGCAAAAAGGTCTTTCCTGCACTATTAGATTAAATTAGATTCCCTACAATGTGGAAACAGGCCCTTTGGCCCCCCAAGTCCACACTGACCCTCCGAAGAACATCCCACCCAAACCCATTCCCCTACATTTACCCCTGACTAATGCACCTAACATTACAGGCATTTTAGCATGGCCAATTCACCTAATCTGCACATCTTTGGACTGTGGGAGGAAACTGGGGCACCCAGAGGAAACCCACGCAGACACGGGGAGAATGTGCAAACTCCACACAGACAGTTGCCCAAGGTGGGAATTGAACCCGGGTCCCTGGCACTGTGAGGCAGCAGTGCTAACCACTGAGCCACCGTGCTGCCCCATTATGTTGCTCACAAATGTTTTTCAAACAGCATGTTTCAGACAGCTGCAAGTTATTTCCAGAACATGAACAATAGGTAACTTCATGTTCTAAAGATTCGCTCATTGACCATCTTCAATGAATGCCAGCCCATATATATGACCATAAGAAAGAGAAACAGGAGTAGGGCTTTAGGCCCCTCTAGCCTGCTCCACCACTCAATAGGATCATGGCTGGTCTGACATTCCTCCTGTCCACTTTCCTGACCATTCTTAATAACCCACGATTTCCCCCCCCAATCGAGAATCTACCTCAGCCTTAAATATGTGCAAGAACTCTGCCCCCACAGCTCTCTGTGACAAAGAGTTCTAAAAAACCTTCTGACATGAAATTCCTCCTCATCACTCTCCAATGAGGGAAACATCCTCTCAGCACTTCCTCTGTCAAGCCCCTTAAGAATCCTGTACATTTCAATGAGATCACTTTTCATTCTTCTAAAGTCCAGTGAGTAGAGTCCCAATGTATTTAACCTTTACTCATGAGACAAACCCCCCTATATCATGGGTAATTCTCAAAAACTACTTCCCTCCTCTTAAACTCCAACTCCTTTAATATATTGTGCTTCCCACAGCATGCAATCTATCTTGTATCTAGAATGCTTGCCCTCAATTCTCATTGAGCCCCAAACCACGTGCTGGTCATCATGACTTGAAGATACATACATACAAACATACAAATGGCAAAACAAGCTCTGTCATTCATTAAGATCATGGCGGATCCAGTTATGTTCCAAATTATATATTCCCATCCAGTCCTGATGATCTTTGATTTCTTTGTTTAATAAGAATCTACCTATCTTCACCTTAAAATATTTGCTGACCTCACTTCCACCACTTTCTGAGGCAAGTTTCAAAATTGCATCTTCTCTAATCCATATAATTATTTCAAACATAGCTTCTCATAATCCCATCGAATCTATTCCACAATTCCCTCTTTTTACCATCAATATGTCAAAATTGTGTAAAATATGCTGTTGCACACTGTAACAGCAAAAGGATTCAGGATTGTGTAAGTGAAATATTTGTGATAAACCTCATCTATTTAAAAGTAGACAACTGGACAATGATCAGTAACTTCAATCTCATTATTAATTCTTTGCATTTCATATCAGATTTTTGGAGACATCAAGCAGTCACTGCTGATAGCTTTACATTGAATGTGGAGATTTCATTAACGAAACCTATGCCCACAAACTGGAATTATCAAAAATGCTTAACATATTAAAGGCTTTTACTGGGAAACTCCTAAATAAAATTGAAGAAGAATTGATTTATTTCAGCTCAAGAACATCCCATTAAATGTGTCACTGCCTCTGAAATCAATGTTTAGCTTTCGGTCTTGGAAATTTCACAAATATCACATTGTTTAATTAAATCTTTTGATTCAAATCACCAGTTGTCATAATTTTAAAATGAAAAACAAAATGTTTCATACTCGTTTCTCTTCCTTAGGGAATTATTAACTCTTAAGTTCTCTTTTGATTGAACAAAATAGATATTTTATAATCAAGTAGTTCAGAGATATTATTGCACACCTTTGGAGTAGATGGGACTCAAACTGAAGCCTCCTAGTTCCAAGGTAGGAATACTACTACTGTGCCAGAAGAACCCCAAAGGTGGAACTTGATAAAACTATACTCTGATGCAGTTCCACAAATTGATATTTGATTACAATTGATTATATGTAAACTAAATCAATCAATTGTATCACTTGCTTCTCTAATTTGCTTGTAATTGAGGGTGTCATAGCACCAATACTATGATCTTTAAATAACACTATTCTGTCCATCACCCTTCTATTCTTGGAGACGACTTGTGAAATGTTCGCCACATCATATTTATGAAATATACATTTGAGATGATACAATTATTGCTTTGTATTCTTATAACATGTTGAAACTTGGACAATGTAGAGCATAGAATCCTGAGTCTAAGTTGCTTTTTAGTTGAGATTCTGAAATTATTGTGAATGTACTGCTTAATCAGAATTGCAAAGAAAAGATTTTTTGAAGTTTCATAGATACTGGTGCCCTCAAATATACTTTTCCTGTGCTTTATCTTTGTAATGTATTCTATCCTCATATGAATATTCCATGATTGAAGACTGCATATAGCTCTCCAGGTTTTTGAAGCATTGCTGGCTTACAGAGTCTGAACTGAAGCTTTGATTGAAAAATACTGATCACCGTGGAGCTCTTGATATGAGTATTGTGAAGGGTTTAGACAATGGAATTACATTCACCATTTTACAGATTCAAGACAATTTGGATCAGATATAAATCTGATTTTATTTCATGGGGAATGATAACAATAACGTTCTCAAGTTCCCATAAGCTACATATTTATGCTGAATATGATTCTTGAGTGAACACATCTGGCTAATCTTGTTTAGGGTGAAGTAATGCCTTATCTGATAACTGTAATACTGTTCGAACAAGATATTAAAGTTATCTTACTGGATACATTTCAGAGCTGCACTTGTCTAGAAGGAGAGAAAGTCAGATTGGTAAACCCATTTTCAAGAAAAATTAGTTTAGTGAATAAAATGTAAAAATTCAACTATCCCTTACTCAGCCATGCTTCTGCCTTAATGTATTTTCAGAAGGAAGATAATACAGATGTAGGAACTATTATATGCAGGGTATTGTCTCTGGGAGTCTTTTAGTGCAATGTATACCACCCGACCTCTGAGCCAGAGCCTTTGGGTTAAGGACTTGATTGCCAAGAAAGGTGTATATAAACTACTGCAAATTCTTTCAACATATGCCAACTGCAGTTGCTGAGAGTGGGAGAGTTTCTTAGTCAGCCCTGTGATAGGAGAAAAGTTGGAGCTGCCAGCATCACCTGCATCACCATTCATATCTCTAGACTCCAACATACATGTTGCCACAGCAACCTGGATTCCTTGGAGAGGCATTTGAAAGGGAATAATGCCAACAGTTCCCCAGTCTGGCCATGGTGGATTCAGTACTGCTTTGGTGAAGGTTGTGGTGGTGTGGTTGTTTCTGCCTGAAATAACTCTACAAAGGCTGGTATCCCATCACCAAGTCATCATTTATTTACACATGGGGAATCCTTGACACTGATCCAACTCCCTCAGAGCCAGCTTTCTGAGTGAACACAATGTCTGACAGTCCTGTTCTTATCTGTCAGCCAGCGTTCCCTGATTGGGTCAGGTTAACAACCCCAATCAGGGAACTCATATTCTATGGATCTCATTATAACCACTACACTGCCTTCAGGCAGAGAACTGAAGAAAAAGAAAATAGTCTCTCGAATGAAGTAAAGCCTGTCAGTTTATTTCATTTCTTATGGAGCCTGCCATGTGTTTGTGATGCTTAGCAGTTAACAGAACATTTCAGAATACTAGAAGTGCTAAAGTAATGTAAGTTGTTGTATTCAGAATTTTAAGGCTACTACTCAGATACTCATCATGGAGAGATGCTGTAAATATGCAGAGGATGGAATTAGTTAAAATTGCAATTGTTGGCAACTCCATGAGGTGGAGAGCTTTTTACATCATCTCATTATAGAGAGGTCAACTTATTATCTGGAGTATAAGTGTGATATTTGAAGTCTAATGTTTAACAGATGTACTTGGTAAAAAAATTTACATATATATGGTTATTTTATTTTATCTTATTTTACAACAGAATTTACTTTCTCTACTTTAATTATTATCCTGCTTTGATCAACTATCATATCTGATCTAGCCTGTTTCTTAATGCGCTTTTTAGAATCATTTGTTGCCTCAAAATGAATGAGGAAATTTTAATGCAATGGCCCTCCTTCTCTTAGTAGGTTTGAGCCAAATGCCTATCTTTAGTTTCAAGTAAAATGAAGCAGAATATCAAATGGGAAGTTGATCAGATCTAATACTTTCAGCTGATGAAAATTATATGCAAATATTCATTACAAGATCCTTGGGTACCTGAAGTGTGCTTGTGACTCAATGACGACAGCTATTCCTAATGGGATTGAAGACCTCAGGTCTATTATATGTCTTTTGGTCAGCCAGATTCCAACATCCTCAGAAATCTTACAAGATGTCAAAAGATGCCAAATATCTAGCTTTCTATTAGAAACTTAGCACTCCACACCCGCAAAAAATAACTGGGAACTTTCTCAGCAGAGCTAGCAGTCTTTCGATTGTTACTGAAACCCAACATTCAGCTTTCGCTTGTGCCAATGGCATTCCTAGTATAAAAAATATTATGGGACGATTTTGTTAAATTATACAAGATCAATTCATTTAGGCATAGGTTAAAAAAATGAGACTTTGGAGTGACAGTCTCGCAGTTTTGCACTGGGTCCACATTATTGAACCCTATATATTACCTTACATTTCTTCATATTAAATTCTATTTGCAATTCATCTTCTCAGTTACTTAATCTATGAGTTTTCCTGTCATATTATTATTGAAACCGCAGGGAATGGTACAAACTACATTTAGTTTCTATTGCCTTAGGCCCTCGCAAATTATCACATCTGCTTCATTGTATGCTTTTAGAGCTACTTTTAAACCACATTGCTATTCACGGACAATGCAATATCATTTCAGAAACCTTCTCCGTGCTGCCACCAAGAGCTTTATAGATCACATGCACAAAACAATAAGACTCCCAGCTATAAACTTTATTTGAAGAATGCTCAGATTATTTTGTCTCTTCTTAAAATACACTACATCAATGTGCTTGTTTTCTATCGTTTATGTAATTTTCAGCAGGATATCTTATTTTTGGTTATGATGTACTCAATTTAAAATAGAATGGTGTATTTCTTGGACACTGAATGCATAGACTCCAAAAAGCACATTGTGTTACCTTTCATTCTTAAGGTCAGGATATGATAATTGCTTTGCAGATTAATGTTATTTGAGTATAATTGCAGTAGAAATCTTGTTCTTAGTGTTCACAATTTATCCAAAAAGCCAAGAATGTTCTGAGAAATTTCACAAAGGTTAATTAAGCAACTTGCTCAACAAATTATTATTGATCTCAATACCGGTGCTGATATATCTCAGATAAATGTTAACTAATGATTTTGAATCATTGGGTCCATTATTCTTGTGTGCAATTTCTTAGCTGTTGGTGTCTTGATGAGGCAATAGCAGTGCAATCCCTCATAAATGACTGCTATATATCTCTAACTTTCCCATGTTATAAAGCTGTTTCTTCCACACACAAAAAAAAGATAACTGACAAAGAAATGTAGGTCTTCAGTTCCCCTTGCTGAAAATGTGTTGCTGGTTAAAGCACAGCAGGTTAGGCAGCATCTCAGGAATAGGGAATTCAACGTTTCGAGCATAAGCCCTTCAGGGCTTATGTTCGAAACGTCGAATTCCCTATTCCTGAGATGCTGCCTAACCTGCTGTGCTTTAACCAGCAACACATTTTCAGCTGTGATCTCCAGCATCTGCAGACCTCATTTTTTACTCTTCAGTTCCCCTTCCTGAGCTACCTGGTGCAAATCCATCATTTAAGCCCCTAACCAGATTGTGCTGGACAAATCCAAAGACCTTCTTTACTTGAGGTAGATTTATTCAGATTGAAACATTATAGGGATACATCTTCTAACTACACTCACCTCCACTAAGTGTCTCTTCAGACACTTTAGAACAGACAGCAAAGCCAAGAGACAAAGCTTCTGAACCCAGCACCGAGAGAGAAGACAGGAGGTTTAAAAGGAGCATAGAGAGTGGCATGGCTTCATTCAGAACACAGTGCTGACAGATGAGGCAACAAGTTCATAAGAAGCATGGAGAACAGAGAGAACCTTCACGCAGAACACAGTGCAAAGAGATGAGGCAGCCAGTTTAAAAAGAGAACAAAGAATAAGGAGTGGCTTCATTCTGAACACAGTGCTGAAAGAGAAGAAAGCAAGTTTTAATAGAGAACGAAGAGTAAGGAGCAGCTTAAAACTGAACACTGCTCATAGAGGAGGTAGTAATTGTGAAAAGAGCATGGTGATCGGGGAGTGGCTTAGTAATGAACACAGTGCTGAAAGAGTTGGCAGCAAGTTTTAAAAGAGCATGGCGACTGTGGAATGGCTTCATTTGGAACATCTGCTGAAAGAGCAAGTTGCTAGTTTAAAGAAAGAACAAACATTGGTGAATGGCTTCACTCGGAAAATAGTGTTAAAAGAGGAAACAGCAAGTTTAAAAAGAGGGTGATGACAGGGAGTGGCTGAGTGTGAAAAGAGGTTTATTGGATGGTGAGAATCTGCTTTTAGGGAGTGTAATGGGATAGCTAACATTAAATAATGTTTTATTTGTAAAGATCCTACGGCTATTTAGATTTCAGAAAACTATACTTTTCAGATGTGAGTAAAATAAAAAGTCAAAATAAAAAAAATTAGGAAGTAAATTTGAAAAAAGTACAAAACCAACTTAAGTGAAATTTCTAGTGAGTTTTTATAGTAAGTTTATACGAACAGTAACAATTAGTTTTTAGAGTTAATGGACGGCATGTCAGCAGGCTCAAGCAAAGATTACATCCCGTGATATGTGTTAATTCATGGCATGTGTCCGAAACAAACACATGTTTCGTCACTGGCATTGGCTGCAAAAGATTGCACTTTGGAGTTTGGAACATGATCAGTGGCTAGAATCACTGCTTTGCATCTGTGAGGAAGAGGTGTTAATGGATAGCACACATTGGTCAGAGCCAGGGGTTGGCACACCCTTGTTACAGCTGTACAAGATGTTGGCAAGGCCACATTTGTTGTAGTGTGTATTATTCTGGTCACCCTGCTACAGAAACTATGTTATTAAAATGGAAAGGGTACAAAAAAGATTTGCAATGATGTTAATGAGACTAGAGGCTTTCAGTTATAAGGAGAAACCAGATAGACTGGGTATTTTTTTCTTGGAATGTAGGAGGCCTTGTAGAGGCATAGATAAGGTGGGTAGCCAAGATCTTCTCCCAGGTAAGGGAGTCCAAAACTGAGAACATTTCTTTCAGGTGAAAGGGGTAAGATTAAAAGGAACCTGAGGGGCATCCTTTTCAAGCAGAAGGCTGTGCATATTTGGAATAAGCTGCCAGATGAAGTGGTAGAGGTGAGTACAATTATAACATTTAAAAAACATTTCAACAGGTACATGGATAGGAAAGGTTTAGAGGGATAAGGACCAAATGCAGACCAATGGGACTAGTTCAAATTGGGATACCTGGTCAGCATGGACAAGTTGGGAATAGGGTCTGCTTTCATGCTGTATGACTCTATGAGTCTATGACATAGAAATGTGGTCACATCATTTATTACAAACATACCGATACAAGGGAATTGGTGGCTAGCTGGCAGTCTTAGAAAACCAGATCTCCTGAATCTGCCTTGCTTGCTAACCAACATCCCATGACATTCAATAGCATTACCATCACTGCATCCTCCGCCATCAACAGTTAGATGCTTAGCATCAATCAGAAACTGGATAAGACCAGCTTTCTGAAATACAGTATCTACAAGAGCGTTTCAGATGCTTCAAATTCTACAGTGAATAACATGTCCCATCTCCCCCAGAGCCTGTGCAGAAGCCAGAAATGTGTTGGAAATCTCTCAATTTGTCTGGATGAGTGAAGTTCTAACAACACCCAGGAAGCTTGGCAGCATTTACGACACAGCAGCCCATTTGATTGACACCACATTTACCACATTCAATTCTGACTCACTTCACCAGCAATTAATGGTGGCAGCAGTGTGTACCGCCTCCAAGATGCACTGCAATAATTCACCAAGCCTTCTTCAAACAGTATCACCGAGAAGGACAAGGGCATCAGATTGATGGGAACACCTGCAAAGTCCCTCCCTAAACTGCACTCCATTATGATTTGGTTGTATAGTGCCATTCCTTCACAGTTACCACATCAAAATCCTGGAATTTCTGTGCTATCAATACTGCGGTTGTCACTATATTCCAGGGACTGCATGGTTTAATAAGGCAGGCGAAAGTGAGGACTGCAGATGCTGGAGATCAGAGTCGAGAATGTGGTGCTGGAAAAGCGCAGAAAGTCAGGCAGCATCTGAGGAGCAGGAGAGTTGACACAGTTCATCACCACCTTCTGAAGGAAAATTAGGAATGACTGAGAAATTCTGGCCTAGCACCCAAAACCCACAGCCCGTGAGGGAGTAAAAGGAGTCTCTAGCTATTGGTCACAGAAAGCCTCAAGTGTATCAGTGGACTCTGTGTGCTCCCTCTTCAGGAAAACCTGGTTGCAGATGGTTTTTGCAGAGAGAGGCATGCAGCCAGCTCTGAAAATGCCCTCCACGACCTCTGCCAGGATCCAGTAAATTGGAATTTGACTGTTTTGGGATCGAGAGGGGGGGGATACTATCCAGGCTCTGCAGTGCTCATTGGCTGTGAAAAACTTGATATGTAGTGCCTTTTAATGTGATAATATCGCATTTGGAAAGGGAAATTAGGGCAGAACGTATACACTTAATGGTAAGGTCCAAGGGAATGTCGCCAAACAAAGAGATCTTGAGGTGCAGGTTCACAGTTCCTTGAAAATAGAGTCGCAGGTAGATAGGATAGTGAAGAAGGCAATTGGTATGCTTTCTTTTATTGGTCAGAGTATTGAGTACATCATGTTGCAGCATTCATGTACAGAACATGGATTGAGCCACTTTTGGAATATTGTGTTCAATTCTGGTCTCCCTCCTATAGGAAAGATGTTGTGAAACTCGAAACGGTTCAGAAAAGATTTACAAGGATGCTGGCAGAGTTGGAGGATTTGAGCTAAAGGGAGAGTCTGAATAGACTGGCTGTTTTTATCTGGAGTTTCAGAGGCTGAGGGATGACCTCATAGAAATTTATAAAGTCATGAGGGGTATGGATAAGTTGAATAGCAAAGTCTTTTCCCCAGGGTAGGGGAGTCCAAAACTAGACGGCACAGGTTTAAGATTAGAAGGGAAAGATTTAAAAGGAACGTGAACGTTAGCTTTTTCATGCAAAGGGTGGTGTGTATGTGGAAGGAGCTGCCAGAGGAACATTTAAAAGGCACCTGGGTGTGTACATGAATAGGTAAGGTTTAGAGGGATGTCGGCCAAATGCTGGCAAATGGGGTTAGATTAATGTAGGATATCTAGTTGGCTTGACAAGCTGGACTGAACGGTCTGTTTTGGTGCTGTACATCTCTATGACTCCATGATTCTTACCAGCCATTTAATGCCTTCCACCTAAATGCACTAATGTCAAGGAAAACAATGAACAAGTCCGCTTGGTTTTGTGGTACGGTGTTAATGTCCCTCACTGTGAACCAGCAGGCCTGGGTTCTCAGTCCCACCTAGTTCAGAGGTGTGTAATAACTACACTGAACATGTGAATTGGAAAGTATCTGAATTAACACTTCACACTTCTCAATGTCAGTCACCATTCAGAGACATTGCTGGAAAGTGTACATGTTTTGGTAACAAACTGTAGTTGGCTGGATCTGAGCCTTCATCCTCACCACAACCAAATATCTGGCAGAGTAACAGGCTCATTGACAACGAATAATCACATGTTATATGCTAGATCTGAGATCCTTAAACATCATTCATAATTAATTTAATAAAGCACATGGGGAAAGACATTAAGAACACGGGAATCAAAGAAAATTGTTCAAAGAATGTCTACTTTTGTAGGTCAGCTTCAGTTTCAAGGCACAGTCTGGTCTTTTCATTTCTTATACAAAGTCATATCTTTCTACTCAGATCAATCATGAAATATTACCTTTGATTGCTCAGCTGAGCCAGAATTCTCCATCCATGTACAGTTGAATTATTTCTTATTTCATCTTCTGTAACTTTTAACTTACTTAGTTCACCCATCCTGTTCTTACACTAATTAACTATTCAAAACCATATTACTAATTAATTCTGTACTGAGCAAAAGAAAGCTATTCAGACTCTTTTCAATACCTAATCTGTGAGATCTTTGGTGTCCATCTGGAAATGTACAAAGTTCTTTTCTTGTGTACCATTGTGCTAGTCATGCCTTATACTGTTTCAGTATCATCATTTCAAAATTGCATTCTGTAGACATTACATTGTCCAACAGTTCATTTAGCTTTGAAATTGTTGTCCTACATTGTGGTAACACATTTTTCAAACCTGAATATTGATGCTTACTTTGACATCTTCTTTACAATTTAATACTGTTTGTAACTCTATTTTTATTTTTAGTAAGTTGTGCACAGTATAATGATACATTTCCCTCGATTAAATCCAATTCAATGTTTATCTGCCCATTTTCCAAATTATGCTGTGATTGTAATCTCTGGGGAGCTTAATAGTCAACTGTCTAATTTGAAAACATATGACTTTCAATATCTGGACTCTCTGGGGTATCCGATAATGGTATGTATAATTGTAAACCACATTAACCTTTCAAATAACCATTGTTCCCAGTAGAGTCCAATTATACTTCCTGCACCTTCTGTGGTTTCAGGTGTTTGATTTTGTTTTCAAGCTAACATAATTTTCAAAACAGCCCTCCAAAAACAAGTTGGTTTTGTGAATAGCAACACAAAGGCCATCCATGATGTATTTTCTATTTAATTTGCAAGCCTTCTTTACACTTAGAAAGTTGATCTAGTAAAATGAAATTCAGAAGATTCTATTTTAACAATGGCTCACTTGAATTATTTTCTTTAGGCTAATAATTCTGACTGTTGTTACAAATGAGCTCTGCTATTTCAAGTAATTTTAACAAGCGTGCTGCAGTTTTGGGGCAATGAAGCAGTTTGTGTCCCAATGGGTAGCTAACCAACGGTGTTTTGTGACCAGTCCATGCAAGTGTCAATCATGTTACACCCTTATGGCTTAATATCTCATCCACCTTTCATTGTTTCAAGAAGACAGCTCGGCACCAACTTCTTAATGGCATCGGGGAGCAGGCAATAAATGTTGGCCCAGCCAGTGATGCCCATGAGAGAATTTTTAAAAATTCAACATAAATATTTGTAAGAAAACCTCAAGTACATATTGGCAAAGTTGTAACATATTGTTCACGAGGTCCATGAATCTTAAAGTTCTTTGTCAGAGTTCAGTTGTATTCCAGCGTAAAATAACAAATGAAACTTTCCTAACTTCTTGATGTATTGTTACTCATGGTGTGTAAGGAACAACATTGGCCAGACCGTTAAACATCTTCTAATTCAAATAATGTCAGAAGTCACATGACACCAGATTTATTTGAAATCACAAGCTTTTGGGGTGCTGCCCTTTGTCAGGTGAAGCCTTCATCTGACAAAGTGGCTACTCTCTGAAAGCTTGTGATTTCAAATAAGCCTGTTGGACTATAACCTGGTGTTGTGTGACTTCTGACTTTGTCCAACCCTGTACCTCCACATCATGACAGTTCAAATAATGCCACAGACCTTCAACATGCATTTGGTTTAACTTCTTATCTAAAGGTAATATAATAGCCACTCATTACTACATTGGAATGCCAGCCTAGATTATATGTTTAAGCTCTTTAAAGGATCTTGAACCTCCAACCTTTTAACTCACTACTTAAAGATAAGATGATCTTGACTGACATATTAACTTAAATTGGCAGAGGACCTATCTGTGACAAAGATTCTCAACCATAGGTATACTGCAGATGCAAGCACTAGTGCTAGTTTACTTGATGCTCTTTCAAATGCTGTAATAATGTCTGGCCAAAATACAATTGCTTTCTATTTATTCCATTCTAGGCAGGGACAAAGGCTAAATAAAAAAAACACAATTTCAAGACCTGCATTTACAGTGGATGCCAGAGCTACCAAGTTTCAGTTCAGATGTAAAATTATATCAATCAATATTACTCTATTTTTTTTGTTACATGTTACAATCAATTCTTTTTACAGTACATTTGCTTGGTAAAGTAATTTAATTTTGGTTATCGTTGCTATTGTTAAACCTCTGAAGTGTCTGGCATTTTCCATTTATTTAATTTTTATTGATACAATTATGGGCATACATATGCAGCAAATAGCCTTCATGCAGGGCAGTTCACAGTTTTAATGAATTTTTATTTTTTATGGAATCAATATAATCATTAATAAAAATGCATCACAGCATTCAAACCTTCCATTTAATTGGTATCAAATATGTTCTGCTCTTTTCAAACTGCATTAAACAAGAAGTGTTAGATTAGTGTTTGCAACTAACTTATTTGAATGGTTTCTAAAAGTGCATTTTTATTGGCACTTTACACTCACAATAATTGGCTGTACTTTATTCCAAATCTACTGAGAGCATTGTAATGTGTTAATGCATGCACTTGCTTGGAAGCTGTTGTTCATAACCAGTGAAAAGTTTGATTGAAATATCACATAATTACGATTAATAGAATACAGCTCAGTTGCTAAAGAATTGAACTATACAGGCCCAATGGGTGCCAGTTTGATTCACATTCTGTGCAATAATTCATTCCTGAATAAGGGCTTATGCCCGAAACATTGATTCTCCTGCTCCTCAGATGCTGCTAAACCTGCTGTGCTTTTCCAGTGGCATACTTTTCAATTCTGATCTCCACCATCTACAGTCCTCACTTTCTCCCTATTATCTTGCTAATCAGGGAGACAATGGAAGTACCATAATTGACCAGTGTATCCCTGGGCTATGGAGAAAATCATCCAGGGTTACTTTCTAGTGACACGTGTCAGCGTACACAATGGACCAGGTTAGGATCAGACATGGCAACAATGTCCAATAGGTTTGAATAACTTATCAACATCATCTGCTTCAATTCGTATACAAAGAATGAATACATTGCAAAATAACAGAGGATAAATTGCAGGCACATAAATGTAAGTAAACAAGAGTCAGCTTGTCTAGAAGAATAAATGAGAAATTGGAGAGAGGGGAAAATGTAATAAGATATGTTTATGCAATGTCTTTGTTACGAAGTCAAATATAGTTTGGTAAAAGTGAACAATAGTTTGCTTATTAATTCAATCAGTAAATGGGTGCGTCACTGTCTAGACCAGCACATATTGCCCAGAATACAGTTAAGAGCCAAATGCATTGTTGTGGGTATGGAGTCACATGTAGACCAGACCAGGTAAGGATGACACTTTCTTTCACTAAAGGGTATTACTGAACGAGATGATTTTTCCCCGACAATTGTTTCACAGTCAATATCAGAGTCTTATTTCCAGATTTTTCCTTGAATTCAAACACCACCATCTGCTATGTTGGGATTTGAACCCATGTGCCCAGAACATCACCTAGATCTCTGGATTAGTGGAGGTGCAATAATGCCATGACGTCATCAACATCCCACCAGCAGCAGCACCACCACTCCCCACTTCTCCTCCAGTCACCCGGCCCTATAAGGTTCCTAAAGCCTATAAAAGATAAAATAAACAACTTATAAACTGAAGAAGAAATACTGTGTGACTCTTACACTTTAAACAGAATTTGAACCGCAGGTGTACGTGTGCAGTCGAAACTGCACAATAAAGCACATGTAAAACATAAAAAAGTGATGGAGTCAATTCATTAGCAAAATAGTTAAAATCCTCTGTGTACAGTTCTTTAATTGTGCTTAACACATTTGAGTTCTATGCCTTTGAGTGATATGTAAATGCTGTCATTAAGCTGACGTGTTAAAGTAGCGCAGACAGGAATTTAATATAGATGTGTTACCCACATCACCAAAAATAGTCTACCGAGAAATTGAAACCCCTTTGGTGGCTAAATTGCTTTTCAATCAATAGGAAGACTGTTGTGACATTGGAGAAGTTATTTTGAAATCAAACTGAGAGGATATCTCAATGGGTTGCTTTACTGAAATGAAATACCTTGCAGACCAGTTCCACTGCACAGTTTGCATCAGTGTAAATTGGTTTTCGTGTTGTATTGCTGCAAACTGTGTCTTATAATTCAGGCATGAAGGCTCTTGAAGCAAACTTAGCTTGATGGTGTGAGACCACCTCCAGGAGTTAACCCTTGCACTCATTGCAGTGACTGCAGTTAGTATTAATCAATCTTTCCAAGATTGTCAGGCAGTTCACCTGAGAACTTCTTAAACATAATTTTTAATCTTGTTTTTATACTAGTGTAGAGTCAACTGTCTCACAGTTCACTTTTAAATTTAAAACTGAACCATCATTTTATTGCGCAGGGTTTTGAGCATGTCCAGAGGATGAGGTGGGTCCAGCAATACAGCTTAGATCCGTCAACCTCACATCACTCTAAGCAGGGCAGTTCCAAATGGTACAGCACAATGCTACAAATCTGTGATCTGAACTTACTGGTTACATTCTCTGCATCAAGACCAACGTTGTTAATTATACCACTCATGTTTGAAATGCACTTTGAAATGATCCATGAATGAACAAGAATCACATTCATTGTCAATGTGCAATCAATGATTTGTAAGAAATTATTGATAAGCAGCTGGGAAAAATCTGCTATAAAGAAATAATTGGAATAATAGCCTGTCATGCTCTGTGGTTGGATAAACATGATCCAAAGTTAGTGGGGAATGCTATGAAAATGTAGTTTAATTGCTTTTGCTGGAAACTGACAGCACTGTTTATTGAAGTATTGAAGAGAAACAGGAAACACATGGACGGAGTTGGTTATTGCAGTGGAGGTTTTGCTGAGTAGTTTGAAAACTGGGGATGAGTGACCCCACTTTGGTGATCTGTAGGATCTTGTCAGGGATGTGTTGCTGACCAATCAGAAAATCAGCAGTGCACTAGTCTGGTCCTCTGATCTGATGACTCTTTTCCATAGTTGTAATCCAAAGATCAGGAGTGTGTGTCTGAAATGCAATCAAGTGATGAGGGACAGCCTCTTCAAACAATTAAAGAGGTGCTGCAACTTGGCACAAGAAGTGAAGGATGTTCAATAGCTGCTAATACAGAAAAGTGGAAAGTGAGGACTGCAGATGCTGGAGATTAGAGTTGAGAGTGCGTTGCTGAGAAAGCACCGAGGCAGCAACCGAGGAGCAGGAAAATTGACATTTCAGGCATAAGGCCTTCATCAGGAATGAGGCTTGTGGGCCAGGGGCTGAGAGATAAATGGAAGGGGAGTGGGGTTGGATGGAAGGTAGCTGAGGAAGCGATAGTTGGATGAAGGTGAGGGAGAAGGTGATAGGTCAGAGGGGGAGTGATAGACAGCTAAGGAGATTGGTGCCGAGTTGGAGGCTTTGGACTAG
The DNA here is from genome assembly GCF_020745735.1 of Hemiscyllium ocellatum. Taxonomy (NCBI): domain Eukaryota; kingdom Metazoa; phylum Chordata; class Chondrichthyes; order Orectolobiformes; family Hemiscylliidae; genus Hemiscyllium; species Hemiscyllium ocellatum. The sequence goes on from NC_083406.1 coordinate 106,309,640, forward strand.
GATAATGTGTGAGGCTTGAGGCCACCTCCAAACTGATCCCACCACCAGAGATATATTTCCCTCCCCACACCAATCAATGTTCCGGAGAGATCATTCCCTCTATGACTCCCTCGTCAGGTCCATGCCCCCTACCAGTCCCCCACCCACTCCTGGCACCTTTCCTTGCCACTGCAGGAAGTGCAAAACCTGCACCCACACCACTCCCCTTACCTCTGTCCAAGGCCCCAAGCGATCCTTCTCACATCCATCAGAAATTTACTTGTGCCTGTACCAATATCATCTACTGCATCTGTTGCACCCGATGTGGTCTCTTCTACATCAGGGAGACAGGACGCCTTCATGCGGATCATTTTACAGAAGATCTCTGGGATACCTGCACCCACCAACCCTACTGCCCCATGGCTGAACACTTCAAATCCCCCTCCCACTCCAACAAGGACATGCAGGTCCTGGGTCTCCTCCACCACCAAACCATTACCACCCAACGCCTGGAAGAAGAATGCCTCATATTCCGCCTTGGGAGCCTGCAACCACATGGGATAAGTGTAGATTTAAACAGCTTCCTCATTTCCCATCTCCCCACATTATCCCAGTCCCAAGACTTCAACTTGGCACCACCCTCCTGACCTGTCCATCACTCCCCCTTCTGACCTATCACTTTCTCCCTCACCTTCATCCACCTATCGCTTTCTCAGCTCCCTTCCCCCCAACCCCACCCCCTCCTATTTATCTCTCAGCCTCCGGCCCACAAGCCTCATTCTTGATGAAGGGCTTATGTCCAAAGCGTCGATTGTCCTGCTTCTCAGATGCTGCCTGACCTGCTGTGCTTTCCCAGCAACACACTCTCGAGGCTAATACAGAAAAGCAAAGTGGAATAGCAGGGAGGGGATTTCCACTCAAATTGTGGAATTGGAGTTCCCAAGGCAGATTTTAGAACCAAAGTTTACTTCCATCTAAAGGCAGGTCAGTTTGCAGTGATGCCCACCACAAACTTGAGCTGCTACAACACCACATGTGCTGTCAGGGTTGAGCCCCACAGTTGAAGGTCTACATGGCTATGGCTGGAAGCTTGACATCCACTGATGCAGGACACACAAGTCCCAAGGCACTTCTACACAACCTGTTCAGAGAGGTTATAACACACCTAAAGGAGCATGTGAGACTTGAACCCAGGCTGCCCAGTTCAGAGGGAGGGATACTGTCAATGCATCAGATGGTGGATGCTGAATACCAATTGTCCTTTTTCAGTCTGAAGATTACAACCCTAAGGACACAAATAATGTATCATTTCATTTTCTTTTTTACAAGATACTATCCCCCTTAAATTTTGAGTGCGTGTCAGATTAACTTTATGCCTTAAATATTTTCCAGGATTAGCTAATAATAAAAGTCGTTCATTCTTTGATGACGAAAACCTTGAGGAAATTAACTCGGTAAACTAGTTAACTATATTTTAATGAGAGATAGGTATTGCCATGTGCTAGAAAAATATTTTTAATTTGCTTTGGTCAAACAAGGGAGGGGAACCATATTCACCCCTCCCCACCTGCTAATAACACCATTGACAGCTACAATGATAAACAAGGAGACTACAGCCAAGTACAGCCAATTGAGATAAAAACATCAGCGGGTAACTTCGATTAAAGTGAACAGTTTGGAAACATGGGAGATATTTTCATTTTGTAAATTTGCTGCTGTTATTAATAGAATCCTTATTGAATGGAACTCAGCCCACTGAGTCCACACCAAACCGCCCCCCCCACCCCCGAAGAGCATCCCACCCAGATCCAGAATAGAAATGAAGTTTGACTGTGTGAAGATTTGAGTACAAATTCCAAATTCATATATAAATCCTTTGCCAGCTGTTTTATTGAAGATTTCTTATGAAAGTGCTAACATCTCTGTTAAATATAACAAAGGCTTATAAGACCTTTATTTTATTATTTCCATAATTTAAGGCCTTTATGACTAACAGTACTTTCAAATTTAATACTTAACTCTACCTTTTTAAAGTAAGAGCCAATCATAGTTAGAATGTTGAGAACAAGTTCTGCTATTCGTAGCAATATGTGACCTAATCATTTGTTAATTATATTTTGTGATTTTTGTATATTTAAAAAAAATCCCTGTTTTCATCTTGGGAATAGCAAAAGAAAAGGGATAGTGGAAGCTGCTATGTAACTCCCTAGTGGGCCTGTATTGTATTGTCATATTCACAGACCGCTATTAAATGTTGCAGAGATGACATTACTTCAGGTTTTGAAATAAGTAATCTGCTGCTGAGGAAAGGGACATAGAAACTCTATCTTCAGCAAACAATAAAGCATTATCATTAGCTTGCACAATTCTATTTTCATGACTGCAAGAACAAGGAAAATACAAAATAAAACAGCTATTTTAAGTTCAATGCCCAGAGGACAGCTGTTAAAATTGACTTCCTGACTTCTGTTCTGCCCGGATTCCTTCTGTCCTTGCTTTGAACAAACGGTTATGAGCAGATGGCAAGACCGTCAAGTTGAAGCTGGCATGGGTCCATGTCAAATGTGCAGAATGGGGCTTGGTGATGCCAACTGGCCCCAATTGTAATGTGAACCATGCATCTATGCACTCTCCCCACACACAAAGCCACCCACCCCATTAACAACACCCCTCCCAGACTCACCCTTGGACCCCTGTCACCATCCTTACGGCTAGCCCTCCTTTTGTTGCTGGTGAGCAATATCCTATCACCCAAAGTCTTGGTTACACCTCTAAAGATGGCATCATGCAGAGATGATCCAGGAGTCAGAATCATCCGTTTTATGGTCAGGGTGAGAGGGGGTTTCATGATTTCCCTGCCCCTGCACCCAGTTCCTAACCAGCCATCCAATCCAGATCCAGAGTAATGTTTCACTCTCACATTTCTGCATTTCAGAGTTTGCCCACTCTCAGAAAACACACTACAAAAACCTCAAAAGTAATAAGATGCAATGTCATCCATTTCACAGCGAGGATGATTACAGTTTATTTACTGTTAGTGGGGAGACATTTAACAATGACCTGAACCAAGTAATTCTTAAGCCATTGGTAAAGTATAAACTTGCTTCTCCAGCTTTAATTAAATACCAATTGTCTACACAATATAGCTAGTTTAAGTCTCTCCCAGATGTGCGCCATAACATAAAAATTATAGAATCATAGAATTGTGCAGCATGGAAACAAACTCTTGTGTCCAGTTTGTCCATGCCGACCTAAATTAATCTAGTCCCATTTGCTAGCATTTGGCCCATTTCCCTCTAAACTCTTACTGTTCGTATACCCATCAAATGTTGTAATTTATATTTTAAATGCTGTAATTGTACAGCCTCCACTTCCTCCAGCAGCTCATTCCATACACTGACCATCCTCTGCGTGAAAAAGGTGCCCCTTAGGTTCCTTTTAAATTTTTCCCCTCTCATTGTAAACCTATGCCCTTTACTTTTGGACTCCTCTACACTGGGGGAAAGACTGTGGCTATTCACCGTATCCATGCCCCTCAGGATTTTATAAACCCTTATTAGTTCACCTCTCAGCCTCCAACATTCCAATGAAATAGCCCCAGCCTGTTCAACCTCTCACTCATAGCTCAAACCCTCAACCCCAGGAAGGTCCAGTAAGCGTACGATATCAATTTCCACTGAGGAATGTTTGCTGTAAATGCCACCACAAGTGTCTTCTCTCTTGCTGAGAAGGTGCGGAATATTGCAGCCCAAGAATAATTTTATAATATCATGACAATAAAAGGACAAGCCAACTATATGGTAATTCCACTTTTGTAGAATGATAACTCATTTTATACATTGTAAAATGCTTTCATTGCTACAAAGCAGCACATATTCAATTTAGTGCTATTTTAGCAGTACCACCGAATTTGGAAGGAGTAACAGGAATGCAGAGTACTGGGCTAATGGTAAGATTCTTGATTTGGAGATGCCGGTGTTGGACAGGGGTCTACAAAGTTAAAAACCATACAATATCAGGTTATAGTCCAACAGATTTAATTGGAAGCACACTAGCTTTTGGAGTGCCACTCCTTCATCAACCACTTGATTTGGTTGTTATGTGATTTTTTTAACTTGGTAAAATTCTTGATGGTGTAGATGAGCAGAGAGAACTCAGTGTCCAGATACACAGAACCTTGAAAGTTGTCACCAGGTTGATAGGGTTGTTAAGAAAGCATACGATATGTTAGCTTTTATTAGTAGAGGGATTGAGTTTCGGAACCATGAGATCATGCTGCAGTGTACAAAACTCTGGTGTGGCCACATTTGGAGTATTGCATAGCGTTATGGTCACCGCATTATAGGAATGATGTGGAAGCTTTTGGAAAGGATTCAGAGAAGATTTACTAGGATGCTGTTTGGTATGAAGGAAAGGTCTTACGAGGAAAGGCTGAGGAAATTGAGGCTGTTTTTGTTAGAGCAGAGAAGGTTGAGACGTGACTTAATTGAGACATATAAGACAATCAGAGGGTTAGATAGATTAGACAGACAAAGTCTTTTTCCTTGGATGGCGATGGCTAGCACAAAGGGACATAGCTTTAAATTGAGGGGTCAGAGATATAGGACAGATGTCAGAGGTAGTTTCTTTACTCAGAGAGTAGTAGGGGCATGGAACGCACTGCCTGCAACAATAGTAGACACACCAACTTTAAGAGCATTTAAATGGTTATTGAATAGGCATATGGATGAGGATGGAATAGTGTAGGTTAGATGGGTTCCACAGGTCAGTGCAACATCGAGGGCCAGTACTGCACTGTAATGATCTATAACTGCCTATGTGAAGCAAAATGTACAAAACAAAGTTTGAATATTGCATTAGAACACATAAATTATCTTAATTCAAATTGTTTTTGGAAATTAAGTATTCAGTCCTGATTGGGAACAGTTGGTTTTGTGGCTGAGGAAGAGACATCTCTGCCTTTGAGGCAAGACACTTTGAGCTCCCCACCAAGTCCAGGGCTTGTTGATTGTGGAAGAACCAAGCTTTGGTGAAGGCAAGCCGGTGTGTATCAGCAGTCATTCTACAGCCAGGAGAAATGGTAAAGATTCATGGCAGGCAGGACATCTGGCTTCGAAACTCTTCCAAGTTTGACAATGATAGTTGGCCTAGACAGGGTAGGGCTCGATTCCTGATGAAGGGCTTTGGCCTGAAACGTCGATTTCATTGCTCCTTGGATGCTGCCTGAACTGCTGTGCTCTTCCAGCACCACCAATCCAGAATCTGGTTTCCAGCATCTGTAGTCATTGTTTTTACCAGGGTGGGGCCCTGTCTAGGCCAATGAAGGGCTCATGCCCGAAACGTCGATTCTCCTGCTCCTTGGATGCTGCCTGACCTGCTGCGCTTTTCCAGCAACACATTTTCAGCTCTGATCTCCAGCATCTGCAGTCCTCACTTTCTCTTAGACAGGGTAGGGTGATAATCAGCATTGTAGTGATCACCCCGCTTCATCCCCCTGCTTCCCCTAAACAAAGTAACATGTGGAAAGTAGAGAAACTAATCCATTATCATGGTTAGTTTGACAGGAGTTAAGTTATGGGCAGTGATTACACAAATTAGGCCTGTTTTCTCTAGAATTTAAAATGCTAAAGAGTACTGTGATTGAAGTCTTCAAGATATTAACAGAAAAACACAGGGCAGAGTAAGAAAAAACTGTTTTCACTGGTTGGGGATTCTAGAACTACGGGGCATAGTCTGAGAATTAGGGCTAGATCATTCAGGAGAGCTGTTAGGAAGCACTTCTACACACAAGGTTGGTAGATGTTTGGTATTATCTTCCACAAATGGCAGTGGATGTAGGACTTATTAACTTTAAGTCTGTGGTATACAAATTTTTGTTAAGCAAAGGTATCAAGTGAAATGGGCCAAAGGCAGATGTGATCTCATTGAATGGTGGGACAGAGGCCGAATGGCCTACTCCTGTTCCTATGTTCTGATATTCTGACAAAGTGTCACTTGATGGTTCCATTGTTCCAGGCACTGCTGGTTGGTGAACGTGGACATGGGTTATGCAGGTGTAAAGTTCATTTTTTCACAGAACAGGAATGAGTTAGGTATTATAATCAACCAAGTGATCCAACTCATGACTACTAGGAAGTGACCTCTATTATAAAAGACGCTTAGCCACATATCAAGCGAAGGTAGGACTGGGCCAAAATATGACACCTAGCAACAACTGTTGTCTACGTCTCCAATTGAACAGTCGTTGGTGAGGTGAGATGTTCGTGGTTTGCGCCAGTCTGCATGATACAGCAGCTTCAGGAAAAGAGGATGAGGACTGAAGTGAAATCACATGACTGCAGGATCACTGCATTAATAGCTTTAATTCTGAACCACAATGTCCTCATTCAGTGTCTTAAATCAACAATATTCACTTTCCAACAATATCCTGTTAACAGCGCAGTCCACCTTTAGTAATCTTCCATCAACAGTTTTCATAATACTTAAAACTTTCATAAGTTTTCATAATTTTCATGATATGGAGGGGTATAGGGAGAAGGTATATGACAATGAGATAGGAGATTAGCTATGATCATAATGAATGGTGGAGCAGGCTCAAAGAGATCATTGGCCCACTCTTGCTCTTAATTTCTAGGCGCCAGTTCAATCTTTTGATCAAATATGCTTCATGCCTTGTAAATTTGATCGTTCTTAAATATTTTGGTTCCTTTGGTTCAGGTATACTGTCATGAAGATTTAAGGGGTACTATAATGACATATGGTGAAGATTGAATGATTTGACTTGAAGCAGGTTTTAGGAGCCGAGGCTCTGAATGGAATGATCATTACCAGCAGCCAAGAAATCAGACAGAGTTTCAGATTTCTAGATTGTTTGTTCTCATCGGATTAGGTAAATGAGAAGGCAGAAGTGCAAATGAATACGAATGATCCAATTTGCGAAACTAGGTAGAACAGTTTTGCTGGATTGAGTTCCATACCATGGACAATTAAAAAATAGAGCTGATACTTGTTTTAAAGTTTTGGTTCAAGAGAGGGACAAGGGTGGTGTCATAATGAACCAATGATAAAGTCAATTAGAAACATTTTGCAAACCTGCAACATAGATTTACAGTTTTTACAACCTCTCCTTCATCGACTATTCATACATTTGCAGTGAGTGCGATCGGATGACTTGTGATTACCAGAGAATCCAGCATTTTAAAGCATATACATACAGCAACACATTCTCACTCCCAACAGAGCCAGAGATACCAAACGTTTTACTAAGAGTTCTCTCTCTCTCTCTCTCTCTCTCTCTGTCACTTTCCTTCTCTCATACCCCAAGAAGGTATCTGTTAATCTCTGAGAAATATTTATCCCTTTATCAGCCACCAAAACAGAATACAAACACAAAGAACTGCAGATGCTGGAAATCTAAAACAGAAACAGACTGCCTGAGAAATACAGTGGGTCGGGCAGCATCCTGACAGAGAGAGAGAAATCAAGGATTCTTTGAGTCCAGAACTGAACTGACAAAGAGACACTGGACTCAAAATGATGACTCTCTTTTGACTAGTCATTATCACACTGCTCATTATGGAAGTTTGAGATCTGAAGAAATTAGCTGTTGCATGTCCTCTATTGCAACACTTACAATATTTCAATAATACTCTATTGGTTGTAACACACGTTGAGCTCTCCTGAGGTTGTGAATGGTACTATATAAGTGCAAGTCTGTCTTTCTTTCCCATCAACTTCACATTGATTTATCCCTGTACGGCTTTGCTCCTTTCCAACCTCTAGGCTAATTTAGAACTGAAGTAAATTAACCTACACGTTCATTCTAAGTACCTATAGCAGTTTCACTCACTTTCACCTTTTTCATTTTGCTTTTCCTTTGTGTTTGTTTCTTCCATTTACCATTGACTTCTGTTACTTCTTACTGGCCTCACATCTGTCTCCTAACTCTAGTTCCTCTTCTGCCCCAGCCTTATGCTGCTGTTTTAACTGCTCCTTCTCTCCATTTCTGAAATTTTCTCTTCTCAATTCCTGCAGCACTTTTGTTTTATTCAGGAGAGTTCAGAGCAAGAAGGGCCATGACTAATGAGATTAATCTGGAAGAGAGCACGGCCAAGTATATTGCATGCAGTCTGGGAGAGACGGAGACAAGTGCAAAATGCAGTATCTGTGGGAATATTTGTCCTCTGTAAAGCATGGGGAAACTGACAGAGAGTGGGTTTGGAAAAAGTTGGGAAAGGTGTGGGAAAAAGAAATATATAAGATCAGAAGTGAGAAGGTGATTGAAAATCTTGGAAATATGGAAGTAGTACCCAAGGACCAAGAGTACATTTCAGAAAACAATCTCAATACCTGAAATCCGGCCTGACACAGGCTCACAAGGAACCATGCCTCACCAAAACTCATTCAGAGTTAAAATCAGACTTGATCTTAACAATTTAATTAGCCTAGTAATATTTTATCGGCTTATTTAACTTATTACTGTCACATGTACCGAGATACAGTGAAAAGTGTTGTTTTGCGTGCTGCAGGCAGATCGTACAGCAGACAGAGTGCAGAATATAGTATCACAGCTGAGGTGAAGAGAGAGCGAAAGGGAGAGAGCAAGAGAGAGAGAATGAGAGATCAGCATTAGTATTTAAGAGATCCATTCAGAAGTCTGGTAATTGTGGAGAAGAAGCTGTTCTTGAAGTTGTTTGTACATGTTTTCAAATTTTTATATCTTGTCCCAGATGGAAGAGAGTAGAACAGAGGATAGCCGGCTGGAAGGGGTCTGTGATTACATTGGTTGCTTTCCCAAGGTAATGGGAAGTATAGATGGAGTCAACGGATGGAAGGTTGGTTTTTGTGATGGACCGGGCTGTGTTCACAACTCTCTGTGGTTTCTTGTGTTTTGAGCAGAGCAGTTGCCATACCAAGCTGTGATGCATCCAGATCGGATGCTTTCTATGGTGCAGCTATAAAAATTGATAATGATCATTGTGGGCATGCTGAAATTCCTTAGCCTCCTGAGGAAGTTGAGACGTTGTTATGCTTTCTTGGCTAACAGAGTTTCTGCCTATGAATATAGTTTCAAAATCAGTCTTTGACAATGTACAAAAATGAGGAGCTCAACAATTTCATAAAGATATTTTATAATTATACTTTAATATAAAAGTGAAATTATACAGTGGGCATTGAGAGGAGATGCATCAACATAATATAGTTGCTGACCTGAGTGGAATTCAGGTATGAATTCCTGCAATTGGAATTTAGTTAAATTGGCACTAAAAATAAATTATCAGTATTAAGAAGGGAAGAAATTACTTAAAGGTAGCAAGTGGAATTGTCAGTAAAGATGAGGCAATGGATTTGATTTATTGAAAGAAAATGTTAATTGTACTCTGAAGTATGATTGATCCAGTGTAGCACAGGGGAACTAGAGGAAACAGGTTCAACGAACACTGAAGACAGAAATATAATGAAGACCAAAAACAATAAAATGCTCAGATTGATGAGTGTACATCATAACTTGAGCTGTTTCTCTCTCCACAGACATTGCCTGACCAACTGAGTCTTTGAAACCTTTTCTGTTTCTTATTTCGGATTCAGTATCGACAGTATTTTGCTTTTGTTTTAAACACAGTAGCCTTGAGTGTCAATTCAAGGTGCTTTTCATGAAGTTATGATGTTTATTTTCACAGATGATGTTCGTGGCTTTGTTCAGGATCTAATGTGCATATTTCATCATCTTGATTAAGAAGGTGAATTAATGGGATAGAATTCTTGTTGCTAACTAACACTGTTGTATCTATAAGAGGTGAGAAGCACATGTTTCTCTCCCAGTTTTCCGCTTATAACAAAATTCTGATGATCTTCCATGATGAGCTTGGCTGTTGCTTATAAATAAAGGATGAAAAACACAGACTTCCTTCATTTTTCTTCAAAGTCTCAGTGCAGGATGACCTTCGACATAAGAAAGTAGTAATAGTTCTCACTCATTGTTGATGACTATTGGGCATGCAAAATTTCCTTTCCCTTTGTAAGATCCAGGGGGTATAAAAACACATGGTTCCTGAGAAGACGAAGCATTTTATGCTTATGTGCAGCAACACTTTGCAACATCCGGTAGCAAGAATCAGCCATGCTACACCAATGCTGGTCGATGACCATCTCCAACGAGAGGGTGTAACTCCATCTCCCCACCACCATAACCTTGAATGGCCTCACTACAGCTGCAAACACCAACATCAACTTCCTGAGGTCAACATTGACCAAAAACTCAATTGGACCAGCCATACAGACACTCTGGCTGCTTTCCCAAATCAAAGGGTGGGTAATCTGTGCAAATGGCTCACTTCCTGACTGCCTAGTCTTCTATACCACTCTAACAGAAAGAACCTTGCCAATTAGATACAAAATTGTCTTTATGGTGGGATACAGAGAATGGTGGTGGAGGGTTATCTCTCGGACTGGAGGCCTATGACCAGCAGTGTTTCACAGAATCGGTATTGGGTCCGCTTTTGTTTGCCACTTATGCAAATGATTTGGATTAGAATATAGTTAGCTAGCTTGCAGATGACATCAAATTTGGAGGTGTAGAGGACAGGTTATCTAAAACTACAAAGGTATCTTGATCAATTGGGTCAATGAGCTGATGACGGCAGATGAAGTTTAATTTGTATAAATGTAAGGAATTACATTTTGGTCAGACAAACAAGGACGAGACTTATACAATTAATGGTAGGTACCTGGGTCATGTTATGGAACAGACAGACCAATGGGTTCAGGTCCATTATTCTTTGAAATTTGCATCACATGTAGACATTTAGGACGTTTGCCTTCATAGCTCAGACCTTTGAATACAGCAGTTGGGATTCATGTTGAGACTATTCGGGCGTTGGTGAGGCCTCTTCTGCAGTACTGTGTCTAATCTGGTCACCCAGTTATAGGAAAGATACTATTAAGCTGGAGAGGATTCAGAAAAGATTTACCAGGATGTTGCCAGGAATGGAGGGTTTGAGATATAAAAATTGACTGGAAAGGCTGGCACTTTTTTCACTGGTGTGTAGGACATTGAGGGAATGCTTTATGGAGGTTTTTAAAATCATGAGGGATACAGATAAAGTGAATGACAAGGGTCTTTTTCTTCAAGTGGGGGAATTCAAAACTAAGAAGCATATTTTTAAGGTGAGTGGAGAAATATTTAGAAAGGACATGAGGGGCAAAGTTTTTATACCGAGAGTGGTTCATGTGTGGAATGAGCTGCCAGAGGAAGCGAGTCCAATTAGAATATTTAAAGGACATTTAGATACTTTTGTAGATAAAAAGGGTTTGGAGGAATATGGGCATGTACAGGTAGGTGGGACGAGTTTAATTTGGGAACATGGTCAGTGTGGACTGGATGGACGGAAGAGTGTGTTTCCCCATGCTGTATGACTCTGTGAATCTGTTCCCAGCATTGTTTGAGAATGTAACCTTCAGAGTACACTTCATTCCAACATCTAACTGTTTCAAAATGTTGGCAATCTTCATTTACACTAAGCAATTTGACAGGACCTCACTGCAATTGGTTACTCAGGACAGTTTGTGGGTCACTGAAGAGGACTTCAAAGGTAAAATATGAGGGAAACTAATAGGACTGAATATCCATAAGAAATAGGAACAGGAGTCGGCTGTTCAACCCTCGAGTGTGCTCCATCATTCAATTGGGTCATGACTGATCCAAGACTCCTCTTGTCACTTTCATGCCCTTTCCCTACTTGATTCCCTAATGATCAAGAATCTAGCAATCTCAGCTTGCACAAGGACTCTGCGCCCACAACCCTCTGTGGCAAAGAGCTTAAAGACGCTCAACTCTTGGGTGAGAAGAAATTCTTCCTCATCTCAGTCTTAGATTAGATCCCTTTAATTCTGAGTCCTAGTCCCTCCCATGACGGGGAACATCCTTTCAGCATCAACCCTGCAAAATCCCTTAAGAATCCTCTGTGTTTCAATCAGATTATCTCTCATTTTTCTAAATTGCAATGAGTAGAGTCCCAACCTGTTTAACTTGGCTCATAAGACAATCCTTCCAAAACAGGAGTCATCCTCGTGAACTTTCTCTGGAGAACATCCAATGAAATAACATTTTTTTCTGAACTTAGGACACCAGATTGCTTACAGTATTCCAAATGCTCTCATCAGCACTTTATACGGTTGCAGTAAGATGGAATCCATCCTAAAATCTTAAAAGAATTCACTCCAGAAAAAGTGATTGCACTAGTAACAAACTTCCAGGAATTCTTAGACTCTGGAGAAGGCAAAAAAAAATTGGAAAATTGCCAATAAAAAAGGGAAGGAGACAAAAAAAAGGATATTATAGGCCAGCGAGCTTAGCGTTTGCCAGTGGCAAAACGTTAGAGTTAATTATCAAGGATGTAACTGCAGAACATTTAGAAATATGTAACATGATCAAACAGTCAGCATGGTTTCATAAAAGGGAAGTTATGACTGATATATTTATTCATATCCTTTGAGGAGATGACAAGCTGAACAGATGAAGGTGTAACAGTGGATATAACACAACAGGACTTTCAGAAGACATTTAATAACGCACCATATGCTAGGCGACTTAATAGGATCCCAGTCCATGGTGTTGGATGTAATTCATTAACATGGAAAGAGGATTAGTAAACCAATAGGAGACAGGGAGTTGAGATAAGAGGGGCATTTTGAGGATGGGTGGCATGTTGGCACAGTGGTTAGCACTGCTGCCTCATAGTGCCAGAGACCCGGGTTCAATTCCCGCCTCAGGCAACTGTCTGTGTGGAGTTTGTACATTCTCCCCGTGTCTGTGTGGGTTTGCTCCGGTTTCCTCTCACAGTCCAAAAATGTGCAGGTTAGGTGATTTGCCCATGCTAAAATGCCCGTAGTGTTAGGTGAAGGGTAAATGTTGGGGAATGGGTCTGGGTGGGTTGCTCTTCAGAGGGCCGGTGTGGACTTGTTGGGCCAAAGGGCCTGTTTCCACACTGTAAGTAATCTAATCTAACTCGTAACAAGAGGTGTGCCCAGGGATCATTGCTCGGCAATATTATTTACAATTTATATTAGTACTTGAATAAGGAAAGAGAATGTATTATAACCAAGTTTGACCCTAAAATAAGCAAAAAGGTAAATGGTGAGGATAACACATCGAGGCTTTAGAGGGATATAGACAGTTTAAGTGAGTGGGCAAAAGATGGAGTAGGGAATCGTGAGGTTATGCAATGTAACAGGAAGAATACAAGAGGTAAATATTATTTAAATTGAGAAAGATTGTAGTAAGCTGCAGAACAGAGGGACTCGGGAGTCTTCGTCTGAAAGGCTAGCAGCCAATCTCAGTGGATAATAAAGAAGGCAAGTGGAATGTTGGCCTTTGTTTCAAAGGGAATGGAGTGTAGAAGGAAGGAGGCTTTTATTAAAAACATTCAACAGCACTAATTAGACCATAGCTGGAATACGTAAATAATAGGGAAAGATATTCTGGTATTACAGACTGAAGAAGGTTAACTGGGTCTGTCTTATGAGAAAAAAATGGGAAGGTTGATCTGTAGTTGCGTAGACCATAGAATAAGAGGAGATCTCACTGAAGCACACCAGATTCCAAGACGGCTTAACAGAGTAGATGCAAAATAGTTATTTCCCCAGTGGGAGAGTCTAGGATCAGATATAATAATCTCTGAAAAAGGTGTCACACAGTTAAGGCAGAGATAAGGAGGAATGTCCTTTCTTAGATGTCAATTACTTTGTGGAATTCTTTAAGGTTGAGGATAATTATATTCAAGGCAGAGATAGACAGAGTTTTGATCAGTAAGAGATCCAAGGATTTTGGGGGAAAGGCAGGTAAGTGGAGTTGAGGACCATTAGATCAGCCTTTATAAAAGATATTAAAGTAAGGGAACACTTAGGGAGCAGCTATCATAATATGATAGAGTTCAGTCTGCAGTTTGAAACAGAGAAGGCAAAATCGGATGTAATAGTGTTACAGTTAAACAAAGGTAATTATAAAGGCATGAGAAAGGAACTGATGAAAATCGACTGGAAGCAGAGCCTAGCAGGGAAGACAGTAGAGCAAAAATGGCAGGAGTTTGGGGGTGTAATTGAGGACACAGTACAGAGGTTCATCCCCAAGAAAAGAAAGATTATCCGGGGAGGGATTAGACAGCCATGGCTGACAAATGAAGTCAGAAGAAAAAGAAAAAGAGAGATCCTATAAAGTGGCCAAGAGCAGTGGGAAATCAGAAGATTGGGAAGCATACAAAAACAAACAGAGGATAACAAAGAGAGAAATAAGGAAGGAGAGGATCAAATATGAAGGTAGGCTAGCCAGTAATATTAGAAATGATAGTAAAAGTATCTTTCAATACATAAGAAACAAACAACAGGCAAAAGTAGACTTTGGGCCACTTCAAACTGATGCTGGAAGGCTAGTGATGGGAGATAAGGAAATAGCTGGAGAATGTAATCAGTACTTTGTGTTAGTCTTCACAGTAGAAGACATGTGTAATATCCCAACAATTAAAGGGAGTCAGGGGGCTGAGTTAAGTATGGTTGCCATTACAAAAGAGATAGTGCTGGAAAAGCTAAAAGGTCTTAAAATTGACAAATCTCCTGGCCCCGATGGGCTACATCATAGAGTTCTGAGGGAGGTGGCTGAGGAAATAATGGAGGCATTGGTTGAGATCTTTCAACAGTCACTGGAGTCAGGGAAAGTCCCGGATGATTGGAAGACTGCTGTTGTAACCCCATTGTTCAAGAAAAGATCAAGACAAAAGAAGGAAAATTATAGGCCAATTAGCCTAACCTCGATTGTTCGTAAAATTCCAGAATCCATCATTAAGGATGAGTTTTCTAAATTCTTGGAAGAGCAGGATCAGATTAGAACAAGTCAGCATGTATTTAGTAAGAGGAGGTCGTGCCTGAAAAACTTGTTACAATTCTTTGAAGAGGTGACAAGTAGGTTAGACCAGGGAAACCCAGTGGATGGGGTCTATCTAGACTTCCAAAAGGCCTTTGATAAGATGCCACACTGGAAGCTGCTGAGCAAGGTGAGGGTCCATGGTGTTCAAGGTGAGCTACTGGTATGGATTGAGGATTGGCTGTCTGACAGAAGGCAGAGAGTTGGGACAAGTGGTTCTTTTCGGAATGGTAGCCGGTGACAAGTGGTTTCCCACAGGGTTCAGTATTGGGGCCGCAGCTGTTCGTGTTATATATTAATGATCTGGATGATGGGACTGGGGGCATTCTAGTGAAGTTTGCCAATGATACGAAGTTAGGTGGACAGGCAGGTAGCACTAAGGAAGTGGGGAGGCTGCAGAAGGATTTGGACAGTTTGGGAGAGTGGTCCAGGAAATGGCTGATGAAGTTCAATGTGAGCAAATGCGAGGTCTTGCACTTTGGAAAAAAGAATACAAGCATGGACTACTTTCTAAACAGTGAGAAAATTCATAAAGCCAAAGTACAAAGGGATCTGGGACTGCTAGTAGAGGATTCTCTAAAGGTAAACATGCAGGTTGAATCCGTGATTAAGAAAGCGAATGCAATGTTGTCATTTATCTCAAGAGGGTTGGAATATAAAAGCAACGATGTGCTACTGAGACTTTATAAAGCTCTGGTTAGGCCCCATTTGGAGTACTGTGTCCAGTTTTGGTCCCCACACCTCAGGAGGGACATACTGGCACTGGTGCATGTCCAGTGGAGATTCACACGGATGATCCCTGGAATGGTTAGTCTAACATACGAGGAACGTCTGAGGATCCTGGGATTGTATTCATTGGAGTTTAGAAGATTAAGGTGAGATATAATAAAAACTTACAAGATAATACATAGTTTGGAAAGGGTGGACGCTAAGAAATTGTTTCCATTAGGTGAGGAGACTAGGACCCGTGGGCACAGCCTTAGAATTTAAAGGGGTCAATTCAGAACAGAAATGCGGAGACATTTCTCCAGCCAGAGAGTGGTGGGCCTGTGGAATTCATTGCCGCGGAGTGCAGTGGAGGCCAGGACTCTAAATGTCTTCAAGGCAGATATTGATAAATTCTTGATGTCACAAGGAATTAAGGGCTATGGGGAGAATGCGGGTAAGTGGAGTTGAAATGCCCATCAGCCATGACTAAATGGCGGAGTGGACTCCATGGACCGACTGGCCTTACTTCCACTCCTATGTCTTATGGTCTTATGCTCCTATGTTTAGATCAGAGTGGTGCTGGAAATGCACAGCAGGTCAGGCAGCAACTGAGGAGCAGGGAAATCGACGTTTAGGGCAAATGCCCTTCATCAGGAATAGAGGCAGGGAGCCTCCAGGGTGGAGAGATAAAGGGATTGGGGGCTAGGGAGAAGGTAGCAAAAAATACAGTAGGTGATAGGTCAGAGAGGAAGATGGGGAAAGGTAAAAACAAGGACTGCAGTTGCTGGAAACCAGAGTTTAAATTAGAGAGGTGCTGGAAAAGCACAGCAGGTCAGGCAGCATCTGAGGAGGGAAGGTAGCAAAGAGTACAATAGGTGAATGGGAGTGGGGATGGAGGTATTAGGTCAGAGAGGAAGGTGGGGGAAGGTAGAAACGAGCACAATAGGTGAATGAGAGTGGGGATGAAGGTGATAGGTCAGAGGGGAGGGTGGAGTGGATAGGTGGGAAGGGAGATTGGCAGATAGGACAGGTCATGAGGACAGTGCAGAGCTGGAAGGTTAGAACTGGGGTAAGGTGGGGGGGGAATGAGGAAACTGGTGAAGTCTGCTTCTACGTCTTATGTTTTATGGTTACAGGCAGTGAGTGAGAATGTGTGTGAGAGAGATGGAATCCAACTGTGAATTAGGAGATCAGTAGTTCATTGTACTGCTGGGACAGCAGCTAAAACTATACAGATTGTCCGGGAGTGGGGAGCTCCGTGATGAGTCAAGAGAAGCTCTGTACAGTTAGACCTCTGGAAGAAGGTCTAGGAATTAGTAGGCAGCTAAATGGTGGAGTTAGGGAAAGGCTCAGGAAAGGTCCTGAAAGAAGCAGTGTGCGACTAACAGTTCCATAAAACTTTTAGCGAGGGTGAAGGAAACCTATAAGCAGTGCTTGCTTCTTGGTTCGAAGTTAGAACCGTCAGTGACAGTCTGGCTCAGGGTCCATAAGACCATAAGACATAGGAGCGGAAGTAAGGCCATTCGGCCCATCGAGTCCACTCCGCCATTCAATCATGGTTGATGGGCATTTCAAATCCACTAACCAGCATTCTCCCTGTAGCCCTTAATTCCTTGTGACATCAAGAATTTATCAATCTCTACCTTGAAGACATTTAGCGTCCCGGCCTCCACTGCACTCCGCGGCACTGAATTCCCCAGGCCCACCACTCTCTGGCTGAAGAAATGTCTCCGCATTTCTGTTCTGAATTGACCCCCTCTAATTTTAAGGCTGTGCCCACGGGTCCTAGACTCCTCGCCCAACGGAAACAATTTCCTAGCATCCACCCTTTCCAAGCCATGTCAAAAGAAAAGTGAAACACTTTTCCTATGGTGTTATTTTAATTCTATTCATAGTAGCGAAAAGTCGAATTTTCATTTGATTCTTTCTTATTGCTAAATCTTAACCAAAGTTTAATGTAAATTTGTTGGCCAAGCAGTAAAGTGGATGGACAAATATCACTTGTGTCTCACAGGCACCTTATCAGTGGTGTAATGATGGAAATCAAACCGTATTTTTAGCTTCACATCCCCATCAATGTTCCTGATGAGCTGCAAGTGCCAAATGGGTGCTCCATTGCACTTTCTGGCTTGGTGTGACAAAATACGAGCCTGGTATTGAGGCCAGCACATCCCAATTGGTGGTGGAGGGGATAGGGAAGGGAAGAGATTGCGCAAGAACAGATCAGAAGTCAGCCAGGAACAGGAAATTCGACGTTTTGAAGGGCTTATGCCCGAAACATCGAATTTCCTGCTCCTTGGATGCTGCCTAACCTGCTGTGCTTTAACCAGCAACACATTTTCAGCTGTGATCTCCAGCATCTGCAGACCTCATTTTTTACCCAGAGGTCAGCCAGATCATTTTTGTTGGAGCGGAAGGTAACTTAGACTGCGTACTTTCCCACGTTGCACTACATGGTAAATTCAAAACATATTTAGATCTTGACTGTTAATCATTAAGAATTTTCTTGTTTCAATTTAAATCTTGTCTGTTGTAACGGTTGGCTTCCAGAAATAAACTAATAAAAATGACATTAAAAAAGCAAAAGTTAAATTTGCGTGCAATTCATTGTTTTCAATTATGAACAACATCTAAAAATATTAGAAAACATGATACAAGGATGACCCTTGCCATGTTCTAATGTGAGTAAATAGATTGCAGATATTGATGTATTATTTAAAATAAAGCAGTTTATTTTATCACTTTCTCAATTATTTTTATGTCACACCTGATTGTCTTAATATTTTCTACTTCATTCCTAATGGTACAATGCTTTATTTCACTATTTATTTTGAGGCTAATTCCTCTCAAGTGAATCTCCCAATAGGTGCCACTGTGCCATTCTATCCTTATGTCCTAATGTATCATTATCTGGTTTGTTAAATGTGTAGCATTTTAAAATTGACCCACAGATGAAAAATTATCAGAAATACTAACTACATTAGCAGCACTAAGATTCTCTAACCTTGCTGATTCCAAGGACATAAATTTTCTCCTCTGAGCTGGAACTAGGGGCTAAGGCAGAATCCATGGGTGAGTCACTCTTTTCGGATGTTGAACAGGGAAGCCCTTAACTGATTGGAGACAAGGTTCTCTGTCCATAAGAGGGGCAGCTAATGTCTCAAAGATGGAGGTGTTTTGGCTTTTAGAGAAGAACCTAGCTCCATTCAACATGGAGATTAGGGTTAACCAAATCCTAGCCCTAACCACAACAGTATTTTAAGACTATTATGGTTAAAGTATGAATTGAAATAAAGGCGAGCTTCCTTTATCACTATGGAGAACATTGACAATTCTGCAAATATAACATTAAATTTATCCAAGCCAGTGAAAGTGGTTAGCAATAATTATACAATGACTACATGCTAAAAACAAACCCAGTTGGTTTGGAGTGCCAATGTTGGACTGGGGTGGACAAAGTTGAAAACTAGCTAGTGCTTACAAATAACCCAATTGGACATGGTGTTGTGTGATTTCTAACTTCATTCAACATGGTACTACTTTCACAAGTGATTTAGGAAGGATATGAACAGCTGAGGAGTGGAGGTTCTCACCAACTGAATTCCACTGATTTCAACCTGGGTTACTTAACATTACATTTTCTGCACCTTGTACACAAGTGTAGAGTCATTGGCTGAAACCCCAGGATTTCCATGGTATTCTGTCCACTGTAATTTTGACCGCAAATTCCAACCTATTATTTTCTACTTTCTATTAAACAGACAGTGAAATCTATACCAATTAATTCTAGAGCATATTGCTACACTGAGCAGTATCTATTTATTGTTCAAGGGATTTGACAGCTAATTACAGAAGTCACAATTTAATAGGATATTTATTCTACTGCCTCTCAAGTCAAGGAAGATCATGAGAGAACACATGCTCCAGAATGTGTGTACAATGATGAGAAATTTGGGAGAATTGGTGGTAGGGCAGACAGTGAAGAAGATTATCTAAGATTACAAAGGGATCTTGACCAATTGTGGCAATGGACTAAGGAGTAGCTGATGGAATTTAATTTGGATAAATGTGAGGTATTGTATTTTGGTAAAATTATTAAAGGCAGGACTTATACAGTTAATAGTAGCACCTGGACAGCGTTGTCGAACAGAAAGACCTTGGGGTTCAAGTCTAAAGTTCATTGTGAGTTTGTCATGGGTAGGCAAGATCATTAAGAGGGCATTTAGATTTCTTGCTTTCATTGCTCAGACCACAGAATTTAGGAGTGGGGTGTCATGTTGAGGTTGTACAGGATGCTGGTGAGACCAATTTAGGAATATTGTCGGCAGTTCTGGTTGCCCTGCTAGAGGAGGATATTATTAAATTATGATTTGGAGATGCTGGTGTTGGACTGGGGTGTACAAAGTTAAAAATCACACAACATCAGGTTATAGTCCAACAGATTTAATTAGAAGCACTAGCTTTCGGAGCGATGCTCCTTCATCAAGTGGTTGTGGAGCGCACAATTGTAAGGCACAGAATTTATAGCAAAAATTTACAGTGTGATGTAACTGAAATTGTACATAGAAATATACCTTGATTGTCTGTTGAGTCTTTCATCTGTTCGAATACCCTGATAGTTTCACTTATTTCATGTGTTAATCACAAATCTTTTTTTAAAATTTGCATTCTCAGGTTAACTGTAACAATTGGTGTTAGCTAGACAATATGTTGAAGGTGTTAGCCCCTGTCTGTGCCATGATGTTTAGATTGATTCTAATCTAAAAAGTGAGATAACAGAGCTTTACATGAATTCATGCAGGTTTTAAGCAAAGTACAATGTAACTCTGTAAGTACAAATTCACCCCACAAAATATATGTGTGCAAGTGGGTCTGTGTGTGCGTGTCTGTCTGTCTGGGTTGAGGGGTTGTGAGTGTGAAAGAGAGTGTATATGTGTGTGCATGTGAATGTAGAGTGTCTTAAGTCTGTGAGGGGGTGCATGTGTGAGTGTGGGAGTGTGTGCGTGTTTGGGGTGGGGGGTTGTGAGCGTCTGTGAGAGAGAGTGTATATGTGTGTGCGTGAGTGTAGAGTGGTCTAAGTCTCTGAGAGCATGCATGTGCGAGTGTAATCTAAAAAGTGAGATAACAGAGTTTTACATGAAGTCATGCAGGTTTTGAGCAAAGTACGATGTAACTCTGCAAGTACAAATTCACCCCACAAAATATATGCGTATGTGTGCATGTGGGTCTGTGTGTGTGTGTGTGTGTGTGTGTGCGCGTGTGTGCGCGTGTGTGTGTGTGTGAGCCTGCGTGTAGGAGTGCCTGTGTGTGTGTACGTGTGTAGGAGTGTCTGCATATGTGTGTACAGTGTAATGATGGTCACCTGTAATGTGACATGAACCCAAGGTCCCGGTTGAGACCCTCCCTATGGATATGGAACTTAGCTATCAGCCTCTTTGGCCGAGCAGAGGCTGATAGCTAAGTTTCAAACCCATAGGGAGGGTCTCAACCGGGACCTTGGGTTCATGTCACACCACAGATGACCACCATTGCACTATACACACACACAGACACTCCTACACATACACACACACTCCCACACTCGCACATGCATGTGTCTTAACAGACTTAAGACACTGTACACTCACATACACACACATATACACTCTCTTTCACACTCACAACCCCTCAACCCAGACAGACACACACACAGACCAACTGCACACATATATTTTGTGGGGTGAATTTTACTTGCAGAGTTACATCGTACTTTGCTCAAAACCTGCATGAATTCATGTAAAACTCTGTTATCTCACTTTTTAGATTAGAATAAATCTAAACATCATGGCACAGACAGGGGCTAACACCTTCAACAAATTGTCTAGCTAACACCAATTGTTACAATTAACCTGAGAATGCAAATTTTGAAAAAAGATTTGTGATGAAAGAAGTGAAACTATTAGGGTATTCGAACAAATGAAACACTCAACATATAATCAAGGTATTTTTCAATGTATAATTTCAGTTACATCACACTGTAAATTTTTGCTATAAATTCTGTGCCTTACAATCGTATACTCCACAACCACCTGATGAAGGAGCAGTGCTCCGAAAGCTAGTGCTTCCAATTAAACCTGTTGGACTATAACCTGGTGTTGTGTGATTTTTAACATTATTAAATTAATGCGGGTCAAAAAAGATTTATCACAATGTTGTTGGGACTCGAAGGTTTGAGTTATAAGGAAAGGCTGGATAGGCTGGGACTTTTTCACTGGAGAGTGGAATGTTGTGGGGACACTTCATAGTGGTTTATATCATCATGAGCAGCACAGATAAGATGAACAGCAAAAATCTTTTCCCTCGAGTTGGGGAGTACAAAACTAAGGCCATATTTTTAAGAAAAGGAGAAAGAGTTAAAAGGGACCTGCCTGGCAACATTTTAACTCAGAGGATGGTCCGTATGTGGAATGAACTGCTAGAGCAAGTGCTGGATGCAGGTACAGTTTGTGATGAGGCTGCTTCTTTATGGTGTCCTTGGCCTTCTTTTTTCAGAGTGGATGTAAAAGACACAGAATCCAAAATGTCTAAGCTTGAAGGTTTTTAGGGCCAATTTGAGTGTTGCTAATAGATATTGCCTCAGGCAAATGGCTTTCGAGTTAAAAAAGAACATCTGTACAATGAAAGGGAAGTGGCCAGTTCTCCCAGTTCACCTTTTCTCCGGTTTGGTTGGGTCTGGCAGTCAGACAGTTGTGAATCTGCTGGACCCAAAGAAGCAGGTCCGTGCTGAACCTCACTCTCTCTGACAACTCTCCTGTAAGACCCTGTGTTTAATTTTACCTTTTGTGCCAAGGGGTGTTTATGGGGATTGTTGCACAACATCATTAAGTTGATAGTTTGTTGGGTTTTCAGATAGGTTAAGTTATTCAGTATTCTGTTCTCACTCGTTTGTGGTTCATTTGGTAATCTTGTAAATAAATTCTGTTTTGTTTAAAACTAAGTGGTTTGACCAGCTGCATTGCTCCTGGAATATCCACATTTCACCTGCTTAAAACAACTAGCAAAGTTATGGTCTGGGCTACTTTCTTGAAATGTTTTGAGGAGGTCTGGCCTGTTACAAATTACAATATTTAAAAGATGTTTGAACAGGTACATGAATAGGAAAGGTTTAGAGGGATATGGGCCAAATGCAGGCACATGGAATTAGTTTAGTTTGGGAATGTTGGTCGGCATGGACAAGTTGGACCTAAGAGTCTGTTTCTTTGCTGTCTGAATGCATGACTCTATGAATACAGCAAGAAATGAGAAAAAAAATGAGATTCTCAACATCAGGCAAAAAAAGAAATCCTATTCTCCCCTTAACTTTTCAATGGCTAGATGAAAATCTCATTATTAATTAGCAAGGACTTTATTTCATGAAATTGCATTTCATTATTAGCTAATTTCACCTCATTTCTATGCAATTCGCAATTCTCTGAGTTGTTGGTGAGAAACGCTTGATGCCAAATCCTGACTTGAAAGTCAGAATGGTTCACTAGTGGATGAAGCCCACTGAGTTATTTTCCCAGGCTTCTGTGTTCACCAAGATCTTGACAGAGCACCCGCACTTTGTCCATGGAAGTCGGCATTGATGAAACATCAGCACCACTGCATCACCGATCTTTGACTAACTCAGAGGACACTTCAGCACTTCACCAAGCACTTTGGAGATTAGTGAAACCTTCTACGGCAATGGTCCTACTAGGTCATTCTGCAGGCAGGCACACACACCTTCCTCCTGCATCTGCACAGGGTGCATCTCAAGGTTCATCATTTGGTTTCTTACTGTTCACTCACTTTTCACTTACTTTGCGGCTCACGGCATCTTTGACCTGCTTAGCAGAGATAAAAAGCCAGCCAGATTGCCATGGTTTTCAGCACTGAATGGTGAAGGGTTTGGACATATTGCTGTATATCACCATGATACTTCATTGTCACACCCACAGCCTATGCCAGCAGCCTCGGTGGCAAACACATGGATGTGTTTCAGTCATGGGCCCCTCTGAAAGTCTATGGGGAGTAAGGGACTAGTACTTCGTGCAGTGAGCAGGAACCATAGTCAAGCGGGGCCACCACTCAGTCAAGGATGTTGCCTGATTTTAGTCAGGGGGTTGGCTACAGTCAGTCCTGAGAGGTTAGGTGCTAAATGTTAAGGACATTAATCAGGGATTAGTCCAAGTTGCATTGGGAAAAAAGTAAACTCAAGTACGGGGATTGAAGCCATTATGCAGGGAGACAGAAAGGATAATGACTGTGAGAGGAGTCTACTCCAAATATAACATGTGATTTGATATATCATGGGAAGGTATGGGACTCTGCAGTAGAGAGGGCATTTTCACATGTCATCACCACCCTGGTGAATAGAGTAATTGAGTGAAATAAAAGTGATGAAAGAGCTGTTAGTGGTGGTGGCGAGGGAACAGGAATGGCAATGAGGTGTGCCCAGGCAGTATGTAGAGAGTGCAGAGGACAGGAAGGTTGAATAGTTTGAGAGGGTGAGGTGGGTACGAAATATTGAAACTATGAAGATGTTGCATGCAATACTGAGAGTGGTAGAGCATTAGCCTTGGTGGAAAGGGTGTGCATTGGCACACTTAGTGAATATGAAGTGGCGGAGAGAAGATGGTGGCAATTACTGTTACAGAGTGCAGGAGGTCATTGACCTTCTTTCTGCATTGCTGGGTGATCACTCTTATTAGGGACACTGCAATGATACAGGTGGCCTAGCGTGGTATAGTCTAGCATCCTTTGGTAGTCCAGAGGAAAGAGGATGATCCTCCTCTCCGCCATCCCACTCACTAGGATATATTGGCATCAACTTCCCTTCCACTGCCATCCTCTCTATAATAATGGTTCGGGCTGTAAACGTTCCTGGTCAGCAGCTTTGAACCCGCACTCATCTGGGGTTTTAATATTATGCCTGGGACATCAACACTGGAAGATCCCAGCAGCCACAAGATTTCGACCTCTGCGACCACAAGACCATTGTAAAAGGTAGCCTGGAGTTGGAGAGATTACGGTCTAGTGTTATTATCACTGAACTTTTAATCCAGGGACCCAGGGAATGTTCTGAGTACTTGGGTTCAAATCCTGCCACGCAGCTGGTGCAATGTGAAGTCAATAAAAAAAATCTGACATTAAGAGCCTAATGATGACCATGAAACTATTGCCAAAAGTCAGAAAAACCCATCTGGCTCACTGATGTCCTTTATGAAGGAAACTACCATCCTTCCCTGACCTGGCCTCCATGTGACTCCAGACCCACAGCAACATGGTTGATTCTTAGACTGTGCTCTGGGCAATAAATGGCCAGTGACGCACACGTCCCATGAATGAATAAAAAATATAAAGTGAGCAGAAGAGAAAAGTTGCCAAGACCCATGGAAGGAAACCCTCCGTGAATCTGCCCCAAAGTTATACTTAGTCAAAACACAGGGAGATTCAGCCCATAGTAAAATCCTCAAAATCAAATGCACCAATGAAAATTCTTGTGTTGAACACTCAACCAATACGTGACAGATAAAAGTGCATTTGAGTCCAGGGGACTTAAGGTACATCTTAGAAATGGAATCTTGGAGTAATATTAAGAAATGAAAATGCAAACATATCTGGCCATGTGCACTTTGTAATTGCACAGGTTGGAATAGTTGGAAGTCATGAAGATGCCTACCTTGATTTGCCACTTTAAAATACATATACTTCAGACAACATATGGTCTTGAAGCAAAACAAGAAAAAGAATTATGAACAATACATTCAGATTAGTTTTGAAGTAAATGTATTTTTCCTGAATATATTGTACCACTTTCTTTAAACACCTTCCAAAAAGGTATGAACAGACGTGAGAAGAGACTGTCAGACAACTCCCAAAATTAAACACTCTAAAAAAGGATTTACATCTTCAAGATTTCAGCTTTGTTATAAACCTGGAATTCTTAGATTAACTATTAAATCTTGCTACCTTCAAGGATTTAAGAGTTTGCTAGAAAATACTGAGATTGCTCATTTTCTAAAAAATAAGGCAGTTAGGTTCCACATAATCTAGAATCTTTAATGCAGTGTTTCTAACAGGGTGAGGACCCTAAATCATATCTCAGAACTGAGATGCTGAAGTAATCGATTCCTGATTTTTGAATTTCATTGTAAATCTTATTTCTTGTATTTGGATATTTGGGAATTTCAAAGTCTGAAGGGGGCGGCAATGGAGATGGATGACACTGTCACTGTCCTATCAATGCCACAGAGCTAGATTGCTGCCACCTTTCTACCTCTGGGTCATTTTGTTAGATGGTGCTTTCTCTAAAAACTGAGAGTTGTTTTCTCTTAGCAGATAAGAATTGGGTCTGCCAATTATTAGATTGGATTACTTACAGTGTGGAAACAGGCCCTTCAGCCCAACAAGTCCGCACCCACCCTCCGAACAGCAACCCACCCAGACCTATTCCCCACCCCCCTCCTCCTCCTCCCTGGGACTGGGGAGAAGGGGTGGGCTGCAAAGAGATATCTTGCCTTTGTGACCAATGTTCATTTCAGAATAGTTGAAAGGAGTTGAGGAGACATCTCCATCTCCAGGTAGACTCTTTCTCCTCCAAACACACCCACCCAAATTGTATTCAGTGTGTTGCAAAATTGGGGAGAGTATTTGCGGATTGGAAGGCAGAACATTACAATTTGGTGTTTGTAAAACTGATGGGGTGGGGTGGAGGCAGTGTGCATGGTCCCTTTAAAAGATGATGCATTTCTTCTTTGCTCAGATTTTAAATGGAGGTCTGGCAGCAACCTGAGTTTGCTAGTACACAGAGCACCCGAATTAAAACATTTTGTATTGAAAGGCCAAGCAGCAGTTTTTTTTTAAATAAGACAACAGTGATTTTAAATTTAGCCAATCAATTTAAATCAAGCATTTAGCGATCAAAAACCTATTAAATTTAAATCTGATGGTTTTGACAGCCTTGGACTGATTTGATTGTAAAAATATTGATAGGACATCAAGGGTATGAAGAAGAGGGCAGCTAAATTAAGGAGAGCACAGTGACACAGTGGTTAAGCGCCAGAGACTTGCGTTCAATTCCCACCTCAGGCAACCCTCTGTGTGGAGTTTGCGCATTCTCCCCGTGTCTGTGTGGGTTTCCTCGTACAGTCCAAAAATGTGCAAGTTAGGTGAATTGACCATGCTAAATTGCCCATCGTGTTAGGGGAATAGGTCTGGGTGGGTTGCTGTTCGGAGGGTGGGTGCGGACTTGTTGGGCTGAAGGGCCTGTTTCCACACTGTAAGTAATCCAATCTAATAATTGGCAGACCCAATTCTTATCTGCTAAGAGAAAACAACTCTCAGTTTTTAGAGAAAGCACCATCTATTTATCACGGTAACCGTGGCACACCATCTATAGTCCTGACAGAAGAATCTGTAGAGAAAGCAGTTCTGAAAGAAAGATCAGTGAAGAAGACATTGAAAGTTCTGGAAGACTTGTAACCTGGCTGTAATTTTGAGAGACTCAATTCGATTGTTTTGTTATATTAGTGGAACTTGTATTTTTTGGAACAGCGTACCAATTGTTTTATTTGGGAATCATTCATAGTTAGAGGGGAATTGTTTGGTTTGTTACTAGGTCAGTTAACTTCTTCACTGTTTGAGTTAGATAAATAAATTGTTACTTGTTGAATTTAAAGTGAGTGTCAGGGATTTCTTTCATTTAACCATTCCTTTATAACAAATTGGGGGTGAGAGGAAGGCTATACCACTTTCCAAACTTCTATTAGGGTGAAGAGAGCCTCTCTGGGTGTTTCAGTTTGAGTTACCGGGGTTTGAGCTCAGCGTTATAATAGGCAAACCATGTCAACACGATTTGGCAGGCGATTCTCCGAAATGATCATAACGCCGGGGTCCAAACCCTAGAACAAGAGAAAGACAGTCCACAGCATTCTGTTCTTTGTATATGGATTGACTCAAATTTGAAATCTGGTCCTTCCCACAATCCTTCTCCATCAGCCAAAATACATGATTCTTTCGGTCAGTTTACTTACAGGTTACTTAACGATGGGACAAGTCTACATCCTAAACTTCTGATTGCAAGACTTCCTGTGAGGGATACCTTGTAAAAGATTCACTGTAATCTGTCCACATCAATTTCATCAGTTCACCTTGAAACTCACTCTCCATGAGTCAGTTCAAAATGATGCCTCCTAATTGAGGCCAATATTGTTCTTGATATAGAGTCGTAGAGATGTACAACACGGAAACAGACCCTTCAGTACAACTCATCCATGCCAACCAGATATCCCAACCTAATCTGGTCCCATTATAACATGAATACTTGACCTTTTATTAAGTCCTTGTACCTTGGGTCCCTCTCACACAAATGAAAGGTTTTTAATACTTTTAATCATTTACCATGGCACTGAGCACATTCTCCCCAAGTAGTTGTATTTTGCCATGTCAGCAGAGAGACTTTTAACAGCATTGATCAGGTGACAGACCCTGTAGCTGCTCTTTATTTGTGTGCATTTCTTTGAGTGGAGACACAAAGAAAATGTTTTAAACTATAACTTTTAGTTTTTGACAGTAACATCAGAAGTCCCAGTCAAAAAAGGGAGCTGGTTATGTAAATTATGATTCCTACCAATTTTTATAGATGCACCACAGACAGCATCCTATCCAGATATATCACGGCTTGGTATGGCAAGTGCTTTGCCCAGAGAGTTGTGAACATAGCCCAGTCCATCACACAAGTTAACCTTCCATTCTTAGACTCCACCTGTACTTCTTGCTGCTTCAGAAAGGCAACTGACATAATAAATGATCCCTCCCACCCCTTATAATCGCTTCCAACCTCTTCCACTTGGCAGGAGATACAAAAGCTTAAACACGCGTACCAACAGATTCGATAACACCTTCTTTCCTGCTGTTGTTAGACTTCTGAATGGACTTCTCAATTTTTTAATTTAATGTTAACGTCTCTTTTCTCTGCTCTTGTAACATTATGTTCCTCGCCCTATTCGATTACTCTTATGCCCGTTGCATAGTATGATCTGTTATACTGCACACGGAACAAAACTTTCATTGTACCTAGGTACATATGACAAAAATAAATCAAATCAAAATCAAATGAAATTATGACTGTAGACTGCATTGCACATGGTGACTAATTTTACATAGATACATTACATATGATAGTTACTATCATAGAAATGTAGAAAATAGGAGCTGTAAGAGGCCCATTCTGCCCTATTCCACAGCTCAATATATTCATGGCTGTTCCTCCTACTCAGGACTCTTTTCCCACTTTCTTCCCATACCATTTGATCCCTTTAGCCTTAAGAATGTTATCTATACCTAACTCCTTTTTGGAGTTCCACTCTGTGTATTGGTGAATAAATAATGCTGCTTTGATTGAGTGGCCTTACCGACAATTCCAGTCTTTAGTTCTATTATAGTTTGCAGAAACGGTTTGAGAAGACCCCACTACACACAGTTTGTTCGCTCAATTGTTGAGCACTTAAGTAGACTCTGCTGTTTTCTTTGCTAATGCACGCTGCTGTAAGCAACAGCCATAAATAACACTATTGTTATTGTTATTGTTATTGTTAAAATTGTTGGAAATATTCAGTAGGTCTGGCAGCATCTGCAGAGTTGGAAACAGAGTTAATGGACTGGATTTTAAGTGATGGTGCTGTTCCAAACCCCAATGCCTCACCAAAAAATTGGAGGTGGGGAATGCCCACTGGTGATCTCAAAAGCTGCCCACAGCAATTTAATGCTGGGAGAAACGTTGATTATTTTATGGTGAAATGACCACCCCTTTCTTGGGACGGTCTGCAGCATTGTAGTCTGAACATCGGCAGACAGGAGTGAAGGCCACTGCTCAGAATGCAGGTAATCCCACCTTCTGGGTTGGATCTGGCAGACAGTTACAAGAGGTCAGCGGAGAGCTGAGAGTTGAGGGGGTGACCTCAAAGAGGGTGTGAGAAAGGTGCCTCCAATAGGCAATGCTAACCATAAAGGGGGTTGCCCATCCTTGCCCAAGACCAACCCTGCGGGACGTTTACTACATCCTGAGCTGACCACTACTTCTTTTTTGTAATTCATTTGTGGCACATGGGCATCACTGGCTGAGCCTACATTTATTGCCTGTCCCTAGTTGCCCTTGAGAAGGTGATGGTAAACTGCCTTCTTGAACTGCTACAGTCCATGTGCTGCAGGTTGACCCTCAGTGCACTTAAGGACGGAATGCCAGGATTTTGACCCAATAACATAAACAATTTGGAGGAAAATGTAGCTGGTTTAATTAGCAAGTCTGCAGACGACACAAAGATTGGTGCAGTTGTGGATAGTGAGGAGGATTGTCAATGGATACAACAGATATAGATCAGTTGGAGGCACAGGCAGAAAAACTGGCAGATGACGTTTAATCTGGACAAATGTGTGGTGATGCATTTTGGAAGGTCAAGTACAGGTGGAAATTATACAGTGAATAGCAGAACCTTTAGGAATATTGGTATGCCGAGGAATCTGTGTTCCGGTCCACAGATCACTGAAGGTGGCAGTGCAGGTAGATAAGGTAGTAAAAAAAGGCCTATGGCATGCTTGTCTTTATTGTAAGGAGCATTGAGTGTAAGGATAGACAAGTTATGCTGCAGTTTTACAGAACTTTAGATAGGCCACACTTGGAATATGGTTCTGGTCACCACACTACCGGAAGGATATTGGTGCTTTCAAGAAGGTACAGAAAAGGTTTACCAGGATGTTGCCTACTATGGTGGACTTTAGTGATGAAGAAAGGTTGAATAGAGGGGTGACCTGACAGAAGTTTATAAGATTGTGAATGGCATGGATAGAGTGGAATATATGAGGTGTTTTCCTAGGATGGAGGGGTCAATTACTCAGGGAGATTTAAAAGAGAGGAGCGAGGCACCTTCTTCACACAAGGTTTGTGTGTGCCTGGAACACTTTGCCAGAAGAAGTGGGGGGAGCAACCATTCAAGAAGCACCTGGACACATGAATAGGAAGAGAATAGAGGGATACAGATCCTGTAAGTAAAGAGAGTTTTGGCATGGAAGGGCAAAATGTGGCAGCACAGCCTTGGAGGGCTGAAGGGCCTATTCCCATCCTGTGTTGTTCTTTTTCTTTGTACAACAGTGAAGAAACAATGATATATTTCCAAGTCAGGATGGTTAGTAATTTGGAGAGAAACTTGTAGGTAATGGTGTTACCATGTATCTGCTGCCCTTGTCCTTCTAGATGGAAGTAGTTATGGGTTTGGAAAGCACTACTTTGACAGCCTTGGAGAATTTTTGCCATGCATCTTGTAGCTAGCACACACTGCTGTTATGTAGTGTTGGTGATTGAAGGAATAAATGTTTCTGGATGTGGTGTGAATCAAGTGGGCTCCTGGGTGGTGTCAAGCTTCTTGACTGTTGTTGGAGCTGCACTCATCTAAGGGAGTGAGGAGTATTCCATTACATTTCTGACTTGAACCTTGTCAATGTTGAACAGGTACTGAGGAGCCAGGAGATGAGTTACTCACTGCAAGATCCTTAGTCTCTGATCTGCTTCAATAAAGGTTAAGGAAAAATGATAGCCTGCATTTATATCTGAACTTAGCCAACTTCTTTTGACAACCAATGGTTTACTTAAATGGTCACTGTTACTATGTAAACAAGTTCACAATATTCCAAACGATGTTATGTTGTTCATGGTGTGATTGAGAAAATTCAAGACTACTCAGAGAATATAGAGAGCGATAGTTATGAAAGGTCTATTTGAGAAGCATTCTGAGTGATTTCTTGAACATAAGAGATGTTCTATATATGCAAATCTTTTGTTCTTATTTGCAAAGCCCTGACAATTAAAGTGAATGCCAAATCTTCCTCCACTACATCTCTGGAAATATCATCCAGGAGCAGGAAGGAGCTGGGAAACTGGCACACAAGCCGATGGCTTGACTATTTGCCAGGTCAATGAGCTTTCGTCAGGTCTGTCAGTACATTGGAAAATGTGAGATATTTCCGTTGACTTCAACAAATTGGAAAGATGTAAAATAAGCAATACAGATTTACAATCACCAGTTATATATAATTGCACAAAGTCACCTAATCCTATTAGGTTTTCCTTTTACTACTTCTCACAATACACAAGAGTTCTAAAATCTAGGCTTTTTGTCATCAACTGCTTGAGTTCTGTTATCTGATGCTCTTTTGTAACCTCACAGGTATCTTTGAATTTCCCCTCCACCTGTGTTTCTTCACAGTACTAAAACGCAGCAATAGCATAACCATATAAAAACATAATCACATCTATGTTTTTCTTTAAACAATAGTTTAATCAAATTCCTGATTCCAACTCACTGATTTTGCTCCTTTTCTAGTTGAAACCATTATAAGTCAGAAATAAGGTAAAGGAATATGTTATGGATTTTCCCTTTCTTTCCAACAGCCAGAGATACAATAGAATCAAAGCAGAAAATGTAAATTTTACTTCAATCTCTAATGAGCTTTTTATATGGCCTTTCAATATTGTACTGAAATGCACAGTTCTTTATGAGTGAAAATGGGAGAAAACGATACTGATTTTGTTGAAAAATCTCTGGTATCTAATTAAACAGATGCGCTCAATGACAATAAGTGACGTCAGCTTCACATGGATTACTGCCACATTGCTTAAAGTATGGGCACAATTTAATTGGTATAATTTTTCATATGCATGGGCATTTTCCAGCCTGTCAGAAAATGTTCGTTTGATAATTACTATGTTGTTGAAGCCTTTTTCTCTTCTTTTC
This sequence comes from Hemiscyllium ocellatum, assembly GCF_020745735.1. NCBI lineage: Eukaryota > Metazoa > Chordata > Chondrichthyes > Orectolobiformes > Hemiscylliidae > Hemiscyllium > Hemiscyllium ocellatum. Next base: position 106,342,031 of record NC_083406.1, read on the forward strand.
CAAATCACCGATAAGGTCGTATAAATGATGGTAATTATGGTCAAATGGGAACAATAAAATTTTGCCATATTCTTTGTTGTGTGACTTATGAAACATTTGTGTTTGGCTGGGTTTGAATTCATTTATTCATTTAATTGTCCAGCAGTCGTGAATTAATATTTATGAAAAATACTTTAGTGTACATTCCTTTAGTGTTATCAATTGCATTTTGTCTCAGAACACAAAATCCCCACATATCAAATGTTACCTCATAAATTAAACAATATATGTCATGCTGTCATGCCATTGAAAAAGCAGCAGGATCAAGGTGCAAATGTGAGAATATATACCAAAAGTCAAACTTTAATTCATTACTGGTTATTTTCATTGCTGGTAAAAGCCTCCCTCGTATACCACAGCTTTTACAAGGACTGCTGTGGTAGGAAATTATGCTGAAGTCATTCTAGCCAGGAGGTCAAAAAATCCCCAGTGGATTCAGGTTGTTTTAATCTTTGCAACTCTGTACAGTTTAAAAGAGCTGAGGCTGGCTGCTCACATATCTGGGGCATCATAAAACATCACTTATTTTCAAATACAACTCTTAACATTTCACGCTTTTCTTGAGCGCATTCCTTCAATTTGTCGTGGTCTCAGTCATCAGTAGGTTTATCGTTCTGTGTGTAGTTATGTGTCAGAAATGATCACCTGTCATTTTGACAAGTTTCTAATCCTGCAATTTTTAATCTAGCCTTTGGTCTTTTACCTATAAACTAGACAGTTGCTTCTTCAGAACTGGACAGCCTCATATTCAACCCCATTCCACAGCTCAAGCAACCTCATTCCATCTGTAATTTGTTTGTGAGCCTGCCTGAGAATCATTAATTGGTTAATTTTCAGAAAAGCACAGCCAGATAACTGTTCTCCCACACAGCGTAGGCGTCTAACCTCTATTTGACCATAGTGGAAAGAACCTCAAAGCCCACAGGCAAGATCTTGCCCTTTGACACTCTATCTCACTTGGAACAGGTGCCACCTGGCCTGCTGAATATGTTTTGCTTCCAGCATCTGCAGTCTTCTGCATTTGTGCTCGATTCTCAATTTGCCACCTGGCATTTGCAAATATTTTACAAATCCTTTATGTAACCAAACCCACGACTCTTCAAATTCTAATTTCTGAAAATGAAAATGGGACAGATCACGGATTGTGGACTTACAATGTCTACTGAGCGGGCAAATGGGGCGGCGCAGTGGCTCAAGGGTGAGCACTGCTGCCTCACTGCACCAGGCACTCAGATTCGATTCCAGCCTCGGGAGACTGTCTGTATGGAGTTTGCGCATTCTTCCCGTATCTGAGTGGGTTTCCTCCAGGTGATATGGTTTCCTCCCTCAGTCCAAAGATGTGCAGGTCAGGTGAATTGGCCAGTCTAAATTGCCCATAGTGTTAGGTGCATTAGTCAGAGGGAAATGGGTCTGGGTGGGTTAATCTTCGGAGGGTCGGTGTGGACGTGTTGGGCCGAAGGGCCTGTTTCCACTCTGTAGGGAATCTTAAAAAAAAGGAAATCTAGCTCCAACTTCCATTTCTTTTGAGTAGCCATGAAAGAAGTGACCAAAATGATTGAATTGGCTGTGCAGCAATATTAAAAAAATGACACATAAAATATTTCAATGTGTGAATATTGAATAGAGGCAGATTTTCTTCTTTAGCAGAGGGCATAAGAGCAAAGTGCGAGATAGCACTCATCACAAACACTGCAAGTGACACAAACTGCTCACAGTTTTCCATCTGTTAGAATGACTGAGTGGAAAATGATGAGCATTTGCCGTCAACCTTTGTAATAAATAAGTGTGCCTCATCAAACACCTTCACCAAAAGGGCAAAATCCATTCACTTTTACTTCATAATCAATGGATGACTATTCTTTATCTCCAATCTATTTGAAAATGTGTTATATTTCCACCATTTGTATACTGCAGTTGATACCTACGTTACTGAAAGTGAAGGTGTTTTAAAATAGAACTCCCATGACGACACATAAAATAACAAGTTGTAACTTTGAGCTAGTCCATTAAAAATTGATCTCTTGGTTCCATTTGTACATATAAAGACATTTATTAAAGTTTTTCAAAAAAATGTGTACTTACCTTGTGTCGTATATTGCAAATATTTTCTTGTTTCCGTCCACTGCATTCCTGATAGAAAAAGAAAAGAAAAGTTCAGTCTTTCTGAAAGAAATTTGCAACACAAAACAGTTCACTGTAGCTAGCTAATTAGCTTCATTTTTGATCTGAAACGCTTCTGTCAAGCACTGAATTGGTCAGCATTGGGTCTTCCATGAGAGATAGAACCACAATCCTATCAGCTGAGTGCTGTTGGCCAATCAGAGGAAGGCAGTGATTGGTGCAATGGGACCTAGGATTGATGAATATCCCAAGTCATGTGTGATGGGGTACACAGAGAGTGGAGGGGGAAGTGAGGGTGTGGAATACAAGAGCAAGGGTGTCTCTCAATGGATCCACCCTTTCCAGTGCTTAGTCTCTCTGTTGAGAGCGAGTAATTCCTTCATAAGATGGAACCCACTCCCTCAGCAGGCTACCAGGAAACCCATCCCATAGCCTTCAGGAAACTTGGGAGACTCATGTAAGCGAGGGAGAATCCCTCCATCAGCACTACATTCCAGATTGTTAATGAATACTGATCTTCAAGTGACTCGCGAGGTAACTTAAATGACCAGTGAGCAGTTTCCTCAAGTTAGCTAGCTCCTTCCTGTCTACAACTTAATAGGGATCAATCCATGAACGGAAATGGGATAGCCATCTTCCTCCTATCCCCCCCCCCGCCCAATTATGCAAGCCTACCCACCCATGGCTGCTTTGTGTCAAGTTTTGGTCCCCTCAAACATAGGGTGATACCCAGATCCAAATCAATTTATTTTGGCCAAATGCATAGAGTGGCCTCCTCCCAAATCTCTCCTGTTGAAATAGCTCATCAGTGGCACCCACTGCAGTCATCTTCTGGAAGGTGCTTATCTTCCCTTCAACAGCGATGCTGAGGTCAGAAACTCCACATCACAGTGAAATTCACACATTGAAATCCTCACTTTGGAAAACCCTTCAGTCACTTCTTCACATGAAATATATTTACTATTTTACAGCACAAATAAACATTCTCATTATGCCATATCATTGTAGAATAGATTAAAAAGGAGCATGAAATGATTACACTTGATTTGCGAGCAGTGCAAATAGATCATAGCAAACAAGGATGTACAGATCATAGAGTGCTTAAGCAGAGTGAAGCCTACAAGGTTACAGCTGCACGGGAGGTGCACAAAAGCAAGGTCAATATTAGATTTGAAATTAGAGAGGTGCATTTAAGCAGTCTAATAACAGCAGGGAAGAAGCTGTTCTTGAACTTGTTGGTGCGTCTGTTCAATATTTTATATCTTCTCCGTAATTCAAGAGGTTGGAAGAGGTATGACCAAGATGGGAGGGGTCTTTGATGATATAGGCAGCCTTTCAGCAGTAACAATAAGTGTAGGTGGGGTCCATGGATGATGGAATGAGTGAAATTCTGCCATTGGCCATTTGATATCAGCTAATAGTGGAAAATTCTGAAACATTCTTCCACTATTTCATATTTAAGAACAAATGAAATTGTCAAAAATTGATATGAACCAAATTCCTCTTTTCATAATGTGCTTAAGCTAGCCTAGATATTCACGTTCCTCAATTCTGTTCTCTGCAACATGCCTAATTTTAATCACACCATGATTGGTGGTCATGCCTTCAGCTGTCAAGGCCCAGAGCTATGGAATTCCTCCTGAAATCTCTCTGCCTCTCTTCCTCTGATTCTTCTTTTAAGAAGACCTTACCTTTGACCATAACAAGAACCTAGCTCTGAACAAACTTTTGGTAATCAGATCTTGGACAGGTTTGAATAAAACTTTGTTTATTAATGTTGCCCTGAAATACCTTGGGACACTTGACTGAATTAAAGGAGTTATATGTATACAAGCTTCTGTTGACTCAATTGCTTAACAACAAGTCGCAGATATGTGCTACTTAATGCAGGAAAACATCCTGAGGTTACACAGTTAAACATATTTGGACAGAATTTAAAATCAAATTATTGGGTAGGCTTCATCTAACGCTCATCAAAAAAGCAGGTTTTATGGAGCTGCATAGAATAATGAAGTGGATAGGCAGGGAGATTCAGTGAAGACACTGGGAGTGAGTGTAGGTTAGCTAGCACATGGTTAGCAGACAAATGGAAATTGCAATTCTCCAGATATACTCATAAGCTAAACCAATTGTATCCTTGGTATACTGGTTAGTTTCTCAGAGTTATGCAACTTTTACCTCCATTCTAAGTATCTTTGTATGTAGTCTGTGAGACCATTAGAACATAGAACATAGAAGAATATCATCAATCATGTCTGTGCTGACCATGATGCCATTCTAAATTGATCCCATCCACCTGTACATGATCCATATCCTTTATTCGCTGCCTCTTCATGTGTCTGCCGAAATGTATCTTAAATTTTGCTATTATTTCTGCTTCTACACTTCCTCCGGCAGCATGTCCAATACCTACCACCCTCTGTGTAAAATATTTTCCTCACACATCTCCTTTAAACTTCTCCTCACCTTACACCTATGCCCTCTCATATTAGATATTTACACCCTGGGAAAAAGACTGACTGTCCACCCTATCCACGTCTCTTATAATTTTATACACTTCTGTCAGGTCACCCCACAGCCTCCGATGCTTGAGCAGAAACAATTCAAATTTGTCCAATCTCTCCTTGTAGGGAACATACTCTGATCCATGCAACATCTTGGTAAACCTCTTTTGCAACTTCTCCAAAGTTTCCACATCCTTTCTATAGGGTGGGAACCAGAACTACACACCATCAACATTAAACACATATCATTTGAAACACGTTGTCTGAGTGGTGTAGCTGAACATTCAGAGCTCTAACTGAACCAACCACTGAAAGGAACAGCAAGGAAGAAGTAAAAACCAACAGTCTGCACCTCCAAACTGCTGAATGATCCAAAATGGCTATGCATTTACCTGTTGTGGAAATGATAGGAGATATGAGACAGAACTGGAATTTATCACTCTCATGAAAAGACAATGAAATAGCAACAGAATTAATCAAAAAACCCTGAGCATATAAGCGTTCCATTCTTCTAGCCGTGCTGTGGAAACAGCTGTATATTATATGTATGTAATGAACATAAAATAATTGGTTCTGCAACTTAACTCTCACTGAGGTGCAGAAAAGCCAGAGACTTTTCAGACTTTGAATGCACAGTTTGAATCACAAAGTAATGTTACTTATGCATGGTGTTTGTTCAACATCAGTGTTTAGGAGGAAAGGGAGACAATTGATCAGCCTGTGACCACATGAATAGAATTGTCTTAAGAGCAAAGGATCCTGTAATGCGAGTAGGTCTGCTGAGAGAGAAGAAATTTACACTCAAGAAAGCTATCTAAAAGTACAGACTATCTGAGGTTGTCAATCACCAGCTAGAGCATAAAAATAAGAGAGCATATCACCCTTTGCATTATGCTGAGAGATGTTCCAGATAGATTGAAATAACAGATTAAGAAAAAGAAGCAACATTTGTGGAAAAGTTACAGAAAAATCAAAGCAGAGGACAGGATGCAAATGTTGCGGAGGACATCACACAATAGAAAAGGACGCACGTCCAGTTTGGGGAAAGCAGTGTTCAAACTGTAAGAAGTAGAATCACTTGAGATGAGAGTGCTCAGCTTGAAGCTTAGATTGAATATTGTTTTTGAAGTTTTGAAGCTTGAATCAAAACAAGCTTATTGAGGTGGCTGCTAGAGAGATGTCAGCTGATGATCTATGTTACATCTTACAACAGGTTGACATCAGATCTAACATAATAATGGTTTGTGACAGAAGGAGATCATCAACAAAATTGAAGTATCAGATAGACACTGGTGCTTGTTGCAACATTATGAGATGAGCAGACCTGTGGCTCAAAGTAATGACTAAAAGGTAAGGCTGAGTCAATATGGTGGAATAACACTCATTCCAAGAGGACATGAGAAGAATGAAGATTTGGACAGTTAGTTCATCAAGTCAGGGGATCAACCCTGGTTCAATAGAGAGTTCAACAGGTCACCAGATATACCTAAAAATGAGGGGTCAACAACCTGGCGAAATTATCTAATAAGATTACTTGCATGCCAAACAGCATAAGCAACAAATGATAGCCTGAGCTAAGCAATCCTGCAACTATCCAGTCATGAATGATGGTGGACAATGAAACAACTCATTGGAGAAGAAGGCTCCTCAAGAATAAGGAATCTAGCACATCAGTGCAAAAGATAAGGCTGAAGTAGTCACAACAATCTTCAGGCTCAAGTGTCAAGTCGATATCCATCTTGGCCTCCTTCAGTGGTTCCAGCATCACAGATGCCAATCTTCAGCCAATTTGATTCACTCCACATCATAATAAGAAACAACTGGAGACACTGGATAGTGCAAAGATTATGGCCCCTAACAATATGCTGCCAATAGTCCTGAGGACTGTACTCTAGAACTTACCATGCCATTAGCTTAGTGGTTCCAATGCAGCTATAATGCTGGCATATACCATACAGTGTAGAAAGTTTTCCAGGTATGCCCCGTACACAAAAATCAGGATAAATCCAATCGGGCCAATTACGCTCCAGTCTTGCCATCAGTATAGTGATGGAAGAGGTCATCAACTGCTCTTAAATAAAATGTCTTATCAATAATATGATCACTAATGCTCAGTTTGGGTTTCGGTAGGGTCACCCAATACTTGGTCTCATTGCAACCTTCGTTCAAATATAAACATGGAACAGAATCCCAGAACTGAGGGGAATGTGATTGCCTTCAACATTCATGCGGTAATCAATCGAGTGTGGCATCATGGAGCCCGAAAAAAACTGGAGTCAATAAGATTCAGGGGTAAACTCTCTGCCATAGGAGTCACACCTGGCAAAAAGGAACATGTCTGTTGGATGTTAATCATCTCAACTTTAGGACTCTGCAGGAGTTCCTCAGGGTAGTGCCTAAGGGCCTATTATCTTGAGCTACTTCATAAACAGCCTTCCCTGCAGCATAAGGTGAGATGTGGGGAGGTATGCCAATGATAGTACAATGTTCAGCACCATCCTGCAGTGAATAGCTCATCTGCTGACTCCCCAAACTTGTCCATTATCAACAAAGTACAAGTCAGGAGTGTGATGGAGTATTCCCACTTGCCCTGATGATTTTATCTCCAACAACACTCACAAAGCTTGACACTATTCAGGGTGAAGCAGTTCAATTGATTGGCACTACATCCACAGCATTCACTCCCTCCACCACTCAGTTGCAGCAGTGTGCACCATCTACAATTAAAACTCCTGAGACAACACCCTCAAACCCATGATCACTTCCAAGGACAAGGGCAACAGATTTATGAGAGCACCACCGTCTGCATCTATCCCTCTAATCGGCTCACCATCCTGACTTGGAACTATTTTACTGTTCCTTCAGTGTCACTCGATTAAAATCCTGATATACCCTTCCTAGAGGCATTGTGGGTGTACCTACAACAAATGAATGCTGCAGTCCAAAATGGCAGCTCACCATCACCCTCTCCAGCACAACTAGGGATGGGCAATAAACTGCTGGCCAACTAGTGATGGTCGCATCTCATGAGTGAATTTTAAAATGGGTAAGTCAAAAGCTTATTAACTTTTAATGTGCCAGAACAGATTTGCAGCAATTCCCCAGCCACAAAACCAGTAATTGCTGAATACATCCTGAAAGATTACAAAGATGTTTCTACAAATCTTGGATGCCCTCCTAGTGAACAACATCTCAAGGTAGATAAGAGTGTGAAACCAACTCATCACCTGCTAAGGGGAATTCCAGCTACCCTCAGGTCTAGCCTAAAAGACAAAATACAAAAACTGGAAAGACAAGAGATAATGAAGAAAGTAACAATGCCTACAGATAGAAATAGCAGCATGATGTCAGACAAAAAAAAACAGGAAGAAAAGAATCCAAAAAAATCCAATAAACCAAAGAGATGTCACTACCCCATACCAAAGTTGAACACATTTTGCAACAACCTGTCAAAGCAGAAGTCTTAGCAAGACACTATGGCAAGTGATGTTGGATGGAAGTGACAGTTTTATCATTACATTCTGGATGCCTTTCAGAAGTTACAGATAGCTGTTCATGCCATTTGGCATTTCCACAGCTCTGGAAAAATGCCATTGCAGACAGCACAAGTTAGTTAGTGATCTTCCCAGAGTGGTACCCATGGTGGATTGTCTGCTCACCTTTTGGATGTGGAGACACGATGGACAAAGACATCGCAGACCACAATCAGAATTTACTACGACTTATAGAGAGAGTTTATAGATGAACCTGGAGCTGAATTACAAGATGATTATATTGAAGATATCAATGGGCCACGTTCAAACAATAAGAGGTTTTTGCCTGGATCCTGACAAGCTGAAGCAGGCATGCAGTGACTAATAGATGTAAAAGCTTGCAACAATTTGTGAACTATTTCACAAAGTTTTTGTATATTTTTCAATCAAAATGTGAGTTTCTAGGCAAGCTCACTGCTATGACATATTGTCTATTGGGACACAGAGTAAAAGCAGTTTTCGCTCGAATCAAACAACTACTGACAGCAGTATTTATGCTGAGGTATTACAATGTCAAGGATGAAGTTACCTTGCAATGTGATGTCAACAAGAGAGGACTCAGTGTAACCTTTATGCAACAAAGTAAACCAGCAGCATTTACATTCAGGAAGTTACCACAAACTGAACAACACAACACTCTGATAAGACAAAGAGTATTATCTTTGCTTATGATCATTTTATTCATTTGGTGAGATAATGATATGATCTGTCTGTGCACTGCTGGAAACAGGATTTTCAAAGTCATGAAATACATCCTGTGTGCATCACATCTCATGAGGTAGCAGCCCGTTCACTTCACAAATCTTCGGACCATCTGCAAACCTGCAGACTGTGTCCCCGGCATCTATATTTAGTTCACTACTAAAAATAACAAAGGACAAGAGTCCTGATACTGATCTAAGTTAACCACATGCCTTTAACGGTGAAGACCAGAGAAGGTTTCTCAGTGACGTTGATGGATCCAAGAATAAAGTCCATCTGGACATTTACTGAATGCTTTCCTTTTCCATATGGTTTTGCCTGTCATTTCACAGTCCTCTGCCTTGCTCACCTTGCTAGGCCAAACCTAACCCGAACCTCAAATCTAACCCTAACACTAACTTCTCAAAAATGTGAGCTTACCTATTTACTTTATTCCCCTTTAAAGGACCCCTTCCCCCTTGGGTGGTACTATCACACTCAATGTTCCACTCATGCCATCTAGGTGGAAGCGAAGTGGTCATGTTACTGAGTAAAAAATGAGGTCTGCAGATGCTGGAGATCACAGCTGCAAATGTGTTGCTGGTCAAAGCACAGCAGGTTAGGCAGCATCTCAGGAATAGAGAATTCGACGTTTCGAGCATAAGCCCTTCATCAGGAATAAGAGAGAGAGAGCCAAGCCGGCTGAGATAAAAGGTAGGGAGGAGGGACTAGGGGGAGGGGCGATGGAGGTGGGATAGGTGGAAGGAGGTCAAGGTGAGGGTGATAGGCCGGAGTGGGGTGGGGGCGGAGAGGTCAGAGGAGATGACCTGGGGGGTGCAGTGAGAGAGGGACTCACTGAAATCCTTGTAGAGGGAGGAAGAGAGCTTCTTCAAGGAAGGCATCCTTGTAAGAGGATTCGCAGTAGGTTAAAATCTTCGAGTAAAAAATGAGGTCTGCAGATGCTGGAGATCACAGCTGCAAATGTGTTGCTGGTCAAAGCACAGCAGGTTAGGCAGCATCTCAGGAATAGAGAATTCGACGTTTCGAGCATAAGGTCATGTTACTGGGCTAGTAAGACTTCCCTAAGGAAGGTATAAGGGAGCTGCATTTTAAAACCTGGACAAAGAATCCAAAGAAGGAAAACCACAACTTAATGTAACTGTGTCAGGGTCGATATATCACTGATTCTTCAAGAGCTCATCCCAATCCGAGAGGCTGAATAGGCTGGGGCTGATTTCCCTGCAGAGTCGGAGACTGAGGGGTGACCTTATAGACATTTATAAAATCATGAGGGGCATAAATATGGTAAATAGACAAGGTCTTTTTCTGCGGGTGTAGGTTTAGGGTGAGAGGGGAAAGATTTAAAAGGGACCTAAGGGATAACATTTTCATGCAGAGGGTGGTACGTGTATGGATTGAGCTGCCAGAGGAAGTGGTGGAGGCTGGTACAATTACAACATTTAAAAGACATCTGGATGGGTACATGAATAGGAAGAGTTTAGAGAGATACGGCCAGGTCCCGGCATATTGGACTAGATTAATTTCGGATATCTGGTTGGCATAGATGAGTTGGACTGAAGTGTCTGTTTCTGCACTGTATATCTCTATGACTCTATGACATGGAGAAGGCTTGTTCCCAGTGATACTCATGTTGAAAGGACACATTTTTAACTGAGCTAACTGACTTTATTTGAATACATTATAAATACATAATGAAGCCATTAGAGTAGTTGTAGAGTAGTTCCCATAGACAATTTTGAAGTGGCAAGAAAGGAAAATATTTGATCCAATTGGTCTTAGAGAGAAATTCACCCTGCATTTTGAATTAGATTTAAAGAGATGTGAGCAATGTGGCTTTAATTGCCTTGATTCACATACAGTGTTCAATCTGCAGTAGTCATGCAACTGAATGATTTCCCTACAGCTAACTGAAGGTTTGTCACACAAGTTATCAAATCAAATACAGCAAAACCAGAGCAGACAAAGCAAATCAGATTGAGGATACCAAAGAAGGGAATGTCACCTTGAAGCAGTACTTTCAAGTGCAAATATCCCTCGGATGCTCGTGCTAATCAAGAAAAGCAGACTTCCCTGGTGTAGCTATGTGCACAGGATGGAAAAGGATTGTATCCCCAAGTATATACTATAGTGGGGAAATTGCCCATGTCAAAATACTAGCAGGGTGCATAAAGATCTGATTCTGGATGCTATCAAACCAGACACAAAAACCGTCATTGTCCATCATAAATACATGGACAGTCAATGCAAATGATAATACCAGCTCTAAGTAGGAACTCTTCACAGACACATATGGATTTAGTTGCTGATGTCAAATCTGCAAACAAGATACCAGTAGAGAATCTCCTGCACTACCATCCAGAGACAACTTTAGGTGGAATCTCGTATTGGCAATGGTGGTCTTGCCCACTTGCTGTAATGATGGACCAGATTTGCACATTGCCTCCCTTCTGGATGGCCAGCAGGAGTCAAGTGCACATTAGACTTTCACCAGAAATCAAGACCATGGAGGTGAAAATACTGAGGGAGGGACACAAGGTACACAATGGTGGAATGGAGTGATGGGCTTTGCTGTCTGCATCGAAGACGAGAAGAAGAAAGAGCAGTATGTTCAAAACAGTTTAATTTGATTTGGAAATGAATGAAATCCAGCAACATGTAAATTGTACAAAAAGGTAGAAGATCAGCCATCATCTGATTCAATGGTAAAGTAGCCTTGAAGGTCAATTGAATTACTCATGATTCTGTATCTTGCCTGATTATGTACTAACATTCAAACATCCGTGTCAAAATGGGACAGCCATCCAAGACATACTTACAATAGCACACCTGCTATTCTCATAAAAAAAATACAAACAGAAATTGCTGGAGAAACTCGGCAGCAATGGCAGCATCTGTGGAGAGAAAGCAGAGTTAATATTTCGGGTCCAGTGACCCTTCTTCAGAACACCCAAGAAGGATGAGGGAGGGTCACTGGATCCAAAACATGAACTCCACTTTCTCTCTCCCCGATGCTGCCAGACCTGCTGAATTTCTCCAGCAATTTCTGTTTTTCTTTCTGACGTCCAGCATCTTTGGGTTTTAAAGGGCTTTGATACCAAAACTTTCTGAACAGAACTGATGTTTAGTTTTGCTTGTTCACACATTTGGCAAGATTAAGAGGAGGCCCCAAGAATCATTAAGCATGTTTTCTCCCTGTTGGTTTCTGAATGCCATCATCAGGCTCAAATGGTTAAACACACATACAATGTGGGGGATAATTACCTTAATGTCATCTTCCCCACAGCATCCAGTTAGTGGCTCAAGGGCAGTCTGCCCATCTGATTCAGAGTGCAGGTGGGAGACTCACAAACTGCTAGACTTTCCATCTTGTCAGCGGTAGGAGGATGCACTGGCAGGTAAATAGAGGAGGGAGAATTTATTTTCTTTTCTTGAAACTAAGAAAAATGGCTTTTGCAGCTGGACTATGATTGTGAAAAGGGGTCCCCTCTACTGACTGGTCTGTAGCTGCTGCAGTCAGGGAGAACTGTAGGCCAGACATGTCATGGGAAGGCCATCTTGAATTGGAAAATCCTAGCTTTCTTCAATTAGTCCATGATGAGCTTTAGCAACTACCTGCTGCTTATGGGTTTTGGTATGCCTCTGAGGAAATGGCCTACGGCAGGGTAGATCCATAGAAACAGAGCATACAAGAACAAATTAACATAAAAAATAGGTGCATGATCAGACCATGTAACCCATCAAGCCTGTTCAGTTACTTAATGTAATCTTGGCTGTCTCTAGGCTTCAACTTCACTGTTCTGAGGCAAGATCACTTGACTTGAAACATTAACTCTGATTTCTCTCCACAGATGCCATCAGGCCTGCTGAGCTTTTCCAGCAATTTCTGCTTTTAGAACATAGAACATAGAACATAGAAGGATACAGCGCAGTACAGGCCGTTCGGCCCTCAATGTTGCGCCGACCGAATCCTACCTAACCTATACTAGCCCAATAACTTCCAAATGCCTATCCAATGCCCGCTTAAATGACCATAAAGAAGGAGAGTTCACCACTGATACGGGCAGGGCATTCCATGAACTCACAACCCGCTGTGTGAAGAATCTACCCCTAACATCTGTCCTATACCTACCACCCCTTAATTTAAAGCTATGTCCCCTAGTAACACCTGACTCCATTAGCGGTAAAAGGTTCTTAGTATCTACCCTATCTAAACCCCTAATCATCTTATACACTTCTATCAGATCTCCCCTAAACCTTCTCTTCTCCAATGAGAACAGCCCCAAGTGCCTCAGCCTTTCCTCATAAGATTTTCCTACCATTCCAGGCAACATCCTGGTAAACCTCCTCTGCACTCGTTCTAAAGCTTCCACATCCTTCCTATAGTATGGCGACCAAAACTGCACACAATACTCCAGATGAGGCCTCACCAGAGTCTTATACAACTGCAACATGACCTCAGGACTCCGGAACTCAATTCCTCTGCCAATAAAGCCCAGTACACCATATGCCTTCCTCACAGCACTATTTACCTGGGTGGCAACTTTCAGAGATCTGTGTACATGGACACCAAGATCCCTCTGCTCATCCACACTACCAAGTAACCTACCATTAGCCCAGTAATCCATCATCTTGTTATTCCTACCAAAGTGAACGACTTCGCACTTAGCTACATTGAATTCCATTTGCCACATTTCCGCCCAGCTCTGCAACTTATCTATATCCCGCTGTAACCTACCACTTCCTTCCTCACTATCCACAACTCCACCGACTTTTGTGTCATAAAGTTGAACTGACTTTTGTTCAACTTCACTTACCTGCCCACTCCCCATAACTCCTTCACTCTCACAGACACTAAAAAAGCCCTGTCAATCCCAGTCTTAAATGTACTCAATGATGGAGCATCCACAACCCCTTGTGGTAGAGAATCCCAACAATTCACAACTCTCTAAGATGAGGAGAAAATACTTCACTCAATCCTGAAGGATTTTCCCCTTATCCTGAGACCGTTTCCGCATTGTTTAGGTTCCCCAACCAGTGAAAACAATCTCTTAGCATCAACCGACTCTCACAGCTACCTGGATTACACCTCCTCCCACCCTACCTCCTGCAAAAATGATATCTTCTATTCCCAATTCCTCTGCTTCTGCCGCATCTTATCAGATTGAATGGATCGGTTAGAGAGACAGTTAGAAGCAATGAGGAATTTGCAACAGCAACAGTATGTGATGGATGGCAGTTGTAGGAAGGAGGGGGAAGGCCTCAGATACAGTAACATAGATGGGTTAACTCCAGGAAGGGTGAGAGAGGTAGGCCGCTAGTGCAGGAGTCTTCTGTGGATATACCATTTTAAATAGGTATGCTATTTTGGAAAATGTAGGGGATGATGGATTCTCAGGGGAATGAAGCACAAATAGCCACGTTTCTGGTATTGAGACTGGCTCTAATGCAATGAGGGGTACGTCGGGTTCCAAGAGATCAATTGTGTGAGGGGATTCTGTAGTTCGAGGTACGGACAGTCGTTTCTGTGGCCAACAGAGAAAAAGCAGAATGGTGTGTTGCTTCCCTGGTGCCAGGATCAAGGAAGTCTCAGAGAGGGTGCAGAATGTTCTCATGGGGGAGAGGGGCCAGCATGAGGTCGTTGGAACCAACGACATAGGAAGGGAAAAGGTTGAGATTCTGAAAGGAGAATACAGAGAGTTAGGCAGGAATTTAAAAAGGAGATCCTCAAGAGTAGCAATATCTGGATCACTTCTGGTGCTACGAGCTAGTGAGGGCAGGGATAGGAGGGTAGAGCAGATGAATGCATGGCTGAAGAGTTGGTGTATGAGAGAAGGATTCACATTTTTGGATCATTGGAATCTCTTTTGGGGTAGAAGTGACCTTTACAAGAAGGATGGATTGGCCCTGAATTGGAAGGGGACTAATATTCTGGCAGGAAAATTTGCTAGAGCTGCTTGGAAGGATTTAAACTAGCTCGGTGGGGGGTGTGACGCAGGGAGACAGTGAGGAAATAGGTCAATCTGAGACTGATACAGTTGAGAACAGAAGCGAGTCAATCAGTCAGGGTAGGCAGGAACAGGGTAGGACTAATAAATTAAATTGCATTTATTTCAATGCAAGGGGCCTAACAGGGAAGGCAGATGAACTCAAAGGATGGTTAGGGACATGGGCCTGGGATATCATACAATTACAGAAACATGGCTCAGGGATAGGCAGGACTGGCAGCTTAATGTTCCAGGATGCAAACGCCACAGGAAGGATAGACAGGGAGGCAAGAGAGATGGGGAAGTGGTGTTTTTGATAAGGGATAGCATTACAGCTGTGTTGAGGGAGGGTATTCCTGGAAATACATCCAGGGAAGCTATTTGGGTGGAACTGAGAAGTAAGGAAGCAATGATCACCTTATTGGGATTGTATTATAGAACTTCCTAATAGTCAGAGGGAAATTGAGAAACAAATTTATAAAGAGATCTCAGCTATCTGCAAGTATAACAGGATGGTTATAGTAGGGAATTTTAACTTTCCAAACATACTAGGACTGCCATAGTATTAAGGGTTTAGATGGAGAGGAATTTGTTAAGTGTGTACAAGAAAATTTTCTGATTCAGTATGTGGATGTACCTACTAGAGAAGGTGCAAAACTTGATCTACTCTTGGGAAATAAGGCAGGGCAGGTTACTGAGGTGTCAGTGGGAGAGCACTTTGGGGCCGGCGACCATAATTCTGTTAGATTTAAAATAGTGATGGAAAAGGATTGACCAGATCTAAAAGTTGAAGTTCTAAATTGGAGAAAGGCCAATCTTGACGGTATTAGGCAAGAACTTTTGAAAGCTGATTGGAGGCAGATGTTCGCAGGTAAAGGGATGGCTGGAAAATGGGAAGCCTTCAGAAATGAGATAATGAGAATACAGAGAAAGTATATTCCTGTTAGGGTGAAAGGAAAGGCTGGTAAGTATAGGGAATGCTGGATGACTAAAGAAATTGAGGGTTTAGTTAAGAAAAAGAAGGAAGCATATGTCAGGTACAGACAGGATAGACCGAGAGAATCCTTACAAGAGTATAAAGAAAGTAGGAGTATACTTAAGAGGGAAATCAGGAGGGCAAAACAGGGACATGAAATAGCTTTGGCAAATAGAATTAGGGAGAATCCAAAGGGTTTTTACAAATACATTAAGGACAAAAGGGTAACTAGGAAAAAAATAGAGCCCCTCAATAGGGCCTTGGTGTGGAGCCGCAGAAAATGGGGGAGATACTAAATGAATATTATGCATCAGTATTTGCTATGGAAAAGGATATGGAAGATATAGAATGTAGAGAAATAAATGGTGACACCTTGCAAAATGTCCATATTACAGAGGAAGAAGTACTGAATGTCTTGAAATGCATAAAAGTGGATAAATCCCCAGGACCTGATCAGGTGTACCCTAGAACTCTGCGGGAAGTTAGAGAAGTGTTTGCTGGGCCTCTTGCTGAGATATGCGTATCATCGATAGACACAGGTAAGGTGCTGGAAGACTGGAGGTTGGCTAACGCGGTGCCATTGTTTCAGAAGGGTAGTAAGGACAAGCCAGGGAACTATAGACCAGTGAGCCTGACATCAGTGTTGGGCAAGTTGTTGGAGGGAATCCTGAAGGACAGGATGTACATGTATTTGGAAAGGCAAGGACTGATTAGGGATAGTCAACATGGCTTTGTGTGTGGGAAATCATGTCTCACAAATTTGATTGAGTTTTTTAAAGAAGTAACAAAGAAGATTGATGAGAGCAAAGCGGTAGATGTGACCTATATAGACTTCAGTAAGGCATTCAACAAGGTTCCCCATGGGAGGCTGATTAGCAAGGTTAGATCTCATGGAATACAGGGAGAACTAGCCATTTGGATACAGAACTGTCTGAAATGTAGAAGACAGAGGGTGGTAGTGGAGGATTGTTTCTCAGACTGGAGGCCTGTGACCAGTAGAGTACCACAAGGATCGGTGCTGAGTCCTCTACTTTTTGTTATTTACATAAATGATTTGGATGTGAGCATTCGAGGTACAGTTAGTAAGTTTGCAGATGACACCAAAATTGGAGGTGTAGTGGACAATGAAGGGTTACTTCAGATTACAACAGGATCTGGACCAGATGGGCCAATGGGCTGACAAGTGGCAGATGGAGTTTAATTCAGATAAATGTGAGGTGCTGCATTTTGGGTAAGCAAATCTCAGCAGAACTTATATACTTAATGGTAAGGTCCTAGGGAGTGTTGCTGAACAAAGAGACCTTGGAGTGCAGGTTCAAAGCTCCTTGAATGTCGAGTCGCAGGTAGATAGGATAGTGAAGATGGTGTTTGGTACGCTTTCCTTGATTGGTCAGAGTATTGAATACAGAGGTCAAGATGTCATGTTGCACCTGTACATGGCATTGGTTAGGCCACTGTTGGAATATTGCGTGCAATTCTGGTCTTCTTCCTATCGGAAAGATGTTGTGAAACTTGCAAGGGTTCAGCAAATATTTACAAGGATGTTGCCAGGGTTGGAGGATTTGAGCTATAGGAAGAGGTTGAACAGGCTGGGGCTGTTTTCCCTGGAGTGTCGAAGGCTGAGGGGTGACCTTATAGAGGTTTACAAAATTATGAGGGGCATGGATAGGATAAATAGACAAAGTCTTTTCCCTGGGGTCGGGGAGTCCAGAACTAGAGGGCATAGGTTTAGGTGAGAGGGAAAAGATATAGAAGAGACCTAAGGGGAAGAATTTTCACAAAGAGGGTGGTATGTGTATGGAATTAGCTGCCAGAGGAAGTGGTGGAGGCTGGTACAATTGCAACATTTAAGAGGCATTTGGATGGGTATATGAATAGGACGGGTTTGGAGGGTTCAGTCCAACCTGTCCATGCTGACTAGATATCCCAACCCAATCTAGTCCCACCTGCTAGCATCCGGCCCATATCCCTCCAAACCTTTCCTATTCATATACCCATCCAAATGCCTCTTAAATGTTGCAATTGTACCAGCCTCCACCACATCCTCTGGCAGCTAATTCCATACACGTACCATCCTCTGCGTGAAAAAGTTGACCCTTAGGTTTCTTTTATATCTTTCCCCTCTCACCCTCAACCTATTCCCTCTAGTTCTGGACTCCCCGATCCCAGGGCAAAAAAACTTTGTCTATTTATCCTATCCATGACCTTCATAATTTTGTAAACCTCTATAAGGTCACCCCTCAGCCTCCGACGCTCCAGGGAAAACAGCCCCAGCCTGTTCAGCCTCTCCGTATAGTTCAAATCCTCCAAACCTTGCAACATCCTTGTAAATATTTTCTGAGCCCTTTCAAGTTTCACATCTTTCCGATAGGAAGGAGACCAGATTTGCACGCAATATTCAAACAGTGGCCTAACCAATGTCCTGTACAGCCACAACCTGATCTCCCAACTCCTGTACTCAATACTCTGACCAATAAAGGAAAGCTACCAAACACCTTCTTCACTAATATTGACACTACGTGCATGGAATAACTGTGTGGGTTACACTGGTCTGAGTAATTCTTCATTCTGACTCCTTTCCCTTCCCATCAACTTTCTCTCCATCATTGGCAATCCTCCTTTTCCAGCAAGCGTCCATTCCACTGACTCCACCACTGCCTGCGCCTCCCACCACCCTCCCCCCTCCCCACTGATCACCCCCACCCCCCACCCCCGCCCCCAGCTGTCGCCACCTGCTGGTGGAGGCTCTGGAGAACTGCTCAGCTTCCTTGCGTAATGCTCTGCTTACTGCTGACACCTGCTGCTGAAGGTCCTGTTATACTTGTCTCCTTCAGTGAAATTGATCCTAGATTCCCGAGAACATTAGCCCAATTTATTCAGGTTTATCTCAAGCTTGACTCCCTTAGCTCAGGGACCAACTTAATGTACTTGCACTGCACCATTTCCAATGCAAGTACAAGCCGGTGGCAGTATTCTCTATGCCCATCCAGCTCTTTTCCAACCTCTGGTGTGCACTAAATGTAGGGTCATTATCTGAGCTCCTGAAATCTCTGACACCTTAAAATGACATAGTTCTTGGCAGGTCAAATTCATAGGAACTCACAGCACATAAGAAGGTAATTTGCACCATCATGATGGTGCCAGATCTCTGCAAGAGCTATGTAATTAGTTCCATTCTTCTGTTTTCTTCTGATAGTTGTGCTTATTCTTGCTTTTGAAGTTAATATCCTATTCCACATAAAAGTTTATGCTGAATTGTTTTTCATAACTATTTCAGATGATTCATGCCATGTTTCAAAAAAACTCCTCTTTAACTCTTTTGACAAGTATCTTAAATGTATATCCTTAAATTGTCTACTGTCCTACAAGGGGATGCACCTCCTCTCCATCTACCCTATCAACACCTTTCAAAGTGCTGAACTTCTCGATTTAATTTCCCCCCAGCTTTCTTGGCTCTAAGGAAAACAGGCTCAGATCTGCATACTCCTATCGCTGATGACCCCCAACCTTTTAGGAGCAAATAATTATAGGAGGTTTCCAAAATGAGACAAACACAGCTGATGAGGAGGCTTCACTGGACCTCCAACACTCCCCTCCAGGGAGTGGCAAAAGGTGAAGTCAGAGATTTGCAAAATGCTGAAAGCAAGAACTGTTCTTCATTTGCTACATCTTATCCTCCTACTCACTCACTCAGGCGTAACGCAATCACATGGCAGTCAATTTGTTAAGTAAGCACTGTTTGAAATATTCCCTTGCAGCCAACATTGTAACATATGTTCCTTTTATGCTTTGTAGGATTGCTGCAAGATTGAGCCAACAACCCAACAGCCAAAGAATTAAGCAGCACCTCACAGCATTAAGAATTATAACACCACCTGTTTCAGGCACCAGCACATGGAGCAAACATCAGCTCCAAAGGATTATGATAATGAACTTGAGGAGATAGCATTATGTGAGTCATAGAGGATTTCAAAAGGACTGAGTAGTGATACAAATGTGTGAGCGAACATCTTTTGGCCAAATGGACAGCTTGCTTCCTTCTTTAGCTCTGCTCCTGGGGCTTCGGATCTCACAGTGCGAGCTTACAAATGTCTCAGCAATGTTATTTAACTGCACTGCAAGATGTGGTAGAAGTGTGGATTAGTCTGCTGACAGTACTTGTGTAATATTGATGTTAATATTCTACCACACCATGGAGTACGTGACTCAAAATTTCCAGTGGCAATTGTGCAAGAGTTTGGTATTTGATTATGTGCGCCAATTGTGACTTCTCTGTTCTCAGTGCTGTCGGTCAAGCTGAGCTGTAATTATGGGTGGCACAATGGCTAGCACTGCTGCCTCACAGCACCAGGGACCCGGGTTCAATTTCTGCCTTGGGCTGTGTGGAGTTTGCACATTCTCCCCATGTCCGCGTGGGTTTCCTCCGGGTGCTCCGGTTTCCTCCCACAGTCCAAAGATGTGCAGGTTAGGTGAATTGGCCATGTTAAGTTGCCCATAGTGTTAGGTGCATTAATCAGGGGTAACTACAGGATGGGGGAATGGGTCTGGGTGGTTTACACTACGGAGGGTCAATGTGGACTTATTGGGCCAAAGGCCTGTATCCAGTTTGTAGGGAGTCTAATCTAAAACCAGAAGTCAAACTGAAGTTAAAAAACAACTATGAACATGAGACACCAAACATTT
Source organism: Hemiscyllium ocellatum (assembly GCF_020745735.1). Lineage (NCBI taxonomy): Eukaryota > Metazoa > Chordata > Chondrichthyes > Orectolobiformes > Hemiscylliidae > Hemiscyllium > Hemiscyllium ocellatum. Next base: position 106,362,573 of record NC_083406.1, read on the forward strand.
TGGAAGAATTTGTGAATAAAACTCCTGTTAACGAATGGAAATTGATGTTATCACTGCATACAACCAAGACCTCAACTGCATCAGTTAGTAATCAGATGGAGAACAGTTAAAATATACTGGACATCCACTCAAATGGTAGGATCAATAGATTTTGAGGTTCAAGATCTAGTTTGCTTCTGAAGGGGATAAAAGTCTGGTTGTGTCAGTGACTTGCAAGATAGTGATACAGTACTTTTATATTACCTCAGAGCAGAAGGCCAGGAAATATTCCAATGTCTCACAGAAGACATTTTTATATTTGATACATCACGAAGTGCTCAGGAAAAATAGTTTTAGCTTGTGGAAAAAAGCTTAAGGTAGAGTCACTTTGCAAAATTGTGCTGGTCGAAGAAGACTTCATCATTTCTTTTTCTGAGGGGGTCTTTTTCTGAGAGTGAGAGCCAATATCTGTGTATCATCACAGTTGGTAAGACACCAGGTCATTTTAAGGCTTGCTTAGTTGAGACTACAGATTCAACTAATATCAGTCACTCATCGATGTTGGCATGAAAGAATCTATATTGAGTGACAAATTCTACCATAACTATTTTTTGCAACTTAATACAACACTTGCGACAGACACACTTCAGCTTGTGATGAATTGACTATTCTAGTTGTGATCATCTGGGAAATGATCACAGTTCTAATGTGCTACAAAAATATTACTGTTATGAAAATGTCATTTGATATTGTAGGTCTTTAAGAAAATGGATTAAGTTGATATTTCTATTTTAAAAACTCATTGGAAATTAAGTGAAAAATGCCTGTTCAAGGTAGAAGGGTATTCAGTGGATTTGCACAGTCAAAATGTATCCTTGCACCTCAATTCAGCTCTGGCCAATCCTCTGGTGCAACGCACTTGTGCCAGTGTTCATTCCAACATGGTGCAATGCAGGACCATACCTCTGGGCCAAAGATGTCTGACAGTCCCCTTTGGAAGGTACAAATGCGCCAGGCATTGGAATTGAGTGTCATTCATGTAAAGGAAAATATCTGCCACAGTCTGCATAATAACTGGCTCTTGAACTTGAGCCGTCGGAACCACTTATCTCACATTGCCAAGTGGCTGAGTATGGGTCAGACAAATTGCCTGCAGATCCTTGTGTGAATTTGCTTCCAATGGCAAATTTTACTAAATGCAGCAATGTTTATGTTATCTTATGTTAAGAAACTGGACAAGGATTTTGTGGTATTGAAGAATCCAAAAGGTGCTTATTATTATTGTTACATTTACATGACATTACATTACATAACTATTACATGCAAACATTACATTTCTCAGATACAAATGTTTGAGCTGATATTAAGCTATTATTTTACAACAGAGGAACATACTCATAGTATAGTGTCACACTTCCAGTGACCTGAAGTAAGGTGGAGTATGAGATGTTTATACCATGATATCATGAGCATGTTTCTGAAATATATACTGACCACGAGCCATTGTACAACAATGAGGAAGAAGCCATGAACATGTTGTCCATAACTTTCAAGTCAAGGATGAGGGCTTACAATTATTAAGATGGAATTGAGAGATTAGAACTCCTTCATCAATTACAAAATAATTTCAAAATAAGTTCTCAAGATTTGTGAAGGTCTACAGCAAGGTGAGTCATCGAGATTGGTTCTATTTGTCAGTGAGACAATAATGAAAGGTAACTAATTCTAGATAGTTTTATTTTACTCAAGATAAGTTCAGAGAAAAAAGAATTCTTCTCATAGAGGATGGTCAGAATGTGGTACGCAGTATTTTAATTTATGATTGAAGAAAAGTTATTGTAAAAGATAATGATTTTTGTGCTAAAAGATAATGTTAAAGGCTATGTGGAGTGAGGAGAAAAGTGATATGTGACGAGAAGAAAAATGCTTGAGTGAATTTATCCTGTCAAAAGAATGTTTAACTTGTCACTCTATTACTCTGCAATTCTAGAAACCATTATTGAACCACTTTAGAAAAATACCTCTTTACATGCCACGCAAACCCATAACACTGATTTAAATGAATGAAATTAGGGTGTAGGTTTGCTCGCTGAGCTGTAGTTTGACATCCAGACGTTTCATTACCTGGCGAGGTAACATCATCAGTGGCGACCTCCAAGTGAAGTGAAGCTGTTGTCTCCTGCTTTCTATTTATATCTTTCTCCAGGATGGGGTTCCTGGGGTTTGTGGTGATGTCATTTCCTGTTCATTTGCTCTCAGCGAGCAAACCTACACCCTAAACCTCAACCTGAGCTAAAACCTTCACAAACCTTGCGATGAAAGAAATTAACAGAGTTAAAAGCCTGTCTGAATTTTTTTAAAAAAAATATACCCACACTCACTAGCTTAAAATGGTCATTAAAAATTTGTCCCCCAGACATTTTCCTTGTTCAATTTTATCCCAACCTCATTGTCAGGGTGACAAACATAGGCTTCATTCTAAAAGTTTTCCTTGTACTAAGAACGTCAGTGGGACTGGATAGAAAAGTAGATGAGAACATTGTTGATTCACTTTGGAAGCTGAGTACTGTATGTGGCTCACAGAATGGAAAACTCCACGCAGTGGATGTTACAGTGCTAAAGGGTTGATCTTGTGCTCTCACTGGGGTGAGAGGCACTCAGGGAACAAATTGCAGGTGAATAGTCCATGATTTTCTATCAGTGTGCCCTGAGGGTGCCACACTTAATGGAAAGACAGGAGCATAAAATAGACATGATTTTCAATTCAGAATGGTTACAGCTCCAATGAATATTATTGCCCATTAATTGACACCATTTTAGTAGTGGCACTCAGGTCATTATCGTAGCTGGTAAGGAAATATGACTGACATGCGGAAACAGTTTGTGCTGCTGTTCTAAATCGGGCTCTTTCTAATGTGACACCTGTCCTAGAAATGCAGGACAGGGACATGGTATAAAAGGAATAACTGGCAAATGGATAATTCCCATCCCTCACGCCGGCCTGAACAGCTTCACAGGACACAGTCACTGTTGAAATGGTTGGAAATGCAGTGGCAAGATCCCACAAACAGTGTAGAGATAAATGAAAGATATCAGTTTTAATGGCATTCAGGGACTAATAAGACCATAAGACCATAAGACATAGGAGTGGAAGTAAGGCCATTCAGCCCATCGAGTCCACTCTGCCATCAATCATGGCTAATGGGCATTTCAACTCCACTTACCAGCATTCTCCACATAGCCCTTAATTCCTTGTGACATCAAGAATTTATCAATCTCTGCCTTGAAAACATTTAGTGTCCCGGTCTCCACTGTACTCCGCGGCAATGAATTCCACAGGCCCACCACTCTCTGGCTGAAGAAATGTCTCCGCATTTCTGTTCTGAATTGACCCCCTCTAATTCTAAGGCTGTGTCCACGGGTCCTAGTCTCCTAGCCTAATGGAAACAATTTCCAAGCGTCCACCCTTTCCAAGCCATGTATTATCTTGTAAGTTTCTATTAGATCTACCCTTAATCTTCTAAACTCCAATGAATACAATCCCAGGATCCTCAGCCATTCCTCATATGTTAGACCTACCATTCCAGGGATCATCTGTGTGAATCTCCGCTGGACACGCTCCAGTGACAGTATGTCCTTCCTGAGGTGTGGGGACCAAAACTGGACACAGTACTCCAAATGGGGCCTAACCAGAGCTTTATAAAGTCTCAGTCGCACAACGGTGCTTTTATATTCCAACCCTCTTGAGATAAATGTCAACATTGCATTCGCTTTCTAAATCACAGATTCAACCTGCATGTTTACCTTTAGAGAATCCTCGACTAGCACTCCCAGATCCCTTTGGACTTTGGCTTTACAACTTTTCTCACTGTTTAGAAAGTAGTCCATGCTTTTATTCTTTTTTCCAAAGTGCAAGACCTTGCATTTGCTCATGTTGAATTCCATCAGCCATTACCTGGACCACTCTCCCAAACTGTCTAGATCCTTCTGCAGCCTCCCCAGTACTCAGTACTACCTGCCTGTCCACCTAACTTCGTATCATTGGCAAACTTCGCTAGGATGCCCCCAGTCCCTTCATCCAGATCATTAATATATAATGCGAATAGCTGTGGCCCCAACACTGAACCCTGCGGGACATCGCTTGTCACCGGCTGCCATACCAAAAAAGAACCGATTATCGCAACTCTCTGCCTTCTGTCAGACAGCCAATCCTCAATCCATACCAGTAGCTCACCTCGAATATCATAGGTCCTCACCTTGCTCAGCAGCCTCCCATGTGGCACCTTATCAAAGGCCTTTTGGAAGTCTAGATAGACCACATCCACAGGGTTTCCCTGGTCTAACCTACTTGTCACCTCTTCAAAGAATTCCAACAGGTTTGTCAGACACGACCTCCCCTTACTAAATCCATGTTGACTTGTTCTAATCAGACTCTGCTTTTCCAAGAATTTAGAAACCTCATCCTTAATGATGGATTCTAGAATTTTACCAACAATCGAGGTTAGGCTAATTGGCCTATAATTTTCCATCTTTTGTCTTGATCCTTTCTTGAACGAGGGGGTTACAACAACGATCTTCCAATCATCCGGGACTTTCCCTAACTCCAGTGACGTTTGAAAGATCTCAACTAATGCCTCCGCTATTTCCTCAGCCACCTCTCTCAGAACTCTTGGATGTATCCCATCGGAGCCAGCAGATTTATTAATTTTAAGATCTTTTAGCTTTTCTAGCACTTTCTCTTTTGTAATGGCAACCATACTCAACTCAGCCCCGAGTCCCTTTAATTGTTGGGATATTACTCATGTCTCCCACTGTGAAGACTGACGCAAAGTACTTGTTAAATTCTCCTGCTATTTCCTTATCTCCCATGACTAGGCTTCCACATCAGTTTGAAGTGGCCCAATGTCTACTTTTGCCTGTCATTTGTTTCTTATGTATTGAAAGAAACATTTACTATCATTTCTAATATTACTGGCTAGCCCTACCTTCATATTTGATCCTCCCCTTCCTTATTACTCTCTTTGTTATCCTCTGTTTGTTTTTGTAGCCTTCCCAATCTTCTGATTTCCCACTGCGCTTGGCCACTTTATAGGATCTCTCTTTTTCTTTTTCTTCTGACTTCCTTTGTCAGCCATGGCTGTCTAATCCCTCCCCGGATAATCTTTCTTTTCTTGGGGATGAACCTCTGTACAGTGTCCTCAATTATACCCACAAACTCCTGCCATTTTCGCTCTACTGTCTTCCCCGCTAGGCTCTGCTTCCAGTCTATTTTTGTCAGATCCTCTCTCATGCCCTCATAATTACCTTTATTTAACTGTAACACCATGACATCCGATTTTGCCTTCTCTCTTTCAAACTGCAGATGAACTCTACCATATTATGATCGCTGCTTCCTAAGTGTTCCCTTACTTTAAGGCCTTTTATAAAGTCTGGTTCATTACCTAGCACTAGGTCCAGAATAGCCTGCTCCCTTGTGGGCTCCATGACAAGCTGTTCCAAAAAGCCATCCTGTAAGCATTCCCTTTCTTTGGATCCACTGGCAACATTATTTACCCAGTCCACCTGCATATTGAAGTCTCCCATGATCACCATGACCTTGCCTTTCTGACATGCCTTCTCTATTTCCCAGTACATGTTGCGCCCCTGGTCCTGACCACTGTTAGGAGGTCTGTACATAACTCCCATTATGTTTTTTTTGCCTTTGTGGTTCCTCAATTCCACCCACATGTAATGTAAGCCAGGATCCCAAAAGAGGTCTCTTGCTCTTCTTCATATTGTTTCATATAAATTAGGGATCCTTATGGCACAGAAAGGGTCCATTCAGCCCATCATCTGTGCTGCTTCTTGGGAAGTGAAATGTACTTTATCTCACCAAACTTTTTTTTTACTTTGAACACAATAGATTCCTCAGCTTCAAGCAGCTGTCAATCTGCTTTTTAAAAGCATTTCTGGGAGTGAGTCACTCATTATAGGACTCCTAACCTCAGCACTACTCTTGAAGTGCTCATTTGGCTAATCCAGTTCAGTTTCAGGCAGAGGGTTTAAGATCCCACCAATTGTCAGCCTCCTCCACTCTTGCCAGTCCTGAGAGAAACAGATGCCCTCTTCCTGTCTATCATACCAGAAAAGGGATTCCAGAGTATCGTTAAAAGAGGAGCCCAGTCCACACGATTTGCAGTCACTCCTCTCTTCAGCAGATTTCCTTCTTCTCTCAAAATGGATACAGTTTGCCTTTAACTATTTGAATTCCCATCTCTGCACCCTCTCTACCTCATCCAGTAGGTGCCAATAAGCTGACTACACTAATGAAACTTACAAATTAGGTTCCACATGAATTTAGCGAGATTCCTGTGCCCACGTCAACGTGTGTGTGCCACACAAAATCTGCCCACCCATGACTGGCCATATTTTAATTGCTAAAGCAGTGTCATCATAAAAGATAAGGAAATAAACTTTTAAAAATCCAGTGGTATTTAAATGCTGACTTCCCTCATGCATTCCTAGTTCACAAACAAATTAAAGAGAAACCAAGGAAAACTGTTTTCATTCCCGAGCGAGTGAATCATAGAATCTGTACAGTGTGGAAACAGGCCTTTCAGCCCATAGCAACCCTTCAAAGAACATCGCACCCAGACCCACCCCATTCCTGTAACCCTGCATTTCCCATGGCTACTCCACCTACCCTGCATACTATGGGCAATTTAGCATTCCAATCTACCTAACCTTCACATCCCTGGACACTATGGGCAATTTAACATAGCTAATCCACCTAACCTGCACATCTTTGGACTGTGGGAGAAAACAGGGGGAAAATGTGCAAACTCCTCACAGACAGACACTGAAGGATGGGATTGAACCTTGGTCCTGTGAGGCAGCAGTGCTAATCACTGAGCCACATGCCATCCGTGTGGCTCGTGTTTGGGATTTACTGTCTGATAAGCTGGTGGTGGTCACAAACTCAATCCGCCATAGGGAATTGGATAAAATAGAGGGGAGAAAATTTCAGTCGTGTGAAGGAAACATGGAGGAGTGAGATTGGCTGGATTGTTCTTGCAGAAAGCTGAGACAGATCTAATATGTAAAATGGCCTGCTTCTGTGCTGTACTATTCTATGATTCTGTGATGAGTGGTGCTAGTTTAAAAATGTAACCAATGATGCTGACAGCTGTTTATACATGTCATTAAACATTCAAGACAAAAGTAAATAGAAGAATCTGATCTCTCCTCAGAGAACAAGAATTCCAGAGGATTCCATTATGTTAGCTTGTCTGTATAAGTGAAATATATTCAGTCATACTTCCTGAAAACCCATAGTGAGAGCTTGAGTGGAAGGTAATGGAATTGCTTATTTGGAGGTGGAATTACTTTAATATTAATCAGTGAACTCATGGGGAGAGAAGGCCTGAGTTTGAATAGTTAATAGTAAAAATCTGCGAGATGGATGGCTGCAGTACAAAATGTGTTGATCATGTGGCATCCTTTGTTGTGTGTGGGTGGTGCATACTGCAAAGCCAGCCAAGGTTTGGAAAATTGATTTATAAATAAAGCCTTGCTGTATTCGGAAAATAACCTGGATAAATAAGTAAACCTTCTGTGATGTATTTCAATAAAATGATTTGTTTAGAATTTATGAAATATGTAATATCTTCATTTTTGCAATGTAGGGTGAAAGGAAACTTGATTATTTTCAGTTGGGTTAATCCGCTGCCTACATAACAAGAGCTGACCAGGAAGAGTTCTCTCATCAACAAGTCTGCCACCCAACGACTGATCACTGGAACAGCAACTAAAGGAATTGCTGCTCCCGGAGACAAGGATTTGTAATCATGTTCAGTACTGAAGTAGAGCTTCAGATGGATAGTAAGCTGCATTCACATCTAACCTCTCAGCTGGATGCAGAAAAGATTCCATAGGCCTATTCAAGAAAAGCAGTAGATTTATTCTACTATCCTAGTTGACATTTTAATAAGTAACAAACACTCGCCTCACCCGTGATGTTCACACCTCGTGAAAGAATAACTTTTAAGCAATCAACCAGCATAACTGAAACATACTATTGAAATATGATCAAACTGCTATTTCTGAGATTTTGCTGTGTGAAAATTGTCAGCCTTGCTAGTCTACAGTATGACAGTGAATATATTTCCAAAGGGTAGAGTTGGCCATGTTTGTTTAGGACCATCCTGAGCAATTGTAAGTTGCCAGATAAATGCAAGTCTTCTGTCCTTCTGTATATTCATGTGAAACCACTCTGATTTTGTATATTCTGTAGAGATATGACTTAATTAATAAGTAGATGAGACTTTGAGGTAAATTGCGATGGATCTCTGGCCTTGGCAATCGTGTATTAATCTTGTGTTTGGAGGTTGGAACCTCTACAACACAAAACATGATGCTCTGTCACCTTACTATCATATATAGTCTGTCAATAAATATTGTTTAATACAGAGCTCAAAGTTTGGATTGATAGTGAAGGAAGACCCAAAGAACCCAAGGTAGAACATGGCAGTGGGATTGGAGACAATATCCGAAGCTCAATGGTGTTTACCTCAGAGGAATCTGAAAGGTCAGGATGTGAGCATCAGCAATCAAATGATGAAAATCTTGAGAAAAGCTTCCAAGTACAGAAATTCGAAGACTCCAAATTGAATTAGACAAAGTCTTCAAAATTGAAGTAAAATGAGGCCAATTCTGAAATGGCAGCATTTCTGCACCAGTCGAGTAGTCCCTACTTATTCTGCAGACCTTCAATCTCATCAAAGGACTGATGTAAGCATGTAAATAGGAGTTATGGAAGACAGATTTCCGCAAGTATAGAATCGTCTCCGATATCCATTCAAAACAGCAACAGATTTCTTACATACAGTGGGCCCATTGACATCCTTATCCTGCAAGCTGTTTTTGAAAACTCAGCAGATATTCAGCCATTCTTCCTAATGTTCAATTCTTACCCCAGTCCAGAGATGAACCTCACTATGAAATGCATTTGCTTCAATCAGCAGTCTAGAAGCCAGGGGAATTGGCAGACTCCTTTATTAATGATTTACATAGATTAGTCTGTTCATGTGGTTAAGGCATGTTGATAGATGAGCTTGTTCAAGACAGAATGGTGGTTTGAGTCCTCAATGGCAAACTCTGATCATTTTGCAGTCTAAATAAGACTTAATGTTAGAGCAGGTGGTCCTGCTTACTAGGCAGGAAGCCAAGTGAAAAGTGTATCCAATAAATAATTCAATGCATTTCGAGCTCAGTCTGAGCCCATAGGTTGACTAGGCTCCAAGATGTTTGCCTCACCTGACAATAGGTTGGCCAAAATCGGGGAAAGAGCAGAAACCATCATTTTGAAGTGCTGGGGCTGTGATGCAAGAAGGGAAGATATGTGATAAGATTTACCAGTAGGACATGTCCAATGTGTTCAGTGTGGCAGATTCACAACGCCTAAAAATAACACAATGTCTTGGTCAGGTGTATGTTGTTGGTCCTATGACAGAGAATGATTACCCAGACTAGGATTTTTGATCAGCAAATTTAAAAGTAAAGATCTTTGATTCTCATTATGTTCTTGATTAAGGATCAACCTGCACTCTCCTGACTGATACTCTCTGCATTGTGCATCTTCAACATTGGCTGACAAGACCCAGACACTGGGAGGCATTACTCTTTCAGCTATAGTGCCATGACTCACTGGGGTAGTGTGCTAGAAATCAAGTCCCACTACTCCTGGAGTTATCACAAAAGTTAAAGATTTTAAAAGGAATGCAAAATCCCCAAATATCCTGATGTTTACATTCACAGAAAGCAAAGATCAGGTTTCGATACTGAACAAGAATCCCTATTTATTGCAGGTAATTATAATTAAGCTGCAGGTAAATTAAATTAAGTAAACTCTAATCTTTAAAACTTTAAACCCCCTATAAAATCCTTTTTTGTACCACTGACAGCCAAACATAAATGGGGGAAAACTGGAAAAGCAGATCCATTGTCTTTGTTCACAAGTTCAGTTGGGTCAGTTCTTGCTGATCCAATGGGTTTTTCCTTGACTTTCCTTTTGCCAAATAATTTGACTGGTTTGCAAGAGGCACAGGGTGGCTGGTTCACTGATAAATGCTCTCTGACTTATCCAATTCAGAGTCAGGACTTATAGAAACTTATGAAGGCAAGATAAGTTGGTTTTCTCAGACTGACCACTGAGTCCTGCAGAGAACTGAAAGAGTTTTTAGCTGCTACATACCTGATGCATTTTGTTGTGATTGCAATCATGGCCAGGTAAACCTTGTTGACTATGAGATCTTTCACTGGGGTTGTTAACCTGGGCCAGGCAGGGAGCCCTGGCTGACAGATATAAAGAGGGGATTCAGAAGGTCTCCTCAGTTTAGGGTCTAGCTTTCAGCTGGCTGGTCAGAGTCCATCTACAGTGCACATATAAATAAAGAGTGATTTGGTGACAGGATACTGGCTTCTGTGCAGTTATTTCAGGCTCCCTTCTGGTCTATCTAGCTTCCTCACAGTCCAAGCTCAATAGAGTTGTCGTCATTGAATCATAGAGATGTATAGCATGGAAACAAACTCATCCATGCCAACCAGACATCCTAAATTAATCTAGTCCCATTTGCCAGCACTTGACTCACATCCCTCTAAACCCACCTTTTTCATATAGCCATCCAGATGCCTTTTAATTGTTGTAACTGTACCAGCCTCCACTCCTTCCTCTGGCAGCTCCTCCCACACACACCACCCTCTGCATGAAAAGGTTGCCCCTTAGGTCCCTTTTAAACCTTTTCCCTCTCATCCTAAATCTATGCCCTCTAGTTTTGGACTCCCCAACTCCAGGGAAAAGAGCTTAGTTAGAGTGGTGCTGGAAAAGCACAGCTTTTCAGGCAACATCCGAGGAGCAGGAAAATCAACATTTCGGGCAAAAGCCCTTCATCAGGTATAGAGGGAAAAGACCTTGTCTATTTATCCTATCCATGCCCCACATGATTTTACAAACCTCTATAAGGCCATCCCTCAGCCTCCGACGCTCCAGGGAAAACAGCTCCAGCCTTTTCAGCCTCTCCCTATAACTCAAACCCTCCAACCCTGGCTGCATTCTTGTAAATCTTTTCTGAAACCTTTCAAAATTTCACAACATCCTTCGTATAGGAGGGAGAACAGAATTGTACACAATATTCCAATAGTGGCTTAACCAATGTCCTGTTCAGACACAACATGACCTCCCAAATCCTATACTCAATGCTCGTACCAATAAAGGAAAGTACTAAACACCTTCTTTATAATCCTAACTACCTGAGGTTCCACTTTCAAGGAACCATCAACCTGCACTCAAAGGTCTCTTTGTTCAGAAACACATCCCAGGACATTACTATTAAAGATATAAGTGCTGTCCTAATTTGCCTTTCCAAAATGCAGCAACTCACATTTATCTAAATTAACCACCATCTGCCACTCCTCGGGCCATTGGCTCATCTGATTAAGATCCTGTTGCACTGTCAGGTAACCTTCTTCGCTGTCCACTATACCTCCAATTTTGATGTCATCTGCAAACTTCCTAACATGCTTCCTGTGTTCACATTCAAATCATTTATATAAATGCTGAAAAGCAGTGGACCCAATACCGATCCTTGTGGCATGCCATTGGAAAACAATTCTCATGGCTGTTTATCAACCTTTGCCATTGATAATTGGCAACTTGCCCACACCAATTAACTTCACTTGTAAACAGCTTCTCAGCTCCAGTCCACGTGCACATTTCTCCAACCTACAGCTACACAAACAGGGTTGACAAAAGGTATCAAATTCCCAACTTTCAAAACAGGCAGCCATCTTTGTACAATCCTTGTTTTCAAAACAGTTCTTTCTAGTTTCAGTCCACAGTCTTAAAAAGCATTTTAAAAACACAGCTTTTACAAGAGAGCATTTTTAAACACTGACCTACAATACTAAAGTTATGAAAAAGGTTTTTTTTCCAACTGCTTACCAAATTGGAACATTTCTTGTTGAGTTGGCAAGCATGTGCCCAGCCAGATCTTCAACAGTGCTTACCAGATTATCCAATTCAGATAAAATGCCAACGTGATAATGACATTCCAATTTCTGCACAGTTACTTCAGCTTCTCCAGAAACATGAAGCTCATTTACAGACAAATGCTCATGCAAAATTTCCACAGCTATTGCTAATTACTGAAATTATACACCAAGAAGATTAGATGGCATCTTGCAAAGAACTTTATCTGTTTTTCCAAGAACTTGAGCAGTATTATGATCCTTCCCCAGACGTGTTGGAGGATGATGAGCCTCTTTCTTCAGAGATTCCTAGCCAGAAGGTACATCTGGAGAAAGAGACAACCTGATAAATGCTATTGTTGGGCCCAGTTTCATCATTGTGGGAAGAAACTATGGCGGTACCTGAATCTTCAGACCTTGATACAGTGCACTGATATTCCACTGATGCTAAGATCATGGTGAGTAGAATTCTTCACCTGCTCTTATAGTGTGACCAACAGTGCTTAGGAAAGAAATGCTACATAAATCTATTGAAGATGTGATCCAACTTCCAGCAATTCCAGCTCTACAGGGTGAACAGAACGATCTTTAATTCAGTCATATACAAGGTCCATCTGATGACTGTATTAAACACTACAGGGAACAGCAAACTCTCCAAATGCTGAAATACTGAAGCATGAGAATGACGTGCTATCTCTGTATGAGAGAACAAAAATTTCTTCACCTTTATCTCATTTTCAGAGACATTGTCAGATGTGACAGCAGCCAATGCCAAAGTTTCTCTCATCTTGTATTTTCATCCACCATAAATTTACAATAACTTCAGATACAGTCTCGACATTGAAAAGATCTCCACTGATTTTCTATTAAATGCCTTTTGGTGAATCTTCTGAAGGGAATGAATCTGTTGATTTCCTGATGGTTCACTCCTCTCTTGGTCCTAGACTTGACAGTATGGCACACAATTTGAAGATGGGTAGCTGTGATGGATCAGTGGTTAGCACTGCTGCTTCACAGCACCAGGGTCCCAAGTTTGATTCCAACTTCAGGCAACTGTCTCCGTGGAGTTTACATGTTCTCATTGTGTCTGCATGGGCTTTCACCGGTTGCTATAGTTTCCTCCCATAATCCAAATATTTGCAAGTTAGGTGGATTGACCATGCTAAATTGCCCATCGTGTCCATGGATGTGTAGCTTAGGTGCATTAACCACGGGAAATGTAGGGGATGAGACTGGGTGGGATGCTCTTCAGAGGGTTTGGTGTGGACTTGTTGGGTGTAATGGCCTGTTTCCACACTGTGGGATTCTATAATTCTATGTCAGTTAGCCCTTCTTTGGTGGTGCAATTTCATCCCACAGCAATCTTCATGTCCGCTCTTCCCTTCAATAAAGGGTATTGTGAGAAAGATAACTGTTGGGCATCCAGTCTAGCAGAAGCGGTACTCCCTCAATGAGCACTCACCCATTCCCAGGATCAGCAACAAAACTGGTCCTTGGGGAGGCTTCAGCGGAGGACTGCAAATCCATATTCCAATGGCTGGCATGGCAGTCTTGCAGTGGTACAGCCTTTTCCAGGAGCTGGGAACTGAACTAAGATGGACTTTGTCTTAACATTTTCCTATCTGTGTCTTCTGTTATTCATATATGGTGACTCGGGTGACTTAATTACTTTTCACTTTTTTTTGTAAAAGCTATAAATGACTATCCTTTTCCATTCTATTAAATGTGGTAAGTTCTTTCAATATGACGAATGCTGGGATATTGTTACTAATCCTACTCTTTTTGCTTGAACTGCTTAAAGTACAGTACTAGGTCAGCTTTGATGCCAGCGTCTTCCCGTGCCATTTCAAATCACAGTCACAAAATTATTGAAGTGCAGAGGGAGGCCATTCAGCCCATTGTGCCTGCATTAGCTGTATTATCTAGTGCAAATCACCTGCCTTTTCCCCAAATCTCTGTACACCATTGCTAATCAAATAACCATCCAATGCCCTCTTGACTTGAAAAGCGCAGCATGTCAGGCAGCATCCAAGGAACAGGAAATTCGACGTTTCAGGCATAAGCCCTTCATCAGGAATGAAGGGCTTATGCCCGAAACGTCGAATTTCCTGTTCCTTGGATGCTGCCTGACCTGCTGCGCTTTTCCAGCAACACATTTTCAGCTCTGATCTCCAACATCTGCAGACTTCATTTTCTCCTCAATGCCCTTTTGAACCTGCCTCCACCACATTTTCAGGCAGTGCATTCCATACCCTAGCTACACATTGTGTGAAAAAGAATTTGTTTTTGCTCACCTTTGCTTCACTTGCACATCACTTTCAATCTGTGCCCTCTCTGTTTTGTTTCTTCCTTAAGTGGAAACAGCAGCACCCTATCCACTGTGTCCAGCTCACCTGAGATTTCGAAAATCTCAATCAGATCTCCTCTTGGCCTCCTTCTCTCCAGGGATAACGGTCCTGTCCCAAATGACCATGTCAGGAAGAATTATGAGATCTCCACAGCATTTGAACCTGTGGACAACTGACTTAGGGGAGATGGTGGGATTGGAAGTACATTGTAATCGAGGAAAATACTTTTAGTTGAATGATGTGATTAATAATGTTAACAGGATACCTTTTGTTAATAATGTAAACTGAGAGAGTAATCAGTTGAAGGTAGATAAATAAGATTTAATGAATGTGTGGAATATTTATAAACATGATTCAACAGTAGCCTAGAAGTCTAACCCAAATAACCCATATTAAAATATGTTCCACTGGCTGGATTAAATCAGAAGTCTTCTGGGTGTTTTTTGGAAATAATTGCCGAAGAATTAAACATCTGCTCCTGTTGTATGCAGTTAGATGAAAAACAAACTTGCAAAACTCTTTCAAGTTGAGAAATTACACCAACTTTAGAAAAATGAGTGGGCCAAATCCTTCTGAATTTTGGTTATAATGTCCACCATACTTCCTTTCTTCTTCTCCTGAAGTATTAAATCTTGATAGAATCTAATGGCTTCAAGGGTCACTTTCAATTGTCAGGAACAGACAATGAGTGTTAACTGTGTAGGCTCAGCAGCAGGGGCTCACTATTATTCTGAGCAACAGAAGCCTGCTATCAGGGCCACTGCAGAGTTTAAAGAGTCATAGATTCATAGAGCATGGAAACAGACCCTGTGGTCCAATTATTCCATGCTGACCATGTTCCCAAACCAAACTGGTCCCATTTGCCTGCACTTGGCTCATATCCCTTCAAACTCTTTCTATTTATGAACTTATCAAAATTACTTTTAAATGTTGTAATTGTATCAACATGCACCATTTCCTCTGGCAGTTCATTCCACATACCCCTGTGTAAAAAGATTGCCCCTCATGCTCTTTTTAAATCTTTCCCTTTTCACCTTAAAAATATCATCCCCAGTTTTGAGCTCCCCCACCCTAGCGAATGACCCTTGTCATTCACATTATCTAT
Source organism: Hemiscyllium ocellatum (assembly GCF_020745735.1). Taxonomy (NCBI): domain Eukaryota; kingdom Metazoa; phylum Chordata; class Chondrichthyes; order Orectolobiformes; family Hemiscylliidae; genus Hemiscyllium; species Hemiscyllium ocellatum. Next base: position 106,378,008 of record NC_083406.1, read on the forward strand.
ACCCCTGATGACTTGATAAGCAGCAGTAAGGTCAACCTCCTCCAGTCCCGTGAAAAAAGTCTTTCCAATCTATTTTTATATCTCAAACCTTCCATACCTGGTAACATCCTGAACCCTATACAGTCTAATAATATCTTTCTTACAACAGGGCAACCAGAATTGCACACAGCACTCTAGACGAGGCCTTGCCAGCATCCTGAACAACCTCAACATGACTTCTCAACTCCTACATGAAAACCAAGGTTGACTTTAAAATGTAGTGCTGAGGCAGTGTGGGGTACACTACCTTTTGAAAGAAACATTAAACTGAGGCCACAATGTCTGGCTTAGATGGATGCAAAAGAATTGATAGAACAATTTTGAAGAGAATCAGGAGATTTATCCCCAGTGTGAAGACCAGTCAACATCACAAAAAAGTGATGACCTTGTTGTTACCACACTGCTGTCTGTGAGAACTTGCTGTGTGCAAATTGACTGCTGTATTTTAGATTGCAACAGCAAATATACTTCAAGGAATATTTCATTGGCTGTAAAGTGTATTGAGCTAACTGGTAGCCATTAAAAGTGATATATAAATCTACTTCCTCTCAATTAATCACCAATGGGCAGGGATCTGTTGGCATCGAGAGTGTGATGCTGGAACAGCACACCCCTCAAGAATGGCTTATGCCCAAAATGTTGATTCTCCTGCTCCTCGGATGCTCCCTGAGCAGCTGTGCTTTTCCAGCACCACACTCTCGACTCTGACCTCCATCATCTGCAGTCCTCACTTTCTCCCAGGGATCTGTTGGCACTGAGCATCCAGCTTTGCTGACTTTCCAACGGGGTGATTCAATAACATTCATGAGTATACAATATTAGCTCCAGGGATCTTGTAGCACCGTGGCATTACAACTATCTCTAGACCAGAAGGTCTCAGTTCAATTCCCATCCATTCCAGAGGCATTGTCTCATCAGGTTGATTCAAACTGTCTGAACGTTTGTTCATTTTATTTCCACTCATTGGCCATTTCATTTAAACTGGAATTGAGAAGGATAAGGAGTATCTCATAGAAAGTTATAACCTTCAAACTGGACTAGACAGTTTACATGATGATGGGGGAGTCCAGAACCAGAGGCCATGGTTTAAGGATAAGGAGTAAACTGTTTAAGGTTGAGATGGTAAGATAAAAGAGAGATTAACTATGGAATTAACGACCACTGAATGTGGTTTAATGCCAAAACATTCTGTGTTTTCAAGAAGAGATTAAATATAGCTCTTATGGCTAAAAGGATCAGGGATATGGGGATGGGTTGAGGTTATTGAGCTCGATGCTCACTCATGATCATATTGAATGGCAGCACATGCTCGAGGGGTCGAATGGCCTACGCTTGCTCGTATCTCCCATGTTCCTATGTTTCAATCTCTTCTCCTGATTGAGATCAGCCAATTGGTCACAGACTCGCAGAGTCCTTCTGGGACCTTTCTGGACAGTATCAATACTTCTGGACATTGAGGCGCCATTTTTTAAACCCATTGCACCAAGGCCGCAGTATATTTCTCACATTGCTGATCTCTGACAAATTGTATTTAAAATGGGCACCGAATCAATGAGAAACAAAGCCAGCCGAAATCAATGGTAATTACTTGAGTTGCATTGAAACCAGAATTCTGAAGTTCGCAAAATGACTGCGGTAATAGGAATGCCTTGGTGCACATGATTCTGCAAGCTGACACCGCAGTAATACCACCCGCAAAAAAAAACAAAAACCGCTGTAAATCTTGAAATGTCTCTCCATTCACAAATGCAACATTGATCCAAATATTATATGAGAGCATTACTGTTCATGTAAATATATAAAAGCAAGTAGTGCTATATTCATCTGAACGGTTAATTTAACTGGAAGTTTATGGACTTTTATCAGCCCACTTGGAGCTGACCATGAGGCAGAAAGGCATGGTACGACATATGTGATGCAAGATGAATGTGTATTTTAAAGGCAAGCAGCAAGATTGCTCATAAATACCAGAACACCTGATAGCAATAGGTGATTCCATCTTTATCAATAAGGTAAGTCTTGAAGGAGCTTAAATAAAACATCTGATCCATTATTCCTTTCCTGACTGCATACATATGTTTGGCAGCTTCATCACCAGTTTGTTTATCCATTGTCCTTGCAAACCATTTCAGCCATTTAACCAAAAGGTGGTGGACGTGGTTGTGGTACAGTAGTAGTGTCACTGGATTAGCAACCCAGAGCCTCAGGCTAATGTTCTGGGGCATGAGTTTGAATCTTACCATGGTAGATGATGAATTTAATGGTAGATGACCACAGTCAATGGTCATGAAAAAAAAGATCTGATTCACCAATATCTTTTAGGGGAGGAAATCTGCTGTTCTAACATGGTCTGGCCTACAACAAGGTGATTGACTCTTGACTGCCCTCTGAAATGGCACAGTAGGACAATCAATTACCAGGAAGGGCAAAAATTTCTGGTCTTGCCCACAACACCCACATCTCATGCAAGAATGAAAATAATACATGTCTAAGTCCCAATTGTGCCAATTGAGGGCCACTTCCTAGTTGCATTTTTCCCATGTTGTGGGCCCCAATACCACTTGCAATGAGTGTCCAGTGAAACTCGATATCCTTCCAGGGGGTGTACTGGGACAGAGATACTCTTTTGACTTCTCCTTGGCCCACATGAACACTCTGCCTCCTGACTTGAGCACGATGGGACTACCTGTAGACTGAGATGCCATCCCAATAACAGGGGTCTACCAAAGTACCAGCCCTTGGGTACCCCAACCCCACTTACCCCTCTTCAAGGGAGCTGGCCATGGATGTAGCCACATCCTGCAGGTGCACTGTCAGCAATGGTCTCCATGAGTGGAGATACTGCTGAGGCTGCTGAGCTACAAGTCCTGCATTTTAGATAGCAGCTCTTGGAGCCAGGAAACATCTTAATTTGAGGTAGCAGCCCCCTTGCCAGCCACTTAATTGGTGGGAAAATGCAGTCCCTGGTCCCACCACTGACAGAAGCAAGATCCCTGCTTCAAACCCTGGCAACAGGCCTTTGCTAAAACCTTTTGAAAGTTCAGGTCTCAGTGCCTGCACTACGATTCGCTGTTGATTTATGAAGCAGAAAATAAGAGTTAATCCCAGAAGGGATTTTTGCACATCTCTACAGCAACCCCCTTCCTTCTCTGATGAATTGCATGATTTCTTACAATATATATTTCTTCTCTTTTCACATGTAGCCTCCCCTGTTACATTTGTACATGAAACGTAGGTCTTAGTGATATTCGAGAAGACTTGTAGCTCAGGTTGAGGTTCTGGATGCATGATTGCTCGCTAAGCTGGAAGGTTCATTTCCAGACATTTCGTCACCCTACTAGGTAACATCTCCAGTGGGCCTCAGGTGAAGCACTGCTGATAATTCCTTTGGGAACCCAAAGAAACCCAAACATATAAATAGAAAGCAAGAGTTATCAGCTGTGCTTCGTCTGAGGCCCACAAAAGCTCTACCTAGTAGGGTAACGAAATGTCTGGAAATGAACCTTTCAGCTCAGCAAACAAACCTACATCCAGAATGGAATGTAGGTGCCACCAGTTGGACCAGTATTTATTGCCTGTCCCTAACAGCCAATCACATTGGGTCTGGACTTACATTAGGCCAGACCTGGTAAGAACAGCAGGACGTTAGTGAACCAGATGGGCTTTTACAACAATCAACTGGGGTTATAAGGTTGCCATTAGACTAGTTTTTTTTAAATTCCAGATGGTTATGAAATTTAGCTCTTCACCATAGGATTTGAACCCATCTCCCCAGAACATTAGTCTGGCATTCTGGATTATTGGGTCCACTGATATTACCACTATGCCACCCTTAGCCTGTACGCCTGCCCCAATACAATCACTTAATCTCTGTTTCTTTCTATTAAGGCAAGTGTAACATTGGGAGCTGTAAACATGTGATGAAACATTGAATGGACTTGCAGTTAGGCAAATTTTGCTGAAATCACATTCAGTCTAGAAAGACAATGGATAAACAAAACGATGATGAAGCTGCTAAACATATGTATGCAGTCAGGAAAGGAATAATGGGTCAGATGTTTTATTAAAGCTACTTAGAGACTTATCTTATTGATGAAGATGGAATCACCTATTGCTGCCAGGTGTTCTGGTATTTATGAGCAATCCTGGCTGCTTGCCTTTAAAATGCACATTCATCTTGTAGTAGCAATGGGGTGAGTTCTTCCAGCCACCACTACTCATGCAATTAACTAACTGACATCTCCCCTCCCCCCAGTTCTACATGCATGCCGGATACTGGGGAGATTGGTGAAATGGGATATGATTATGAAAAGAATATAAGAACGAGGGCCAGAAGTAGGCACGGTGGCACAGTGGTTAGCACTGCTGCCTCACAGCGCCTGAGACCCGGGTTCAATTCCTGACTCAGGCAACAGACTGTGTGGAGTTTGCACGTTCTCCCCTTGTCTGCGTGGGTTTCCTCCGGGTGCTCCGGTTTCCTCCCACAGTCCAAAGATGTGCGGGTCAGGTGAATTGGCCATGCTAAATTGTCCGTAGTGTTAGGTAAGGGGTATAATGGGGGTATGGTGGGTTGCGCTTCGGCGGGTCGGTGTGGACTTGTTGGGCCGAAGGGCCTGTTTCCACACTGTAAGTAATCTAATCTAAACACAGCCCTTTAAGCCTGCTCTGCCATTCAGTACAATCATGATTGATCTCATCTCAGCCTCAGCTCCAATTTCCTGGCTGTTCCCAGTAACCCTTTAATCCATTACTAATTAAAGGTTCCTTAAATTTACTCGTTGTCACAGCAGCCACTGCACTCTGGATTGGTGAGTTCCACAGCTTCACAACTATTGGAGAGAAGTAATTCCTCCTTATTTCCATTACAGATTCACCACCCTCTGAGTGTCGAAATTCCTCTTCATCTCAGTCTCAAATGGTTGACCCCGTACCAAGATTATCTCCCCTGGTTTTAGTGTCAACAACCAGGGGAAATATTGTAACTACATCCATCTGGGAAGAAGTTTACAAGTTTCAATAAGGTCTCCTGTCATTCCTCAGAGAGAATACAGACCCATTTACCTCAATCTCTCCTCATTAAATAATCCTATCAAACCAGGAATTGACCTCCTTAGTTGCACTCCTTAGTTGGAAATATATTCTTCCTTAAGTAAAGAGGCTAAAGCTATACACAATATTCCAAGTGGAGTCTCACCAGGACTCTTCACGATTGCAACAGTCTATCTTTACCCCTACACTCAAGTCCCCTTGCAATGAAGGCCCATCTGCCATCAGCCTTCCTAACTGCCTGTGGCACTGACATGCTAACTCTAACTGGCTCATGAACAAAGATGCCCAACTTCCTTTGGGCACCTCACTTCCCAAACTTTACCCACTTAACAAATATTTTGTCTTTCTGTTTTTTCTACTGAAGTGAAGCTTCTTTCACTTTAACAGGCTGAGAGACACAGAACAATGACACTTTAAAACTTAGTTAAAAATCACACAACACCAGGTTATAGTCCAATAGGTTTAATTGGAAGCACACTAGCTTTCAGGAGCATTGTTCTTTCATCAGGTGGTAGTGGAGGGCTCAATCCTAACACAGAATTTACAGCAAGAATTTACAGTGTGATGTAACTGAAATTATACATTGAAAAATTGATTGCCTGTTAAGCCTTTCACCTGTTAGAATACCATGATAGTTTCACATCTTTCATGTGTAAATCACAAAACTTTTTTTAAAAAACGTTGCATTCTCAGGTTAGCTGTTAACAATGGTGATAGCTAGACAATATGTTGAAGGTGCTAGTCCCCTGTGTTCTTCATCTATGCCATGATGTTTAGATTGATTCGAATCTAAAAAGTGAGATAACAGAGTTTTACATAAATTCATGCAGTTTTTGAGCTCAGAGTTCTACATGAATGCATGCAGTTTTTGAGCAAAGTACAATGTAACCCTGCAAGTACAAATTCACCCCACAAAATATATGTGTGCATGTGGGTCTTTGTCTGTCTGTGTGTGTGTGTGTCTATCTGGGTTGGGGGCCCGAGAATGCAACTTTTTAAAAAAAAGGTTTTGTGATTTACACATGAAAGAAGTAAAACTATCACTGTATTCTAACAGATGAAAGGCTTAACAGGCAATCAATTTTTCAATGTATAATTTCAGTTACATCACACTGTAAATTCTTGCTATAAATTCTGTGTTAGGATTGAGCCCTCTGTTATCACTTGATGAAGGAGCGTCGCTCCGAAAGCTAGTTTGCTTCCAATTAAACCTGTTGGACTATAACCTGGTGTTGTGTGATTTTTAACTTTGTACACCCCAGTCCAACACCAGCATCTCCAAATCTTTAAAACTTATTTCTCTTAAAATTGAAGTGTCAGTGAATAAAGGAAACAAGAGGAAAAGATGCATTCCAGAGAGAAAACGGAAGAAATTGTCATATGAAGTGTCTGCGACAGTGAATCATTTGCCTCAAAAATATCTCCTTGTCAGCAGAGGGAATTAAAAGTTTTAAACAATGTAAGAATGTAATCAATGCAATTACATTACCATCATTACAATGTACATCATTACAATCAGAATAATATTCAGAAAAATTAGCAATTTCAGAGCTCATCTATAAATTAAGTCCTATCTAATGAAATAATAATCAACAAAGCTGACCTTGCAAAATATCATGCCAATTCCAAATTCTTTCTATTGTCACGGAACCTGCTGTTTCTTCTCAAATCTGCCCCCATTTTCCACAACTTTATAGTTTTGCTTTAATTCTGTTGCCAAATGGATCTTACCAAAATCATTAATGGCCTACTTTGTGACTGTGACTATAGTAAACTAACCCATCTCATTCATTTTGATCTATCTACAACCTTTGTAATAACTGACTTAGGTTGGAAGCTGAAGAGCAGAACGAGAAGAGTAGTGATCTCAGGTTTGCTACCGGTGTCACGAGATAGTGAGATGAGGAACAGTCAGCGAATGCAGCTTAACATGTGGCTGCGAGGCTGATGCAGGAGGGAGGGCTTCAGATACCTAGACCATTGGGATACCTTCTGTGGAAGGTGGGACCTGTACATGAAGGGTGGGTTGCACCTGAACTGGAGAGGTACAAATGTCCTGGGTGGGAGATTTGTTCATGCGATTCTGGAGGGTCAAAACTAGTTTGGCAGGGGGGTGGGAATCAGAGCCACATGTCTGAGAGGGGGACAGTTGCAGGCAGGACAGTGACAGGATATATTGAATCTATCAGGAGGTTTTCTCACGAGATGAAACAAAGGGATCGGTTAAAATGTGCCTGCTTTAATGCAAGGAGTGTCTGGAATAAGAGTGATGAACTTAGAGCATGGATCAGTACTTGGGGCTACGATGTTGTGGCCATAACGGAGATGTGGGTTTCACAGGAGCAGGGATGGTTGCTTGATGTTCCAGGATTTAAAACGTTTAAAAAGAACAGGGAGGGTGGAAAAAGAGGAGGGTGTAGCATTGCTAATCAGAGAGTGCATCACAGCTACAGAAACAAAGGTTATTGAGGAAGGTTTGTCTACTGAGTCAGTATGGGTGGAAGTTAGGAATAGCAAGGGAACAGCCATCGCATTGGGGTTTCCTACAGACCACCTAATAGCAGTAGGGAAATTGAAGATCTTATAGGCGGGCAGATTCTGGAAAAATGCAAAAGTAGCAGGGTTGTTGTTATGGGTGATTTCAACTTTCCCAATATTGACTGGAACCTCCTAAGTGCAGATGGTTTGGATGGAGCCGTTTTTGCCAGGTGTGTTCAGGAGGGTTTCCTTACTCGGTGTGTAGACAGATCAATGAGGGGAGAGGCCATTTTGGATTTGGTGCTCGGCAACAAGCCAGGACAGGTGTCAGATCTCGTGGTGGGAGAGCACTTTGGTGATAGTGATCACAACTGCCTCACATTTAGCATATCCTTGGAGAGTGAAAGGTGCAGTTACCAAGGGAAGATATTTAATTGGGGAAAGGAAATTATGACGCTATCAGACAGGAGTTGGGAAGTACAGACTGAGAGCAATTGTTTCACAGAAAGGGCACAGCAGACATGTGGAGACTATTGAAGAAGTAGTTGTTGTGAGTGATGCACAAATTTGTTCCTCTGATACAGGTAAGAAGGGGGAAGATTAAGGAACCCTTGGATGATGAGAACAGAGGAACTTCTCGTCAAAAGGAAAAAGGCAGCTTATGTAAGGTGGAGGAAGTAAGGATCTAGCACAGCTTTAGAGGATTACAGGCTTGCTAGAAAGGAGCTCAGAAATGGACTGAGGAGAGCCAGGAGGGGGCATGAAAAAGGCTTGGCAAGATAGATTAGGGAGAACTCAAAGGCGTTTTACTCATACGTGAGGAATAAGAGAATGATCAGGGAGAAGGTAGGGCTGATCAGGGATAGCGGAGGGAATTTGTGGAGTCTGAGAAGATAGGGGAATCCCTAAATGAGTTTTATTGCTTCAGTTTTCACTAAGGAAAGGGAACTTGTTGTAAATGAAAACTTAGAGGAGCTGGGATACAGTCTCCCCAGGGCCAGACCAGATGTATCCTAGGCTGCTCCAGGAAGCGAGAAAGGATGTTGCTAAGCTGCTGGCTAGAATATTTGCCTCCTCACTCTCCGCAGGAGTCGTACTGGAGGATTGGAAGGAGGTGAATGTTGTTCCAAGTTTCACGAAGGGGTATAGGGAAATCCTTGGCAATTACAGACCAGTCAGTCTCACATCTGTGGTCAGCAAAGTTGTGGAAAGAATTCTAAGGGATTGGATTTATGACTATTTGGCAAAGCACAGTGTGATTAAAGGCAGTTAGCATGGCTTTGTGAGGGGCAGGTCATGCCTCACAAATCTTATTGAGTTTTTTGAAGAGGTGCCAAGACAGGTCGACAACAGTCGAGCAGTGGATGTGATGTATATGGATTTCAGCAAGGCATTTGATAGGGTTCCCCATGGTAGGCTCATTCATAAAGTCAGGGAGTATGGAATACAGGGAGATTTGGCTATCTGGATTCAGAATTGGCTGGCTGACAGAAGGCAGAGAGTGGTTGTAGATGGAAAGTATTCTGCCTGGAAGATAGTGTTTAGTGGGGTCCCGTAGGGCTCTGTTCTTGGGCCTCTGCTCTTTGTAGTTTTTATAAATTACTTGGATGAGGAGGTTGAGGGGTGGGTTAGTAAATTTGCAGATGACACAAAGGTTGGAGGTGTCGTTGATAGTATAGAGGGCTACTGCAGGCTTCAGCATGACATAGACAGGATGCAGAGCTGGGCTGAGAAATGGCAGATGGAGTTCAACCTGCATAAATGCGAGGTGAAGTGATGCATTCTGGAAGGTAGAACTTGAATGCTGAATATAGGATTAACGACAGGATTCTTGGCAGTGTGGAGGAATAGAGGGATCTGGGTGTGTAAGTATATAGATCCCTCTAAGTTATCACCCAAGTGGATAGGGTTGTGAAGAAAACATGTGGTGTTTTGGCTTTCATTAGCAGGGGTATTGAGTTTAAGAGCAGTGAGGTTTTGCTGCAGCCACACAAGTCCCTGGTGAGACCACATTTGGAATATTGTGTCCAGTTCTGGTCACCCGACTACAGGAAAGATACAGAAGCTTTGGAGAGGGTGCAAAGAAGGTTGACCAGGATGCTGCCTGGACTGGAGGGCTTGCCTTATGAAGAAAGGTTGAATAAGCTTGGACTTTTCTCTCTGGAGAGAAGGAGGAAGAGAGGAGACCTGATCGAGGTGTACAAAATAATGAAAGGGATAGATACAGTCAATAGCCAGAGACTTTTCCCCAGGGCAGGATTGACTGGTACGAGAAGTCATAGTTTGAAGATATTAGGAGGAAGGTATAAAGGAGACATCAGAGGTAGGTTCTTTACGCAGAGAGTTGTGAATGCATGGAATGCGTTGCCAGCTGTGGTGGTGGAAGCAGAGTCACTGGGGACATTTAAGTGACCGCTGGACATGCACATGGATAGCAGTGAGTTGAGGGGTGTGTAGGCTAAGTTACAATATTTTACATTAGGATTAAGTCTTGGCACAACATTATGGGCCTAAGGGCCTGTCCTGTGCTGTACTTTTCTATGACCATATTATTCTCCTCCAATACCTCCCTTCTGTCATTCAGCTAAATTTTCCTATTTCTATTCCTATTGAATCATAACCAGAAAACAAAAAAACTAGGATTGGCTTCTTTTCCCATTTTCACATTGTTACCTCAACTACTGGCATGGATAAATAAGTACTCCTTGTTGCACTGTAAATATGGGCTCCCCATGGATAGTTCTGTGGTCCACTTCTGTTTCTTAGCTAGATGCTATGCCTTGGCAATTGCACCAAAGACCCAACATCAGGAATCACATCGTATCACTCTGGAGCCCTTCAGTACCTCTGAAGCATCATATTGCCTGATACCCAACTTCAGATGACTGAAAATTCCCTTCAACCACAAATTAGGAAATTACCTTTGGATACTTCAACAAACCATGTTTTCTGGTCACAGCTTCTTCCCTCATCATTGTCAGACGTTGAGTTGAAGTGTTTGCTGTTCTATTGTTACGAATGAGTCCAAGATGAACATCCATCCACATAACCACTCCATCACCAAAACTATCTACTCGCAGTTCAATCCTCCCTCAGCTCATTTGCAATGGAGCTGTTCAACCATGCCTCTTGACTTGAGTAATCAAATATTATCTGAAGCAGTATCCTGTCTTCCACCCTTCATAAGTCTATGCCCTTTCAACATTCTGTTGCTCATATTTTAAATCACTCCATGTCTTATTTACACTGTGCTCACTTACAAACTCTGGCTCCTGATGTTTTACAATCTCTTTCAAAATTCTCATTCTTGTCTTCAAGTCCCTCTGTGGGCTTACCCCTCCATATCAGGAAAACATCCCCAACGTTATTGTGTACCTGGAGTCACTTGTTGGCCAGACCACTGAAGGAAGATAAACTGCCATCCGGAAAGAGCAGCAGTGAACCAGATTTTTAATTTTTAAACTAGCTACTAGTTCCAAATTTTCCTGAATTCAAAATTCATCCTTTTGCAATAGTGGGATCAAATCCCATCTTCCTGGACCACTAACCTGAGGCTATGCATTGCTAGCTAGTGACAATATGGCTACATCAGTGCCTACTTGCAGTACTAGCGGCTGTTCTAAACTTAGTCCCATTCTCACATTTGAATTTTATTATTATTTATGACATTTTTTTCATGATTATACAGTGGTACAATGAAAAAGCTTAATAATACCTATCTTCACAGGGAAGCTAATACTTGACTAGACTTGTTGCTAGTCTGAGGTTCAAAGTGCACACAGGATGAATTTCCATGGGGATTTTCCTTGGGCGTCTGAGGATCGTGCAGCAAACAATCAGAAGGCTCGCTCCAAAATGCTTTCTCTTGCTTTGTTGACCAATTTTCTGGAACTCTAAATGTCCCAGCTGGAGCAGTGTCTGCCTATTGGCAGATACATAGCTTAATATCAGCTGCTTTTTGTTGCCTAAATTAAACAAGGGCAAGATCGATTTCCAGATGAGAACTCATTTTGAATGGTTGACTGGCTCAATTCTCACTGTGTCAGCTTCCAGCTAGAAATAGCTCAAAAACATGTAAGTGCAGATTTCACGTTTCATAACTCTCGTGAAATTTTATTGAAATAGAAAAATAAAATGCCACTGTTGCTAAAATTAGTTTCTCATTTGTAGTTACTGAGAGGCTATATGGCATTTATAAGACATTCTGACCTTATCTGACAGCATTATTGTATTCTCAATTGTATTATTTTGTTTCATCTTGGTGTTGACAGTACTTTGTATTGTAGCACAGGCTTGAAGACAGCATTGGGAATTGGTTTACATGCCCCATCTCCATGAAAAGGAGGCTCCACAAAACTCTCTATCATCACTGATGTGGCCATCCAGTAAAACAGTGCAAGACAAGACTGATACATTCTTCTGTCAGAAGTGCCGAGTGAATGATCCTTCTCGGGCTCCTCCAGTGATCCCCAGCATCACAGATACCAGTCTCCAGCTAATTCAATTCGCTCCATGTGATATCAAGAAATGGCTGGAGGCACTGGATACTGCAAAGGCCCTGATAACATTCCGGCAATATTACTAAAGACATGTGCTCCAGAACTTGCCGGTCCCCAAGCCAAGCATTTCCAGTGCAGGTACAAAACTGGCATCTACCGACAATGTGGAAAATTGCCCAGGTAAGTCCTGTACACAAAAAGCAAGGACAAATCCAACCCAGTCAATTACCACCCAATCAGTCTACTCTCCGTCATCAGTAAAGTGATGAAAGGGGTCATCAGTAGTGCTATTAAGCAGCACCTACTCCACAACAACCTGCTCAGTGATGCCCGGTTTGGGTTTCACCAGGGTCACTCAGCTCCTGATCTCATTACAGCCTTGGTTCAAGCATGAACAAAAGAGCTGAATTCCTGAGGTGAGGGGAGAGTGACAGTCCTTGACTTCAAGGCTGCATTTGACTAAGTGTGGCATCAAGAAGTCCTGGCACAACTGCAATCAACAGGTATTGGGGGCAAACACTCCATTGGTTAGACTTATACCTGGCACAAAGGAAGATTGTTGTGGTTGTGGAGGGTCAATCATCTCAGCTCTAGGACATTTCTGCACACATCCCTCAGGGTAGTGTTCTAGGCCCAACAATCTTCAACTGCTTCATCAATGACCTTCCCTCCGTCATTTTGTCAGAAGTGGGAATGTTCACCGTTGATTGCACATTGTTCAGTACCATTTGCGACTCTTCAAATACAAGCAGCCCATGCTCAACTGCAACAAGATCTGGACAATATGCAGGCTTGTGTCAACAAGTGGCAAGTAACATCCGCGTCACACAAATGCCAGACAAGGACCATTACCAATATGAGACACTCTAACCACCAACCCTTGACATTCAATGGTATTAGCATCACTGAATCCCCCACTGTCAACATCCTTGGGGTTAATATTGACCAGAAACTCAACTGGACTCACCACATAAATATAGTGGCTACAAAAGCAGGTCAGAGACTAGGGATACTGCTGCGAGTAACTCCCATCCTGACAGCCCAAAGTCTATCCTCCATCTGAAAGGCACAAGTCAGGAGTGTGATGGAATACTCCCCACTTGCCTGGATGGGTGCAGCTCCAACAAAACTCAAGAAGCTTGACACCATCCAGGACAAAGCAATCCACTTGATTGGCACCTCATGTACAAACATTCAAGCTCTCCACCACTGGTGTTCAGTAGCAGCAGTGTGTACTATCTACATGATACATGGCAGAAATTCACCAAATATCCTTAGACAGCACCTTCCAAATCCACAACCGCTTCCATCTAGAAGGACAAGGGCAACAGGTACTTGGGAACACCACCATCTGCAAGTTCCCCTCCAAGCCACTCACCATCCTGAGTTGGAAACATACCACCATTCCTTCACAGTCGTTGGGTCAAAATCCTGGAATTCCCTCCCCACTGGCATTGTGGGTCAACCCACAGTAACTGGACTACAGCAATTCACCACCTTCTCAGGGGCAAATAGGGATGGGCTATCAGCTGGACAGCCAGCGACACCCAAGTCACACAAATGAATAAAAAAAAAATTGCAACCACCTTTCTGGACTTCCTTCAATTCCACCCTTGGGACCATCCACGATGGCTTTTTGAAGTCTCCCACACCATTTCACAGGATATCAAAACAGAAAGCAGTATGATGCAGCAAATGTGATGGTCCTGGCAACATCATAGCCGTAACACTCAGGACTTGTTCTCTAGAATGAGAGGAGGCAGTAGCATAGTCACTGGGCTGGTAATCCAAAACCTTAGGATACCATTCTCAATGAGTAAGTCTCACATGGTCAGGAAGAAGAAATCACCTCCAAACTGAGGCACAGCCCATGTGAGTGAGTAAATGTTTCAGGGACTTTGGAGTGGTGTGAGAATTTAGTTTGGAAGGGAAGAGGTGTTTTATGCTTGCTTTTTTCATTCATAGCTTGTAAGGTCTTGTCACAGGAAAAACTGAAGCACAGGATTGGGGTTCCAGCACAAAGCAAAGAGTAACATCACAAGAAAACTACACTGTGGAGACTCAGATCAGAGCCTGTGGGGAATGAGCTTGCACTGAGCAATGAGTGATAAAAATGTTTAAAAACTTCATTCTGAACAGGAAGAAACCATCCAAGTGATGTTACAGGGAAGCTATGAGGTGATTAGCAGTTTAGGAATCAGCTTTAGGGTCTGAGAAAGTAGTATCAAGAGGGAGACAGAGTGTAAGGTTGTGTGGTTTGTACTTTCTTAGAAATAAAGACAAACAGAGAGAGAGAGAAAAATCTGATTTGGTGTGTAGTGGGTAAAGTTGAGTAATTTGTTCATAGTTTATTGTTTGCACTGGTAAGGGTCACAATGGTAAGGTAACTCAACCTCGTGCAGTGATTCTCCTGCAATGGGAGGTGATGGCCTAATGGTATTATTGCTGGACTGTTAATCCAGAGACTCAAATTATGCTCTGGTGACCTGGGTTGGAATCCTGCCATGGCAGATGATGGAATTTGAATTCAATTTTTAAAAAGTCAGGCATTAAGAGTCTAATAATTGTCAATGGTTCACTAACGTTCTTCAGGAAAGGAAACCGCCATTGTTACCCGGTCTAGCCTACTCCATGGTGTGACTCCAGACACACAGCAATTGTAGTTGACTCTGAAATGCCCTCTGGGCAATTAGGGATGGGCAATAAATGCTGGCCCAGTCACCGATGCCTTCATCCCATGAATGAATAAACAAAACAAATGCGGAAAATCAGGAACACTTCCGGTCTCCACATATTCAGGAAGTGTGAAGTTTGTTCAGCTGCAGTTCCTGATTTACTGCATGGAGCTCTCAGACTTGCAGATGGACTCACTATGAAGTATCCATGTGGCTGAGAATGTCATGAATAGCACATTTAGTAAGGGAAACAAAGGCAGAAAAGCATTGGATGATCACTAGGAAGACTAGTAGGCTTGGTAGATAGTGCAAAAGTCTCCTGTCTCCACCCCTTCTCTAACAAACATGTTTTGTCAGATGCCATATCACTTGCCTTTCAGTCCTCCCTAGAACATCTTGACAACAAGAACAGCTACGTAAGAATCCTATTCATTGACTACAGTTCAGCCTTCAACACTATTATCCCCTCGAGATTGATCACTAAACATAGTAATCTCAGACTAAGCCCCCCTCTCTGCCACTGGATCCTCAGTTTCCTGACCCACAGGCCACAATCAGTAAAGTTTGGGGACAATATTTCATCGCCACTAACACTCAACACTGGACCCCCCTACTGTACTCACGTATATCCATGACTACATCATCAAATACCAGACTAATGCCACTTGTGAGTTTGCTGATGACACCACCATAGTCATTTGAATCTCAGATGGTGACGAAACAGACTACAAACGGGAGATGGAAGACCTAGAAAAATGGTGCACTGAGAACAATCTAGCTCTCAATGCCGGCAAAACCAAGGAACTCATTATTTATTTTCGGCAGGATGTTACTCATGTCCCCTACACATTAACAGCACAGAGGTGGAACGAATGGAGAGTCTCAAGTTCCTGGGAGTGGTCATCCACAACAAGCTTTCTAGGACTCTTCATGTGGATGCACTGGTTACAAAGACCCAACAACGTCTCTTCTTCCTCAGGCAGCTGAGGAAATTTGGTATGACAGTGAATACCTTTGCTAACATTTATAGGTGCGTCATTGAGAGCATTCTGTCTGGATGGAACACTACCTATGGCAACTGTACCATTCAAGATCAGGGATGGCTACAGAGAGTGGTGAACGCGGCTCGGACAATCACAAAGGCCAACCTCCCATCTCTAGAATTCATCTACTAGGCCAGCTGTCAAGGATCCATCCCACCCTGGCAATGTTTTTCTCCAACTTCTACCATCAGGGAAAAGGTACAGAAGCCTGAACACACGCACCAGTTGGTTTTGTAACACTTTCTATCCTACTGTCATTAGAATACTGAATGGACTCACAAACTCTTAACATTCGCCTGTACCTGTGTTTTTGTTTTTGCCGCTGTTTACCTACTATCTACTATCTATGCTACTTAACTACGTCATCTGCCTGTATTGCTCGCAAGACAAAGGTTTTCACTGTGTCTTTGTACACGTGACAATAAATTCAATTCAATTCAATTCAATTCGTGTCAGATATTTTGGGGGGGGGGAAATCTCCTTTCAGGGAAAGCAGCAGCAACCAAGTTTGTGGCACCAGGGTAGTATCTGTGGCAGAGCAGAGGAGGGAAAAAGACTGGGAAAGCTTAAGTGGTGGGGAACTTGATTGTAAGGGGAAATGACAGGCAATTCTGTGCAGTAAATGAGACTCTCGGACAGTATGTTGCTTCCCTGGTGCCATGGTTAGGGATGTCTCAGCGCAGCTGTAGGGCATTCTGCGGGGGGTGCGGATGAACAGCCAGCAGTCGTGATACCAGTTGGTACCAACGACATGGGAAAAAAAAGGTCCTGCAACAGAAATTTAGAAAATTTTACTGATCATGTCTTTTCTGCCTGAAAGACCTGTCCTAGTGTTCTTTCCATCATGTCTCAGTGATTTCAGCAATATCTGAACCACCTGATGAAGGAGCAGCGCTCCAAAAGCTAGTGCTTCCAAATAAACCTGTTGGACTATAAACTGGTGTTGCGTGATTTTTAACTTTGTACATCCCAGTCCAACACCGGCATCTCCAAATCATTCAGCTATATCATTATTCCCATGTGCTGATCAACAACCTCAGTTTATCCAACTTACCAGTCAGGCTCCTTGCATTAAAATAGATGCGATTTAATTTTCCAGCCCTCCATGTGCCTTATCTGGCTCCTGTATTCTCTGCCTTCTGGACTGTCCTAGTGTTCCTTCTATATCTGAATGAACCTGGCTCCCAATTTCACCTACTCTGTGTCCCAAACAGTAGCTGATTCAAAACAGAGATGAGGAGAAATTACTTCTCTCAAAGGTTAGTGAATCTGTGGAATTCACGGATCCCAGAGTGCAGTGATGCTGTGACATTGAGTAAATTTAAGGAGGACACAGATTTTTCATTTGTCATAAGTTGAAGGGTTACGGTGAATGGGCAGGAAAGAATAATTGAGGTCACATGAGATCAGCCATGGTCATATCAAATGGCAAAGCAGGATCAAGGTGTTGAATTGCCTCCTCCTGCACCTAGATCTTAGCTGTTTGTTTCAATTCCCACGTTTGAGGGTTTGATAGTCTCTTTCCTGATTTTTCCCACAACTGAGCTCTGCTTCCAATACTCCTTTCGGGATTCTAATCAAATGCTTCTGGATTTGGAACTTTTAAACTAAAACTCTCACATTGAAGTAACCCATTTCCTAATTGTTCTGAACAAATTCCTTTTTCAGAAGCATCTGTTCCTCTATCTAACTTCAACCGGGATAAACTGAAATCAACAGCTATGGATTTTCCTCTGAGCAAATAAAAAAGCCATGATTCTTCTCAAGTGAAACCATGAACTTGTGTATATTGTGGTTGCTATGCAGCACATTATATGTTCTATATCACTACTGTTAATATGACATGAAAATAATGTTGAGAATAGTTTGTATGGAAAGTCCATATTTTCAATATTTCCTTTCTCTGATCACAAAGTCTTACAATACATATAAATCCTACTATCACCCAAGAGCCCTCTCGCAGAAAGATTTAAACAAAAATCATGGCTCCAGGAATACAAGTAAGTTATTTATTAGATTTGTTTCTGTACAGGAACCAAAACCCAAACTCAAAATTAGGTTATATTAATAAATATGAATCGCATCCCTTCAAAGAAGAAAGAAAATGTATCTTTAAGAAGCATTTTCACTTTCCATCCAAACATTATTTTTATGTCATATTAACAGCAGTGACATAGTGATGTTGAACATATAATGAGTTGCATAGCAACCACAATATACAGAAGTTCATGGGTGCCATATTACTCACTGTCCTTTAGATGTACTCCTGATAAAGCATCCACTATAACATTTTGTTTTCCATTCACAAGAACAATTTTAAAATTATATCGATGAACAATTAAGCTCCATTGAAATCATCATAAGTCTCATGCCAAATCTTTCCAAGAAAATCAAAATACTGTCATCTGTATACAGAGTAGTTTCATCCAAATTGTGGGAGGTATATGTTTCAAAACTATGGAGAGCCAATACACAACTCAATGTCTCTTTCTGAACTGTTCAATATTTTTGTTCACAGTCTGTAAGTTTCTTTTAAAAATAACTAGAGGCTTTCCGATAATGATCTTATCATCCTGCAGTAAGAACAGCCTCACATCAATGTCACTGGCATTAATAGCCAGTTTGAAAGGCTTCTCACAATTTGCCATGGCTAAAACAGGTCCAGTTGTGAACAGAGCTTTGAAGTTTTCAAAGATACCCTGAAACTCTTGCATACGTTTAACATTTTTGCCTTTCTTCAACAAATTTCATTAAGGTGCAATGAAAGTGCTAAAGTTCAGAACAAACTTATGATGAAGTCCATTCCTAACAACATATTATGGGCGGCACGGTGGCACAGTGGTTAGCACTGCTGCCTCACAGCGCCAGAGACCCGGGTTCAATTCCCGCCTCAGGCAACTGACTGTGTGGAGTTTGCACGTTCTCCCCGTGTCTGCGCGGGTTTCCTCCCACAGTCACAAAGATGTGTGGGTCAGGTGAATCACTAAATTTCCCGTAGTGTTAGATTAGGGGTATGGGTGGGTTGTGAGTCGGTGTGGACTTGTTAGGCCGAAGGGCCTGTTTCCACACTGTAAGTAATCTAATTACAAAATTTCATATTTCATCTGAGGCATGGGAAAATCCAACATCGTCTTTACTTTCACATTTATAGGTGCTACTTGGTCTTGGCCTAAATATGTCACTTTTGCTTTGACAAGCTCACTTTTAGAAAAATGTATCACCACATGGCTGCTTTTGGCCATTCAAACAGTTTAGTCAAGTCATGTAAAAATAATCAAATTGTCAATGGAGATAATAGCCCTTCAATTACTTGATTGGTTAAATGTCTGCCAGTGCATGCTTCACTCCCAACAGCCTGACTTTACATTGAAAAAGTTCATCTGAGGTTACAAGATCAGATGTTTCTTTGGCTGTATCAATCAATGGAACTTGCTAATATCATTTTTTCAAGTTGATTTTGGTGATGAGTTGTGCATGTCCATTTCATTCAATAATATCAACCAATCTAGGAATAAGACATAAAGCCCATTTTGGTACCATGTTGCCTTTATGATAAACTATTCAGAATCCTTGTGACTTATCTGTTTTCGGTACTCCCACAATAGGTGAGCTTCAGCCACTATAACTGTGTTGACAAATTTCATTGTCTATCATGAACCTAATCTCTCCTTCACTTGAATTATAGTCTGTAAATTGAGTCTATAAGTGTAACATTTTCTGTGTAACAGATGATCCATATAAACATCATAAGCAGCAAGAACTGTTTTTCCAGCTGATTCCCAGGAATCAATTTATAATTCTGTAAGAGCCCTCGTAAGTCACTTCAGTACTTTTCGAGAAGATAAGACATGATTCCATCTAACCCTTAAAATACCTCCGGGTAATCCAACCTGGCTGCTGGAGGGTTACACATTGAATTTTCAAGTTCTGAGCAATTCTCCAATTGTTCTCATTCACTACCATATGTGCATGTTTCTTTTTTCCTGGCTATCATCCCTGTCATAATATATCATCAACTTATTAACATGACACACTTAGTCATTCTTTCAGTCATCAGATGTATTCATTACATTATTGACATCACTGAGTTTCTTTTCATTTTGATAAGGTCCAGTGAACCTTGCCTTTAAGAGTTCCCCAGAGAAATGCAACAGCACAAACACCCTGACTCCAGCAACAAACTTTCAAACTTCAACATTATTTATTAAGCATCCATCAAATTCTTTGAAACCAATTTATGATTTTTTTCAGTTTCTTTCTGAACTTCAAAACATTGGCTGGAAGAATAGAATTGTTTCTGAGGTTTAGTTCATTCTTTTTTTCTTTAATTAATTAAAATGGTCCTCTCACCTCAAATTCAGATATTAATTCCAAAGAATTCATGTGCAGTCACTAGGAGTGCCTAATAGCAAGCAGTAACAAAAGAATGAGCGTATTCCAATCATTAGGACTTTCTTAATGATAATCTTCAGTCACGGTTTTCAAAACGTGGTGCTGGCTTTGATAAACAGAAAGTTTGATTTGTTTAATTCCAGCCAGTCATAATTTCTTTTTATTCGTAACATAAAATTGGTCCTCTGGTCTGGTTGTGTTCCTCTGAGTATTCCATATCTTTTAAAAAGTTGAATGATTTTTTCCTCTATCACTATTACAGAATTTTTCTGAAAGGCACTGCTTCAGGAAATTGTGTGAATACCTATTAAAAGATGTTGATTTCCATTCCTGGTTAGGTAGGGATTCCCGGTATCTGAATTACAGGTACAGGTTTCATACAGGGCTGTGGTTTTCCCATGATCTGACTTAATTAATGTCTAATTAAGTATCTTTCTGTAATCCCACATTTTCATTTATCTGCTTCAAGCACAAACTTATAGTATTAAGCACTGCCCTTTTGATATTTTTTACACTCTCAGACTGTCCTTCTGGTGTACACAGTTACAGCTGTGCGAAAGTGACTACTGCAGTTGCTGGAGATTAGAGTCAAGAGTGTGGTGCTGGAAAAGCACAGCAGGTCAAGCAACATCCAGGGAGCAGGAAAATCGATGTTTTGGGCAAATGCCCTTCACCTGATGAAGGGTTTTTGCCCGAAATGTCAATTTTCCTGCTCCTCGGATGCTGCCTGACCTGCTGTGCTTTTCCAGCACCACAATCTTGACAGTTATAACTGTATTATCTGTATACCACATCATCTATCCAGTTACCTTCTCACATAAGGCAAAGTATCTTCTGACTCCATGTTCGTTAAGACTTCATAGCTAAGTGTCATATCCTGGTAAAATCAAATACCTCATTGGAATCAGAATCATCCTCCAAGCCAGTACCTCTTCCTTCCTCTTACTCAGAGCCTTTGTTTGACCTCTTGTCAAAGTTCTCTATCTCTTTGGAGATCAAGTTGATTTCTTCTAAACTCCATCTCTGTCTGCTTTTCCTTTACTTCACTTTCTAACTTACTCTATTTTTCATTTTCCTCTCTTAACATTTCAAGTTTGCTGAACTTGGTTTTCCTTCTAGCTCAGGCCTCATCATTTTTTTTCTTTCTCTATGTCATTTCGTTTCATTTTTAACTGCATCTTCATTAATTCCAATTGAATTTAGGTTTCTTCTCATCTACATGTTAAATAATCACTGAGATCATCTCATCCTGACAAGATCCTGCTTTTACATCTTCCTTCAATTTATCTGCTAGCTTTCACAGTTTACCTTTAGTCAAAGACTTCAAATAATCCACTGTTATATCTACTATTTCCAGGAAACTCTCAGCAGTATTCAAAGGCTTTTCCAAAATCCATCCCATAATCTTTACCACTCTACAGCTGTTTTCCCCCTGGAACCAACATACCCCTTACTTTAAAATGGAAGACACAGCTCTCTCTTAATTACAGTGAATTAAAATCCCACAAAAGCCCTCAGTTATGATTCCAGTTGATGTTAATACTTGTCAAGTCAGATACTAGACTGACGTTTGGCTTGGTAGATAATAATCTGTTCTCTTTATTTGGGGGATTGCAATGTAGAAATTCAAATGGTGAGTGAAAGGTTAGTGAAGTGGGCAGAATAAGATAAGATTTAATGTGGAGCAGTGTAAGATGATACACTATGGTACAAATAACATGGAAAAAACAATATGAAATCAACATTACTATTCCAAAGGGTGTGCAGAAGCAGACAGACATGGTGTACATGTCAACAAGTCAGTCAAGGTGACAAGACAGTTAGTTAAGAACTGTTAGTAAAGCACACAGTTTGCTAGGTTTCATTAACTGTGGGAATAATACAAGATCAGGGAGGTTAAGGACAACTTATAGAAGACGTAGGATGGACCTTAACTGGAGTTTTGTGCACAATTCTGCACACCATGTCACAGGAAGGAGAGGTTTGCAATGGGAGATTGCAAAAGTGGTTTACAAGAATTGTTCCAGTGTTGACACATAGTTAAGATTGAGAAATTGGGATTGTTTGATATAGATTAGATTAGATTACATTACTTACAGTGTGGAAACAGGCCCTTCGGCCCAACAAGTCCACACTGACGCGCAACCCACCCAGACCCATTCCCCTACAGTTACCCCTTCAGCTAAGACTACAGGCAATTTAGCATGGCCAATTCACGTAACCTGCACATGTTTGGACTGTGGGAGGAAACCGGAGCACCCGGAGGAAACCCACGCAGACACGGGGAGAATGTGTAAACTCCACACAGACAGTCACCTGAGGCGGGAATTGAACCCAGGTCTCTGACGCTGTGAGGCAGCGATGCTAACCACTGTGCCTCCATGCCACCCATGGAAAGGTGAGATTTGATAAAAGCTTTCAAAATCACAACGGTCTGGACAGAGCAGATGGGGAGAAATTTATCCTTCTAAAGGTTGAAGTTCTTAAGTGGAGGAAGGCACATTTTGGCGGTATTAGGCAAGAACTTTCAAAAGCTGATAAAGGGACGGCTGGAAAATGGGAAGCCTTCAGAAATGCGATAACAAGAGCCCAGAGAAAGTATATTCCTGTAAGGGTGAAAGGAAAGGCTGGTATGTACAGGGAATACTGGATGACTAAAGATATTGAGGGTTTGGTTAAGGAAAAAAGGAAGCATATGTCAGGTATAGACAGGAGAGATCGAGTGAATCCTTGGAAGAGTATAAAGGCAGTAGGAGTATACTTAAGAGAGAAATCAGGAGGGCAAAAAGGGGGCATGAGATAACTTTGGCAAATAGAATTAAGGAGAATCCAAAGGGTTGTTGTGGTTCTGCTCGCCGAGCTGGAAGATTTTGCTGCAAACGTTTCGTTCCCTGGCTAGGGAACATCATCAGTGCTGTTGGAGCCTCGTGTGAAGCGCTGCTTTGATGTTTCTTCCGGTATTTATATTGGTTTGTTCTTGCCGCTTCCGGGTGTCAGTTTCAGCTGCAGTGATTTGTATGTGGGGTCCAGGTCGATGTGTCTGTTGATGGATGTTCTTGCCGTTTCCGGGTGTCAGTTTCAGCTGTAGTGATTTGTATATGGGGTCCAGGTCAATGTGTCTGTTGATGGAGTTTGGGGATGAATGCCATGCTTCTAGGAATTCTCTGGCTGTTCTCTGTCTGTCTTGTCCTATAATAGTGGTGTTTTCCCAGTCAAATTCATGTTGCTGGTTGTCTGAGTGTATGGCTGCTAGAGATAGCTGGTCGTGTCGTTTTGTGGCTAGCTGATGTTCATGGATGCGGATTGTTAGCTGTCTTCCTGTTTGTCCTATATAGTGTTTTGTGCAGTCCTTGCATGGTATTTTGTAAACTACGTTAGTTTGGCTCATGCTGGGTATTGGGTCCTTTGTTCTAGTGAGTTGTTGTCTGAGCGTGGATGTTGGCTTGTGTGCTGTTATGAGTCCTAAGGGTCGCAGTAGTCTGGCTGTCAGTTCTGAGACGCTCCTGACGTATGGTAGAGTGGCTAGTCCTTTTGGTTGTGGCATGTCCTCGTTCCTCGGTCTATCTCTTAGGCATCTGGTGATAAAGTTGCGTGGGTATCCGTTTTTGGCGAATACCTTGTATAGATGTTCCTCTTCCTCTTTTCGCAGTTCTGGTGTACTGCAGTGTGTTGTGGCCCTTTTGAATAGTGTCCTGATGCAGCTTCGTTTGTGTGTGTTGGGGTGGTTACTTTCATAGTTTAAGACTTGGTCTGTGTGTGTTGGTTTCCTGTGTACCCTTGTGGTGAATTCTCCGTTGGGTGTTCTCTCTACTAACACGTCTAGGAATGGGAGTTGGCTATCCTTTTCCTCTTCTCGTGTGAATCGGATTCCTGTGAGTGTGGCGTTGATGATTTGGTGTGTTTTATCTATATCTGTGTTTTTGATGATTACAAAGGTGTCATCAACATATCTGATCCAGAGTTTGGGTTGGATTTGTGGTATGGGAAAACACCACTATTATAGGACAAGCCAGACAGAGAACAGCCAGAGAATTCCTAGAAGCATGGCATTCATCCCCAAACTCCATCAACAGACACATTGACCTGGACACCATATACAAACCACTACAGCTGAAACTGACACCCGGAAACGGCAAGAACATCCATCAACAGACACATCGACCTGGACCCCACATACAAATCACTGCAGCTGAAACTGACACCCGGAAGCGGCAAGAACAAACCAATATAAATACCGGAAGAAACATCAAAGCAGCGCTTCACACGAGGCTCCAACAGCACTGATGATGTTCCCTAGCCAGGGAACGAAGCGTTTGCTGCAAAAACTTCCAGCTCAGCAAGCAGAACCACAACAACGGATACCCGAGCTACAAATCTTCAATCAGATTTTAAATCCAAAGGGTTTTTACAAATACATTAAGGACAAAAGGGTAACTAGGGAGAGAATAGGGTGCCTCAAAGATCAGCAAGGCAGCCTCTGTGTGGAGCTGCAGGAGATGGAGCAGATTCTAAATGAGTATTTTGCATCTGTACTTACTGTGGAAAAGGACATGGAAGATATAGAATGTAGGGAAATAGATGGTGACATCTTGAAAAATGTCCGTATTACAGAGGAGGAAGTGTTGGATGTCTTGAAACACATATAAGTGGATAAATCCCCAGGACATGATCAGGTTTACCCTAGAACTCTGCTGGAAGCTAGGAAAGCGATTGCTGGGCCTCTTACTGAGATATTTGTATCATCGATAGTCACAGGTGAGGTGCCGGAAGATTGGAGGTTGGCTAGTGTGGTGCCAATATTTAAGAAGGGTGATAAGGAAAAGCCAGGGAACTATAGACCAGTGAGCCTGACGTCGATGGTAGTTGAGTTGTTGGAGTGAATCCTGAGGGACAGGATGTACAGGATGGAAAGGCAAGGACTGATTAGGAATAGTCAACATGGCTTTTTGCATGGGAAATCATGTCTCACAAACTTGATTGAGTTTTTTTGAAGAAGTAACACAGAGGATCAATGAGGGTAGAGCAGTAGATGGGACCTATATGGACTTCAGTAAGGCATTCAACAAGGTTTTCCATGGGTGAGCAAGGTTAGATCTCATGGAGTACAAGGAGAACTCGCTATTTGGATACAGAACTGGCTCAAAGGTAGATGACAGAGGGTGGTGGTGAAGGGTTGTTTCTCAGACTGGAGGCCTGTGACCAGTGGAGTGCCACAAGGATCGGTGCTGGCTCCACTACTTTTCATCATTTATATAAATGATTTGGATGTGAACATAAGAGGTATAGTTAGTAAGTTTGCTGATGATACCAAAATTGGAGGTATAGTGGACAGCAAAGAAGGTTATTTCTGATTACAACGGGGTCTTTATCAGGTGGGCCAATGGGCTGAGATGTGGCAGATGAAGTTTTATTTAGATAAATGTGAGGTGCTGCATTTTGGGAAAGCAAATCTGAGCAGGACTTATACACTTAATGGTAAGGTCCTTGGGAGTGTTGCTGAACAAAGAGATCTTGCAGTGCAGGTTCATAGCTCCTTGAAAGTGGAGTCACAGATAGATAGGATAGTGAAGAAGGCGTTTGGTATGCTTTCCTTTATTGGTCAGAATATTGAGTACAAGAATTGGGAGGTCATGTTGCGGTTGTACAGGACATTGGTTAGGCCACTGTTGGAATATTGCATGCAATTCTGGTCTCCTTCCTGTCAGAAAGATGTTGTGAAACTTGAAAGGGTTCAGAAAAGATTTAAAAGGATGTTGCCAGGATTGGAGCATTTGAGCTTTAGAGAGAGGTTGAATAGGCTGGGGCTGTTTTCCCTGGAGCATTGGAGGCTGAAGGGTGACCTTATAGAGGTTTATAAAATCATGAGGGGCAAGGATATGAAAAATAGACAAAGTCTTTTCCCTGGGGTGGGGGAGTCCAGAACTAGACGGCATAGGTTTAGGGTGAGAGGGGAAAATATAAAAGAGACCTACAGGGCAACATTTTCACAAAGAGGGTGGTAAGTGTATGGAATTAGCTGCCAGAGGAAGTGGTGGAGGCTAGTACAATTGCAACATTTAAAAGGCATCTGGATGGGTATATGAATAGGAAGGGTTTGGAAGGATATGGGCCAGCTGCTGGAAGGTAGGACTAGATTGGGTTGAGATATCTGGTCAGCATGTACGAGTTGGATCAAAAGGTCTGTTTCCATACTGTTCATCTCTATGACTATGACTCTATAATCAATGGACCGAGAACGGCACGGTGGCACAGTGGTTAGCACTGCTGCCTCACAGCGCCTGAAAACCCGGGTTCAATTCCCGACTCAGGCGACTGACTGTGTGGAGTTTGCACCTTCTCCCCGTGTCTGCGTGGGTTTCCTCCGGGTGCTCCGGTTTCCTCCCACAGTCCAAAGATGTGCAGGTCAGGTGAATTGGCCGTGCTAAATTGCCCGTAGTGTTAGGTAAGGGGTAATGTAGGGGTATGGGTGGGTTTCGCTTCGGCGGGTCGGTGTGGACTTGTTGGGCCGAAGGGCCTGTTTCCACACTGTAAGTCTAATCTAAAACCAATTTTAAAATGTTTTGCAAAAGAAGCAAATGCGAGTTAAAACAAAACTTTTTTCTTACATTGAATCATTGAGGTTATGGAGTGCATTACCTGGAAGTGTGGTTGAGGCTGATTCCATTGAGACATTCCAGAGGGCATTGGATGTTTACTTAAATCGAAATGATGAGCAATGTTACAGGAATAAAGACGGGAGTTTGGCATCAAGTGCTCACAGAACTGGGGTAGGCTCGACATGCTGATTAGCCTCCTCTATATGATAACAACACTGTCATTTTGTAACTCTGCCCACTTCTTTTGTTATTCTCTTCCTGCTCCATTTCTTCAGAGGCACACTTCGCAACACTCATAACCATCGTCACTTTACATGAGCAGCTATTGTTCATGTGTGGACTGTTAGAGTGAGAGTTAGAAAGATATGAAGACACC
The DNA here is from genome assembly GCF_020745735.1 of Hemiscyllium ocellatum. Lineage (NCBI taxonomy): Eukaryota > Metazoa > Chordata > Chondrichthyes > Orectolobiformes > Hemiscylliidae > Hemiscyllium > Hemiscyllium ocellatum. The sequence continues at coordinate 106,405,155 of NC_083406.1, forward strand.
ACATCCAAGCATGCTATTGTCAGGAACGCACGTCCACACACAAAAGCACTCAGGAGAGATTATCCTAACTAAATACTTCCTTTATATCTCAAATGTTTAAAGGGGAGAAACATCCAAATTGGTAAATCCCTGTATACCCATGATGCGTCACCAAATACCAGAACAATGTCATTTACGAGTTCGCTGATGACACCACCATAGTTACTTGAATCTCAGACGGCGACGAAACAGATTACAGATGGAGGTGGAAGACCTGGGAAAATGGTACACTGAGAACAACCTAACTCTCAATGCCGGCAAAACTAAGGAACTCATTATTGACTTTAGGTGGGATGTTACTCATGCCCCCTATACATGAACAGCACAGAGGTGGAACAAGTGGAGAGTGGAAAGTTCCTGGGAGTGGTCATCTACATTAAGCTTTCTTGGACTCTTCATGTGGATGTACTGGTTATAAAAGCCCAATGACATCACTTCTCCCTCAGGCAGTTGAGAAAATTTGGCATGACGGTGAATACCTTGCCAACTTTTATATGTGTGCCATAGAGAGCATTCTGACTGTATGCATCACTACTTGGTATGGCAATTCAAGATCAGAGATGGTTACAGAGTGGTGAACTCGGCCCAGTCAATCACAAAGGCTAACCTCCCATCTCTAGAAACCATCTACCAGGCCCACTGTCTGGAAAGGCCACCAAAGATCCATCCCACCCAGGCAATGTTTTTCTACAATCTCTACCATTGGGGAGAAGGTACAGAAGCCTGAACACATGCACCGGCCAACTTCGGAACAGTTTCTACCCTACTGTTGTTAGAATACTGAATGGACTCACAAATTCTTAACATTTGCCTGTACCTGTGTTTTTGTTTTTGCTGCTGTTTACCCATTATTTATCCATCTATGCTACTTAACTCTGTGATCTACCTGTATTGCTCACAAGACAAGTGTTCCACTGTGCCCCGGTGCACGTGACAATAAATTTAATTCAATTCAATTGACTGAATCAGTACAGACTGATGATGAGACCTGTCTTTTTCTGTGTGGCTGTGTAACAGAACATCTGGTGGTTTTATTCACTGAGCTATCATAGATGCTGAGGAGGGCTAAGTATGATTTAGCACTCCAGCCAGCTCACAGAAACTAGACACAAGGTAATCTTTCTTAAATCAAATTACATAAATTATAATTGCATCTTTAAACCTGCCTCATTATGCAACTTCATTCATCTTCACAGAGCTGCTGGTGCATTTATCTTTGCCATATAAAAACCCTTCCAGCAATGTTTTTGTTTGTCAACACATTCCTCCTTTGGAAATTCCTCTCTAGCTAAGCCAATTAAGCAAGTTCTTGAGAAGGTCATAATTCATCAAAATCAAGACCAGCTCGAAATATACCTGGTAAACCCGGAAAAATCCTCATCCCCCAGGACTTTGTCAAATGCCTCTTTAAAAGACTACAGAAATGTCAATATCACCTTGAATGGTTACCATTACCTTGGGAACCTTGGATGACAATTGAAATTGAGAGCCTAGTCAAAAAGAGAAATGAAGCATATGTAAGGTTTCGAGACTGAAGATAGTCAAAGCCCTCCAGAATACAAAGATAGCAGGAAAAAACTCAAACAAGGAATAGGAGGAATAAAAGGGGGGGGGTGTTATAAAATATCTTTGGCAAACAGGATTAAGGAAGATTCCAAGGAATTTTACACAAATATATGAAGTAAGAGGGTAGCTGAGGAAAGGCCACTCAAGGTCAAAGGAGGGATTTGGATGAGAATGTTGGAGGCATGGTTAGCACTTTTGCAAATGGCACCAAAATTGGTGGTATAGCAGACAGTGAAGAGGGTTAACTCAGGTTACAAAGGAATCTTGATCAATTGGACCAAAGGGCTGAAATTAGTTTAATTTGGATAAATGCAAGGTATTGCATTTTGGTAAAACAACCAAGGGTAGGATCATTAATGGTCAGGCCCTGGGTAGTGTTATCAAACAGAGAGACCTAGGGGTTCAAGCACATGACATGGTTCTTGCAAATTGTATCACAGGTGGCCAGGTTGGATAAGAGGGTATTTAGCCTGTTCATTTTCATTGCTCAGACCATTGCGTATTGGAGTTGGGACATCATGTTGAGGTTGTACAGGATGGTGAGGTCACTTTTGGAGCACTGTGTACAGTTCTGGTTGCCCTGCTATAGGAAGGACATTATTAAAATGGAGAGGGTTCAGGAAAGATTTACCAGGATGTTACCAGGACTAGAGGGCTTGACTGAGAAGGAGAGACTGGATGGGAAGGAACCTTTTTTTCACTGGGTGCCAGAGGTTATGGGTGAACTTGTAGAGGTTTGTAAAATTATAAGATGAATAGCAAAGACCTTTTCCCTTAGGTTGGGGAGTTCAAAACTAGGTGTCATATTCTTAATTAGAATTAGCTTTATTGTCTCATATACTCACATGAATATAGTAAAACGTTTACAAGTCGCAGGACCAAGGAGAAAGGTTTAAAAGGACCTGAGGGGCAGCTTTTTCACACAGAGGGTGAAATGAAGTGCCAGAGGAAATGTTTGATGCAGGTATAGTTACACCATTTAGAAAATATTTGGCCAGATACATGAATAGGTATGTTTAAAGGGATATAAGCCAAATGCAGGCAAGTTGGGAAGGTTTTTCAGCATGGACAAGTTGGACTAAAAGATCCATTTCCATGCTTTATGACTCTATGAATCTACGAGGGAATTTGTACTTGGAGCTGGAGGAAATGCATGAGGTCTTTAATGAACACTTTATACCAGTATTCACAAAGGAGAAGGACATGATAGATAGCGAGTTTCGGGAGGAATGTATCGATAGTTAAGGGCAGGTCAACATAAAAACATTAAGTTAGACCAGTCCCCAAGATCTGATGGGACCAATAGCAGAATGCTGAAGGAAGCAGGTGAGGAGATTGCTGGGGCCTTGTACAAATCTTTGTATCCTCTTTAGTCACAGGTGAGGTCCCAAAAGAGTGGAGAAAAGCTAATATTAGTCCATTGTTTAAGGGCAACATGGATAATTCAGGAAATTACAGGTCAGTGAGATTTGCGTCAATGGTAGTGAAATTATGCTTATAAGATCATAAGACATAGGAGTGGAAGTAAGGCCATTCGGCCCATCGAGTCCACTCCTCCATTCAATCATGTCTGATGAGCATTTCAACTCCACTTACCAGCATTCTCCCCGTAACCCTTAATTCCTTGTGACATCAAGAATTTATCAATATCTGCCTTGAAGACATTTAGCGTCCCAGCCTCCACTGCACTCTGCGGCAATGAATTCCATAGGCCCACCACACTCTGGCTGAAGAAATGTCTCCGCATTTCTGTTCTGAATTGACCCCCTCTAATTCTAAGGCTGTGCCCACGGGTCCTAGTCTCCTCGCCTAACGGAAACAATTTCCTAGCGTCCACCCTTTCCAAGCCATGTATTATCTTGTAAGTTTCTATGAAATCTCCCCTTAATCTTCTAAACTCCAATGAATACAATCCCAGGATCCTCAGCCGTTCCTCGTATGTTAGACCAACCACTCCAGGGATCATCCATGTGAATCTCCGCTGGACACGTTCCAGTGCCAGTATGTCCTTCCTGAGGTGTGGGGACCAAAACTGGACACAGTACTCCAAATGGGGCCTAACCAGAGCTTTATAAAGTCTCAGTAGAACAACGGTGCTTTTATATTCCAACCCTCTTGAGATAAATGACAACATTGCATTCGCTTTCTTAATCACGGACTCAACCTGCATGTTCACCTTTAGAGAATCTTCAACTAGCACTCCCAGATCCATTTGGACTTTGAATTTTCTCAACGTTTAGAAAGTAGACTATGCTTTTATTCTTTTTTCCAAAGTGCAAGACCTCACATTTGCTCACGTTGTATTCCATCAGCCATTTCCTGGACCACTCTCCCAAACTGTCTAGATCCTTCTGCAGCCTCCCCACTTCCTCAGTACTACCTGCCTGTCCACCTAACTTCGTATCATCGGCAAACTTCGCTAGGATGCCCCCAGTCCCGGGGCATTCTAACATTAATATATAACATGAACAGCTGCGGCCCCAACACTGAACCCTGCGGGACACCACTTGTCACCGGCTGCCATTCCAAAAAAGAACCTTTTATCCCAACTCTCTGCCTTCTGTCAGACAGCCAATCCTCAATCCATACCAGCAGCTCACCTCGAACACCATGGGCCCTCACCTTGCTCAGCAGCCTCCCTTGTGGCACCTTATCAAAGGCCTTTTGGAAGTCTAGATAGACCACATCCACTGGATTTCCCTGGTCTAACATACTTGTCACCTCTTCAAAGAATTCCAACAGGTTTGTCAGACACGACCTCCCCTTACTAAATCCATGTTGACTTGTTTTAATCAGACTCTGCTCTTCCAAGAATTTAGAAACCTCATCCTTAATGATGGATTCTGGAATTTTACCAACAACCGAGCTTAGGCTAATTGGCCTATAATTTTCCATCTTTTGTCTTGATCCTTTCTTGAACAAGGGGGTTACAACAGCGATCTTCCAATCATCCAGGACTTTCCCTGACTCCAGTGACTTTTGAAAGATCTCAACCAATGCCTCCGCTATTTCCTCAGCCACCTCTCTCAGAACTCTAGGATGTATCCCATCAGAGCCAGGAGATTTATCAATTTTAAGACCTTTTAGCTTTTCTAGCACTTTCTCTTTTGTAATGGCAACCATACTCAACTCAGCCCCCTGACTCCCTTTAATTGTTGGGATATTACTCATGTCTTCCATTGTGAAGACTGACGCAAAGTACTTGTTAAGTTCTCCTGCTATTTCCTTATCTCCCATCACTAGGCTTCCAGCATCAGTTTGAAGGCATTTGACCAAGTCCCTCATGGCAGGCTGACACAAACTGTGAAGTCACATGGGTTCCATGGTTAGCTGGTAAGATGGATACAGAACTGGCTTGATCATTGAAGACAGATAATAATGATGGAATGGTATTTTTCAAACAGGAGATGTGTGACCAGTGGTGGTCCATAGCAATCAGTGCTGGGACCCTTTCTGTTTGTGAATCTAAGTGGCCTGATTCGTATGTCTGTGGATGACACAAAGATTTGGGGTGCTGCAGATAGTAGGAGATTCCCAAAGAGTACAGCAAGGTACAGATAGGCAAAAGACTTGGGTGGAGAAATGGCAGATGGAGTTTTATCCAGGAAAATGCAAGGTGCATTTTGCATTTTGGAAGATTGAATGCAGGAGGGAAGCATGCAATAAATGGCAGAACCCTGAGTAGCATCAGCATACAGTACACTTGCCTGCATCTGTTAGGGCATAGAGTAGAAAAGCTGTCACGTTATGCTGCAGCTTTCCAGCACTTTAGTTAGGCCACATTCGGAATATTATGTCCAGTTCTGTCGTGGCTTTGGAGAGTGCTCAGAAAAGGTTTACCAGGATGTTGCCTGGCTTGGAGGATATTAGTTATGAGGAGAGACTTGGATAAACTTGGTTGGTTTTCATTTGAACATCAAAGGATGAGGGCAAACCTGACAGAGGTTTATAAAATTATGAGAGGTATGAATAGAATGCACAGTCAAGTCGTTTTCCCAATAGGAATGTCAGTTACTAGGGGACCTGGGTCTAAGCTAAAAGTGGAAAAATTTAAAGGAGATGTAAAAGGTAGCCTTTTTTGCATGGAGGGTGATAAGTGCCTGGAATGTGCTGCCAGAGCGGGTAGTCGAGGCAAATACAACAGCAATACTTAAGAGGCAACTTGATAGATGTATAAATAGGCAGGGAACTGAGGGGTATGGACGCATAAAGGCAGAATGTTTTTAGTTTAGAAATGCATCATGTGTCAGTACAGTCTTGCTGGGCCAAAGGGCATGTTCCTGCACTCTACTGTTTTTTGGTCTTTGTAAAAGCATTTGTAAAAACAAGATGAAGTCAACCTGGTCAATTGCCACACAGCAGTCTGTTCTCATCGTCAGGGTGATGGAAGTTTGCACTGGAGCTATGAAGCAGCACTTACCTACTCACTGAGGATTAGTATGTGGCCTGTCAAAGCCACTCAACTGCAGATATCATTATAACCTTGAGTCAAACATGAACTGAATTCCAGAAGGTGAGAAAGTGACAGTCAACAACAGCCTTGCCATCAAGGACAGAGTTTGGCATCAAAGAATCCAAATGATATTGAGATCAGTGGGAATATGGCTGTAAACTCTCCACCAGCTGCAGTCATATCAAGTACAAAGGAATATGGCTTGGTTGGAGGTCAATAATCTCAATCCCTGAACACCACTACAGAAGGTCCTCTAGGTAAAGTGACTTAAGGATCAACCGTCCTTAAGCGTGATGTTTTAATCACTTCCCCTTCATTATATGGTATGCTTTCTGATGATTGTACAATGTTCAATACCATGAACCACTCTTCAGACACAGAAAGGTCTGTGTCTACATGCAGCAACACCTCGACAATGTTCAGCCTTGAGTCACATTTGTGCCATGCAAACACAAAGCCAAGGACACACAGGAATTTAATCATCAATGATATTTGTGATGATGCTGTGGCTTTAAGAGGTGTGTTTTGTCCTGGTGTTTTTAGAAAGAGACTGAGGTCAAGCCCCGAGCACTCAGTGAGAAGATAAACAACTTGTGAGGCCTTGAAGCTTTTTTTTCAGAATTGGAGCAATAGAAACAGCCTGAGTGGGTGTGATCAATCTCTCATAGATCAAGTTTGTTTTAGTTTGTTTTCAGCAATTGCTGTTGGGGCTTGAAGAAGTCGCAGCTATTTCCTTCTCTTGATTACAGCCAATGGCTGGTGGTTTTCTTCCTAGTCTGCTGGATTGCACGTGAATCAAAATCTATTTTCTGAATTTGTCTTTTTGCCAAATGATGTATCTATGGGATGTTACTATATTGGAACAATTAATTAGTAATAGTTATTGTCTATTATTCTGTTAAGTTTTCCAATAGAGTTATGGTATTCTAAGTTCTTCTTTCTTTTGTTGTATCTTAACTAAAGTGTCTGAATAAATTGTGTTTTGCTTAATGTCTAGTAGTTTAACCAGTTGCACTGCACGTGGAACACAGCACATTACATTTGCCTCGAAAATAAGAAAAGGTTAGTGTCTAGGCTACCTTCTTAAATATTTTGAGGGGACCTGGTCTGGTCTGGTTATTAAGGTGCTTTATCAACATCTTGGCCTTATCATTGACTAGAAACTGAACAAGTATAACTATATAAATACAATATGCCTTAGCTGCTTGCTCCAAAGGAAAATGACTCTCTGGAAACAATTATTTTTTGCTTTGTCACTGAATAAAGAGACCTCGGAGTGCAGGAACATGGTTCCTTGAAAGTGGAGTCATAGGTAGATAGGATAGTGAAGAAGGTGTTTGGTATGCTTTTCTTTATTGGGTCAGTGCACTGATTAGATTCCCGACAGTGTGAAAACAGGCCATTTGGCCCAACGAGTTCACACTGATGCTCCAAAGAGTACAGACCCATTTCCCTCTGACTAATGCAACTAATAATATGGGCAATTTACCATGGACAATCCACTTGACCTGCACATCTTTGGATTGTGGGAGAAAACCACAGAACCCAGAAGAAACTCACACAGGAGAACGTGCAAACTCCACACATACAGTTGCCTGAGCTGAGAATCGAACATACGTTCCTGGTGCTATGAGGTAGCAATGCCAACCACTGAGCCACTATGCCACCTGTGAATGTAAGAGTTGGGACTATAAAGGACCTTGGTTGGGCCACTTTTGGAATAGCACGTGCAATTCTAGTTTCCCTGCTACAGTAAAAATGTTATGAAACTTGAAAGGGTTCAGAAAAGATTTTTTTTTAGACTTACAGTGTGGAAACAGGCCCTTCGGCCCAACAAGTCCACACCGACCCGCCGAAGCGCAACCCACCCATACCCCTACATTTACCCCTTACCTAACACTACGGGCAATTTAGCTTGGCCAATTCACCTGACCCGCACATCTTTGGACTGTGGGAGGAAACCGGAGCACCCGGAGGAAACCCACGCAGACACGGGGAGAAGGTGCAAACTCCAAACAGTCAGTCGCCTGAGTCGGGAATTGAACCCAGGTCTACAGGCGCTGTGAGGCAGCAGTGCTAACCACTGTGCCATCATTTACAAGGATGTTGCCAGGGATTGGAGGGTTTGAACTATAGACAGAGACTGAATAGGCTGAGGCAGTTGTCCCTGGAGCATCAGAAGCTGATGGGTAACCTTATAGAGGTTTATGAAATCTAGAGGGGCATGGATAGGATAAATAGACAATGTCTTTTCCCAGGGTGGGGGAGTTCAAAACTCGAGGACATAAGTTTACAGTGGGATGGAGAAAGATTTAGAAGGGACCTAGGGCAACGTTTTCACACAAAGGATGGTGTGTGTATGGAATGAGCTACCGGAGGTAGTGGTGGAGGCTGGTACAATTACATCATTTAAAAGACATCTGGATAGGTATATGGATAGGAAGGGTTTAGAGGGATATTGGCCAAATGCTAGCAAATGGGACTAGATTAGGATATCTGGTCAGCATGGACGAGTTGGATTGAAGGGTCTGCTTCTGTGCAGTACATCTCAATGACTCTATGATTCTAGTCCTGGAATCTAATCAAATTTTCTAATGCATGAACTTAAGGTCTACCATCACTGACCATTTCAAATAATTTACCTAAATGAATTTCATCCATCCACTTATCATCTTAAAAATACTAATCATATCTCTTTATCTAACTTGTTCTAAAATAAATATGAACGCTATCAAAGATCATGACTAATGTGCAACCTAACTCATTGAGGTTACCTTCCTTGCTATCAATATAGGGACCAATGGTAACAAACATTCCCAAGCTATGTGCCATGTGACTTAACTTTAGAATTCTATTCTGATCAATAGTCATAGCAGCAAATCTGAAACACACTGTAGTTATTTCACTATACTTATGCATCTTAGCAAGTGATCCATTACTACCTCAGGTCTCTATTGATCTTTATCGGGAATACTTCTATATTGTATCGAATTCTTGCATTTTTCTATCCTTGACAGTGGACACTTGTTATACACATAAGCAAATGTAGTTAATTTATGGGCTACATTATTGATTCCATTTGAATCATTAACTCTCATTTCAAATTTATGATCTGTTTTTATTTACTCATGGGATATGTGCAAAACTGGCTGGGCCATCATTTACTGCCCATCTCGAGTTGTCTTTGAAAAGCTGGTGGTGAGCTGCAGTCTAATTATTGTAGGTACACCCAATGTTCCATTAGAAAGGGACTTCCAGGATTTTGACGCAGAGACACTGAAGGAACTGAATATTTCCAAGTCAGATAATGAGTGACTTGGAGGGGACTTGATGGTGGTGTTCCCATGCATCTGCTGCTCTTGTTCTTCCAGATGGAGGTGATCATGGGCTTGGAAGGTGTTGTCTAAGGAACCTTGGTGAATCGCTGCAGTGCATCGTGCTGCACTCTGCTACTACAGAGTGTTGTTGTTGGGGGATTAAATGTTTGTGGATTTGGTGCCAATCAAGTGGGCTGCATTGTGTCACAGATTGCATGTACTCATCCAGGCAAGTGGGAAGAATTCCATCACACTCTTGACTGTGTCTTGTAGATGATGAGTTACTCGCTGCAAGATTTCTAGTCTCTGACCTTCTCTTGCCACAGTACTAATCAATGGCAACACCCAGGGATTTTGATACTGAGAGAGTCAGTGATGTTTAATGCCATTGAATGTCAAGAGGCAATGGTTCAATTTGCATTTTTGGAGATGGTCATTGCCTGGCACTTTTGTGGTACAAATGTAACTTGCCACTTGTCAGTCCAAGCCTGGATATTTGTTATTGCTGTGTTTTGGCATGGACTGCTTCAGTATCAGCAAAGTCACAAATGGTGCTGAACATTGTGTAATTATCAGCAAAATCATTACTTTTGATCTTATAAGGAGGAGAGGTCATTGATGAAGCAGCTGTACTTGGTTCCAGATAAATTTCTTTGTAGGCTATTAAAGAAAATAAACAATTATGGTACATGCCCAAAATTCTCTAAATCTCCACTTGTAGCTGCTCCAAATCAGATGTTCTCCTATTAGTGCCAATACCTAGTTTTCATAAGTCCAAATAGTTATCTATCAATGTATTACTATCTCTATAATTGCAGGAAATCTTTCTTTTCAATCACTAGCTAAGCATAAAGTTTATCAAACACTTTCTGGGTCTTGAGAAAGCATTATCATCTGTTGTGTCAAAGTGGAGCCTTTGGATAAGCACTTCCTTTGGAGTCACAGGGTTCTAAATTCAAGTTCCATTCCAGGACTTCAGCACAAACATCAAGAGTAACATCACTGTGTAGTACAGGAATGGGGTGGGGTAAGATGGGTGTTATTGGAGGAGCTGTCTTTTCGGAGATGTAAAACTGAGGCCCCATCTTCCTTTTCAATTAAACATTAAAGATCCCAAGGCACTACTTTGGAAAACAGCATGGAAACTGACCTGTTTTCTGGCCAATATTTATTCCCAAATCGCCATTATCCAACTCAACTGTCATAGAGTCAGTAATACTTGGGGAGGGTTGTAAATAGCAGCCAGAACCCAATTCTGAGAATCCTGATCCGTTCCCAGGTTTTCCAACTCTCTCCAGTGCGAGTTAAGAGTGTGGGCTGGTTCATGGTGTGAGACTGCACTCTGTGATCCCACCCTGGCCAGCTCCATTGTCAAGGGAAACATCTCCCAAGTTTCATGGACTTGAGTCAACCTCCAATGGACTTGTAGCTCACAGCCTCTCAGAGCTGCTGTCAATTATAGTCTGCATGAGATGACCTTTTGACAGGTAAGTTCAAAAGGTCCTACTCCTGATCTACATGCTAAGCTATATCCCTCCACATACTCCAATGGTCACTCATACTGTCCATACCAAACTACACTTCTCCAGCATCCTCAATATCCTTCATGCCTTCCATACCAAGCTATGTTCTTCCATTGAACTTCCTTATGCATTCTCCTCTCCATGCCAAGCTCTCTTGTCACATCCCATGACCATGCATACCCTGCATACCAAGGAATTTCCACACACATTCATCCACCATATCAAACCAACGAATCCTATAATGACAATAGGATATGCTAAAATGGTCTTTCATTCATAAATTTCTACTTCTTTAAAAAAAAACTCCTTTCACTACAAACCAATAAAAGTGCCAGTCACCTAGAATACCAGACTTCTTAATAGGAGGACAATGAAAATTCACTAACATAATGAAGCAGCATTGATCTATTGCTCCTTAAATTTGCTATCAACATTTTATCTCTTGTTTTGTTGCCCTAAAGACATAATAAGTCAAGGATCAAACTTGGATGAAACCCATGTTTTGGCTGCATTCAAGTGTTTTCTATTCTTTCTCACCAAACAATATTTTTCTTCACAATCAGAAGTATTTCCCCTATTAAAATTGATTAGGTAACTCTCCTTCAAGTCTGACATTTCTTTGCACAATTTTGTGCAATCTTTCATCAGCTCCTTGTTATTATCTTGCCAGGGGTCAGAAACACAGCTCACATCAATACATTCTGAAAACATATGTCTGTTCTTTCAAACTTGTATTGAGATCGTTCATTTAGTCCTAACATAGGCATCATGTCAGAGTGAAGCACAAACCTTATTCAGGCTGGTTCCTGGTTTAAAGTTAATGAGGAAGCTGTCGGTCTGAGCTACATTAACATTTCAAGAGGTAACCTGTTGTGGAGGATGGAATTTGGCCAAGTGATCTCTTAAATATGAACTACAAAGACAAACTAATTTCTTCCCCTTTACCTGGCTTTTGTTTGCATTTTGGATAATTTAGTGGACCAAACATTTATATTTTTGTTTTTCGGTTCATTAGCTTTGCATTTCAGTTCAGTGAGATTTGTTTTATAATCCTTTTTGATTATTAAAGAAACTTGGTTGATGCATATTTTTAGTCTACTTTTTAAAAATAGGGAAAACATATAACTGGCCATTGCAAAACTGGATAAAACAATTAAATTTATGTTATAACCCATAGAATAGTGGGATGGGAGGAAGGCCATGTGCTCCTCCTTGGTCAATATTGTCAATGCCCAAAATTTTAAGCTTTTAACCTGGAAGCACTGCTGGATGGAAAAGAAAGGAAGACTTGCATTTCTATAGTTCAGTTTGCAACTAATAGATAGCTGAAAGTATTGTCAAAGTGGAAGCATTGTTGTAATACCAGAAAACACATCAGTCAAATTACATACAGCAAGTTCCACAAACTGCAACACTGTAACAATCAGATAATATATTCTATGATGTTACTTTGGGAATAAATATTGGCCAAGACACCAGGGATAACTCTTTGAATACTGCCTTCATTTCTTTCACATCCACCAGAGCAAACAGACTAGAACATGGATTGATGTCTCTTCTGAAAGGCATCATCACTCTCTTAGTGCTGAATCAAGTGCCACACTGCACTTGAGTTCCAGCCTAATTCTTTGTGTACTCATCTCTGAGTGGTATTTGAACCCACAGCCTTCTGACTCAATGGTGGCTGTGCTAACAATCAAACCAATGACTAACATTCTATGACCCCATCTGAGCTGTTAAGGCAATATGCCCGTGCACAGTCTCTTTATTGTCAGTACAGTCTTACACCACTTTACTGTAACAATGCCAATGAGCATCGTGATCCACCCAGCTTCACTTTCCTCAAAGCACTGTATCGCCAGTCAGTGTCCCACCTCCATACAACAAACTCAGCCTCTGTCACTACTCACACATTAAATGACTTCTCTTGTACACATCTGAGCCTTCTTCATTGAGCAGGCAAACTATTTCATCCTCACATTGTTTTAATAATTCATTCAGGTAATGCGGACTTCACAGATTGGAACGGCATTTATTGTCCATGCCCTCAGTGAATTTGAGAGGTGATGAGAAGCTGCCTTTCTAATACCATTACCTCCATCTGCTAGCCATATTTTCTCTTTCCATGTTCTCATGAACTCTGTGTTGGAAGAAGACATAAAAATGCACCATTACTTATCATTAAACTTGCAAGAACCAGCTCTGAGTCTAGCATCTCATGCTATCTTTTTTATCGATTTATAGGACAATTGCCCAGAGGGCAACCACATTGCTGTAGGTCTGGAGTCACAAGTAGGCCAGACCAGGTAAGGATGGCAGTTTCCTTTCCTAAAGGGCATTAGTGATCCAGATAGGCTTTTCCGACAATTGGACAATGGTCATGGTCATCATTCGACTTTTATTTCCAGATTTGTATTGAATTCAAATATCATCACCTGCCATGGCAGGAACTGAACCCAGGTCCCACAGAATATTATGTGTGTCTCTGGATTAACAGTCTAGCAATAATACCAGTCAGCCACTACCTCCCCTAATATAGTTACTTGCAGAGATCAATACTGGGTGATGCAATATGCCTAAGCATGCCAAAATAAGGACAGGCAGAGACGGTACACCAGCATATAATGCATCAAAGATGAGTCTGTGTCTTAACTTTGTTATGGAAGGCAGAAGTCATCCCTTCTAGGGCTCAGCTTTCCAAAGGGATGATCTACACAGCTAATAGTTAAGTGCATTCAGACAGTCTATCAGTAATATGTTGGGAAATGGTGAAAATGTAAATTCCAATGTCTGTGTATGACATTAAATCACTGCAGTCAATCATGGAACACATGGTAACCTCAATGCAGAGTGCAATTTGGTGACAAACTATCATTCTGTGACCGCAATTGGAAAATACCAGGGTTCTGAATAAATCTAGGACTTTGCAACTTACTTATCATGATAGGGCCTTCAAAGAGGGCAAAGCACTCATGCAATCGACTCTCCTATAGATATTTGAGAGTGCTGAGGTACCACCTCACACAACTCACATTAACACCTGGGAGGGGCACGTGTCCTCTCTCAAGACTGGAATTCTCTGCCCCAAAGAGTTGAGGAGATGAGATTAATTATTAACGAGGTAGGTAGATTGTGTGGAGTTCAGGGCAACGTGGAGCTGGCATGAAACAGGAGTTGAAGTCTGGGGCAGAGGAGCCATGATTTTGTTGAGTAGCGAAGTAAGCTTGAGGAGCCAAATGGCCTACTCTTGCCCTTATGGTTCTGATAGAACTGGAATTAGAATGAGATATTATTGTCACATAAACTCAACTGCAGAAGTTTAGGAGTGCAGTGAAAAATGTACAATGTCACCATTCCCGGTGTCATCTTAGTTACCTCGCCACAAACTTTTAGATACAAGGGGGAAAAATAAAGAAAGAAGGTTAAAAGTTAAATATTAGCATCTTTCTTAGTATTAAGTAGAAAAATAAAGAAAAAACGTTAAAAGGGTATGCCTCTAACTCTCGATCCAGTTGCACTCTGGTATCAAACTGAACTGATTCACAAAATCATGAAAATCTTTAAAAGGAGTAAAAGGCTATTCAGCCCTTCGACCTTGTCTCATCATTCAGTAAGGGCATGACTTATCTAATTGTTGCCCTAAACTCCATTTTCCTGCCTGCCTCACTCTATAGTCTTTGATTCCCCTGTAAATCAAAATCTTCCTCACCCATTCTTGAATATATTAAGTAGCCCACTGCTCTTGGTAGCAAAGAATTTCAAAGACTAATGGTACTTTGCAAGAAGAAATTCCTTCTCTCCTCAATGAGAGGCCCCTTATTTTGAAATTGTTCCTCCACAGTCTCGAATTCCTCAAAAGGAGAAACATCCACTCAGCATCTACCACTCAAATCTCATCAGATTCAGTCCCTTTGTGACACACGGCAGATTGTTGCACACTAGCTAGACAGATTTGTCTATTCATGTAGACAGCTTTCTGTATGGACAATGATGCTCCATGTCTAGTGGAAGCCATTCTGAAGAAACCTCAATGGACCGGAAATGTTAACTCTGCTTTGTCTCCACAGATGCTACCTGACCTGCTGAGTATTTCCAGCAATTTATTATTGTGTTTCTTGCATTTATATCGTGCTTTTCACAACCACTGAACATCTCAAAGTGTTTTACAGCTAATAAGGTACTTTTGAAGCATAGTTGGTTGTTATAATATCAGGCACATGGTAGCAAAAAGCAACATGATGTTAAACAGATAACCTGTTCCTTAATTGAAGGGTAAATATTAGCCAGAACTCTGTGGAGAACCTTCCTATTCTTCTTTAATATAATGCAGTGGGATCTGTGACATCTACCTGATCAGATTGTTAGAGACTGAGCTGAAAATGTGTTGCTGGTTAAAGCACAGCAGGTTAGGCAGCATCCAAGGAACAGGAAACTCGACGTTTCGGGCATAAGCCCTTCATCAGGAATGAGGGTACAGGTTGTCCTGGTTGGGTCCAAATTTTGTTGGATAGAATGTAGTCCGGAGTCCGTGTGGGATCAGTCGGTTCCGTAGGCAGGTGCTGAGGAAGGAGATGTGGCTGTGGTAACGAGTCTGTTTGAGAACGTGGCTGAAGAGTTTCTGTGCAGAGGAGATGACCTGGGGGGTGCAGTGAGAGAGAGACTCACTGAAATCCTTGTAGAGGGAGGAAGAGAGCTTCTTCAAGGAAGGCATCCTTGCAAGAGGATTCGCAGTAGGTTAAAATCTTCGGGTAAAAAATGAGGTCTGCAGATGCTGGAGATCACAGCTGAAAATGTGTTGCTGGTTAAAGCACAGCAGGTTAGGCAGCATCCAAGGAACAGGAAACTCGATGTTTCGGGCATAAGCCCTTCATCAGGAATGAGGGCTTATGCCCTCATCAGATAGTTAGAGACTCCACTTAGCACCTCATGTGAAAAAATGGTACTTCTGACAGGACAGATTGCCTCAGTACTGTATTGGAATGCCAACTTTGATTTTAGTGCCTGGGTCTGCAGGTGGTCTTGTGTCCCAGATCACTGTGACTCAGAAGTGAGAGTGCCAATAACTGAGCCATGTCTGGTACACCATCAATCAGATGCTTGTCAGAAGTCCCTGAGCTGAAAATGTGTTGCTGGTCAAAGCACAGCAGGTCAGGCAGCATCCAAGGAACAGGAAATTCGACGTTTCGGGCCAGAGCCCTTCAATCAGGAAGGGCTCTGGCCCGAAACGTCGAATTTTCTGTTCCTTGGATGCTGCCTGACCTGCTGTGCTTTGACCAGCAACACATTTTCAGCTCTGATCTCCAGCATCTGCAGACCTCACTTTTTACCAGAAGTCCCTGATCAAAATATCCCTGATAACTCACCAAATTATTTTAACAGACTTCAACAAGCTCCAACAGCCAAATATGCAAAAGGTTCAAAAATAGCACTGTCAATAAACTAACCACTCACTAACCTGAGAGTGGTGATTATCCCTTCTCCAGAAAGGGAACCCAGCAGGGTGTCTCCAACTAGTATAAGTGCACCAGATTCAAAACTGGTGAATAAGGTACCTAGCTATCGTAAAGGCTTTTTGGGAGGCCTTAAAATTGTGTGTAATCCTAATAATTATTTACAAAGGCATCAACGAATCAGCATGGTGGCACAGTGGTTAGCATTGCTCCAGAGCGCCAGAGACCCGGGTTCAATTCTAAATACATGTACATCCTGCCCCTCAGGATTCACTCCAACACCTTAACTACCACCGACGTCAGGCTCGCTGCCCTATAGTTCCCTGCCTTTTCCTTACCACCCTTCTTAAATACTGGCACCACACTAGCCAACCTCCAGTCTTCCGGCACCTCATCTGTGACTATCGATGATATAAATATCTCAGTAAGAGGCCCAGCAATCGCTTCTCTAGCTTCCCGCAGAGTTCTAGGGTACACCTGATCAGGTCCTGGGGATTTATCCACTTTTATGTATTTCAAGACATCCAACACTTCCGCCTCTGTAATACGAACATTTTTCAAGATGACACCATCTATTTCCCTACATTCTATTTCTTCCATGTCCTTTTCCACAGTAAGTACAGATGCAAAATACTCATTTAGTATCTGCCCCACCTCCTGCAGCTCCACACAGAGGCTGCCTTGCTGAACTTTGAGGCACCCTATTCTCTCCCTAGTTACCCTTTTGTCCCTAATGTACTTGTAAAAACCCTTTGGATTCTCCTTAACTATATTTGCCAAAGCCATCTCATGCCCCCTTTTTGCCCTCCTGATTTCTCTCTTAAGTATACACCTACTACCTTTATACTCTTCCAAGGATTCACTCGATCTATCCTGTCTATACCTGACATATGCTTCCTTTTTTCCATAACTAAACCCTCAATTTCTTTAGTCATCCAGCATTCCCTATACATACCAGCCTTTCCTTTCACCCTAACAGGAATATACTTTCTCTGGGCTCTCGTTATCTCATTTCTGAAGGCTTCCCATTTTCCAGCCGTTCCTTTATCAGCTTTTGAAAGTTCTTGCCTAATACCACCAAAATGTGCCTTCCTCCAATTGAGAACTTCAACCTTTAGAGGGATAAATTTCTCCCCATCTGCTCTGTCCAGACCGTTATGATTTTGAAAGCTTTTATCGAATCCCACCTTTCCATGGGTGGCACGGTGGCTAGCATCGCTGCCTCACAGCGTCAGAGACCTGGGTTCAATTCCCGCCTCAGGCAACTGACTGTGTGGACTTTGCACATTCTCCCCATGTCTGTGTGGGTTTCCTCCCGCAGCCCAAGATGTGCAGGTTAGGTGAATTTGCCATGCTAAATTGCCTGTAGTGTTAGGTGATGGGATAAATGTAGGGGAATGGGTCTGGGTGGGTTGCGCTTCAGCGGATCAGTGCGGACTTGTTGGGCCGAAAGACCTGTTTCCACACTGTAAGTAATCTAATCAAACAGATTAAACACCTAAAAATGATATGATGACACATTCAGTGCACAAAACAAATGCTTGAGAGTGAGACCTGACATTTCAGTGCCTTACTGCTAATGTTTTGAAGTTAAATTCCATTTCTCCAAGTTGAAAAATCTTTCATTTTTATCTTACACATCCAGCATTCGTATTAAATAAATTTTCCATTTTGTTACCCATGGGAGGCAAGGAACTTGTGGGATCCAGAGTTGGGTTAGCGCATCAATGTGATTTAAGTATTTTATAATATTCCTAGAGCAAAGCAAGATTTTAGTAGTCAGACAATTTGTGTGTGAGGGAATTATACAAGAGACTTTCCACTATTGTATTCTCATTACTTGCCTGGAGCTCATATTAGGAGATTACACAATGCTGACCGATGATATTTTCCCCAGGGAATTCAGCAGATGGGACAGCAGAGTCTGGAGGTACATAAGCCCTTGAAAAATAACTGGCAAATGTACCCAGGAACAATTCTTTTATATTCCCTTTTGGATCCATTATTGCTACAAAAGGTGCATGCTATGACAGTAACCAAGAATTCTGCACTTGATAGATGGATATGTACGTAATACATGATTAATGAATATAATGTAATTGTTAAATGTTTATTGAGTAATAATACACAGCTGATTATTAATCAATAAAACACTCAGTAAATACTAAAATTAATAGATGTCCTGCAGTCATTGCAAAACTAATCTTATTTTCCAGTTGAAATCAGTGCTCAGGTCATGGAGCAGGACTTGAATGCATGACTTTCTTTTGAGAGCCCTTTAGCCTCATGACATCGTTGCTGTAGAAGTAAATTACGCCATTCTATCAACTGTTCCTAAGAAACTTCAGGCACTGCATTAAAGACCTACTGCTTTTGCTTAACAGCTCGCTTTCTCTTTTCATCAATTGTAATGGATCCCTACTTAGTGGATGAGAGGCTAATAGGCTCCAGCGTCAGTTTCTTTGTGACTTCAGCCACAGAGGCAAGGAAATCAATAGCTGCCTCATCTCTTATTGAGTCCATTAGTGGGCACACAGGCTAGGTCCCAATGCTTCGCATTCAATGTCACAAAAATGCATTTTTCTCTATGATGGATGTTTTATGGGATTCTTTCTTTCTTCAAATTGATTTCCCTTGGATTCTTGCTTGAGGTGTAGAGAATGCACATTAAGTTGTACACTGAGGACCTCCATTGATCTGAATTGATTTGTGCCATTGTTGTTCCTGAAGCAAGATTCAGTTAACAGATCATGTAGCAAGTCATTGATCAACTCAGACCATTTGGAGGGGCTATTTCCAGTGTAAGTTTACTTGGTGGCAGGCAATACTTTCAGCATGAGCTGACCAACTAAAATATAGTCCATGCTTTTATTCTTGGAATAAATGTGGGCATCACCAACAAAGCCACCATCCCTAACTCCTCACAAATTGAGTGGTTTGCTGGGCAATTTCAGAGGGGCAGTTAAGAGTCAGTCACATATATACCAAGCCATGTTAAAGGCATCAGGATGGCACAATAGCTCAGGGGTTAGCACTGCTGCCTCACAGGGATCCAGGTTTGATTCCAGCCTCGGGTGACTCTCTGGAGTTTGCACATTTTCCCCATGTCTGCATGGGTTTCCTTCGGATGCTCCAGTTTCCTCCCACAGTCCAAAGATGTGCAGGTCAGTTGGCTTGTCCAATAGTGTTCAGGGATGTATAGGTTCAGTGGGTTAGTCATTGGAATTGCAGGTTACAGGGCATAAAAATTAAGAGGGATGGGGCAGAATGGGATGCTCTTCAGAAATTAGTGCATATTCAATGGGCCAAATCGCCTGCCTCTGTACTGTAGTGATCCTACGATCAGATTTCCATCCCTCAGTTATACTGTTGTTTTACTGGCAATTGACAATGGCAATATGGCTGCTATTAAACAAGGTTTAATTCTAGATTTTAATGAATGCCATGGTGTCACTCAAACTCATGAATGATAGCCTGGGTCTCTGGATTACCATTCCAGTAACATTACTACTTTGCCACTACCCACACAAGAAAAATTTATCCTGAAGATATGATCTGTTTTTGATATTTTGAACATCAAAGAGTTGATATTTGTAACCAAGTACTGTTCATTCTCCTCTGGTTTACAGCCTACATAATGGAGTATTAAGTTAAATAACTGTCTGCCTATTGAGGATAGTCAGAGCATCTGGTGATATGTGATGTATTCCAGCCAATTAACACAATGAGAAGGATGCTCTGTCCAATCATAAGGAACTACACCCCAACATCAACTGCACCTCTTCACGTTCATCTACTTGACTCGGAGATAAATCCATACCCCAGTTCCTAAGAGAGATATGAAGTTTATTGAGGGAGCAGCTAATCACACTAAAACCATAACAAAATGGCTGATGCATAAAGAGAAAAGTTCAGCAATGCTTTGGTGCAAGTGGTCAGCATTCAGACATAAAGGGCTCATTATGTTTTAAGCTGAAAATAAGTTGGACAGCATCAAAGGATGGTGTTTTTAAAAACGACTGAAAGACCTCCAAAAACTAAAGGATGAGGACTTGCGGAAGAGAAAGAAGAACAGAAATTGCTGGCAAAACCCAGCAGGTCTGGCAACATCTATGGGCAGAAAACAGAGTTAGTGTTTAAAGTCCGGTAACTTCATCAGAACTGATGAATTGCTAGTAGCTTCTGTTTTTGTTTCAGATCTGTTTCTGTTCCTGCATCTGCAGTTCTTTGTTTTATTTATATGTTCCTTCCATGTGTAAGAATAACGGATTGAGAAGGAAACGTCGCAAACTCAAGGCTGAGGGAAGAACCCCAATTGGGAATGAAGGAAGAGAGACAAGAGAAAACGCACAAAACTTCTTTGTATATTTGAGGAAGGAAAAGAGAAAATAATAATTTTAAAATGAGCATCTGCACTACATGCATTTGAAATAATAGATAAAAACATATTGTCAAAGATGCAAGTAGGTGAACCTCTGGTTAATTTATCTCATAACTTTGTACTGGACAACTGTGTTGAAACCAGTCAATTATTAAACTTCAGACTGCAATGGATGGATTTTTCTTGGTAAAAGAAGGAAAACAAAATGGGACAGGAATTGGGTAGAATAAGTTATAACATCATTCTGTAGGTGGTGAAAAAGGTTTTCATATGTTTTTCAACTCAAAAAGTGAATTTGAAAGCAGGTCATTCTTCCTGTTTCAAGTTTACTGCCTGAAATAGTCAGGCAAACAGTCAGGAGGCTAGTGTGTCTATATATGTCAGAGATGGAAACCACTTGGAATCTGTGGTTAGGTGTGTCTGATTATCAGGGACAATGTCAATTGATGCCAAAATGAATGATTTCTGGATGCAATGCCAGATGACCTACTATTTTGCTTGTCTGATCAGAAAGTGCTTAAGCAAATGTCAATGATTTTGTGGTGTTGTGAGTGTGGGAAAACCAATGGGCAGGTCTTTACTTTCCTTGAAAGATGATAGCTGAATGATGTTATCACTAGACAGAGATTCAGGTGATGTTCAGGGGACACGGGTTTGAATCCCAGTGGAATTTGAATTAAATTTTAAAAATCTGGAGTAGTGTCTAATGATAACCATGAAAGCATTGCCAATTATCAATTTTTTAAAAATGCTCCTTTGGAAAAGAGAATTACTGTTCTTACCAGACCCACAGCTATATTGTCGACTCTCAAATGCTCTCTGGACAATTAGGGACGGGTCCATTCTGTGAATTCAGACAGATTGAGCACACAGCCACTGTGGCTCGGGGCTTCATGCACCTGAGCAGAGTCTGAGTCCCCCTGTGCTTTGCTGTTCTGAGCACTGTGTCTGTTGTTTTGGCTTTGAGCCAGTAAAGCGTTACGCGCAGCTGTTGGTCATGAGCTCTGTCAACACAAAGCAACTCAAAGGGAATAAAAGCAAAACTAACACTTGGAAATGAAGGTTATGCTGGAGTTCCGTTTGGAAGTCCCCAAGACCGGGCTGAAATCCCTTTCGATCGTTTCCTTCTGGGGAAAAGGGGTTAGGAGGCCATGGGGGGAGTGGATAGTTCGTTCCCAGCCAAGAAGTTGAGGCAAGGAGACTGAGAAATCTGGCGCCAGTGCTCGGCTTAATTTTAAAGGCACTTAGTCTCCTGACGTTCAACTTCGGAAAGTAGCCTGCATAAAAAAGCACACAAATAGTGGTGTCAGCAAAATCCTAACTGTGGTTTAGCATCTTGGCTCAACAGTAGAAAGCCCCATTAGTTGCTCTAACATCGTGGTCAACGCCTTGTTACAATTAAAGCCAGGCGGAGTCAGCAAATTGCCCAGGCAAAGGAGGCGAATGGACTGAAATTCCTCCAGTGATGTTAGAGAGAGAAAAAAAACGAGGCCAGCTATTCTCGCTGTTCGGAGGTAAATTAACATTAAGACCACTCTGCGAATTTCCTAGCCCTCCTGAACACAAGTAAAACAATGGACAGCAAATGAACCCGGGTTCTGCAGAAGTGCCCCCTAACATGCACAGTCGAGGATTACTGCATGGTAATGCAGATATCACATCATGTATTAGGCTGGCGATCCAGATTTCGATTGTACAGAGAGAGCAGTGACAGATGAATGGACAATGCATTTCGCGTGCAAGAAATAATCTGGGTATTCCCCAATAAAACCAGCCAAGTTTGCCTCATTAAAAAGTTATTGCTGGATGCAGAAAGGTCGAGAAACAATCTTTTGTTTTCAGTGGGCTGTTTGGGAGAATGTATTTGCCCAAAATATTTTGATTCATGCTTAAAAAAGCTTTTTTGCTGTTTTTTTTTTAAGAAAAAGGACATCTTTTCAGAGAACGGAATTGCTCAGAATGAGTGTTGATGTCATTAGCAAGCAGTAAAGCAGAATTAAGTAGCGTCACTGCTGTTCCCCAGCATTTTACTGCTAAGCATCATTTAATCCAAGTCAAGCCTAAAGCTGTTAATGTAATTTTCCTTTCCTCAAGCTCTGGTCAATCTAATTCAGAGACTTAGCGCTCCCTCTAATGGAAATAATGGGTGCGAACATGTATTTTTCAAGCCGAGTACTTTTTAAAACGGTGCCGCGTATGAAAAGCAAGGAAAGCAAAATGTTCGTCAGTTATTCTATACTATTGGCAGCTCTATGCTCCACGGCAGCTGCCATGGGATCGCAATCCAGAGTTTAACTTCTCTAAGAGAGGGTAACCCTTGCTGGGTGTCAGACTGAGGCGAGGTGGACCTCCATCGGAAATGGTGAAACTTTCCTTTTGGAAACAAAAGCTTGTGTCATAGAGACGTACAGTAGGGGAACAGACCCTTCGGCCCAACTCGTCTATGCTGACTAGATATCCAAAATTAATCTAGTGCCATTTGCCCAAATTGACCCATCTCCCTCTAAATAGTGGCATGGAGGCACAGTGGTTAACATTGCTGCCTCACAGCACCAAGGGACCCAGGTTTGATTCCAGCCTCAGGCAACTGGCTGTGTGGAGTTTGCATATGCTCTGCGTGGGGATTTCCTCCCACAATCCAGGTTAGGTGAATTGCCCATAATGTTCAGAGCATTAGTCAGAGGGAAATGGGCCTGGGTGGGTTACTCTTCGGAGGGTCGGTGTGGACTTGTTGGGCTAAAGGGCCTGTTTCCACACTGTAGGGAATCTAATCTAACCTAAAACTCCTTCCTATTCACATACCCATTCAGATGCTGTAATTGACCTTCCTCTGGCAACTCATTCTATTCACTCTGTGTGAAACAATTGACCCTTTGAAATCTTTTCCCTTTCACCTTAAACCTATGCCCTCTAGTTTTGGATTCTCTTACCCTGGAAAAAGTGTTACCATTCAAAAACAATAGAGCTAACGTCTACCTGGGATGGAACGTCTTGGCTATGTAGAGAGAGGCTGGATAAGTACAGGTTGTTTTATTTACAGCAGTAAAGACTGGAGGTGGGGACCTGATTGAGGTATATAAGAATATGAGGAGCAAGGGCAGGGTGGAGTAAAAACATCTATTCTCCATAGTTTAGAGGTCAATATCAAGGGGGCATAATTTTAAAATTAATGGAACAGGTTTAGAGGGACTTGGGGAAACTTCTTTTTCACACAGAGGATAGTGGGAATCTGGAATGCACTGCCTTATGATGTTGGAAACCTCATAACCTTTAAAAAGTACTTGGATCATCATATAAAGTGGCATAACGTTCAAGGCCGAGTGCTGGAAGGTAGGACTAGCACAGATGTAGAGCAGTTTTTTTTAAGTGCAGACTCGATGGGCCAAAGGGCCTCTTTTGTACTGTGTGATTTTGTGATTTTATGATTTTAATCCTGGTTGAAAGTCTTTTAGTTTGTGACATTAACAGCGCTAGTTATCATTTTCACACAAAATGCATGTATCAACATGAAATGAAGTGCAACAAGAAAAAACAAACAATAAAGAGCTACTTGTTAGTACAGCACTTGACCATGGCTGGAAAAAAGACACGTTTTACAAACAATTTGTCTTGCATTTGTAAGAATTGTGAATTCTTGTGAATTGCCCTGATGAATGCAAGACCAAATGCTTTGATAAATGTGTTTTTATTTTGCAGCAAAAACAAAAAAAGGGTAGTTTGGGAGTATTATTTCAACATATGACTTGGTATAAAATGATAAAAAATTTACCACAATGACACCTGTTTTCTAGGTTTAATTTTTAGAAGAACTATGAAGGGGAATAGCCGAAGACAAATTGTGCACCATGAAGAAGATTGGCACAAGCACCAAAAATACAACAGCCCTGCGGGATATTTAACATCAGTGATAGGAAATAGCAAAATGCTGTGGAACGTCAACGACTTTGGTTAATACTTGGGTATTCAATCCTGACAATTTGACATCTTTGGGGTGAATTCTATCTGGAAAGGGCTAGTGTGTTCTTTTTCCTTCACTAATTGCTATTCTAACAGTTGCCAAAAACAAATTGTTCCATTTTCCAAACTGATTGGAACCAGTCAGTTCTTTACACTACATTATAAAGTAATAAAAACTCTAAAGCTTACTTCACACCCAAAGCCAACATTCCCATAATATGAATTCCTAGTCTGGTGTTTTTATTCAGAATAGCTCCAAGGTGTATTCTTTGTGGTGGTCCACCCCTGTGTTGAGGAATTGGAGAGAAACCAACCCACTGCCTCTGAGCTTCGATCCCACTAAACCCAATTCAACAGTGTCCAAGGGTCATCAGTCTCATAAAGCTATTAACCAGTTTAGAGCATGTCTATAGATGAATTCTAAACCTGCCTGTCTGAATTCATGGCCTTTCATTGTATTGCTTTTGTCAAATAATTGCCCAAGCGAATCTTCAACTATTAGCATCTGTCATCAGCCCTATTGGAATGATACACAGGCTCACAGTAATCAGTTTGGTCATTTTATCTTCACAACTTCCTTGGCAATTAAGTCCTTATATGGCACTCAAACCAAGAGCCTCTGGCCCACAGGAGAACAACCTCTTTAAAAATCCCACTTACCACTTAAAAAACCTTCTTCCATCTAATCCAGGCATTTGATAAAAGGCTGTACAACAGATTTGTGAAGACATCTATTGCTCAGGGAATAGTCAAAAAAATGGATATTAAATTGTCGAGTAGCAAACACAGTGTAGTGATCAGATGTTTTCCAGGAAAAGCAAGGTTTACAGTGAAGTTTGCCAGGGATTGCTGTTAGGACCTATGCATTTCACAATATATATTAATAACCTTGAGTTTGGTGTACAGGACACAACTTCAAAATGTGTAGATAATACAAAAGTGTTGTGTACCATGAGGATGGGAGTGTAGAATGTCAACAGAGCCATAGAATTGTACAGCCAGGAAATAGACCATTTGGTCCAACCCATCCATGCTGACCAGATATCCTAAATTAATCTAGCCTTATAGACTATAAAGAGTTTGGTGGAATGGGAAAAATGTGGTGGATTAAATTTCATCCAAAGAAGTGTGAAGCAATTCCTTTTGGTCAGAAGAAACCAGAAGGACAATATGAAAGGTTCAATTCTGAAGGGGGGGGTGGAGGAGCAGAGGTGCCTGGGTGCTTCTGTGCATTATCCATTGCAGGCTGCAGGACAGGTTGAGGGGCAAGTTAATAAATCACACAGTATTGTGGACTTTATTGATCAATGAAGCTAAAACAGTATAAAATGCTGGTTCATCTAATCTAGGAATATTCAGTCCATGCCCAGGCTCATACTTTAGGAAGGATGTGAAAGCATTACAGAAGTTTCACAAGAAAGGTTCGAGAGGTGAGGAACTTCAGCTACAAAGCAAGGCAGGAGAAGTTTGGACTATTCTTGGAGAAGGTTAAAAGGAGATTTGAGAAAGCAATTCAAAAGCATGAGGGATCTGAACAGAGCAAATAGTGGAAAGATTAAGTACTTTGAGTACACAGATTTAAGATAATTGGCAAAAGAAGCTATGGTAACATGAGGAAAACATTTACATTCAGTGAGTGGCTAAGGTGTGGAATGTACTGCCTGCACGTACACTACTACTCTCCTGCAAGAGTAGTGGAGACAGCCAATTAAGTGAATTATCTGAAAGCGGAACAAATTGTAGGACAATAGGGACAAGGCATAAGTTGAACTGTTCCTACAGAAGGAGACAACAGCCAAAAATGCCTCTTGAGATGAGAACCATTTTAATGGTTCATGGAAAGTACCAAGCAAAGTAGAATCATGTCCTAGGTGAAGTTTTACAAGTGCAGGCCAAGAACAAAATGCCAAGGCCCTCAGTTGCAGCCCAGTACTGAGAATCAAAAGGACCAAATAGTAAATAGAAGGAGATAAATAAAGAAGTAATGATAGGTGAACCAAAATACAATCTCAATTGAATAATTTGTACCTAGTTGTTCACAGTTAAGACAACTAGCTCCATGACTTGCACAGCTTTACATTCTTGAGAAAGACAGACAGAGTAAGAAGTAATGGCCCAAGAGTTAATTTCAGGTGGTGGTGATACAATAGGTCTGCCCTCTGGAACCTAATAGGGTTGAACAAGATTCAGAGTGAAGTGTTCATAGTGACTTGGATAAGTCAAAACCAATAAGAGTCACAGCGTAGATAGAAACAATGGAGGCTTGTCAAAGAGTTGGCTTTTAAAAATCACTTTAACCTGAGAATGTAAACCATGTTTCATGGCTTTCCTCAAATGTCAAAGCAGGGATACAGCTTTAGATGAATTTCCCAGATGTATTCACAGGGAAGAAAATTCTTTCAGAGAAAGAATGGAGTGCGATGACACAGGGGAAAACAAGAGGTAATTGAATGTTTGACATAAAATTAAGTATTTGAAAATATTAAATTGGCCTAGCTTTACCTCTATACAAGTTTAAAACATAACTTATGGGATGTGGCTGCTGCTAGTTGGGTTAGCATTCGCTGTCCATCCCTTGAGAAAGTTGTGGTGGTGGACCATTGCAATCCATGTGCTGTATCTCGACTCACAATACCGCTAAGGACGCAAATCCATGATTTGGACCGAGCCAGGCTTTGATCCTGGTGGGGTATTGAATGGGTCAAAATCGGGTGCTAACTTCATTAGCAGTGAAGCCGCGCGGTGAAGAATCGGCAATGACTCAGTTTCTTCAGCGCAGCACCTCCAAGTCAACCCGCGTGCGTGGGAGACAACAAAGCCAACCACTTCAGAATGTGAAGGCTTGTCAAAAAATAGGCTCCATACTGAAACCACTTCTTGTTCTCTCGATAGAGTTAACCGACATTCCGAGTGTTCCGGCGGTTTCTAGCCCTGATTTGAAGCTCTTTATTTTCTTAGGGTGGGGATTTAACACAGCGCTGCAGACTAAACAGTCCAAGCTCGATTGCTGGCCGGCCTGTCTGATTTGAGCCTACAGAGTTAGGGTCAGGGTATTGGGATATGACATAGGACTGGCCTCTGAATCCCTCAGAGAGCAGGTGAACATGGAAGTAACTGTTGTCCAAGCTTATCTTAAGGACAAGATAAAGGCCGCATTGAATATTAGAGATGGAGTTCATCAGTGAATTCCGGGAGAGTTGAGTGTGGGTGTGTATCAGCATGCACGTAGGTGTTCGAGCAACCCACTTCCCCTCGATCCCTGCAGTTGCATCGATCCCTACAGTGTCCACTCCACAGCAGGTTCTATTGTCTTGATGGTGTAGCTTTACATTTAGTCGTCTCCTCCAGGCGACACATTCTCAGTACAAACTATATCCATTCGCCTGGCAGAGATATCCATCCTGCTCATTTATTTATCCATTCAATGAAGATTGCCGAAGATTGCATGGCCGTGGAGGTCTCCTTCCAGGCCGGAGGAAGTTCCCACAGTCTGACCCAGCTAGGATACAGCGTCGTCTTTAACGTTCAAGATCCTAGCGCTGAGGAGAATGGGGGGTGCGTTCACTCCTTGACGGGGGAAGAGCCATCTTTCCCAAATCTTTACCAGCTCACCCCATATACACCCGGCGTCCACAATCTAATTCTTGATTCTAATCACCTGACGAAGGAGCAGCGCTTCGAAAGCCTGTGATTTGAAATAAACCTGTTGGACTCTAACCTGGTGTGGTGTGACTTCTGACATTGTCCACCCCAGTCCAATACTGGCACCTCCACATCAATCTAGCTCCTAACTAATTCCTAACATGCAGACTCTAGTCCTACGATTTACAAATCTAAAGGTCCCGGCTGTTTCACAAACAGTTCCCCCAGGGATCAGTGCCACACTCAAAACCTCGGTTCTGCTGCTAATTATCCATTGAGCCATTCCACACCACTGGCCTTGTTTAAAACTCTGTCATTTATCCTCCAGTGTATAATTGTCGCGGAATCAAGTTTCCTGCAGTCTCTCGCCGCCTACAGCCATCCAACAATCTCATCTCGATATACAGCCCCTACTCTTCATAATGCGCGGAGTCTAGTTTCTCCGGTAGAGTTATTTACAGTGGCTAGCGTATATCACTGCCACTGGAGAAATCTACAACAAATCAAAATAAGGTTTAAGTCAATCTGTTATCGTTGGCTGTCCCGGTCAAAATTCTCTAGTCATATCCCGGAATCATCAAGTTACCGAATCCACTGAGTCCACGTTCATCCGGTAAGGTGACAGCTTGGGGACAGGGACTGACAAGGTGGGGTGTGTTAGCGGTTACCGGAGAAGCTGTGTGTTGGTGGTTTGGAAGAGGGGCGGGGGAATGTCATCAGGTAGTCTTTCCTGGGGAGAGTCAGTGCAGAGACTGCGGGCCGAATGGCCGCTGTCCGCACTGTGCACCATCTAGTGATTCTGTGAGACCAGCAATTCCAGGCGGATGCAGTCTTTCTCTCGCCCTGCTCCATGACCTGTAAATTGGTCACAGGTTATCCAACACACTCCCCGGTAAAAAGTCGAGGATTCCACAGAACAATAGCAGTGATGTGCAAGCTCCCTTTCTGCCACTGTGTGGAGTCCTTCTGTGCATTATTAATCTAAGACCATCACCCCCTCCCCCCCCCCCCCCCACACACACACACACACTCCACCCCACCCACAAGCCCCATCCCATCGACCGCTTTCCTCTACCAACTGCATTGCTTTATCCTCTCCGGGTGAAGCCCAGCCCCGGCTCAAGCATGAGGACATGATTGGCTGCCCGGGAGATCCCAGAGGGAGCGGACGCTCTCCCACCCAGCCTCAGAGCGGAGCTGGCGGCGAGGGCTGGGACACGGGCCGCAGTTCCTCCTCCGTCCCGGTGCCCCGATGGTGAAAGCAGCCGGCTGGAGTACCCCGAGCGGAGCCGCGCTGAGCAGCCGGAAGGGAAGCGCGGAAACCCGCTGCCAGCTGCAGCCTGGGTTGTCTCCGGTGGGGGACTGGTGCTGAACGGACAGCTCCAAGTGATTGAAGGTACAGTACTGGAACTTTGAAATACGCTGGAGAGTGGTGTGTTGGACAAAGGGATTCTTTTGGCACTGCCGCTATACATGTTATATAAAATGTCATCTTCACTCAGACCTAATAGGAAAAGTACCTAAACATAAATTTCAGAGATGGAGAGCTGTGTGATTGGGTGTGTGGGTGTGTGGATGGGTTTGTGTGTGTGTGATTGTGTGTGGGTGTGGGTGGGTGGGTGGGTGTAGGCGGAAGGACAGAAAGCAAGGTTTTATTAATCACCTATTGTACTGCAAATTCAGGCGAAGGCGAGAGAGTCTATTGTGTGGCTGCTGGTAACGACAGAACACTTTGCTGGGGTCATTGATGTGTATTTTGTCAGTCCCTTGTGCCAGTCCACCTCCTGCTACGCCTTTGAATTGTACTTACTATCAAAACAGTCACATTAAATAGACAATGTCCTAACACTGGATTTTTTAAATTGCTATACTCTGACTTTAATCTGTGCGAGACACTATGTGCTGACTTTTAAATCAGATACCACCCCTTCCTCCCTCCGCCCCGACACGATGGTGAAGATTCTGCTGGGTCAGCGCATGGGCTGAGATACGCTGGTCACAGTCTCCATTGCGTTTGTTCAGCTCAGATTTCTTCAGTGCTGACTGAAACCAGAGAAAGAGAGCGAGAGAGAAAGAGAGAGGGCGGGCTGACAAGCGCCCGGGTCGGGATTTGGAATCTTTTAGCAGTGGCCATGGACACTGGGAGGTTGGAAGGATTCGGCAAGTTGTGCTTGCTCCTCGTGTCGAGTCTGAGCTGGCGCCCGAGGTGAGTTGGCAATGAGTTGGCCCGGCGGCGTGTCAAGTTTTATGGAGCTGAGGGGGATGGGGTGAGGGGGGGTGGGGTGGGGGAAGGGTGAACCAGGTGGTCGCTGTCAGCTGACGTGAAGCCGATAACACAGCCTGTTGGAAAAGCTCAGCAGGTCTGGCAATGTCTGTCCAGTGACCCTTCCTCATGATATTGAGTGAAACAGTGCGGCCTGAAAGCGTTTACGTTCTGCGCCAGGCAGGTTCAGGGGTATTTACACCTTCTGACCCTGTGCTCCAATGGGTCAATAATGACTCCTGCCCAGAGTTATTACCTGTCCAGAGTGTGGTGCTGGAAAAGCACTGCTTCCTGATGAAGGGCTTTGGCTCAAACGTCGATTCTCCTGCTCCTCGGATGCTGCCTGACCTGCTGTGCTTTTCCAGCTGCACACTCTCCACTCTAATCTCCAGCATCTGCAGTCCTCACTTTCATCCAGCTGGGTTATTGCCACTGGACTACCCGAGCTCAGCTGTCATTTAGCTTCTTTCAACTGAAAACCCTTCCAAGCAACATCGCCGTCTGATATAAATCTTGGACCCAACGAAAGGTCTGTTGCTTACTCAACAGTTAGTGTTTCGTGCCGTTCTGATTTTCTTTCTCCCCAAAATGCTCCAATTGCTGTGCTGCTCATCATTACTAAGCACACTAAGGAGGCGCTACACGATTGTGAAGCCCTTTTAGCCTGACAATAGGAATGCTGAATGTTGGCCGGGCTAACATTTTCTGCTCTGAAGTGAGAGTGACTCAGGCAAAGTTGACTCTGTAACTGACGGGGAGGTGGGTGCATTTCCCCATTAATAAGTTAGTTCAGCAGCATTTTTGCTTGAGCCCGCGCTTTGGGGAGTGAGTCATGCTGTCGTATTGATCCGGCATATGCACGGACCCTTCTAAAACGCTTTATCAAGTTAATAAGAGATAAAAGATGGAAACCTGTTTTAACCTTTGCATACAAAACGAACCTGCTCCCCAGCTTGTCCCAGAGCGTCTCCCCAGCGCTGAAGCAACACACCAACGATAATATCACCATCTTCACCAGAATTTTGGATGGTCTGCTGGACGGATACGATAACAGACTACGACCGGGACTCGGAGGTGAGTTCATGGGGCGGCCGTTTTCCCCCCCACGTTTGGTTTTTCCAAAATTGCTTGGTCTGATTGTTCCCCATCTCTCCAAGTGCATGGGCCGCCCACATTAGAACAAAAAGACGAGATCAGAAACAAACATCACTGCCTTGGAGGTCAGTGTAACCAAAGGACGCGAGCGGGGGACGAGGGAGGTGAGGAGTTTCAGGTCTATCCGATCCAGCTGATCAGGACGACCAGAATTGAAGAGTCGAATAGGGCGGTGGAAATAGAATCCTTTCAAAGTGTTGATTGAGAATACTTGGAAAGACATTTCTGGGCCGTGGAGGGGAAAGGGTAGTGGCCAGGGTCACATTGGAAAATTCTCCCAAACAGCTAGATTTGGGGAGGAGGTGGCGCGGTCTGCTTTCTCGAGGGTCAACATTCATTGAGAAGAATGAAATGCCGTCTCAGTGAGACATCCAAGATTCTTAGAGGACTGCACAAGATCGGTGCAAAAAGCTTGTTTAACACTTTGTGAGAGACTAGAACCAGAGGAGATAATTCCGGAACAAGGGTGGCACATTGAAAGCAGTGATGAGGAGGGTCTTGGTTTAGTCTTTGAGCACAGAGGGCTGTTGCGGCTCGGTCATTATATTCAAGGCTGGGATAGACAGATTTTCAACCAGCAAGGGAACCAGTAAGGTTTGTGGGGAAAAGGGAAGAAAGTGGAATTGAAGATTGTTAGATCAGCCATGATCTCATTGAATGGGGAGGTAGACTGGATGGGCTAAATGGCCTACTTCCTGTGCTATCTCTTATGGTCATGATGAGCCAATTGTTTCTTTCTGTAAGAAAGCAGATACCAGTGTGCTTAAATAGTGCCCTAAAATACTAGTGAGCATCTGATAATATTGGATGCCAACCAGAGAATGAGTTGGCTAATTATTTCCTTCAACCGCTTGATCTTTTACAGAAAGGATCACGGAGGTTAAAACAGACATCTACGTTACAAGTTTTGGCCCAGTCTCGGACACTGAAATGGTAAGTGTTCAAATATGTTTCTACAAAGTTCGATTCACATTTCCAGCAGTCACCATACCAACCAGCGCCTGCTGCTCCCTGACAGGAGTACACGATAGACGTATTTTTCCGCCAAAGCTGGAAGGACGAGCGCCTGAAGTTTAAAGGACCAATGCAGCTGCTGTCTCTCAACAACATGCTGGCGAGTAAGATCTGGACTCCAGACACCTTCTTTCACAATGGCAAGAAATCGATAGCTCACAACATGACCACCCCTAACAAGCTACTCCGGCTGGTGGAGGATGGTACTTTGCTCTACACCATGAGGTAATTACTCAGTACTTACTCGTGTGTTCACAGTTCTGATGGGTTTCTGTTCTCAAATGTTCAATATAAATCATTGCCTCAGCAATATACACCAGGAATGAAATTTATTTTCTTTACGATCATGTCGATTTGTTTTTTTTACACAATAGTATTTAAATGAATGTGTTACAGTAATAATGTTAATCATCTTAAATATATTATCTTTTATTAAATTGGATAAACTTAATGAATTTCAAGCTCAGAAACTGAGAGTCTGGTAAGAACTATTATTTGATAGATTGCTATTATCAATATTTATTTACATATGGAGAAAATAATTTAAAATACGGTTTAATAAGGTTGTTCCCATTCATGTTTCATGTTTTGATCTTTTCTTTTAATTTCTGCACTATTAGCCAGATTAATTGTGGGAGGTAAAATTCGATTTAGCCCTTTGTTAAATAATTAGCTCCGGTATTTGCAACTAATGCTTTTAAGATTATATTTTGAAACAGTGATTTAAAATACTATCCAAGACTGCAAATTAAATTTCAACTGCTCCTATAGCACTGCAATTAACGAAAGAATGTTAACACTTGCTTTGTCAATACAAAGGCAGAGATGTTTGCTTTTCAGCGGTTTATTCTCAGACCCTGCTTTTCCTTTGTTTCTGATTGAACAGATGTCGTACCCACTAGTCACCACTAGATGTCTTCCTTGCACATTTTAATAGACGTTCATTGACACAAGATGTCTCAAATTTCAGTTGAAAATGTGTTGCTGGTTAAAGCACAGCAGGTTAGGCAGCATCCAAGGAAGACGTTTCGGGCATAAGCCCTTCATCAGGAATGTTGTCTCAAATTTCACCCAACAAACATCCCTGAGGTACTTTTAATGGGGCCAATTTAAAGAGTGCCATCAACACAAACACTATTCCTTAATGACCATTGTCCTGGATTGAGAGAGTGCTGCATTGTCAGAGGAGCCTCTTTCAGATGTGGTGTTAACTAGGGTCCCACCTTCTCTCAAAGTTGGAGGTCGAAGATCCCATGGCTATTCCCTAATCAACATCATAAACACAACATTATCTGGTCATTATTACATACCTCTCTGTGGGAGCTTCCTGTGCACAAATCAACAGGATTTTAAAATTTTACAACAGTGAACATACTGCTTACCATGTAACTGTTTGTGGGAGCTTACTGAGTACGATTTAAAAGGGTTATTTCTTTACAAAATTGGTTTCTCACATTGTCGTCTGTGGAAGCTTTCTGTGTGTGAATTAGCACAGTTATTTCTACTTTACAATATTGATCACATTGCTTTTGACACAGCTGTCTGTGGGAGCCTATTGTGTGCAAATTAACTTTATTATTTCATTCTTTACAACAGTGACTATAATGCAAAAATCTTCATTAGCTACAAAGGTGTTTGGGACATAATGTGAGAGATATTATGAGATTACAAGTTTTCCTTTTTAGAAAACAACAACCAGGCTTGTTCATAATCTTGAACAGGAGCTCTAGCTTTGTTTGGCAGTTTGTAGTATCTGGTTTATATCTCCTGGGCATGAATCCTGGCTCAAAGAAGAAGTTCTCCCCAAATGTCCAGTTTTCTGTGGGTGGAGTGAAGGACAAGCATCACATAGTAGATCAAAGTTATAGGATCAAAGACTGTAAGGTTTTTTTTCTCTTAGATGGTTAATTCCATTCCTCAAACAACAACGTGCAGAATTTTTAAGTATTTTTCATGGCAGAGCTGGCTCGCCTCTTGATTTGCCAAGAGGACAACTTATGTTTGGTGGGGATAAGCAGGAATGTAGGATTAACACTAAAATCAGATCAGCCATAATTATGATGAATGGTGGAGCAGGCTCAAAGAGCCAAGTGGTCTCCTCTTAAGACCATAAGACATAGGAGTGGAAGTAAGGCCATTCGGCCCATCGAGTCCACTCCGCCATTCAATCATGGCTGATGGGCATTTCAACTCCACTTACCAACATTCTCCCCATTGCCCTTAATTCCTTGTGACATCAAGAATTTATCAATCTCGGCCTTGAAGCCATTTAGCGTCCCAGCCTCCACTGCACTCCGTGGCAATGAATTCCACAGGCCCACCACTCTCTGGCTGAAGAAATTTGATTAGGTTAGATTACTTACAGTGTGGAAACAGGCCCTTCGGCCCAACAAGTCCACACCGACCCGCTGAAGCGCAACCCACCCATACCCCTACATTACCCATTACCTAACACTACGGGCAATTTAGCATGGCCAATTCACCTGACCCGCACATCTTTGGACTGTGGGAGGAAACCGGACCACCCGGAGGAAACCCACGCAGACATGGGGAGAACGTGCAAACTCCAAACAGTCAGTCGCCTGAGTCGGGAATTGAACCCGGGTCTCAGGCGCAGTGAGGCAGCAGTGCTAACCACTGTGCCACCGTGCCGCCCACTATGTCTCTGCATTTCTGTTCTGAATTTACCCCCTCTAATTCTAAGGCTGTGCCCATGGGTCCTAGTTTCTTCGCCTAACGGAAACAATTTCTTAGCCTCCACCCTTTTGTTCCTTGTTTGGATGTTCACAGTTGGAACAAAAGGCTCTTGGAGGTAGCACAAATATAGTGGAGTGGGTGCCTTGTAATTAGAATGAGAGTTTTGTATTCAACATAGTAGGGGGTAGTGAACCCAATTGAGTCGAATGAAAGCACAAATGATGGGCGAATGGGGCAATATAAGGGTTCCAAAGTTTTGGACAGCCAAGCGGTAATCCATGAAGGGACTTGGTACGATGCTTGTGGAAACAAGGAACGCACAACTAATTGCTTTACCAGCAATCGATGTGAGGTAAGGGCGTAGCTGCACGATGCTGTAGATGTGGAAGGAAGTGAGTGTGGTGGATTGCATCAGGCTTTTGACACCTGATCAAATAGGGAACTGAGGCTCAGGGAGGTAAGAGAGAGTTGAGGACTAAAGTAACTCTTTGGAAGGAGTAAAAGAAAATGATCTTGTAACCAAATAGCGAAGGATTTTGTGGGTCATCCAATGACTGGGTTTCAAAGAAATCATCTGCAAAACTGAATTTTTCTGGAGGTGACGTTTTCTCCCACCCCTACACTTTAACCTCCAGTGTATTCCCTCCTTCATATCTTCCTTTTCCTCATCTGCAGCACCCCAATGACATCTGACTCTATTTCTCTCGACCAAAGGAGATGCTTTGATCTCTCCACTGTGAGATGATCTGATGTGTTGAAGGATAGAATTGTTAGATATGAGGCATTAGTTACGCAGGTGAAGGGCGGGATCTTTCTGTATAAAGGATGGTGCCAGCAGCTTATAAAGTGAAGGCTTAGTGTCATGGATTATGTTATAAGCATCAGCCAAGGCCATGTATTGGAACGATTAGGACAGTGAACACTGGACATTTACAAAGGAGCTAAGCCTTGCAAGCACAGTATGAATGAAGCTGTTACACACTGATATGGAGTCAAGATGAATGGCTGAAAATTGAAACATTCGAATCAGGAAGAGAAGTAGGCCAATGCTCTGC
Organism: Hemiscyllium ocellatum; assembly: GCF_020745735.1. Taxonomy (NCBI): domain Eukaryota; kingdom Metazoa; phylum Chordata; class Chondrichthyes; order Orectolobiformes; family Hemiscylliidae; genus Hemiscyllium; species Hemiscyllium ocellatum. The sequence continues at coordinate 106,441,667 of NC_083406.1, forward strand.
CATGCCATAATATCATGTAAATCCCACATTGCCATCTATGTCCAAGGTATTGGACAAGTGTTGTCAATGGAAACTAGGGATCATGTTAACCCCTACCCCTATCTAAAGATGACTCCAGAATAAAAGATTTGGCTTTGAAAAAGAGCAAATATTGGATGGGATGTTCAATCAAAAATCTGTCAATTAAGCATCGGGTACACTCAGGTTTCCAGTCCTCAAATTGAGGAATACAGAGGCAAGAAGTGCATCTGGGCAAAATGTGAGGATGGAAATTAGTGAGTAACTTCATGGGGATTGAAAATTCAAAGGCAGGGTCATTGGTAGTACTGAACTAGTCCCAAAAGCAACAGTGTTCAACTAAGTCACCTGCGAAAGGAAAGATAATTCAGGTGTTGAGGTCTTATATTCTGGCAAGGTCAAGATGTTAGCTATGTTTGTAACTGATTACATGTTTTCATGTACCCATAGGGGGCCCTGCTTAAACAATATCTCGTTCCAGCATTCACATCCTTCATTTCAATTCATTCATGGACTCACTCCTCTTTATCTCAGTAGTCACAATCAGCACAAAACATTGAGATTTCTGCACTCCTCCAACGCTGACCACTTGATCATTCAATTTTTAATTGTTCTACCATTAGTCTTTTTCTCACTGTTTCAACAATATGGCAAGTTAAAAAAGAAAATCAATTGTGGCAGTCTACACTGATACCAAGTTCATATTTATAAGTAATTATATCAATAAATTGCAAAATTTACACATTTCTGCACAGTTCTTTTTTTCTTTTCATTGTTTCCCAATTTGTATTTGTTCCTTCAGCACCTGAGACTCCAAGTTCCTATGTTCCCTCCTTACCACTTTTCACCTGATTTCCTTCCTTTAAGGTTCTCCTTAAAACCTGTATCTTTGACAAAATTTTTTGGTCAACTAACATAATATCCTCTGATGTGGTTCGAAGTTAAGATTTGGTTCTAAAGCCCCTGTACCAAGGATCTATACAAGTTCATGTTGTTGTAGTAGGTCCACTTTGAAATAACCGAGAAGAAATAAGCCATTAATGAATACAGTGCACTGTTAAGCTACATTTTTGCTTCCTTATTCAATTAACATTGCTGACACATTCCCTAAATGGTGTTTCAGCATCTATTACAAACAAAATACATTATGAAGATTCAGTTAATATGATTTATTTTACTATGCCAATCCCAGATGATAATTCATGAGCCACAAAGTCAGGGAATGAATTATGGTCAATGCTAGGAGTGATTTATATGTAGAATCTCACTTCTATATATAACTTACTGGTTATGTTGGTCCCAGGGGTCCTGTTATCATTGATACAGGTGTGAACTTCACATTGTAGCTGCCTTTCAATATGACCTTAGTCTATTTACAGCAACTGAGATTCAGGCAAGTTTTATAAATGTCACCTTGTTTGTATCAGAGCTAAGAGTTAGGAAAAGGAAGTTTTATGGTAACAAAAGTACTCTCGTTGTTCTATAAAATGTTTTCACACATTAACATGCTGCAGCTCTAGTACTGATATAGCAGGGACTGTACACAGCAAGCTGTGATTTCAGTAATAGTACACATCCTCTGAATCAAAGGTTGTGCATTCAAATCGAACTCCAAGACAATTAAAGCGAATGCTGGAAAAGCGCAGCAGGTCAGGCAGCATCCAAGGGACGGGAGATTCGACGTTTTGGGCATAAGCCCTTCCTGAAGAAGGGCTTATGCCGAAACGTCGAATCTCCTGTTCCTTGGATGCTGCCTGACCTGCTGTGTTTTTCCAGCAACACATTTTCAGCTCTGATCTCCAGCATCTGTAGTCCTCACTTTCTCCCCACTTAAAGCGAATGCTCTATTTCAGTACTGAGGGAATACAGCACTGGGGTGGGGCCACCTTCTGGAGCAATGTTACCCCCTCGCATAGCCGTAAAAAATTACAGGGCACTTGCAGGAAGCAGTGCAAGGGATGTCCTTATGTCCTGAGCAATATTAATCCTTCAAACAAACAGAAAAAAAGATGACATTGTGATAATGCCACTGAAGTAGTAATCCAGAACCCCAGCTAATAATCTGGGGCAAGGGGTGTGCATCCCATTGTGGCAGATGGTGCAATTTGAATGCATTAAAAATGGGGAATCTAATTGGCTCGCCTAACAGTGACCATGAAACCATCGTCAATTGTTGTAAAAACCCATCTGATTCACCTCTGATCTTTAAGGGAAGAAATCTGTCATCCTCACATGGAAGGAGATGAATGTGCCTCCATGTGACTCCAAACCCACAGCCATAGAGTTGATACTTTGCTATCCTCAAGGCAGTTAGTGATGGGCAATGAATGGCCTCACCAGTGGCACCAACAGCCCATGAGAAAACAATAATTTATAATAGACGAAAGTAAGGACTGCAGATGCTGGAGATTAGAGTCGAGAGTGTGGTGCTGGAAAAGCATAGCAGGTCAGGCAGCATCCTCGTAAGGAACAGAATTGAAGTTTTGGGCATAAGTCCTCCAAACTGACTAATTCCTGATGAAGGGCTTTTGCCCAAAACATCGATTCTCCTGTTCTTCGGATGCTGCCTGATCTGCTGTGCTTACTCAGCACCACATTCTTGACAATAAATGAAAATAGATGAATCAATATCACATTGCTGATTCAGGGAGCTTGCTGTACAGAAATTAGCTGTGCATTATTCTTTAATTATGTAGGATATGGGTATTACTCGCAAGGCCAGCATTTGTTGACCATCCTTAATTGCCCTTTGTTTTCAACTCAGGCAGTTAGGAGTCAACTAATTTCTGTCTGCCCAGAGACACATGTTGGCCACACCAGGCAAGGATGGCAGGTTATCTTCCCTGAAGAACATTAGTGAATCAAGTGGATTTTCAGGACAATGGTTCCCTTTTACATTTCAGATTTTGTAGAAATCAAATTTCACTATCTACCATGGAGCATTTAGCCTTGGGTTCTGAGTGACCATGCCCAGTGACATCACTGCACCACCTCAAATTCCCTCGTCATAAAAATGGCTATATGTCAATATTTATAGAATCATACAGTCGAGAAGAGACTCTTCAACCCATTGGGTCTGCACTGACAAAAACTGCACAAAGCCATTACTGGTCCCATAGTCCCGCACCTGCCTTTAGACTTGAATGTTTTGACATTTCAAGTGTTCATCCAAGTACTTTGTAAGAGGTGTGATGTTTACTGCCTCAACCATAGAGTCATAGAGTCATAGAGATGTACAGCATGGAAACAGACCCTTCGGTCCAACCTGTCCAAGCCAACCAGATATCCCAACTCAATCTAGTCCTACCTGCCAGCACCTGGCCCATATCTCTCCAAACCCTTCCTATTCATATACCCATCCAAATGTCTCTTAAATGTTGTAATTGTACCAGTCTCCACCACTTCCTTTGGCAGCTCATTCCATACATGTGCCACCCTCTGCTTGAAAAGGTTGTCCCTTAGGTCTCTTTTATATCTTTCCCCTCTCACCCTAAACCTATGCCCTCTAGTTCTGGACTCCACCATCCCATGGAAAAGACTTTGTCTGTTTACCCTATCCATGCCCCTCATAATTTTGTAAACATCTATAAGGTCACCCCTCAGTCTCCAACACTCAAGGGAGAACAGTCCCAGCCTGTTCAGCCTCTCCCTATAGCTCAAATCCTCCAACCCTGGCAACATCCTAGTAAATCTTTTCTGAATTCTTTCAAGTTTCACAACATCTTTCCAACAGGAAGGAGACTAGAATTACATGCAATATTCCAGCAGTGGCCAAACCAATGTCCTGTACAGCCGCAACAGGACCTCCCAACACCTCTGACCAATAAACGAAAGCAAACCAAGTGCCTTCTTCACTATCCTATCTACCTGCGACTCCACTTTCAAGGAGCTATGAACCTGCATTCCAAGGTCTCTTTGTTCAGCAACACTCCCTAGGACCTTACCATTAAGTGTATATGTCCTGCTAAGATTTGCTTTCCCAAAATGCAGCACCTCGCAGTTATCTGAATTAAACACCATCTGTCACTTCTCTGTTCATTGGCCCATCTGGTCCAGATCCTGTAGTAATCTGAGGTAACCCTCTTTGCTGTCCACTACACCTCCAATTTTGGTCTCATCTGTAAACTTACTAACTGTACCTCTTATGCTCGCATCCAGATCATTTATGTAAATGATGAAAAGTAGTGGACCTAGCACCGATCCTTGTGGCACTCAACTGGTCACAGGCCTTCAGTCTGAAAAACTGCCTTCCACCACTACCCTCTGTTTTCTACCTTTGAGCCAGGTCTGCATCCAAATGCCTAGTTCTCCCTGTATTCCGTGATATCTAACCTTGCTAATCAATATCCCAAGGGGAACCTTGTCGAATACCTTACTGAAATCCATATAGATCACATCTACTGTTCTGCCCTCATTAATCCTCTTTGGTACTTCCTCAAAAAACTCAATAAAGTTTGTGAGACATGATTCCCCACGCACAAAGCCATGTTGACTATCCCTAATCAGTCCTTGCCTTTCCACATACATATACATCCTGTCCCTCAGGATTCCCTCCAGCAACCTGCCCACCACGGATGTCGGGCTCACTGGTCTATAGTTCCCTGGCTTGATCTTATGACCCTATTTAAACAGTGACACCAAGTTAGCCAACCTCCAGTCTTCCAGCACCTCACCTGTGACTATCGATGATGCAAATATCGATGATGCAAGTATACTCCTACTGCCTTTATACTCTTCTAAGGATTCACTCGATCTAGCCTGTCTATATCTTACATATGCTTCCTTCTTTTTCTTAACCAAACCTTCAATTTCTTTAGTCATCCAGCATTCCTTATACCTACCAGCCTTTCCTTTCACCCTGACTGGAATATACTTTCTCTGGATTCTCATTATCTCACTTCTGAAGGCTTCCCATTTTCCAGCCATACCTTTACCTGAGTAAGAGGCCCAGCAATCACTTCTCTAGCTTCCCACAGAGTTCTAGTGTACACCTGATCATGTCCTGGGGATTTATCCACCTTTGTGCATTTCAAGACATCCAGCACTTCCTTCTCCGTAATTTGAACATTTTGCAATGTGTCATCATCTATTTCCCTACAGTCTATATCTTCCATATCCTTTTCCACAGTAAATACTGATGCAAAATATTCATTTAGTATCTCCCCCATTTCCTGCGACTCCACACAAAGGCCGCCTTGTTGATCTTTGAGGGGCCCTATTTTCTCCCTAGTTACCCTTTTGTCCTTAACGTATTTGTAAAAACCCTTTGGATTCTCCTTAATTCTATTTGCCAAAGCTATCTCATGTCCTCTTTTTGCCCTCCTAATTTCCCTCTTAAGTATACTCCTACTGCCTTTATACTCTTCTAAGGATTCACTCGATCTATCCTGTCTATATCTTACATATGCTTCCTTCTTTTTCTTAACCAAACCTTCAATTTCTTTAGTCATCCAGCATTCCTTATACCTACCAGCCTTTCCTTTCACCCTGACTGGAATATATTTTCTCTGAATTCTCATTATCTCACTTCTGAAGGCTTCCCATTTTCCAGCCATACCTTTACCTGAGAAAATCTGCTCCCAATCAGCTTTCAAAATCTCATGCCTAATACCATCAAGATTGGTCTTTCTCCAATTTAGAACTTCAATGTTTAGATCTGGTCTATCCTTTTCCATCACTACTTTAAATCTAATAGAATTATGGTCGCTGGCCATTGACACCTCAGTAACCTGCCCTACCTTATTTCCCAAGAGTAGGTCAAGTTTTGCACCTTCTTTAGTAGGTACATCCACACACTGAATCAGAAATTTTTCTTGTGCACACTTAGCAAATTCCTCTTCATCTAAACCCTTAACACTATGGCAGTTCCAGTCTATGTTTGGAAAGTTAAAAACCCCTACCAGAATCATCCTATTATTCCTACAGATAGCTGAGATCGCCTTACAATTTTGTTTCTCAATTTCCCTGACTATTAGGAGGTCTATAATACAATCCCAATAAGATGATCATCCTTTTCTTATTTCTCAGTTCCACCCAAATAACTTCTCTGGATGTATTTCCAGGAATATCCTCCCTCAGCACAGCTGTAGTGCTATCCCATGCCACTCCCCCTCCTCTTTTGCATCCTTTTCTATCCATCCTGTAGCATTTGTATCCTGGAACATTAAGCTGCCAGTCCTGTCCATCCCTGAGCCATGTTTCTGTAATGACTATGATATACCAGGCCCATGTTCCTAACCACGCCCTCAGTTCATTTGCCTTCCTTGTTAGGCCCCTTGCATTGAAATAAATGCAGTTTAATTTATTAGTCCTACCTTGTCCCTGCCTGCCCTGACTGTTTGACTCACTTCTGTTCTCAACCGTATCAGTCTCAGATCGACCTCTTTCCTCACTATCTCCCTGGGTCCCCCACCCACCCACCTTACTAGTTTAAATCCTCCCAAGCAGCTCCAGAAAATTTCCCTGCCAGTATATTAGACCCCTTCCAATTTAGGTGCAATCCGTCCTTCTTGTAAAGGTCACTTCTACCCCAAAAGAGATTCCAATGATCCAAAAATGTGAATCCTTCTTCCATATACCAGCTCCTCCGCCGTGCATTCATCTGCTCTATCCTCCTAATCCTGCCCTCACTAGTTCGTAGCACTGGGAGTAATCCGGATATTACTACTCTCGAGGACCTTTTTTTAAATTCCTGCCTAATTCCCTGTAATCTCTCTTCAGAATCTCAACCTTTTCCATTCCTATGTCATTGGTTCCAATGTGGAAAATGGTCTCTTGCTGGCCCCTCTCCCCTATGAGAACATTCTGCACCCTCTCTGAGATATCCTTGATCCTGGAACGAGGGAAGCAATACACCATTCTGATTTTTCGCTGCTGGCCACAGAAATGTCTGTCTATACCTCGGACTAGAAATTCCCCTAACACAATTGATCTCTTGGAAGACGACTTACCCTCGTTGCATTAGAGCCAGTCTCAATACCAGAATCTTGGTTGTTCGTGCTACGTTCCCCTGAGAATCCATCACCCCCTACATTTTCCAAAACAGCATACTTGTTTGAAATGGGTATATCCACAAAAGACTCCTGCACTAGTTGCCTACCTCTATTACCATTCCTGGAGTTAACCAGTCTATGTGACTGTATCTGAGACTTTCCCCCCTTCCTATTGCAGCTATCCATCACATACTGTTGCTGTTGCAAATTCCTCATTGCTTTTAACTGTCTCTCCAACCGATCCGTTCGATCTGATAAGATTTGCAACAAAAAGCATTTATGACAGATATAATCCGCTGTAATCCTTAAACTCTCTTTAAACTTCCACATCTGACGAGAAGCACATTTCACTCTACTAAAGGCCATTTTTGCTTCTTCACAATCTACTGACCCAGAAAATAACACCGTCTTATTCCCCTACAAAGGTAAAAACAATGACTGCAGATGCTGGAAACCAGATTCGGGAGTAGAATGGTGCTGGAAAAGCACGGCAGTTCAGACAGCATCCGAGGAGCAGGAAAATCATTGTTTCGGGCAAAAGTCCTTCATCAGGAATGCAGGCAGAGTGCCTGAAGGGTTACTGCCCCATGTTAAATTAATAGTCATGGCTTATATTTTAAGTTTAATCAAGAGACATATCTCCAAAAACTTATAATCAAGAAAGAACCCACTCTACTCACTACTGTAGACACCTGCCCAGTCAGTGCATTCCAGATTCCCACCAGCCTCTGGGAGAAAAAAAATCCTTAAAATCGCTCTAAACCCCCCTTTTCACCTTCACATTATGCCACCTTTTTATTGACTGTTCAACTGAAGGGAACAGCTGCTTCCTTTCCACCCTGTCTTATTTAGACAGGCAGGAGGGTGGGGTTAACCTTTCTTGGGGTAAAACCCGAAACATCGACTTCTCCATCTTCTGATGCTGCCTGGCTTGTTGTGTTCTTCCAGCCTCCTGCATTTTTTTTTGTCACCAGCCCTATGAAGTGTTTTGGCATGTAATGTGATTTAGAAAGGTGTATACAATTTTGATCATTTTCTCTTTTATATCAACTAACTGAAGGAGGCCTTACTGCGCAATGGTAGCGTTTCTACCTATAGACAAGATCTCTGTATTTGTGTCCCACTCCAGGATTGTTGGCTATTGCTACTAAAGTGGCCAGAGTGAAAAGTATTGCCCCCCTCCCCTTGTAAATCTTTGCAATATAGCTGATGGCAGTACTAAAAGCAGAAGAGATTCCTGGTCAGCCATTGTGCAGACGCAATGGCAAATTGCTGCAGTTTGTTATCCATAAGCAGGGATCAGTTCAATGGAAGTCTATGGCCTAACTCTTGGAAAACAAGGATGCAAGAAAAGACTGAATAACCAAGTAGTGCGAGAGGAGAATGTGGAGAGAATAGATTTGGAACCTTCTGCTCTTTGGATGCTGCCTGACCTACTGTGCTTTTCCAGCATCACTCTAGACTCTGGTTTCCAGCATCTGCAGTACTCACTTTTGCCTAGTGATTGTGATGAGGTCAGTCAGGGGCACCTCATAGAATATGGGTTCCCTGATTGGGGCTATTAATCTGGTCCAATCGGGGAGCCCTGGTTGACAAAAAAAGAACAGAAGTGTCAGGCATCCTGTTCATTCTGAGGGATCTGGATCAGTGTCAAGGACTCTCCACATGTCAGTAAAGGGTGAGTTCAGTGATGGGGTACTGGCCTCTGTGGAGTTTTTCCAGAAATAAGTTAAAAGCTTGCTGGGACAGACATAGTGAAGCCTTCTTGTTGGACACTTTTAAAATATTTCACTTTTAAAAAAAATAAACCGGATAAACCATTATCTGGAAAAATCGCATACACAGTGAAATTGCACTGTTTGCTTTTAGTGCATAAATATTTAACATATTCCTCTGAAAACTCTTTTGTCTGCCATCATAATGGCTTGAAAATAACTGGGTTAACGTCTCCATTAAAATTGAGCAATGGATTTCACAACAAATCTATTATGCTGGCATGCTTAAATCACCCAGCATAGTTTCACCCAGTACGGAAATGTAAGCTGCAGAAAAGAAGATAGTCACCTTGAAGATTAAGTTGGAGGTAGGAGGTTGGAAGAAATTAATTTAAAAATGCAGGGATAAAACTTTTGCAGCAAGCAGGCAAAATCTCAGAGTCCATCTGGCTCTTGGGCTATGTGTATTACCAACTTACAATTCTGAAGTTGCTTTCAGTTTCTAACACCCTCCTTAAGCCAATGAGACACTGTCACTTATCAGTGAATTTTAGCTGAAATGGACTTGATGTGAGTGAAGACACAGACAGAGTTTGGATGATCTAGAAATTGTGGACTATTGAATGTGGGATACCAACAAACTACAAACAAAATAAGCAACAATAAAGCAAATCAAGAAAATTAAACTGGCCAGAAAGATAGAGTTGAATGGTGAAAAAGAAATGTTGTCCTGAAGGTATTTCACCCTGGCATTAAAAAGAATCCTGGCATCAGAACACATGGAGTTAAGGCCAATTGTATACTGGGACTTGGACATCATTTACATAGGAGACTATGGGCACCTTCTGTGAGTGCTCAAGTGGCTCATTGGCAACAAACACTCCTGTACATTGTACATCTAAGGAAACGTTTACTTTAATTTTCCAATTATAACATGCATTTATCTTAAGTATTGAGTTAGACATTAGCATGCATGACATGCTTTTGCCTTGAGCACTCATAGAAGTTGCCCAAAGCCTCCCAGTCTCATGTAAATGATGTCCAAGTCAAGATAAACGATTGGCCTTCGCTTCATATGTTCTGATGCCAGGATTGGGACCATTCGGCGCAGCCATTTTGGCATGAGCGATTTGGCGCTGCCTGTTCGGCACAGCCCATTTTGCCACAGATCCATTTAGGCGCAGAACTATTTTGGCACTACTCATATTCAAAATTACGGGCAATCCCTCGTAAATACTCAACATCATTTCTCTCACTAAATCTTCTTACGAGTGTTTGTATTCTAGCTTCCCTGAATTTCTTTAATTTCAGGAGAAAGTGAGGACTGCAGATGCTGGAGATCAGAGCTGAAAAATGTGTTGCTGGAAAAGCGCAACAGATCAGGCAGCATCCAAGGAGCAGGAGATTCGACGTTTTGGGCATAAGCACTTCTTCAGGAAGGGCTTATGCCCGAAATGTCGATTCTCCTGCTCCTTGGATGCTGCCTGACCTGCTGCGCTTTTCCAGCAACACATTTTTCAGCGTTTCTTCAATTTCAACGGAATATCGTGCCCTGCTATGAGATGCTACAGTAAATGTCCCTTCCTCGCTGAACTTTTCGTAAACTGTCAATAAATTTCCAAATAACTGGATGTTCCACTCCAAATTTGCATTGTAATCTCCTGTGGGCTGCCTCTGCATGATTGTTTGTTCTGTCCTCATTGTTTAAAGTTCTTTCATATAAATTCCACATTCCAGCTGGAAAAAGTGGTGAATGCCTACCATTTCCTCTGTGTAATCTTCTACCTACATAGTTATCCTCAAACCAGTCCAGCAGCGGTTGCAGTTCATCTGGAAGTGCATCAGCCAAATGTTCATCAATGCTTTCAATCGGCATAAATGCAAGACCAATTATCATTTTAGCTCTCAAAGAAAACTCTGAGTCAATGTTATACTTACTCAAGTGTCTTTTTGACAATTTTACTAAAGGGAATAAACATTATTTTTATTTTTACTGCTTTCGTTAATGCTTTTAACTAAGCCTGAAAAGGAATAAGTATGAGCTGCACCAAAATAGTTCTGTGCCTAAATGAGTCTGCGGCAAACAGGCCGCGCCAAATCGCTCACGCCAAATGGTTCTACACCCTTTTCAATGCTAGTTCTGGTTTTGCAGCCAATCAGTGGATTGCACAGTTAGAAATGCAGTCACTCCTTTTCTTGGCCCTACAGAGAGATATGTGTTCCCTGCCTGAGGTTCTAGCAGAGTAGAAGAATGGAAACAGTCACAAGGAAAAGGTTTGCTGCACAAGAAAAGTACTGCCTGCAAGGGTTAATATTATATCCTGTAACCTTTCTTTCAAGATAGTTTGTCTCAGGGGAGAACAATCACCAAAACTGTCTGTTGAGGACAAAGTTTTAATTCAACCAAGGAATACTGCATTCATTTCCGGTCTTGCTATTGTAGGAAAGATGCTGTGAAACTTGAAAGGATTCAGAAAAGATTTACAATAATGTTGCCAGGTTTGAAGGATTTAAGCTCTTAGGGAGAGGTTGAATAGGCTGGGACTATTTTTCCCTAAGGCTGAGGGTGACCTTATAAAAGTTCATAAAATCATGAGGGGCATGGATAGGATGAATGGCCACGGTCTTTCTTCCAAGGTAGGGGAATCCAAAGCTAAAGGGCACATGTTTAAGGCGAGAGGACTGGAGGGGAATTGTTTTCATGAAGAGGGTGGTGTGTGTATGGAATGAGCTGTCAGAAGAAGTTGGAGGATCTGAGCTACAGGAAGAGGCTGAACAGGCTGGGGCTGTTTTCCCTTGAACGTCGGAGGCTGAGGGGTGACCTTATAGAGGTTTACAAAATCATGAGGGACATAGATTGTCTATTTATCCTAAGTCTTCTCCCTGGGGTCGGGGAGTCCAGAACTAAAGGGAATAGGTTTAGGGTGAGAGGGGAAAGATATAAAAGAGACCTGAGAGGCAATTTTTTCACGCAGAGAGTGGTACATGTATGGAATGAGCTGACAGAGGATATGGTGGAGGCTGGTACAATTGCAACATTTAAGAGGTATTTGGATGGGTATATGAATAGGACGGGTTTGGAGGGATATGGGCCGGGTGCTGGCAGGTGGGACTAGATTGGGTTGGGATGTCTGGTTGGCATGGACGGGTTGGACCAAAGGGTCTGCTTCCATGCTGTACATCTCTATGACTCTATGACTCTATGGAGGAGGCTGGTACAATTACATTTAAAAGGCATCCGGATGGGCATACGAATAAGAAGGGTTTAGAGGGACACAGGCCAAATGCTGGCAAATGGGACTAAATGAGGTTGGGATATCTGGTCGGCATGGATGGGCTGTTTCATGCCATACATCACTATGACTCAAACGGCATCACAAACAGTAGGATATTGTTTTACATGTTTCATAGAGTTACTATTTTAACATTGGCTGGTCTAGGGGCGAGGCAGGCAAAGGAGGGATCCTTCAGGGATGAGGTACAGTTGAACAGCCTGAGCCAGCCAGTATCCACCACTTAAAGCTGGGCTGCCATGCTCAGATGGATAACGACATTTTGGCTTCAGTGTTGCAAATGGTGATAAGGCATTCGTTGCATGAAAATAATATTCTTAAAAATTCAGAGTCACATAAATCCATCGTTTCACTACCATGTCTAGATTGCTGCTCAGACCACACGTGGACTGTGATTTAGATTAGATTAGACTTACAGTGTGGAAACAGGCCCTTCGGCCCAACCCACCCATACCCCTACATTTACCCCTTACCTAACACTACGGGCAATTTAGCATGGCCAATTCACCTGACCCGCACATCTTTGTGACTGTGGGAGGAAACCGGAGCACCCGGAGGAAACCCACGCAGACACGGGGAGAACATGCAAACTCCACACAGTCAGTCGCCTGAGTCGGGAATTGAACCCGGGTCTACAGGCGCTGTGAGGCAGCAGTGCTAACCACTGTGCCACCGTGCCGCCCATTTACTGAATGTGTTGGATGTGTTTTGGTCAGCCCATCGTATTAATAAAACATGACAGTGGTGTACACTCTAAATTATTCTTTTTCTGTTTGAACCAATATAATGTGTTGCTCATCCCAGGCACTTGCCCCTACCTGAAAGATATGCACAGCATCACTAAATTTCTGGCCATACTTTTCAATGAAGGTCAAATCTAATTATCAATAAATGTTAGATTGCCACATTGCAAATACAAGTTTTGGGGTTTAAGATCATGCAGGGGATATTGGCACTGTGATTGTACCAACAGTCATTGTCCAACTTTAATTGATCTTAAAGGAGCCAGTGAGTTGCCTTCTTGAACTTCTGCAGTCCATTTGGTGTATGTATAACAACAATGCTATAAGGGAGTTCAAACTTTAATTCAATGATAGTGAAGGATCAGCATACATTTGCAAGTCATGATGGAGAGTGCCTTGGAGGGATAACTTGCAGATGGTGGTGTTCCCATGTATTTGCTGCCCACATCTTCCTGGATGTTACTGTCACAAGGTTGGAAGGTGCTATTTGAGGAGTCTTGATGTATTTGTGCAGTGCATCTTGTAGATGGTACACATTGCTGTTACTGTACATCGTTGGTGGAGGGAATGAATGCTTGTGGTTTTGCCAACACATGAGTTGCTTTGCCCTGGATGTTGTCAAGTTTTCTGAGTATATTTGGAGCTGTACTCATCCTGACAAATTGGGAATATTCTATCACACTCCTGAGTTGTGCCTTATAGATGGCTTTGAGAAGTCAGGAGACAAGTTAATTGCTGCACAATTTCTAGCGTCTGACCTGCTCTTATAAACACTGTTTGTGCCCAGTTCAGTTCCTGGTCACCCTCAAGATGTTGATAGTGAGAGATTCGACAAGGTGATGATATTGATTGTCAAGGGGCAATGGTTAAATTCTGTCTTGTTGGAGATGATTATTGCCTGTCACTTGTCAGCCCAAAACTGGATTCTGTTCTTGCTGAATTTGAATGTAAATTGCCCAGTTTCCGACGAGTGGTGGATGGTGCTGAACATTGTGCAATAGTCAGTGACCATCCCACTTCTGACGTTATGATGGAGGAAAAGTCATTGATGAAGCAGCTAAAGATGGTTGGGCCAAGGACACTTCACTGAGGAAGTCCTGCAGAGATGTCCTGGCGCTCAAATGACTGACCAATATAAAACAACCATCTTCCTTTGTGCCAGGCATGACTCCAAATGCAACCTTCAAGTGAAGGGCAGTTACTTTCACCTCACCTTGTGACCTCAGCGTGGGCAATTTTCCACATTGTTGAGTGGGTGTCACTGTTATTGTTGAACTGGAACAGGATGGCTATGGCTGTGGCAAGCCCTAGAGCATAAATCTTCAGTACTATTGTTGGAATAGTGACAGAACCCATAGATTTGCAGTATCCAGCACCTTCAGCCATTTTCTAATATCACATGAAATGTTGTCTAAAGTCTGGCACTCTGATGGGAGGTACATCTCAATTAGGCAATGTTTGTTCATCCACTCAGCATTTCTGGCTGAAAAATTGGGGCAAATGCTTCAACCTTCACTTTTGCACAGATGTGCCAGGCTCTCCCTTCAATCGCCATTCAGATAATAATTTTCCTTCCTGTTTTTACTACCAAAATGTATAATCTCACATTTATCCACATGATACTTCATCTGCCATGCATTTGCTCACACTCTTAACTTATCCAAATCAGACCAGAGCACAGCATCTCCCTCATAGTTCACCTCCACACCCAACTTTGTGTCATCTGCAAACTTTGAAATAGTATAGTTCATTTCTTCCTCTAAATTATTGATATATATTGTGAATAACTTGGATCCAAGTTCTGATCCCTGCGGTACCCACTAGTCACTTCATTCAACTTGAAAAAAGACCCATTTACTCTTACTCTTTGTTACCTGTGTGCCAGATAGTTCTCTATCAATGTCAGTACACTACTCAATTCCATGTGCTTTAATTGTACATGTTAATCTCTTGTGTGGAACCTTATTGAAAACCTTCTGAAAGTCCAAGTTAACCATATCCACTAGCTTCCCCTTATCAATTCTACTAGTTACATCTTTGAAAAAGTCAGTACATTTGTCAAGCATGTTTCCTTTTCATATATCCACGCTGACTTTGTCTAATACTGTCACTGCTTTCCAAGGACTTTGCTGCTAAATCATGTGTCTGGACTCTCGTATTTCCCTACTATCAATGTCAGGCTTCCCGATCTATAATTCCCCATTTGCTCTCTACCTGCTTTTAACAGGAGGGTTAAATTAGGTAGCCTCTAATCCTTAAGAACTAATCCATAGTTTATAGAATGTTTAAAGATGGCCACCAATGCATTGATTACATTATTTCCTCACCATTTCCCTACCAAGATGATTTCCTTCAGTTACTCCCTCTCACCAGATCCTGTGTTCCCCAACATTCTTTGGGTCCTTTGTTGTGGAGACAAACCAAACCTCAATGGTCTGACACCTCGTTGTCCCCCATTATTACATCCCTGTTTCTGACTGTAAGGGGCCTAGATTTGCCTTCACTTGTCTTTTTTCTTTCCACATATCAATAGAAGCTTCTACAGTCAGTTTGTATGTTTCCCACAAGCTTGCTCTCATTCTCCATTTTCCCCCTCTTAAATAATTCTTTTATTCTCATTTGTCAAAATCTTATCTGCTCCTCATCCTTATGACTGCTGCATTTATTTTTCTCCTTCCTTAGCTCTAATAGATTAGATTCCCTACAGTGTGGAAACAGGCCCTTCAGCCCAACAAGTCCACACTGACCCTCCAAAGAATTACCCACCCGGACTCATTTCTCTCTGACTAATGCACCTAACACTATGGGCAATTTTAGCATGGCCAATTCACCTGACCTGCACATCTTTAGACTCTGGGAGGAAACCGGAGCACCCAGAGGAAACACACGCAGACACGGAGAGAATGCGCAAACTCCACACAGACAGTCACCCAAGGCTTGAATCAAACCTGGATTCCTGGTGCTGTGAGACATCAGTGCTAACCACTGAGCCACTGTGCCGCCCTTTTTTCCCTAAACTTTCGTCCCCTCGTATTTGACATTTCCATCCTGGATAGGAGATTCCATCTATCCACCCTGTTCCTTATCTCTAATTTTCTTGTTAGCTATGGCTGGATCACCTTTCCCATGTTCTTTTTGTACCAGATAGCAATGAACAATTATTGCAGTCCAGCCACACACTCTTTAAATGTTTCTGATTGCACAGTGGTTAGCACTGCTGCCTCACAGCGCCTGAGACCCGGGTTCAATTCCCGACTCAGGCGACTGACTGTGTGGAGTTTGCACATTCTCCCCGTGTCTGCGTGGGTTTCCTCCGGGTGCTCCGGTTTCCTCCCACAGTCCAAAGATGTGCGGGTCAGGTGAATTGGCCATGCTAAATTGCCCGTAGTGTTAGATAAGGGGTAAATGTAGGGGTATGGGTGGGTTGTGCTTCGGCGGGTCGGTGTGGACTTGTTGGGCTGAAGGGCCTGTTTCCACACTGTAAGTAATCTAATCTAATCTATCCATTGTCATCCCTTTAAGTAACACTTTCCAATTTATCACAGTCAGCTTGGACCTCATATCATCGTAGTTTCCTCTATTTAGATCCAGTCAACTTGAATCAACCAAGTCACTCTCCACCCTAGTGAAGAATTCTCTGTATTATGATCACTATTCCCAAGGGGTACCAGACAGCCAGCACACCATTTATTCTTTTTCCATTACCTAATACCCTGTCTAGAATGGTCTGCTCTTTAGTCAGTTCCTTAATGTATTGATCCAGAAAATCATCCCATATACAATTCAGGATTTGCTATTCTGCAGTATTGTTACTGATTTGATTCTTCCAATCTACACGCAGATTAAAGTCATCCACAATTACAGTTGTACCTTGACTGCTTATATCTTTAATTTTCTATTTAATGCCCTCTCCAACTTTAGCGCGATATGACTATCATTTTCTGTTCCTTTTTGTTTCTTAACTCGATGTATACAAATCCCACTTCACTGGAGCTAGTACTCTTCTTCATTATTGCATTAATGTTTCCTTTAATCCAAATACTACCACACTGCCTGTTCCTTTTCATCCATCTTCCTAAAAACTGAATACCCCTGGGTATGTAGTTCCCATCTTTGGTCACTCTGCAGCCATGACTTTGTAATCCCAACCATATCATATGCATTTATATTTATCTGTGCAACTAACTCATCCATTCATCCATTTTACGGTGAATGCTCCACACATTAAGACACAAGGCCTTAACACTTGTCTTTTTAACGTTATTAGTCCTGGTACAACATACAGCATGATCAATGGTAATTCTAAACACTTTGGATTAAAACACACATAAATTCTTTAAAAATTACATCTTGGTTTTCCATGTTCTCTCTCCCCCACCCCCACTTCTCCTTCTTTCATTTTTGCATTACTTTTACTGATTTCTAATTAATATCCTACTGCTTCTGTGATGTTGCAATGTTATTAAGTTTTAACCTATTTTGTTGCGCTCAGTTCCCAGTGTCTATCTTGAACAAACCTATTAGTCTCCAATTGGTTTGATACTAACTTGGCAGACTTCCTAGACTAAATACTGAGATAGCCAGGACTGTTGTTTCAAAATCGGGAAATGCTATTATTGTTGAAATTCTCTTGTGTAATGACTGCAGCCCAATCATGTCTGAATAATATTAGTGGTACACTCAAGCTGGTTGATTTTTCCATGCTGTATATTCTAGAGGCCATAGTCTAAAAATAAATAGAAGGTTTATTGCAGAGCATAAGATAACCACAATTCAGATATCTAAAAGAAAGTGATGATGGAACAGAATTTACACTGAGCTCTCCAATTGTTCCTACAATGCTTCAGCATTGGATAATCACTGCAAAAAAATATCCGTTCTGTATGTATCTTGTAGTTTGTTAGCTCGGAGGATGGCATATAGAGTTGTACAGCACTGAAACAGACCCTTCTGTCTAACTTGTCCATGTTGACCAGATATCCTAAATTAATCTGATCCCATTTGTCATCATTTGGCCCATATCTCTCTAAACCCTTCCCATTCACGTACCCACCCAAATTTCTTTTAAATGTTGTAATTGTACCAGGCTGCACCACTTCCTCTGGCAGCTCATTCTGTACACGTGCCACCGACTGTGTGAAAAAATTGTCCCTTTGGTCCCATTTAATTCTTCCCCCTCTCACCTTAAACCTATGCCCTCTAGTTTTGGACTCCCCTACCCTGGTAAAAAAAGATCTTGGCTATTAACTCTATTCATGTCCCTCATGATTTTACAAACTTTTATAAGGTTACCCCTGAGCCTCCAACGCTCCAGGGAAAACAGCCCCAGCCTATTCAGCCTCTCCCTATAGCTCAAATCCTCCAACCCTGGCAACATCCTTGTAAATCTTTTTTGAACCCTTTCAAGTTTCACAACATCGTTCCAGTAGCATAAAGAGCAGAATTAAATGCAGTATTCCAGAAGTCGCCTAACCAATGTCTTAGCCACAAAAGATATCCCAACTTCTATACTCAATGCATTGACCAATAAAGGCAAATGTACCGAACGCCTTCTTCACCACCCTGTCTACCGACAGTCCACTTGCAAGGAACTATGTACCTGCACCCCTTGGTTCCTTTGTTCAGCAACACTCCCCCAGGTCCTACTATTAAGTGTATAAGTCCTAACTTGCTTTGCCCTCCCAAAGGGCAAAATGTCACATTTAGTTTAAGTTCAACTGCTTCTCGCACTTTTCAACCTATTGGCCTATCTGATCTAGGCCCCACTGCATTTTGACATAATCTTCCTCACTGCCCACGAGACCACCAATTTTGATGTCATCTGCAAACTTACCAACTATCCCTCTTATATTCGTATCCAAATCATTTATATAAATGATGAAAAGCAGTGGACCCAGCACCGATGCTTGTTGCACACTGCTGGTCACAGGGCTCCAGTCTGAAAAGTGACCCTCTATCAGTACCCTCCGTCTCCTACCTTTATGCAAATTTTCCATTCAAATGGCTAACTCTCCCTGGATTCCACATGATCTAACCTTACTAAGCAGTCTACCATGTGGAACTTCATTGACTGCCTTGCTGAAGTTCATACAGACAACATCCAACAATCTGCCTTCATCAATCTTCTTTGTCACTTCTCCAAAAATCTCGACTAAGTTTGTGAGATACAATTTCCCATGCATAAAGCCATGTACACTGTCCCTAATCAGTCCTTGTTTTTCCAAATACATGTAAATCCTGTCCCTCTTAATCCTCTCTAACAACTTATCCACCACTGACATCAAGCTTAACCATCTCTAGTTCTCTGGCTTTTCCTTATTACCTTTCTTAAATAATGGCACCAAATACGCCACATTCCAGTCTTCTGGCACATCCCCTGTGGCTACTGATGATACAAATGTTTCAGCAAGGAGCCCAGCATTTCTTTTCCTCGCTTCCTACAAAGTTCTAGGATACACCTGATCAGGTCCTGGGGATTTATCCACCTTTATGCATTTTAAGACATCCAGCACCTCCTCCGCTGTAATATGGACATTTTTCAAGATATTACTTTCATTTATTTAAGTTTTCCGGCTTCCTTGTCCTTCTCCACAGCAAATTCTGAAGTGAAATACTCGTTTAGTATCTCACTCATCACCTGCAGTTCTACACATAGACGAGCTTGCGATCTTTAAAGGTCCCTATTCTATTCCTAATTACTCTGTTTGCCTGTAAGATATTTGCAGAATCTCTTTGTATTCTCCTTAACCTTGTTTGCCGAAACTATCTCACGTCTCCTCTCTGACCCTCCTATTGCGTTTCTACTCCTTGAGGGATTCACTCGATCCCAGGGATTCACTCATTCTTTTTTTTTGGCCAGAGCCTCAATTTCTCTAGTCATCCAGCATTCCCTACACCTACCAGCTTTGCCCTTCATCCTAACAGGAGCATATTGCCTCTGCACTCTCATTATCTCATTTTTAAAGGCCACCTAATCTGCAACCAATCCTTTACCTGCAAATAGCTTCTCTCAATAAACTTTTGAAAGTTCTTGCTTTACTCCAATTTAGAACTTTAAGTTTTAGAATCAGGTCTACCCTTTCCCATTACTATTTTCAGACTAATAGAATTATAATCACTGGACCCAAAGTGCTCCCTGACTGACACCTCAGTCGCTTGTCCTGCTGTATTTCCCAAGGTCAAGTTTTGCTCCTTTGCTAGTAGGTACATCCACATACTCAATCAGAAAACTGTCTTGTACACTCTTAACAAATCCATCTCCATCCAAGTTCTTAACAGTTTGGCAGTCCCAGTCTATGTTTTGAAAGTTAAAATCCCCTGAGATCTCCTTACAAATTTACTTCTTAATTTCCCACTGACTATTGTGGAGTCTATTGTACAGCCCTGATATGGTGATCATTCCTTTCTTATTTCTCAGTTCCATTCAAATAGCTTCCCTGGACATACTCCCAGGAATATTCTCCCTCAGTATAGCCATAATGTTATCCCTAACCAAAAACAGCACTCCCCCTCCTCTCTTGCCCCCTTTCTAGCTGTCCTGTAGCTTCTATACCTTTGAACATTAAGCTGCCAGTCCTGCCCTTCTAAGAGCCAGATTTATGGAATCGCGATGATATCCCAGTCCCGTGTTTCCAACCATGTCCTGAATTCATCTGTCTTACCTGTCATATCCTTTGCATGGAAATAAATGCAGTTTTATGGATCAGTCTTACCTCGTCTTCTGCCTTGCTCTTGAATGCCTTAACTATTTGACTTGCTCCTTTTCTCAACCTTACCAGCCTCAGACCTAGCTTTTTTCCCACTATCTCTTTGGGTATTACCACCACCTTGACTAGTTTAAAGCCTCCTGAGTTGCACAAGCAAATCTCCCTGCCAGGATATTGGTCCTCTTCTGGTTCAGATGTAACCTGTCCTTCTTACAGATGTCACTTCTCCCCCAGAAAGGATTCCAATAATCCAAAAATGCAAATTCCTGTCCCTGAATGAAGTAGGGCAAAATGGTTGAGCCTTGGACACTGCCCTGAAGAACTTCTGCAGTGATATCTAGGAGGCTGAGTTGACCAATTTTCAACAATCACTAGCATATTCCTTTCTGCTATGAATGACTCCAGCCTGTATAGTGCTCCTCCACCAATTTCATGGGACAACTTGGTCAAATGTCCTTGACATTAAGGTTGCAGTCACTCTCACCTCTTTTGTCCATGTTTGGAGTAAAGTTTGAACGAATGGATGAAAGATCATTTATTGTCACTTGGACTCTACAATGAACAACATAGTAAAATACAGTGAAAAGCTTCAACCGTTGCCACAATCCAACACTATTATGAATAGTGTAAAAATAAAAGGAAAGAAAAGATATAGCTGAAAGTGATAATGAGACCTGGAGCCAAGTGGCTGTGTTAGCCCAAACTAAAGTGAATGTCAGTGAGCAGATTATTGGCAACAACTACTTGATTGCACAGTCAACAATGCTTTCCATTATTTGTAATGATTATTGAGAGTGAACATGATGGGGCACTACTTGATCTGATATACAGTGTTAACAATCCAGTCTCTTTTGACGTAAGCTTCTAGGCTGGCTGAGTATTTCCAAGCCCTCCTGCTTTTATTTCATATTTCTAGCACCTGCAGTGTTTTGATCTTCATCTTGCATCAAGTGGGCCAGTGTTCTATACAAAACCAACTTTCCAAATTTCATTTTCAACAAGACTTAGAGACGGGACCCAATCTATAAAATGAATAAGCCTCAGTGGTCTATAAATCAAACTCCAAACTAAACCGTTTGAATTACATCATATTTCTAATGATTGCAAATATTCACCTTTTCCGAACACCTCCTTGACCTTTAAGTTCCATTTCCCTTGAAAGCCACCTCTACTTTTAAAGGCTTGTAAAATCATGAGGGGCATAGTTAGGGTGAACAGCAAAAGTCTTTTCCTGAGGATAGGGGAGTTCAAAACTGGAGGGCATATTTTTAAGGTGAGAGAAGAACCATTTAAAAGGGGACTTGACAAGCAGTTTTTTCACATGGAGTGTGTTTGTATGTGGAATGAACTGTCAGAGGAAGTGGTAGATGCAGGTACAGTTACAACATTCAAAAGACATTTGTACAGGCACATGAACAGGGAAGGTTTAGAGGGATATTGGCCAAATGCAGACAAGTGGGACTAGTTTAGTTTGGGAAACTTGATAATTTAAAGGTCTGTGTTGTATGACACTGTGACTTCGCAACAGGTTAAGGAAGAAGCAGACTTATATTTATGTTGCACCGTTCACTAACAGGATGTGCCAGAGAGGTTTGCAGCTATCAGAAGGGCTTTTAAAGTGAAGCCACTGTTGCAAAGAAGCATGGCAGCCAATTTGTACACAGCAAGTTGTCATAAAAATCAAAGTTATAATGACCAAATAATCTGATGTTTTTATGTTGATGTTGATTAAACATTGATCAGAAACTTGTTCCTCTCTCACCAGAAGACTTTGTATCTTCCCCAGTCCACCTAACCCAGTATTTTAAAAGCTGCCAAGGAAGCATTGCATTTTCGGTTTTCCCACGTATACCTGATAACGTATTGTCTCCAAACACTTCTTCGCTTTCCACTGTCGCTAATTCACTTGAACGGTTGAAAACTTAACTTTGTTTCTCAGTTCTGGTGATTTCATACAGTATTATTACTCATGTACTGGAATATTAGAATAACAATAATCTTCTTACTAAATCGAGACCACTTGTCTTGTAACACAACTATAGTTTTCTACATTCTAGTGTCTAATGCTGAAATGATTGACCATTTATATACAGTAGTAATTGCCAATATAAATTATCAAGTTTACCAGAGGCTAAAACAGGTACATTTGTTTGGATGGCCATGAGGTTGTACTATTGAACGTTCTTATTGCTTTTATTAAATCACTGAAAATCCAATAGGTGGCAGTGTAATCACAGAACACAAATGACTTTGTTTTCACTAACATTGTAGTTCATTTTTCAGGTAATGCTTGATAGAGGATGTGTGACTTCAGCTGGCATCTTGGTATCAACCCACATACTTTCAGTATAAAGTTCCTACTTATGATTTTGGTATAAATTTTCAACCTACATCTTGTTTACTACAATATGCGCTTTATATATAATCCCTCTTGTTATTGCTTTAGTTTGAAGTTTGACAGTGCGTTGCTAGTTTTAAATTCTACTCCTGTAATTTTAATGCCATCTCAACTCTGCTGTCCATATCCTTGCTCATTACATTCAGCCATCATCCCTGTGCTCTTCATCTCCATCAGCTCTCTTAAATTACCTTGATCTTAAAATTCTCATCCTTGTTTACAAATCTCCCTATTGGCCTTGCCTTTCCCTATGCCCCACAATCCTCTGATATCTGCGCTGCTCCAAATTTGACTTCCATTTCCCAGGTTTCCAACGCTCCAGGAGTGATGGTCATTGCTTCAACTGCCTTGGCTCAAAGCTCAAATTTTGTTCCTGCCTCTCTTCCTCATTTTCCTCCTTCCAGATGAGCCACTAACCCAACTCCTTGACCAAACCTTTTGTCATCTACTCTAATGTTTCTCAGTCTCGAAGTCTGTCCTGTGAACCAGCTTGGGATGTTTTACAATGTTAAAGGTGTTTTGTAAACATTTTTTCAGTCGTACAGAATTTGAATCCTGTTGAAAAGAGTAAGCGACATGTTGCCTATCTTTTTGCTTTGTACTTATCTGGTCAAATGCAAGAATACCAAGTTTCAAACAATTGCAATAATTGGTTGGCATATCAACACTGTTTTGCCAAAGTGTTGCCAAGGGGTAAGCTGCTATAAGGGTAACAGGATAGTATGGTAGAGTCAGTCTGAAAAGACATCCTGCCTAATACATTAGTGAGCTATACTTTTCATGAATATCACAGCCCGTGTTATGCCACGGTATGTTGCAGTGTTTGGTTGGTGAAATCAAGAAACATATTTCTTCAGTTGTTCGTAATAGACAAAGGACCAGTCCACACTTGCAAAACTGAAAACAACATATTTGCTGTTATGTGTGATTTCATGATTGGGCAGCACTTGTTCACAATCCTGAGTACATTAATAGCTACACTAAGTAGGGCAGCATGGTGACTCAGTGGTTAGCAGTGCTGCTTCACAGCACCAGGAACCTGGGTTTGATTCCATCTTTGATTGACTGTGTGTGTGGAGTTTGTCCATTCTCCCAGTGTCTGTGTGGGATTCCTCTGGGTGCTCCAATTTCTTCCCGCTGTCTAAGAACGTGCAATTTATGGGGAACGGCCATGCTATTCGATGAATAATCAACTTAAGGTAATCAGTGGAGCAGGTAATGCAACACATTTACACTTACTAGAAGCACCTTACATTCATACAGAGGAACCTGTTGTGCATAAACAAAAGTAACACATTTAAGTGCTTTATTGAAGTATCAGGAAGCTTAGAGAGCCGACAATTCCCCGTAAGGTGGCAACACCTTAGCCAATCAGAGTTGACTTGCCAAATAATCCCCACCCTATTCTCGTGTAGTGCAAATTGTTGTGGTATTTTGAAATTTGGCATTTTGGCTTTACAAGGGTAAGTTGTTATTTTCACTGTATTTTTCCTATTACATTCCATGCTGTAGATATAGTTTCACCCATGCTTTGCGTAGTATGTTCAACTTACACTGTCAGTGTGACAGTTCAGCATGTAAATTCTATTCTTTACAAAATTCAAGTACTCTGCTCAATTTAGATCTCCATTTTCAAGGAAAAATATATTTGCCTTGGAGCCAGTTCATTTGATTGATTCCGGGGATGAGAGATGATAATAGATTGGACCTAGCTTGTTTGGCATTTGAAAGCATGAGAAATGACCTTATTGAAAAATCTATGGTTCTGAAGGGGCTTGACAGGGTAGATAAGGAGAAAAGAATTCTTTTGGCTGAGGAATTTAGAACATAAGTCAAAGTCTCAGGATAAGCGGTTGATCAGTTAACAAGATGAACAGAAGTTTCTCTCTTCGAGTGCTACGAATTTTTCAAATTTGCTGCTCCAGAGGGTTCTGGATGTGACACCAGAGAACTTGTGCAAGGCCAAGATGGACAGATTCGTGAACCCTCAAGTAATCAAAGATTTTGGAGAGAGGGCGGTCACGTGAAACAGGGAAAAAAACCATCGCAATTGAACTACATGATGAAGCGGATTCTAAAGATGATATTGTCTAGTCCAGCTCCTTTTTCTTTATGTTGTTAGTTTCTTTTAGCATAAATTCAAACAAAGTGGGGAACTCACGCTGGCTGAGATTCTAGGATATTAAGAGTCACACTTCCAGAGAGTATCTTACCCTATCCCCGTAACTCCAAAATAACAACGTGACAATATTTTACAATATGGCATAATGCCATATATATGACTGTTCCACATTTATGTTTATGTGAGCATTAAAATGTTAAATTATTCCACTGAGGATCCTTTGCATTAATTGCACTATTAATCTTGTCACTACATTGCAAATTAAGTTTATCGTCTCTTTCTCAGGATACACTGGTCTGCAATCCTGGCACTGAATGATCCCATTGCTCCCAGCACTAGCCACTATAAAAGTATATAGTGTGAGGGATGTTGGGGGTAGGTTCGAAGGTGCTGGCAAAACTAACAGGGCCAACAGCAGAATTGTCATATCAGTCTTAAAAAGATTTGAAGGTGCTGATGTTGGACTGAGGTGTCCATATTTAAAAAACACACACCAGGTTATAGTCCAACAGGGTTATTTGGAAGCACTAGCTTTTGGAGCTCTGCTCCTTCATCAGGTGGTTTTGGATAATAAGATTGTAAGGCACAGAATTTATAACAAAAGGTTACAGTGTGTTGTAACTGAAATTATATATTGAAAAAGACCGGGATTGTTTGTGAAGTCTCTCATCTTTTAGAATGAATATGTTGGTTTCAGTTCTTTTATATGTAAATCTCAGAACTTTTTTACAAGTTACATTCTCAAGTGAACTGTAACAATTGGTATTATGTCGGCATTGAAGGTGTGAGGTGCCCTGTGTGAGGCTGTCTGTGCCCCAATGTTCAGACTGATTCTAGTCTAAAAAATGGATTTATAGAATCTTATATGGATTCATGCAGTTTTTGAGCAAAATAAAATGTAATTCTGCAAGTACAAATTCACCCCACAAACGTGTGTGTGTGTGTGTGTGTGTGTGTGTGTGTATGTGGGTGTGTAGTGTGAGGGGGAGTATGAGTGTCTGTGAGAGACTGTGCATGTGTATGTATGTGAGTGTAAAGGGGTATAAGTCTGTGAGAAAGTGCGTGTGTGCAAGTGAGTGTGGGAGTGTATATGTTAGTGTAAGAGAGAGCATGTGTATGAGAGAGGGTCTGCGTAAATGTATGGGTCTGTAGGAGTGTGCGTGTGTGTCTCTGTGTGTGTCTGAGTGAGTCTCTCTGTAGAATGTCTGTGAGTGTGTGAGTGTCTGAGTGTGTGTCTGTGTGTGTGTGCCTGTGTGTAGGAGTGTCTGTGTGCGTGTGTATGTGTGCATGTGCATGTGTGTGTGTAGTGCAGTGGGATCACCTATAGTGTGACATGAACCAAGGTGCCGGTTCAGGCCATCCCCTTGAGTACTGTCTTAAGAAGTGCGTTAACAGCAAAATTGAGATGATTGTGGCTCTCTGAAAATGTCACTAGGTGGCAGAATGCATCAGGACATAGCAAAAATGCAACAACTACAAAGTTATTGCACATGATCTGCTACTAAAAGAACAGGGATACTAATAGTACTTACCTTTATTTATCCATAAATGTCACAGCAAATTACGACAAGCGCAGGGAGGCAGTGAAATTCAGAAATCCAAAAATAATGTCCCAGTTACCCCAACCCCCTGTTAAACTTCATGAAAACAATTTCTAATTGATTGTAATCACTCCAAAATTATTGAAGAGTATGAAGATGTCAGATTTATTAACATAACACATACAAGCTAATAGCATCACAGTTAGCTAAATCAGACCATTTCCAGCCTAAGCACCCTTTTAACAATGTGTGAGGTGTTAATTGCAGGAGCCTAAACAAAGCTGAAGTCAATGGAAATCAGGAGCTGGAAACTGAACTAGACTAACCATAAAAATACTGTGGCTGCAAGAGTAATTCAGAGGCTAATATTCTGTAATGATTACCTCCTCTTTCCTCCAAATTTGGACCACCACTGACAAAGGCACAAGTCACAGGAATCTGACAAAATACTAACCAGTTATCTCAGTGGGAGCATCTGCAAAAGCACTCAAGAAGCAGCAATCCAGCCAGTACAAGCAGCCTTCTTGATTGGCACCCCATCCTCCACCTTGAACATCCACTCCCTTCACTACTAATGCTAAGTGGCAGCAATGGGTGCCACTTGCAGCAACACAGCCATGCTCCTCAGGCAGTACTTTCCAAAACCAAGACCTGTACCACTGAGGAGCACAATGGCACAGATGCACTTGAACACAGCCACTTACAGGGTCCCCTTCAAGCCACATAAGTTCACCAAGGAGTGGCACATTGAGTTTAATTAGGATAAATGCGAGGTGCTGCGTTTTGGAAATGCAAAATAGGGCAGGTCTTATACACTTAATGTTAAGGTCCTGAGGAGTGTTGCTGAACAAAGACACCTTGGAATGCAGGTTCATAGCTCCTTGAAAATGGAGTCGCAGGTAGATAGAATAGTGAAGAAGATGTTTGGTATACTTTTCTTTCTTGGTCAGAGCATCAGTGTATAGGAGTTGAGAGGTCATGTTGCGGCTGTACAGGACATTGGTTAGGCCACTTTTGGAATATTGTGCGCTATTTTGGTCTCCCTCCTATGGGGGTGAAGTTGTGAACCTTGAAAGGGTTCAGAAAAGATTTACAAGGACATTGCCAAGACTGGAGGGATTGAGCTATAGGGAGAGGCTGAATGGGCTGGGGTTGTTTTCCCTGGAGTGTCGGAGGCTGAGGGGTGACCTTATGGAGGTTTATAAAATCATGAAGGGCATAGATAGGGCAACTAGACAAGGTCTTTTTCCCTGGGTTGGGGGCATAGGTTTAGGATGAGAGGGAAAAATTTTTAAAGGGACATAAGGGCAACCTTTTCACACAAAGGAAATGGTGGAGGCTGGTACATTAACAGCATTTAAAAGGCATCTGGAAGGGTATATGAATAGGCAGGATTTTGAGGGATGTGGCCAAGTGCAGACCAAAAGGGACTAGATTGGTTTAGGATATCTGTTTGGCATGGACGAGTTGGACTTTAGGATCTGTTTCTGCGCTGTACATCTCTGTGACTCTATGACTCTACGACACACACCAACCTGACTGGAAACCTTATCACTGTAGTTGGGTCAATATTTTGGAACTCACTTCCTTACAGCACTGTTTATTTACCCAAACCCCAAAGACTGCAATAGTTCAAGGACACAGCTCATCACTGCTTCTCAGGTCCATCTGGGCAATAACTGCAGGCTAGCCAATGATGCTCACATTCGTTTTCAAGCTATAAAGTTAAGACCAGATTCCAACAGTTAACTATTATAAATATGACAGTGATTCTTTTCCATGTTAATTGCTGGAGATTTTTAAAATGTAATTTTTCCCCCTTTAATTTTCCATCTTCTATTATAATCCAATCTTTTTATCACTTACTTCAAATTTCTTTGTGTTCTTGATTCGGCAGTGAGTTCCCCCATTTTATTCCACATTTTCTTTCCAGTTGTCAGGTAAGGATGTGTAACAGCTGCTTGCCCTCTTCACTCAGGTCTCAGATGTCTGGCTTTTCTTACTGCACTGGTTATTAGCTCATACTTCAAACAAACTGTCACATCAAAACTTTTGAAAAGTCAAAATGTGCGGTTTAACTCAACGTAGATCCTGTTGGATTATTTGTAATGCAAATTGTGGCCTGACTGCAGTAAAATGATCAGAACCTAGAAATATGTCAATTTTCCTTTCACAAAGTATCTTCCTGCACATGTTGTAAGTTAGCATATAAGAGGTATTTTACTTTCAAGAGCAAACACAGCAATCTGATTTTTATCAGACCACCGCATTACAAACTATTTTTTTCTGTTTCAGTGAAATATCCTATGTTCATTTGAACCTGTTCTCTGTAACTATAACCTTCCATTCCCATAAAGGGGGAGCTTGAAGGCTTGTAAGGAGTTCCTTTAAATGTACTTGATAGTTTGCAATGTGAGCAACTAGATTAAACAGATTGAAGTCATAGGTAACAGTATGCAGTACAGAGTCAGCAGCAGGCTAAAGCTTATGTGACTCAGAAAGATAATAACCACATTTGAAGACATTTAGCTAAATCAAGGAATAATCCCACAATCAGGTAAGTAAAATTGAACGTGGGGATTACAAAGATCAATAGTAACATGTGAGAGATGGAGTAGGTGACAATACTTGGAATTCCTGAAATGTTACTTACTAACTGTGCCAATGTTTCTTTGCCAAATAAACACCCTCTATGAAATATTCAGTGACATCTGAATATATTATCAACTGTTTGTAGAATTTAAGGAAATGCCCTGTGTAGGTTGTATAATGGTTGTAACAAGGTCATCTAGGTGGATCTCATAGAATATGATTTCCCTGATTGGGCTGTTAATCTGGTCTAATCCGGGAGCTCTGGCTGACAGATATAAGCTGAGTGTCAGAGGCTCTGTTCACTCTGAGAGATGGCTCTGAGGAAGCCAGATCAGTGTCAAGTACAATGCACGTGTAATTAAATGGTGACTTGTTGACAAGGTACTGACCTCTGTGGAGCTTTTTCACCTTGTTTCTACTGATTGAATGGTACATATTACAGAGACTTGATCCAGGCACACTGCCTTCTGTGATACAGACTTCAAATACCAAAAGACATGAGAGAGGATTTGGAGTAAGAAGTGAAGAGATAGAGACCTTTTTCACCCAAAAGACACCAGTTAAGAAATGCCACCAGCACAGTCTATTGAAGTGACAATGCAAGAGAAATGCTTGAAGGCACAGTTGAATATTTTTTTGAAAAAGCAAATTGAGGAATATGATAGGTTGGCTGCCTATTTTTTAAAAAAAGTTTATTTTGATGTTTTCCTGTTCCCAGTTATCCTAGTTCTGTGTCACAGCCCTCCTTAAGATGTAATGCATCTAACGCTTCGTGTTACACAGCTTTTCAGTGGCATACAACTCATAGTAAAGCACAGAACAGTGGACACCTTAAACAAATGATATGAAACTGAGCTAGTGAAATGATGTAAGTGACTTCAGAATTGCATCAGCAAAATATTGAAATTAGAAGTTTGATAGGAACAAAAGACACAGAGACAGGAGGAGGCTAATTAGTCCCTCACACTTGCTGATTAGGGGAGTCGAATCCAAATTTGGTCGTGATTGAAATTACCTTCATTCCATTGGTCTGCCTTTGATTTATCCCTTGCTAATCTCACCTCATTAAAATCACGTCATCACAGTCTGGACAATTTAAGTTTTTCCACTATTCACAGCTGCTTCGAGAACAGAATTCAGTATTCGCTTCACTTGTATGAAAAAGTGCTTCCCGTTTTTCATTCCTGATGCCCTTACTCTAATTTTAGAATTGTGTCTCCTTCTACTCTGATCCTGACTGGAGGAAATAGTTTCTCCATAATCATCGGATCTCTTGATCATTTGTTTAGATCACTTGTCAAGCTTTATACTGAAGGCAACCTGTCCTCACAACCTAATGCCTTTAAGTTGGTTTCATACGACAACACTGCTCCTCCAATACTCCCAAAATGTCTTCCATTTGTTGGACAGACCCTATGGCCTCAGACCTTCCTTAGATTCATAGAGCCATACAGCACAGAAACAGGTTCTTTGTCCCACCATATCTATGCTGACCAACAAACACCAAACTACACTTATCCCATTTACCTGCATTTGGCTTAGCCTTGGTCCACATTCCAGATTTCTACCGCCCTCTGGATGAAACTTACATCCTCTAGTCTTAAGCATGTTTGACATGGTGAAGAGATTCTCAGAATCTACCCTGTCTGTGCCTCTCATAATTTTGTACATCTCAGTCAGATCCCCCTTCAGCCTCCTCGGCTCCAGGTAAAACAAATGCAGTCTATCCAGTCTCACCACATAAGTCTGCATACTCACTCTCTTGGAGGAGAAAGTGAGGTCTGCAGATGCTGGAGTATCAGAGCTGAAAATGTGTTGCTGGAAAAGCGCAGCAGGTCAGGCAGGATTCCTCATGAAGGGCTTATGCCCAAAACGTCGAATTTCCTGTTTCTTGGATGCTGCCTGACCTGCTGCGCTTTTCCAGCAACACATTTTCAGCTCTGCTACTCACTCTCTTAGGTCACCTCCCCACCTGCACCAAAAGTAACAGCTGAGCCTCCAACTTTCCTTTAAAACCTGTCCCCCTCTCTCATTCCGGAAGGAAACTAGCCCCAACAGGGCAGAAAGAGTCAAATGGTTAGTGTGTTACCCAACATTGCGCTTCTCACCCCTAATATGGGGATTACCCTGACTGTCACTGCTCTGAGGGACAGATTGGCCGTTTCTGAACCCCTGGACTGGTATTGGAATTTGCCCTTGACTTGCTGTACCAGTACCCCTGAAGGAAGGACATAGCAATAGGTGGCCATTCAGCCCCTTGAAACTGTTCCGCCATTCAAAGAGATCATGGCTGAACCGTGGCCTGAATCCATATACCTGCCTTTGGACCATATCCCTTCATGCCTTTGTTTTACAAAAAAATTATCTATCTCAGATTTAAAATGAACTACTGATCTAACGACATGTGCTGCTTATGGCATAGCACTCCAAACATCTTCCACTCTATGTGTGCAGAAGTGGCAACTGTCTGCATGGAGTTTGCACACTATCTTCGTGTCTGTATGGGTTTCTTCCGGGTGCTCTGTGATCCAAAGTGCAGGTTAGGTGAATTGGCCATGCTGAATTGCCCATAGTGATCAAGTTAGGTGCATTAGTCAGGGATAAATGTAGAGTACTGTAATGGGGAATGGGTTTGGGTGGGATATTCTTTGGAGGGATGGTGTGTACTTGTTGGGCTGAAGGGCCTGTTTCCACACTGTAGGGATTCTATTTAAAAAAGTGCTTCTGAGCAACTCTCCTGACTGGTCTGGCCCTAACTTGTAGACTATGCCCCCTAGTTCATAATAAATATCTTTATCAACCTGTCTTTTTCTGCTAATAACCTGAAGGCATCAATCAGATCACTCCTTAACATTCTAAATTCCATAGAAAACAAGTCTAATTTGTACAATCTCTCCTCATAACTGAAGACAGATACCATTCTTCTATACTTATGCTGTACTTCCTCCTGGGCGGCACGGTGGCACAGTGGTTAGCACTGCTGCCTCACAGCGCCTGAAGACCCGGGTTCAATTCCCGACTCAGGCGACTGACTGTGTGGAGTTTGCACGTTCTCCCCGTGTCTGCGTGGGTTTCCTCCGGGTGCTCCGGTTTCCTCCCACAGTCCAAAGATGTGCGGGTCAGGTGAATTGGCCAAGCTAAATTGCCCGTAGTGTTAGGTAAGGGGTAATGTAGGGGTATGGGTGGGTTTCGCTTCGGCGGGTCGGTGTGGACTTGTTGGGCCGAAGGGCCTGTTTCCACACTGTAAGTCTAATCATATCCTTCCTAAGATGTGGTGCCCAGATCTGCTCTCAGTACTCAGAGGTGGACAGGGGTCGAAACAGGGTTTTGTGAAGCTGTAGCATAACTTTTGCATCCTGATATCAGTCTTCTAGATATAAAGGCCATCTTGAATTGACAAGTCCTGCTGTCACTCATGGCAAGCTTATTTAATTTGTACCTGTGCTGAATGGCAAGGTTTGATATGTACCTTGTACCTCTGGCTAAGAAGCAAAATGCAAAAAGGCAAGGCAATGCAAAGGATAGATTCTGCATCCATCAGGAAGGCTCACAGAGACTGTATGCTGTGACAGCAAGCAAAGAGCTTGGAGCTGCAGCCTGGTCCACTCCATGAGCTGGGTGCTTGACTCTGAGCACAAAGTACCCTCCCTGCAGCATGACGATCATAGCTGCTGGTGCAGCCCGAGGGGAAGCACTGAAATGCAGAAACATCTCATATGTAGATCGGAGCTGTGCCATCAGGCTTACTAGAGCCTGGCACATTTTGGATGCCAACGTCTGTGGGTATGATGTGCATGTGGCCAGCATCCATGGACCATGCTCTAAGATGTTTATGTGCAGTGTCCAATCTGAAGGTCCTTTGGAACAATTGGCGATTTGTTTTCCATATTAAGTCCAGCTTGTTTGACAAGTTTGATAATAGAGAAAGCCGATTATTAATGTCACTAACCCTGAGCATGGGACCACAAATCCTGCAAAGCCTTAATGCTGCCTACTCACTTGGCTCAGGACATCCTCCTACCTACACCAAAAGCCAACAAGGCATTTAACAAGCAATAATTCCCCCTTAAAAGGCAACCTCACCATTTCCTTGCAAAAAAACTCAGCATGGAATGGGTGAGTGAATAGTTTAGTGAGTGCCTGAATGAGTAGATGGGTGAGATAAGTACAGTAGAGGGTTGGGTGTGTTGTGTTGATTGGAGATTGCGTGAGGAGATTAGGGGTGAGTAAGTAGATGGGTGAGTGGGTTGCTGAGATTGAAGTGATATTTGGATCAGTTGGTGAGGTCTGGTCACATTCTGCTGCTATTTTTACATAGTTATGTTCTAAAACCATGCTATGCTCACTATTTGAGTTTACTTACATTTTTTTGCAAACTGGTAAATGCAGAACATGTATGAACATAGGCTGTATTTTCACAATCTTTGTTTAAAAGCGTGCTTCAAATTTGTTAAAGCCGTAACTGGTGTACCATGATAAATACAGCTGAAAATGGATTATTGTGATATTCAGCATTTTAAATGACAGCCCAAATTCACCACCAGGGTATAAGCTGATTTCAAAGGACAGAAAGTTATCTAAATCATAGATAAACCCTATTTACATTGGGGTCAGTCAACTAAATGAGCTGGAGGGCTGTTTTGTGATGCAGAATGATGCCAACAGTGCAGGTTCAATTCCTGTATCAGCTGAGGTTATAATAAAGTTCCTCCTTCTCAACCTTTCCCCTTACCTGAGGGATGATGACCCACAGAGTAAACAACCACCAATTGTTTCCCTCTAATGAGAGAATAAACCTCTGGAGAATATGGAGCAGGTACAGAGGTCATATGAATTTCAGCAACTCAAAGAAAAACTTGGAAAATCTACATATTAGCAACCAAAGTGACTACATTAATTTGTCCTTGGGTCAGGCTGAGTTTGTGAGTCACACATCATTCTAGCATGTTTTATCTTCAAAAATCCACCACAGTTCGAGTTGCATGGAATGTAATTTATGTTAACAATTATTTTCACTAATACTGATTTTTTTTTTAGATTACTTACAGTGTGGAAATAGGCCCTTCAGCCCAGCAAGTCCACACCGACCCGCCACCGACCCAGATCCATTCCCCGACATCTAACACTACGGGCAATTTAGCATGGCCAATTAACCTAACCTGCACATTTTTGGACTGTGGGAGGAAACTGGAGTACCCGGGGGAAACCCATGCAGACACGGGGAGAATGTGCAAACTCCTGCCTGAGGCAGGAATTGAACCCGGGTCTCTGGCGCTGTGACAGCAGTGCTAACTGCTGTGCCATCGTGCCGCACAGGGACATGGGATGGAGAGATGATATATGCTCAAAACCTGTAAATGGTTTTAGTGAACCCACACTTGAAGAGACTACGAACCAGAGCAAATTTGAAGCCCTGTATCCAACCTGCCCTTACCATCATTTCAGTTTTCTTGCTGCAAGATCATGACCAGCTCAATTCTGACTTAGTCTGTTTTCTTCCTGGACTGTGTAATTTATTTGTATAAAATAACATTTATTTACTGAGAGAAAAAGTAGATTCAAAACTGCTAACAGTCAACATAAAAACAACCTCAGTTATGACTATGAATAAATCTGTCATATCTAATCTGGAAAGCAATAGTGAATGACCCAGTAAATTTGATGTTGAGAAAGGGAATATTTAATTAATTAAAACAGTTATTTCTCATTTTCATTTTTGCTTGATTCCCTAACTCATTTTAAAATCTCATTTATCATTCATCACAGCCTACACAATAATAAGAAGTTCCTCAACACTTTGTTATTACATCTTAACTTGTAATTACTGTATTAAGCATGTTACTTCGTATTTGGCTATTGGTTACAAGGACATCTGATTGGGCGCTAAATCCCAATTAATGCTGTAGATGAATGAGTCAGTGAATTACTGATTATTTTCATTCACATTATTGCATTCAAGTGACATTACCATCCACCACCTTCAAGTGACTACACAATTATTTTTGGATTGAATGGAACATTACTAGGGTTTTATGTTCTGTTTTACAGGTTAACCATTTCTGCCGAGTGTCCTATGCAACTCGAAGATTTTCCTATGGATGTTCATGCTTGCCCCCTTAAATTTGGAAGCTGTAAGTGCATTTGAAATTGTTGTTGAAAACACAACAGCATAAAGTCAGTGAGCATCAGGAGCAGATTATTAATTGTTCTGCGCCACGGTTGTAAAGATCAGGGGCTAGACAGTTTCATGACCTAATTTAGGATGACCGTAGTCATCCTGCGTGAAGTTCGTCCAACTTATTTACATCTCTTGAACGACATGGCTGGTGAGATAGTTGATGCATCGATTATCATTTTCCATACCACTCTTGATTTGGGTCAGGTTCCACTAGAATGGAGGATGGCGAATGTAAAGAAAGGGAGACAGAAACCAGGAAACTACAGGTCACTGAGCTTAACATGCATCATCAGGAAAAATGTTGGAAGCTATTACTCAAGAGGCTAAAGTACTTGTATAAGGTCAAAGTATTCAAGCAAAACTGATGAGCTTTTGTGAAAGGGAAATCAGATTTAATTTTTTTTTATGGGAAGAGGGTGGTGCAGTAGTAAGTCACTGGATCCATAATCCAGAACTCCAGGTGAATGACTTTGGGGATGTGGGCTCAAATCTTACCATGGCAAATAGTTAAATTTGAATTCAATAAAGATAGTGAATAAGAAACTGACCAAATGGTGGCCATGTAGCTGTTATCAATTGTGAAAAAAATTCTGGTTCACTAATATCCTTAAGGGAAGGAAATCTGGTTTGACCAACATATGACAATGTGATCAACTCTTAACTGCCCTCAGAGCACTAAGGGCATTAAATCCCTGTCTAACCAGTGATGCCCATATCCCATGAATGCATAATAAAATCCACTGGAGTTCTTTGAGGATAAAGGTAATTCAACAGATATACTGCATCAAATGCTTTGAAATCAAAGTGCCATATCCAAAGATTATTGTGAAAAATAAAACTCATAGTGGGTAGCATGGATCAAAGTTGGCTGGCTAACAAGAAGCAGAGAGGAAGCATAAATGGGTCTTTTTCAGCTCGGCATGATGTACTCACTGGTATCACACAGGGACTGGTGCTGGGATCTCAAATATTTTGCAATTTATATAAATGCCTTGGGTGAAGGGACAGAAAATACGGTTATCAAATGTGCTGAAACACAAAGATAGATCTGGATATAAGTTGCGAAGAGGAAATAAGGATGCTGCAAATAATTTGGATGAGTTGAAAAAATTCCAGCAAAGCGAATATAATGTTGGAAAATGTGAATTTGTCCATTTTGGCAGAAAGTGTAACAAAGCACATTATTGAAATGGTGAGAAACTGTAGACCTCTGAAATACTGAGGGTTCTGGGTCTCTACTGCTTAAATCAGAAAAGGTTAGTGTACAGGAACAGCACATAATTCGGTGCATTAATAGAATATTATCACTTCCACAGAGCACTGGAGAACAATATACAGGATCAGTCATGTTATTTAGGGAAGGATGTAAATGTGTTGGACATAGATCTGAGGAGGTTTACCAGACTAATTCCTGGAATAGGTGGGTTATCTTATGAGGAAAGGTTGGACAAGCCAGGCTTGCATCTAATGGAGTACAGAAGAGTAAGAGATGATATGATTGAAACATATAACATCCTGAGGTCTTGACATATTGCATGGACAAAGGATGTTTTCTTGTGGGAGAGTCAAGAACTAGAGGTCACTGTTTCAAAATTTCAGGTTGCTTATTTAAAACAGACCAAAAATTCTGTGAGGGTTAAGAGATTTGGGAACTCTTTTTCAGATAAGATGCTTTAAGCTGTGTTCTTAAATAATTTTAAAGCAGGAGTGGAGAGATTCATTACAGGCAAGGGAGTGAAAGGTAAGCAATGCGGGAATATGGATTTAAGGTTACAATCAGATCAGCCATGATCTTATTAAATAATGCAGCAGTCCCAATAGGCTGAATGGCCTACTCCTGCTCATTGTATGCATTTTCATTTATCAACAAGAGGTTTACTCATCAAAAGGTGAGACAAGACCATCATTTTTTTAAATGGACATTGCACTGGTAAACGTCTATAACACATATTTCTATTCGAATCTCCTCATTCAGGTAGCAAAGGGAATGGCGAGAAAGCAGGAATGTGGTATTGAAATAGAAATTTAGCCATCATCATTCTGAATAGGCTACTCCTGCTCCTAGATTCTATGTTTCTGTTGAGAAACCTTGCAGAGATAAGTCAATACACAATGAACCTGCGATTGAAATCCATCTTGAGATGTGGAGCAAAATAGTTAGTATTAAATCAATTTGCATTTCCACACAACATGCCCAGTATTCATTTTCAACGGTTGCATTAGAAACGGAATATCAGGATCAAACAGCTCATCCAACATTGACTTGTAATTCCTCCTGCAACATATCTTTGTCCCTTCGTTTTTCAAGTTAATGCTTATAACAATCCAAAATCCCTTAAATCCAACAAATTACTTCTTAAAGTCATTTTTAGGTTTGAAGGGGGTTATACTGTCCGTCCAATCAGAGGATGACAACTATGGGCAAATATATGCTGAAGATATTGCAAAGGAATTTGTTTTGCACCTTTAAGATTGTCGAAATGACATATGTTTAATCGCAACCGCAAATGTATGTCTAATGAAGTCCCACAGACAGCAAAGAGATAAATGACCACTTAATCAGTCCTGCTTCTGTTGTTTGAGGAACATACATTGGCTCAAGACTTCAACACAATCCCACTCTTCCTTGGTTTTGAATCCCTGGGTCCAGCAATAATTGGACAAAATAAACTTTTTCTCAAAGATTTCATAGACTCCACAATCTGGATTCCTGTGGTATCTGTGTCAGTCTGGTAAAAATCGATAGGCGCAGTTTGATTTCATTTTGATGGGAAATCTACATGATGTCCAGATGAGAGAAGAGTAATCTGTCGATTGTGAGAAAAGTCAAGGTGAAAGGAAATAATGGGATTACTTTGCTTTATTGTTTATTTGCTCAGGGGATGTAGCACACAGGGTAGGTCCCAGTATACTTTGACGTTATAGGCAGGTGCCCTTCATCAGGAATCAATCCCAAGGAAGGGCTCTTGCCCGAAACGTCGATTTTCCTGCTCCTCGAATGCTGCCTGACCTGCTGTGCTTTTCTAGCACCACTCTAATCTTGACTCTAATCTCCAGCATCTGCAGTCCTTACTTTCACCCAGCATACAGTGCCCGGCAGAAGCCATTCTTGAACTGTGGTCATCTTTGGTGTGTAGGACACCCACAATGCTGTGAAGAAGGGAGTTCTAGTTTTAATCCACCAACAATGAAAGAATGGCAACATGTTTCCAAGATAGGGTAGTGTGTGAATTTGCAAAAGCAAATCCTGTTCTGTTTGCATCTGGGGACAGGGACTGTGTATCTGACTGAAGTAGTTGGAATCAGGATGTGGGGGTAGGGAGTGGGGTGGTGCATGCAACCACCATATACTTGCTGCCATCTAAGTGGCAAAGAACACAAATATGTCATAAAAGAATGACTTTTCCCCACAATGAGGGTGAGTAAAAAGTTTCAGTACAAAATTATACTAAAGGGATTTGAAGAAACAGCAGATGACATTTCAGATGAATATGTAGAAGGACTGCAGAAAGGTGATGAAAAGCTGCAATACATAAAGAAGACTTTGTGCAGAGTGAACAATGTTTGCAAATTCACTGAAGTTCAACAAAAGAGAATGACAAATTGAAAACAAAACTGGGAATTTGCCCAAAACACCGATTTTCCTGCTCCTCGGATACTGCCTGACCTGCTGAGCTTTTCCAGTACCACTCTAACCTAGACTCTGATCACCAGCATCTGCAGTCCTCACTTTCGCCCTGGGAATTTGATGGAAGATGAATCTCCTTTCTGACTTTAACATTTGTAATTGTTTGTGTGAAATTGACACGATAAATATTTCAAGCTAATAATCTTTCATGTAATTAATAATTAATATCAGTTGAAATAATTGCATATGCTTAAAAAGTGAAATAAACTAGGTCACTTAATTATACAAAATGCTAATTAAATATGAAGCACAAAGTGAAATGGTAGATAGTATCTACAGAGAGTGCTACATCTGTAATGTGAGAGAACAGTGTGACTGAGACAGCCTCGCGTGCCATCGAGAGGTTAATATTATACCCACCTAGAGCCTTGAATCAAGGAGGACCCTCAGTGCAGGTCAGTAATTGAGAAAGAGGGTCTGTGGACAGGGAGTGTCAGCAGCAAGGGCAGGGCCTGTAAGCAAGCACACCTCACCTCCCCCTCTCCCCTCCCCTCCCTCGTCCACTCTATGATTGCATACACCACCCCCACACCCTGATTCCAACTTCTTCAATCAGACACACAGTCCCTGCCCCCAGAGGGCCAGAAGCAAACACACCATCATTTGCTTTTGTGCTCCCTGCAAGGGCAACACCCCACCCCCCACCACCACCCCCGTATTCAATACTATCCTCCCACCAGGCAGAATACAGCCACTGGGTTATTCCAGTGGCAGTGTGATGAGGCCTTTCAGAGGGCATCAATTGCCCATTTATGGGTCACAAGAGGCAGAAGCACAGGACATCCAAGCTGTACCTTTGCAGGAGCTAATTACAGCAGATGCTGGAATCTGTATCTTTGTGTGTGAACTTAGTCAGAATAAGTTCTCCACAGGAGGGCAACGAGATTCCACCCAATGCAGTTCACCAGTGTAGGAGGGATTTTTTAAACTTTCAAGGAACCCCTTAGGTTAAGTCATGATTCAGATTTGGTCAGAGTCTGTGACTGCAAATCTGTCAGATAAGAGGACTGCATATACAATGGTTCAGGTGCCTCAAAAGTTGACCAGCAGGCAAATAGAGTGCAGTAAGAACGATCAAATGGACGTCTGATCAAATGAAAGACACATTCATGTGGGGTGTCCAAAGGGGAGTGTGATACTAATAGAGGAACATAAAGTCATAGAGATAGGTACTGCTCACTGTTGTCCTGAAAGCTGGATTTCACTTATTATTTGGACAGCTATGCTGGACAATGATATAGGGAAAAAGCAGGATGCTTTCAGGAGTGATGCTCATTTGAAGGACTTCTGCAGGCACGAGGAGCCAAACAGCCTCGTTTTGCACCAAAACCAACCTGTTATTCTGAACAATTCAGCTCACTGGGTGGCAAGGTTCAAGACATCCCCTTGATGCTGGTGAAGAACTTGGATGAGGAGTGCCCTATTATTATGATCTCCAAAGGAAAGAATTACACAGGTGGAACCAGGGATGTGCTTCTGCTGAGGAAATTCAAGGAGCTAGGAGACACACTACAAAGAAGAACTTCAGATGATTTAATCCCTGTGGAAGTGACTGTGTCACCTTCAAATTGGTCTCAGGATAAATTGATTGCAGGTGGTTAAAAGAGTGGTGTGGGATGCAAGAGTGTTAAAACGCAGGGAGGGTAAACACTATAAGATGGAATTGAAATCATATTTGATAAGTCTATTTGGTTTTGTTTGAGGGGATAACTTGCTGGCTGATGAGGGAATTGATGAATGTAATATATTTAGGTTTTCAGAAGGTATTGAAATAAAATGCCACATGCTGCACTAGTTCAGGGATAATAAGTTTGAGGTAATAGATTATATTAGTATAGGTAGTGGATTGTTTAATAGACAGAAAACAGGGAGGAATAAAAGGCTCATTTTCAGGATGACTGCTGAGTGCTGAGCCAACAGTATTTGGACCTCAGTTATTAAAATCTATATTACTGATTTTGATGACAGAATGAAGTATAATGTAGCCAAGTTTTATAACAATACAAAGCAAGGGACAAAAGTAAGTTGTGAGGACACTTGGTCTGCAAAGGCGTTTACACGGACTAAGTGATCAAGCAAGAAGCTGGTAGATGAGTACAATGTGGGGAAGAATGTAATTATCCACTTTGGTAAGAAGAACAGAAAGCAGATTTTTTTGGAAATATGAAAATTTACTAAATTTTCAGAGTCATTTGTGTGTTTTTGTCTGCGAATCATAGAAAAAGCACAGACTTATAGCAAGCAATTAGGAAGGCAAATGGCAGATTAGCTGCTATTGAAAGGGAGATTATAGCATAAGGGGTAGGGAGATCTTTTGCAATTAAACTGGGCTTTAGTGAGACCACACCCTGATTATTGTGTATAGTTTTGGTTCCCTTATTGAAGGCACAATGCTAGAAAGATACTAGATTGCTTCTTGGGCTGAGAGCACAATCACATGAAGAAACATTGTCTAAATGTTTCTACTGGTGTTGAAAGGAATTAGGTATAATTCAAACATATACAATTCAGAGAAGGATTTAACAAGGACATGTGGTTTTTCGAGGCTGAAGAGTATGGATGTAGAGAGATCGAATTGGAGTAGGAATGAACCTGGAGACCATTAAAAAAGGAGGGAAGGACCCTCCCCCCCGTGAAAAGATTTCTTCCATTTCTAGCTGATAAAAATTTTCTCTAGTTGGGCAAAGGTGAGGAGTTTGCATCAGTGCATTCATGAATCAGGGTTAATTTGCAAATAGTGCTGAGTTTACCACATTTAGCCATTGCTAGGGTTGTAACTGCAATGTCGGCGTCAAAGATGTAAGAAGAAGATGTGATATTCTTGAAGCATGGACAACCTTTGTTGAAAAGTGCTTATCTGAAGTTATTTAAATCTGCAGCCACTTAAAGGCTGCAAGAATCAGAGTCAAAAACAAAATCAAGGTATTGGAGTGCATTGATTGCCAGGTCATCTGGTGCAGCTTGAAAATAAAACATAGCTTTCATAGTTACAGTTTCAGTGGAGTTCAAAGCTGACATCTGGAAAGGATTGCTGTGGCAGCTGACCCCATTACAAAGGTTGAGTTTTGAAAGCTCTGGAAGCTCATATTTCTATTGACAATTGTGCCTTTTAAATTATTACATGTGATGGTGATGTTACAATTATGAGGGTTAACAGATTACTTTGGGTGGGGGGGGGGGTGGTCTTTGAAATTAAAATTGGATATTATGATCCATTCTGAAGTCTGCCTGACAACAAATCTGGATGGCTTGATTGTTAAGCGATCCCAGCCTGTCTCATGAGGAAGAAGGTATGAGGTATTTACACTTGGAGACAATGCAGGAGCATGTGTTTCAGCAGTGGATAAACTGAGCCTACAGAACAAAAGAACATTCAAAATTTTGAGTTGTACCTTAAACTGTCCATTTACTTCCAAGCAGATAGATTGAAGAAGTTGGGATTGTTCTCCTCGGAGAGAAAAAGGCTGACAGGAGATCTAATTGAGGTTTTCAAAATCATGAGCAGGCAGGACAGAGTAGAAAGGGTTGAAACAGTTTCCACTTGTAAAAGAACCAAGAACATAAGGGCAAACATTTAAAATGTTGTGCACATGAAGTCAGGGTGATATGAGAAAAACGTTTTCACACAATGAGTTGTTACACTTCTTAGAAATTTAGTGGAGGTAGGTTCAATTCAAGCACACGATAGGATATAGAATGTTTTTTTGGATGGTTATGATGTGCAAGGAGATGTAAAAAAGCAGGAGATTGGCACTAGATAATACAGGCATACAAGATAATAGAGTTGATGCAGGCACGATAACCCCAACTGCATTCTTCTGCACTATGATCATTCTGTTCCTCTGAGAGTCTGGATCTCAATGATAATTAATCAGCATTTTTACCTGGATGCAAGGTGTGGGTGATTCACATTGCCATTTAGATGTACTTGGAGTGTCTACAATATTACTTAAAACTCACAGTCAAGATTAGCCGTCTCTTAGGGAGAGGGAGTGCAGCAGTAGCCAGCAATACACTTCTGGTTTATCATGCAGGAATGTGGGTTGGAGATCATATTATTGTTCAAAAGACTAAATTCATGGCTGTTAAAACTGGACTGGAAGATTAGCTTAGCTTTCATGAGAAAAGCCTCATTGCAAAGGATGGTTCTGAGATTAAACATTCACAGGCTACGAAGGTTAAGTTTAAAAAAGGCAACTACACAAGCTCAAACGAAAATGATAAATATTGAAAATCTGCAAGAGATAAAGTAAATGAGTGGAAATATACAGTAAGGTCAAAGGGCAATTAACACTGTTAACTTCTGGATATCACTGGTCTGATGGCCTGAAATAGCAAACTATCTTGTTTATAAAATGTCTGACTTGCCATTGAGGTCTCCGTTCGTGGTTGTTTTCTGAAAGATTCCCTTTCCTTCTACTGCTCACTGGACTAGCGGGTGAGAGGGGTTGCGGGGGGGGGGGGGGGGCGGGGAAGGGGAAAGAAATGGCCTCAGAAATGCAGAAATTGACAGAATGAAACATATTCTTTGAGCAAAACTTTCCGATTATCATTTTGACTAACAGCAATAGAAAATAGTTAATTAAATAATTAATTTGAATGCCTTTAGTCTGTGAACAAATACAATACACAAGCAAATTAATTTTCCTTCATTTGATTATTTCTCAACTTCAACAGCACAATTAAGTTTGATGATAAAGCAGTGAATACTGAAGTGATTTAAAATATTTAAAAGGAATCACAGAACTGGCAAGATAATGGTAGAACTCTCTCAGAGTATATTTTCAGTGACTCCTCAGAGTTGAGAGGGTTGACTTGGTAGAATCACGGAGTCATAGAGATGTACAGCAAGGAAACAGGTCCTTCAGTCCAACTTGTCCATGCCAACCAGATATCCTAAATAAATCTAGTCCCATTTGCCAGCATTTGGTCCATATCCTGCTAAACCCTCCGTATTCATATACCCAGCCAGATGTCTTTTAAATATTGTAATTGTACCAGCCTCCACCACTTCCTCTGGCAGCTCAGTAACTTGAACCAACCTCTGTGTGAATAAGTTGCTCCTTGGGTCCCATTTAAATCTTTCCCCTCTCACCTTAAACCTCCACCTTCTAGTTTTAGACTCCTCCACCTCAGGGAAAAGACCTCGTCTGTTTACCCTATCCATGCCCCTCATGATTTTATAAACCTTTGTAAGGTCACCCCTCATCCTCCAATGGGAAAGTAGCCCCCGCCTATTCAGCCTGTCCCTAAAGTCAATTAAGTTAGTGAAACATGATTTTCCACACACAAAGCCATGCTGACTATCTCTAATCAGTCCTGGCCTTTCCAAATATATGTAAATCCTGTCCCTCAGGATTCCCTCCAACAACTTGCCCACCATCAATATCAGGCTCATCAGTTTATAGTTTCCTGGCTTTTCCTTACCACCTTTCTTAAATAGCAGCACCACATTAGCCAACCTCCAGTCTTTCTGCACCTCACCTGTGGCTATTATTGATACAAATATCTCAGCCAGTGGTTAAAGATGCCCTCCAACGCATCTCGTCCACATCCCGCACCTCTGCCCTCAGACCACACCCCTCCAACCGTAACAAGGACAGAATGCCCCTGGTGCTCACCTTCCACCCTACCAACCTTTGCATAAACCAAATCATCCGCCGACATTTCCGCCATCACCAAAAAGA
This sequence comes from Hemiscyllium ocellatum, assembly GCF_020745735.1. Classification (NCBI taxonomy): domain Eukaryota; kingdom Metazoa; phylum Chordata; class Chondrichthyes; order Orectolobiformes; family Hemiscylliidae; genus Hemiscyllium; species Hemiscyllium ocellatum. Next base: position 106,486,340 of record NC_083406.1, read on the forward strand.
CCCCACCACCAGAGATATATTTCCCTCCCCACCCCTTTCCACCTTACACAAAGACCGTTCCCTCCGTGACTACCTGGTCAGGTCCACGCCCCCCTATGACCCACCCTCCCATCCAGGCACTTTCCCCTGCCACCACAGGAACTGTAAAACCTGTGCCCACACCTCCTCCCTCACCTCTATCCAAGGCCCTAAAGGAGCCTTCCACATCCATCAAAGTTTTACCTGCACATCCACTAATATCATTTATTGTATCCATTGCTCCCAATGCAGTCTCCTCTACATTGGGGAGACTGGGCGCCTCCTAGCAGAGCGCTTTAGGGAACATCTCCGAGACACTCGCACCAATCAACCACACGGCCCCGTGGCCCAACATTTCAACTCCCCCTCCCACTCTGCCGAGGACATGGAGGTCCTGGGCCTCCTTCACCGCCGCTCCCTCACCACCTGACACCTGGAGGAAGAACGCCTTATCTTCCACCTTGGAACACTTCAACCCCTGGGCATCAATGTGGACTTCAACAACTTTCTCATTTCCCCTTCCCCCACCTCATCCTAGTTTCAAACTTCCAGTTCAGCACTGTCCCCATGACTCGTCCGGACTTGTCCGACCTGCCTAGCTCCTTTTCCAACTATCCACTCCACCCTTTCCTCCCTGACCTATCACCTTCATCTCCTCCCCCACTCACCCATTGTACTCTATGCTACTCTCTCCCCACCCCCATCTTCCTCTAGCTTATCTCTCCATGCTTCCAGCTCACTGCCTTTATTCCTGATGAAGGGCTTTTGCCCGAAACATCAATTTCGCTGCTCGTTGGATGCTGCCTGAACTGCTGCGCCCTTCCAGCACCACTGATCCAGAATCTGGTTTCCAACATCTGCGGTCATTGTTTTTATCTCAGCAAGGGACTCAGCAATCACTTCCCCTGCTTCCCATAGAGTGCTGGGTACATCTGATCAGGTCCTGGGGATTTAACCACATCACTGCGATGACGGTGGTAGTTTACCTAGCATCAATGGCATGGTACAATCCGTATTTAAGCAGATAAACACACACAATGCAAGCAGTATGAACATGTACGAAGAAGTGTTTGTTATGAGGAGAGATTGAGTAGAGTGGGACAAATTTGGAAGAATGAGGGGACATCTTATAGAAACACGTAAAATTATGAAGGCTGTGAATCTGTAGAATTCCAAGTCTAGTGAAGCAATTGAGGCTACCTCACCGAATATTTTTAAGGCAAAGAAAGATTTTTGAATAGCAAAGGAATTAAGGATTATGGTGAGTGGGCGGGTAAGTGGAGCACTAAAAAGATCAGCCACGATCGTACTGAATGGCACAGCAAGCTCAAGAAGCTACTTCTGCTCTTATGTTCTCAATATTCTGAATGCATATCAATAGTTATATTGCAGACAAAAGCAGAAGCACATTTTGCACTGTGACTGTTGAGGATCTGCCTTTACAAGTATGAAAGGAGTCATTGAAAAAATTCTTTGAGCTTCCATTACTCTATTGGGTACATACCTCAACCAGAGTCATATAAAGGTGTAGGACCTGGAAGGTCTCTTGTTCAAAATCAGCTGTGACAGCTGTACAAGTGCCATATTTAGGTTCAACCAGAAAATTATTTCTTCAGGATTACTCCTCATCACTACTAAATGCTAAAAACATTAGCCACGACCAGTATCAAATAATTTCAGAATTCCTTTGATTCAATTAAAAAACCTGTTACATTGTCACCCATAAAAGACAATTGCCAAGACCACAGACATTTAGTCAGATAGACACAAACATCTTCCAGAAGCTTAGTCATGGATTGCCAAAGTGTTGTGCTAAACAAACCCAGATTGCATTTTTATTTTTGGGTGCAATTGCCCTTAGTCAGCCAAGATCATTATTAAGAAAAGCAAAATACTGCAGATGTTAGTATTATTAATAATTTGAGGTGGAACTCTGAACTTTTCAGGAAGTTCTCTGGAACTTAAATTACACAGTTCAACGTTATTTCCAATAATATGAATGAGAACTATTCAAATATACTGCCAATCAAAAGGAGTCTTCACTCAATAAGCAACAAAACCTTCTTACGAGTGGCATATAATTTATTGCATTTTAGTTTTAATGCTTAAAGGCTGATGAAAATGAGCAAATTTCTAGCAAGTAACCTCATGCATGTGGTTTAATTATTTAGGCAATGGTAGAGAATTTGACAGAAGTATCACTTTCAGAATATTTATTACAGAAATTCTGCTTGATAATTTGTTATCTTCTCTTTACCATACCCCCACTTCTTTCTTCATGTACCTGAATGGTACTCCATTCACAAATCAAGACTTGTATGAAGCAGTAAGGTCCACCATATACCAGTTGGACCAAGTAGCCTGGTTGTCTTCTGCACCTTTGATGAATGAGGCTCGATGAGTCGAATGAGTCTGTCCTGGAATTGTAACTCATAATCTTTTGCATATGGCCCATGGTTAGACCATTTGTTTGTATATTGACCCCTCAACAGGATCAGTTGATAAACTGACTTGGCTGTTCAGCCATTACAGTGCACTTGTGAGTCAGGAGTGGGAGTATGCTTTCCATCTTCTTGAGTTTGCACCATTATTCTATAAAATTATGGATGATTTGCTTGTAATCTAAAATCTTTATTCCCCGATAACCTTCCAATCCTAATCCTGTGGATGATCATCTCACTTAAATTTTCAAAAGCAATACTGCCAGAGTTTTTAATTGGTTAAGTGGTCAATGGATTGGCAATAAAGATACAAAATGAAGTTTAAGTATAGATCAGTCATAACTTGGAGTGGCACAGTGGTTAGCACTGCTGCCGCACAGTAGCGGGGACTGTTTGTCAGAGTTTGACCATCCTCCCCATGTTTGTGTGGGTTTCCTCCAGATGCTCCAGTTACCTCCCACAGTCTAAGGATATGCAGGTTCAGTAGATTGGCTTTCGAGTCCAGCAATGTGCATGCTTGGTGGATTAGCCTGGGGAATACTGGATTGGGGTTGGGGCTGGGTGTAGTGTTCTTCTGACGGTCAGTGTGGATACAATGTCTTAATGGCCTGTTTCCACACTGTTGGGATTCTATGAATCAAGTATAATAGACTTGCATGCCCTATATTCCAATGGTCCTATTTTACAAACACCTTTAACTAAAACGTTCACTAGCAATTGATAGTTATCTCTAGCCAATTGTACCACTCCAATTTAGAATGTCACGACTTCAAGACCTATTTTAAAGGCAGGAGAACCAAAATATGGAATCACACTTCAATGCTGTATGGAGGGAGTGATATTCTAACAGAAGTGCCTTTTCAAATAGACAGTAATCTAAAACCCCCTTTGTGTTATCTTGGGTGAATGTAAAAGATATCGTTGTCTTATCTAAAGGAGGGCAGAAGAATTCTCTTGGGCATCCTAACTCATATTATCCATCAAACAACAACATTACCACAAATTATCTAGTCATGAACACACAGAGAGTGTACTAAGTGCAAGTTGGTTTTTGTATTAAATTAAAACAAAGAACTGTGGATGCTGGAGATCTAAAACAAACTCTGGACTGCTGTCTTTCCTACATTACAATAGTGAATACACGTGGGAAGTGTTCATTTGGATATCAATGATTTCAGACTGCCCTAAGATCATTAAAAGACATTATACAAATCCAACTTGGTGTTTTAACTCTTAAAATAAAGTTACCCCCTGCAACTTTCAGAAATTATGTACTAGCTTCATGTTTATTAAGTTGAAACTAGAAGCAAGAGGATGTTAATCAGATTGTAACAGCTGCTGTCAATATCCAGCTGAAAAATATACAAGGTTGATTTACAGAACTTCATCAACCACATTTTTCTCTTTCAGTATTTCATTAATTGAAACCTGGCCCCTAAATTTCCTGTCAGCTTGGCCTTCTATTTCAGCTCATTCTCACCCTCTCTCAGATCCACATCCTTATTCTAGTTTCTAGAAATCCCTCTGCCTCAGTTATCATCACTGTGAGTTCCTTTGTAGTGTTTAAGCGCTTTAAAGGAAAACAAATCTCACTAGCCTCTTAATCTATCTTTAGCACTGTAAGTAATTCAAAGATCAAATCCTCTTCTTAAAGAGTAAGTGATTAGTGGCCCTTCAGCATGATTAACCATGATTTAAAACATCACAGAACTCCAGTACAATCTCCACACAAACAACCACCATACAACCCTTCCTTGAACTGCCACATATTCATAACCCCACACCTGAGAGTAAAAGAGAAGGAGAGAAGAGACAAAATGTAAAACCAATGAGAGAGAGAGGAAAACTGAAGATTTTTGTGAGCATCTCCCTTCAAACAGAAAGCATAAGGGAGGAGAAGTGGTCATTTACGAAGGAGATAAGATAAATTTCTTCAATTGACTGGCTGTGAAGTTTTAGAAATCTTTATGCTGGAAGACTGCAGATGATGTAATTGAATACATTCAAGACAGAGTTTAATATATATTTGGATGAGAAAGATTAAGCATTACGGCAATATAGTCAAAAAGCAGTTGTAAATAGCAGAATGAGGGGCCAAATGAGTTATTCATTGTTTTATGCATTATATTTGAGGAGCATATAATGAGACAGAAGCAGCAAATCAAAACAGCATAAATAAGACTGATGTGCTAGGCTCCAATTTTTGGAAAATTGGACACCTAGTGCTACAATTACTTTCTGTAATACTTGCTCTGTAACATTTTGTTGACAGCACATTATTGTTATGAAAGCAAACCTTGCTTTAGACACTGCCTTTCACAGGCATTTTTCAGCCAACTCTTTTCAGTACTTTGAAGTGTAGCCACCATGATACTATAAGAAACTGCAGAACCAGTTTGCACACAGCAAGCTTCTACAAACACTAATGCAACAATGGCCAGGATATTTCCTTATAATGTTAACTGAGAGTTAATTTTGGTCAGGACATGGGGACAACTCCCTGCTCTTTCCTGAAATAGTGTGATGGGATCACTTGCACAAATCAGGGAAGATGAATAGAAACTTTCAGATGTCCTATTACATCTGAAAAATTGTGCGGTTTATAAGATAATGTGAAAAATGCTTAGGACAATCTGCTGTATTGTGTTAGGTGAGATTGTGTCCTGCCATTATATAAAAACACAGGGAAGATTTTTACCTGTGCTTTAGGATAACACTGGTGTTGTGGATTGACTGCACATATAGAACCCACCCAATTTTTATTTCCATTGCTGTGTAGCATCAATTAGTGCATTTGTAGCAAGTTAAAAATCCATCATTGTGTCTCCTGATTCTTTATAAACAGCTAGGAGGAAATCTAATTGCATATATTAGAAGGCTCGCTGATCTGTGCAGTGTCTATGTAAATACAATTAAGGCTTGTAATAAACACAATAGAAATTTGAGAATTGGTTGCCAAGATTGACTATTGTATCTTTCTGTTTTTTTCTAGGCTTATGTGAGCATTCTGGCCAATACATAACCTTTAACAAACATCACTTAAAACAATTTAACTAGTCCTTATCAAACTGATGTTTTGTGAGCTTGCTGTCCACCACTTTCTCACATATTTCCTACATTACAATAGTGATAATACTTCAAAAGTATCTCATTTGTTAGCAAATGCTATGGGGATATCCTAAGATCATGACTGATACCACACGCCTTTATCCCTCAGCCAATGTCACTAAAGCAACACTCATTTATCTCATTGCTGTATGTGGGACATTGCTGTGTGCAAATTGGCTATTACATTAAGCAGGGAATATTCAACAAATGTTCTTGAGGGCTCAGGTTCAAATTCTGCCATGGCAGATGGTGGAATTTGAATTCAAGACAAATCTGGAGAATTAAGTGTCTAATAATGACCACAAATCCATTGCCAATTGTAGGAAAAATCCATCTGGTTCACTAATGTTCAGGGAACGAAAATCCTTACCTGTATGTGACTCCATACCTACAGCTACGTGGTTGACTTTTCACTGCCCTCTGGGCAATTAGGGATGGGCAATAAATGCTGGCCTAGCCAGCAATGCCCTCATCCCATGAATGAATAAACAAAAATTAGTTGCAAAAGTCTTTGTGATATCCTGAAGTTTATAAATGTAAACTTCTTTCTTCTCACTATCAGTATGAATCACTCATCTCTGTAAGGTTTCCAATTAAACAGGCAAGAGAATGGGGATTTCTACTTTACAAATGAGTACAGAGACAATACTTAGATCAAACTGCAGGAAACAGCCATGATATCTGACAGACAATTCATGATGGGCAACAATTACTTTGTGAGATCATTTGAATAGCATTATTGTGGCACACTGTGACAAGAGAGTCTCAAAGCAAGAGAATCTGCCCCTTGCGAGATTATAAAAGGAATAATGCATGCATGCAAGTGATTTAAAGGCAGGAATCTCACTGGGGAGTTCAGAAGAAGAGAAATTGAACAATCCAAGGCAAGATCTTAGGTTGAGCTTGAACTCACTCCAGGGTATCTGGTATTTCCTGGAATTGATACTCTGAATATTTTGGGTAATTTTCAGTACTAGATTAACTTTTGCCTTAATTACCAACATGTGCACTCTGTGCTATTAATGTATGATGTTGTGTACAATGGAAGATGATAGCAGTATTCAAACAAGTATATTAGGAAAACCATCTGTAGTTAAACCCCCAAAGCAAATGCCTTCAGTGTAATACTCTAGCAGAGTAACTTAATTAAAATTCAACAAATTATGTTTTTATTGCTTTAGTGAACAGAAAGTTTCAATCATTTATTTAATGTTTTCTGTGAAACAGATTACTAGTTCAACTGAGAAACATAGTCACACACGTAGGATTGCGAAATCCCCATTCTCTTGCCTGTTTAATTGGAAACCTTACAGAGATGAATGATTCATACTGATAGTGAGAAGAAAGAAGTTTACATTTATAAACTTCAGGATATCACAAAGAAAACACAAGATCATTTGATCGATCATGTCCATGCTATCAACAACAATCTGACTACACTAATCTTGAAGGGAGACCTTACAGAAGTTTATAAAATCATGATGAGCACGGATAGGGTGAATAGGCAAGGACTTTTCCCGAAGGTGGGGAGTCCAAAACTAGAGGGTATAGGTTTAAGGTGAGACAGGAAAAATTTAGATTAGATTACTTACAGTGTGGAAACAGGCCCTTCGGCCCAACAAGTCCACACCGACCCGCCAAAGCGCAACCCACCCATACCCTACATTTACCCCTTACCTAACACTATGGGCAATTTGGCATGGCCAATTCACCTGACCCGCACATCTTTGGACTGTGGGAGGAAACCGGAGCACCCAGAGGAAACCCATGCAGACACGGGGAGAACGTGCAAACTCCACACGGTCAGTTGCCTGAGTCGGCAATTGAACCCGGGTCTCAGGCGCTGTGAGACAGCAGTGCTAACCACTGTGCCACCGTGCTGCCCACTAAAAAGGATCTGAGGAGTAACTTTTTCATGCAGAGGGTGGTATGTGTATGGAATGAGTTGCTGTAGGAGGTGGTGGAAGTGGGTACAATTACAACATTTTAAAGGCATCTGGATGGGTACATGAATAGGTGAGATTTAGACAGATACAGGCCAAATGCTGACAAATGGATCGAGATCAGATTGGGATGTCTAATCAGCATGATGATTTGGATGGAAAGGTTTGATTCCATGCTGTGTTTCTATGAAAGGACATGAGTGAACCTCATGGGTTTTTAACAAGAATCAACGGTGGTTCCTGCTCAATAGGCCAGATCTTTACTATATGGAATTCAAATTTCACCATCTGCCATGGTGGGATATGAACCTTTGCCTTGAAAGCATTAGGCTAGAATTCTACATTGGTAGTCTCATGATATTAAGTTGAAACCACCACCTCCCCACTACAACAACAGGAAAATCTTGCTAATGCTGTACAAAGCACTGGTTAGACTACACCTGGAATATTGTGAATAGTTTTCATCTACTTATTTAAGGAAAGATATACTGGCATTGGAAGCAGTCGGGTATGGTGGGAATTTCTTAAGAGGAGAGGTTGAGTAGGCTGGGCCTGTTAGAAGAACAACAGACACACTTATTAAAACCTACAAGATTCTGAACGGAGTTTGAAAGGCTAGATGTGGGAAGGTTGTTTCCCCTTGTAGGAGATTCTAGAACGAGAGGGTAAGGGGTCACCCAGTTAGGACAGAGATGAGAAGGAATATTTTTCACTGCTCCTACAGGAAGGGTGTTGTGAGACTTGAAAGTGTTCGGGAAAGATTTATAAGGGTATTGCCAGGGTTGGTGGGTTTGAGCTATAGGAAGAGGCTTAATAGACTGGGGCTGGTTTCCCTGGAGTGTCGGAGGCTGAGGGGTGACCTTATATAGGTTTTTAAATCATGAGGAGCATGGATAGGGTAAACCTTTGTAGGGGAGCCCAAAGTTGGATGGCATAGATTTAGAGCAAGAGGGGAAAAATTTAAAAGGGGCCTAAAGGGCAACTTTGTCACACAGAAGGTGGTGTGTGTATGGAATGAGCTGCCAGAGGAAGTGATGGAGGTTTGTACAAATACAATATTTAGAAGGCATCTGGAATTAGTATATGAATAGAAAGGGTTTAGAGGGATATGGGCCAAGTGCTGACTAATGGGACAAGATGAGTTTAGGATATCTGGTCAGTATGGACAAGTTAGACCAAAGAGTCTGTTTCCATGCTGTACATCTCTATAACTCTATGACTGTAGAGAAACTGTAGAAGTCTTTACCATAGAGGGCTGTGGAGGCTGAGTCATTAAGTATATTCAAGCATAAGAAGGACAGATTTTTAATCAGTAAGGGAATCAAGCGTTCTAGGGAAAAGACAGGCAAGTGGAATTGAGGATTCAGATCAACTGTAATATCATTGAATTACAGAGCAGAATTGATGGACTAAACGGCCTATTATCCATCAGATAATCAAAACTTTCTCAGATCTTACCATTCACAGTGTAATCCCTTGCCTGTTAGCCTTCCCAAGTTTGTTACTTCATATTTTTCTGGTTTGAATTCCATTTGTCACTGCTCTGCCCATTTGACTAGTCCATTGATATCCTTCTGCAGTTTATGGCTATCCTCCTTGCTACTTACTTTCCAACCAATCTTCATGTCATCCATGAACATTATCCACCCTATATTTAAGTCCAAATCATTAATGTGCTCCACAAACATCAAGAATCCAGCACCAAGCCCTGCAGAACCCCACTGGAAATAGACTTTCAGTCACAGAAGCATCCCTCGACCACAACCCATAGTTTCCTGACTCTCAGCCAATTTTGGATCCGACATATCACTTTGTCTTGGATCCCATTAGCTCCTAATGCCTTTCCATGAAGAACCTCTGTAAAAGCCTTGCAGAAGTACATGTCGATCTTATTAAATGCATTACCCTCAACAACACTCCTGACTTTGTTCTCAAGCATTTCATTCAGATTTGTCAAGCATGACCTTCCCTCAACAATCCAAGCTGACTTCCCTGATTAATCTGTGCCTCCCCAAGTGCAGACATATTCTGAACTTCAAAATTCTGTTGAATCACTTCCTCACTGCTGGGGTTAAACTTAAAAGAAGAAAGTTCTGCATTCAAAATGTCCTTTATTATTTTGTCCTATATTCCTTTCCTGCAGCCACTGACTCATACCGGGATCCAGTTCCACAAATCCCCTCCAATAATACAACAAAGATAGTAATTGTCATCATATAACCCTACACTTCATGCTTCATTTTGTGTTGCTGTCCCTGTCAACCACATCCACATTGAAGCACTCCTTGTTCCCATCCAATTCTATTTAACTGATTGTTAATGTTTGAACCTACATAATATAAAGGACTTCCATCTAGGTGCAACTTGTACACATGTCTATATATGTACATTTGAAGCAACATAGAAACCTGGGATGAGAACAGGGACAAATTTTGCCTATCTTGAACTCTGGGGAATGGGAGGTCATAAGTAGCGCTGTCATTGGGCTGTTTTCCTATTTTTAGATTGTTAATTTTCACAGAGGGTTTCTTCTCAGGAACATTGGTCTAAAGCAAATCACGAGTGCACACTTATCTTGCAGTAGACATTCATTCTATCTGTGCGAGTGCACGCCCGTTCAAGGATGGATGATGAACAATGCACAAATCTCAGCCAAATATAGCCTCGTTGTGTGAACATGCCCACCCTCCTCCTGTAGACAACACAAAAAGAAATTTACTGTGAATGTGGTGGCAGCCAACTTACGTCTTCATTGTGCAGTTAAGGTTTATTCATGTTATCCCAGTCATGGTTCTGTGAGTGAGTGATAGGATCTGTGTAATTGTCATCATATAACCATACACATCATGCTTCATTTTGTGTTCCTGTCCCTGTCAACCACATGCACTTTCAAATATGCCCTGTTCCCATCTGTTTAACTGATCAATATCCCTCATTTTCCCACTCAGCCCCTACAATACCCAATGTAGCAAACCACATTGAGGACAGTTTAGTGGTGATTTACATAAATTTGCCCTCCACAGTAGACTGTGACCTCCTACGCTATGTCAGATTCCACCCTTATATTTGGAGTTTTCCTCCTTTACTCTCATTGCCCCCTGTGTCACACTGCACTGCTGCCCATCCCCAAGACTGCATTCCCCATTATTCACTTGATGAGCCTGTTGACATTTACTGCCTAGATTTCCATGACTGACTGTGGCCCAACCCCTGGGCTGGCTTGTGAAAATAACCCTGACTGAGCATGGCCCAGTCCCTGGACTGAAGTTTCCACAATACCTAAATGGCTTACCTGTAATTCCTGAACTGGTTAGATTTGATCTTCAGGGTTGACTGTTGCTCAGACCCCTGGACTGAGATCTGATGATGCTCTTGACTGCATGCTGTGACAACCCCTGACTGACAATAGTTCCCCTTCACTCCAAAATTGCTAGTTCTCTTTCACTTTTCAGATGGCCATTTAGTTGAAGCATTTGCAGGATGTAAGAGTTACTCTGACATAATACAGCACAACATAGTAACATGTCCACCCCCTTAATTGTTTAGTGCTCCCCACTGTGACAAGCTGCCTGCCTTTCTGTCTTCATTAAATGGTAAGGAAGGCCAAAGATGCTGTGACCCTGAAAGATTTCAATGGATCGACTGTGTGTTAAAAGGCAAAGCAAGCCAGAAATGCTGTGTGTCAAAATAAGTGTCAAATGAGTGATAAGAAAGCAAACAAAGAGCTTTAAGATGCATTCTGCACAGTTGCATGAGATGAGGGATAGGTTTTGGGTGAGAGGGGAAAAATATAAAAGAGACCTAAGGGACAACTTTTTCATGCAGAGGGTGTTACATGTATGGAATGAGCTGCCAGAGGAAGTGGTGGAGGCTAGTACAATTGCAACATTAAATGGATGGGTATATGAATAGGAAAGGTTTGGAGGGAGATGGGCCAGGTGCTGGCAGGTGGGACTCGATTGGGTTGGGATATCTGGTCGGCATGGACGAGTTGGATTGATGGGTCAGTTTCCATGATGTACATCTCTATGACTATAGCTTATGCAGAGTGACAAGGAAGGAGTGCTGTAAGATAGGGTGTCAATGCAATGATGAAGTGCTGAAGTGTGTCATGAGTCAGTGCGAGATTGGGTATGTCAATGTGGTAAAGCTGGTGTTTTTCCAATGCAACACACTTCTGTGGACCAAGGGTTAAGGTTGATGCTGGCTGTGTAGCAAGACTATGAGATGCAGATGAATGGCCTTTAAGAAGGAGGCCAGAGAAGCAAATGGCAAGTTGCCTCTGCTAATTGATGTAACTGATTTCCAAGTGAGGAACTGGTGTTATCAAACTTCTTGGCCGTGAATGGGAGAATTGTAAACTGCATCACAATGAAATGAGATTAGCTAATAATTGGGTGCAGCTCGAAGGAATGATGTGCTGCTTATTTGTGAGACTAAGAACTCAGTATTGACACCTTCAGGGGAAGGTTGGAATTCTCTTTCTTGATTTTAATAATCAGACTTTTCCAATCTTGCTGTTGCTGACTCCACTCCAAGTCGGGAAAAATCTACCCAATGTTTCCTTAATTGAAATCGCCTGGTCAGGCTGATTAAGGAATTGGAAGATTTTGGATTCTGTCTGATTCAGCTCCACATTACATCCTGACCAAATGAGGGATATGCTTTAAACTCAGATTCTTACATTGTGATGCCACATAGTTGGTAAGCACTCTTTGATTAGTACAGGAAATAATTGTGGAAATTTTCAGCCATCCTGCTTAAAACTGTGCAAATTCTATCTCAATCAAGCTGTGGCAGGAACAGCCTTTGATGCTTCTTTTTGAATATAGCAGCTTGTAATTGTGTTGGAGTTGCCTAGAAAAACTTACGAGAGAAGGTGCTAGCAAGGAGAAACTGCCTGTAAAATGACCAGTAGAACGACAAATGTGGTAAACTTATTTTTACATTCCCAATACCCAAGCCGCTTGTTTTGTGAGTGTCTTTGTTCTAACTCTGCTGATCCAAAGAGACATCCATATCCAAATCAACTGAACCTCCCAGTCGCATGTAAATATTTCATTGTACAATACATAGTCTAATCTTTTTAATTATGTCAATGGATCAGGCAAATTGAACAATTTTCTTTATCACAAAATGCCTTCAGAGCATGTATTATCTATGTCCCTTAATTTGAATGACTGGATAATACAATCCTTACTGCAAGCAGTTATTGATTTTGAATTAATTATAGACTGTCAACTTGAGCAGTGAAATGACTTGGGTTAAAACAATGTAAAGCCGATCTTAAATGCAATTAGTTTTCACAACTAGTCACTTTTCAGGACAGAATTGTTTCTAAAACATGAGGACGAATGGCACCTTTGTCATTGCAAGCAATTTAGACTGCAAATATGAGCGAGCAAATTAATAGACTTTTTTTGGTTTTATGTTCTTATATTTTCAATTTACTTTTGCCTTTTAGAAGATTTTCCTCCTCTTCATCATTTTATGGGCCATTTACATGATGTTATTTAAATGTGACATTTGGAGGCCACAGGACTTTCAGAGTTAGTGTCCTTTCAATAAACCTTTAAACTAAAATATGAAATTCAGAGAATCATAGAACATAGAACATAGAACATTACAGCGCAGTACAGGCCTTCGGCCCTCGATGTTGCGCCACCCTGTCTTACTAATCTGAAGCCTATCCATCTACACTATTCCATTTACATCCATATGCCTGTCCAATGAAGACTTGAATGAACTTAAACTTGGCGAATCTACTACCATTGCAGGCAATGCATTCCATATCCTTATTACTCTCTGAGTAAAGAAACTACCTCGGACATCTGTCTTATACCTATCTCCCCTCACTTTAAAGTTGTGTCTCCTCGTGTTTCCCTTCTCCATGCTTGGAAAAAGGCTCTCCCTGCCCACCCTATCTAACCCTCTGATTATCTTATACATCTCTATTAAGTCATCTCTCAACCTTCTTCTCTCTAATGAGAACAGTCTCAAGGCCCTCAGCCTTTCCTCGTAAGACATTCCTCCCATACCAGGCAACATCCTAGTAAATCTCCTCTGCACCCTTTCCAAAGCTTCCACATCCTTCTAATAATGCGTTGACCAGAACTGTACACAATACTCCAAGTGTGGCTACACCAGAGCTTTGTACAGCTGCAGCATAAGCTCCTGGTTCCGGAACTCAATCCCTCTATTAATAAAGGCCAAAACACTGTATGCCTTCTTAACAAACATGTCAATCTGGGTGGCAACTTTCAGGGATCTGTGTACATGGACATCGAGATCCCTCTGCTCATCTGCACTCCCTAGAATTCTACCATTAGCCCAGTATTCTGCATTCTGATTACTCGGTCCACAGTGTATCACCTCACACTTGTCCACATTAAATTCCATTTGCCACCTCTCAGCCCAGCTCTGCATCCTATTTATGTCTCTCTGCAACCTACTACATCCTTAATCACTATCCACAACTCCACCTACCTTAGTGTTGTCCGCAAATTTGCTAACCCACCCTTCTATGCCCTCATCCAGGTCATCAGCTCCTGATACTTTAGTTCAAATATGGATTACAAAAATCACAATCCAGGTGAGGTGAGAGTAAACGCCCTTGAAATCATAGCTGCATTTGACTGAATATAGCACCAAGGAGGCCTGGTAAAACAACACACAATAGCAAATTGGAGGGTAAACTCTCAGCTAGTTGGAGTCATACCTGGCACATAGGAAGATGGTTATTGTTGTGACAGGACATCTCTACAGGAGCTCTTCAGTGTCATGTCCTAGGTCCAAACATTTTCAGTTGCTTCAAAAATGACCTTCCTTCCATCATAAGGTCAGAAATGGAAATGTTAGCTGATGATTGCACAGTATTCAATACCATTGATAATTCAACAGATATTGAAGCAGTTCAAATGCAACAAGACTTAGACAATAGCTAGGCTGACAAGTGGCAAGTCACATTTGTACCACACAAGTGCCTTGCAATTACCATCTCCAACCAGTGAGAATCCAACCATTGGCCTTGTCATTCAATGACAATAATACTATTCAAAGTTTGTGCGAAGATTTGTAGGTCGGGTGCTTGTTGTAGTGGTTCTGTTCGCTGAGCTGGAAGTTTTTGTTGCAAACGTTTCGTTTGCAACAAAAACTTCCAGCTCGGCGAACAGAACCACTACAACAAGCACCCGAGCTACAAATCTTCGCACAAACTTTGAACACTTACGGGCGAGAGACGCTGAGACAAGCCAGGAAATGGGAATCCTGCGCTAACCGCCTAAGCGCAACATATGAACAACTCCGGTTTCTACACGAATGCCGAAAGAATCAAATCCTTCCACAATGTGTCAGGTACAGACCACCAGTCAATAATCCACAAGCCAGGGAAACAGCCAAGCAGAACGGACTCAGAATGATCCAGGTAATGATCACAGACGCTCACAACCGACTGCACAAATACAAACAAGAAATTGCGTGCCAAAAGTCGTTAATTCCAAAGACCGCTAATCATGAATGGACCCGGACCATAGAACAGGCTGTCACTATAGGACAGAACAGGACAACACATCGCAAAAAAACGGCACTAAAAGAAAAACTGGCCAAACTAACACACAAAAAAGAGGACACTACAACACACACCTGGGTTAAAAACCTCTCCCACAGACAGCTCACAGACATGGAAAGAACTATACTGACCAAGGGACTCAACTACAACCACAGGGACGCCAAGACAGCAGACTTCCTAGCAGCACTGGCATGCACACTCAGGAACAATGAACTGACTGAAGAGACACAACAAACAGTGAGACAAACGGTCGTACCTATGATGATAAGAAAAAGACAAACACATAACCTCAACACCAAGGAGAGGGAAGCACTGAAAGCACTAAGAAATGATAAGAACATAATCATACTACCAGCAGATAAAGGCAGAATGACTGTCATCCTAGATAAATCAGATTACATCGAAAAAAAAACTACTCGCAGATACAAAAACCTACCAAATGAAGGATTTGGACCCCACCCCACAACTCACCAATAGAATAAATAACACCCTAAGGAATCTACAAAAAAACGGACAGATAACCAAAGCGGACCTACGAAGAATGAAACCGGAAAGCAACAACACCCCCAGATTCTATGGACTACCCAAAGTACACAAACCAGATATCCCACTCAGACCCATAGTATCACTACCAGGGACACCAGCATACAAACTGGCCAAAGAACTACAACAGAAACTGAAACACCTGGTCAACGGATCCAAACACTCCATACAATCAACACAGGAATTCTTGGACGCCATCAGGAATACACACATAGACAAAGAAGAAACCATGATCTCATTCGACGTGACGGCACTGTTCACTTCGATTGACAAAACCCTAGCCAGAGAAACAATAGCCAATCTACTGGACATACAGAACAGAAAACAGGAGGTGGAACCTATCAACAAAGACGGCATACTTAAACTACTGGACTTTTGCCTCACTACACACTTTACATTCAACAATCAGATATACGAACAAATCAACAGAACACCCATGGGATCACCAATCTCGGGACTCATAGCAGAGGCAGTTAGGCAAAGGTTAGAACAAACAGCCCTACCACAAATTCAACCCAAACTCTGGGTCAGATATGTCGATGACACTTTCGTAATCATCAAAAACACGGAAATAGAAAAAACACACCGGATCATCAACGCCACACTCACAGGCATCCGATTCACGAGAGAAGTAGAAAAGGATAGCCAACTCCCATTCCTAGACGTGATAGTACAGAGAACACCGAATGGAGAATTCACCACAAGGGTACACAGGAAAACAACACACACAGACCAAGTCCTAAACTATGAAAGTAACCACCCCAACACACACAAACGAAGCTGCATCAGGACACTATTCAAAAGAGCTACAACACACTGCAGTACACCAGAACTGCGAAAAGAGGAAGAGGAACACCTATACAAGGTATTCGCCAAAAACGGATACCCGCGCAACTTTATCAACAGATGCCTAAGAGATAGACCACGGAACGAGGACATGCCACAACCAAAAGGACTAGCCACACTACCATACATCAGGAGCGTTTCAGAACTGACAGCCAGACTACTGCGACCCCTAGGACTCATAACGGCACACAAACCAACAGCCACGCTCAGACAACAACTTACTAGAACAAAGGAGCCAATACCCAACATGAGCAAAACTAATGTAGTTTATAAAATACCATGCAAGGACTGCACAAAACACTATATAGGACAAACAGGAAGACAGCTAACAATCCGCATACATGAACACCAACTAGCCACGAAACGACACGACCAGCTATCCCTAGTAGCCACACACTCAGACAACAAGCAACATGAATTCGACTGGGAAAACACTACTATCATAGGGCAAGCCAGACAGAGAACAGCCAGGGAATTCCTAGAGGCATGGCATTCATCCACAAATTCCATCAACAGACACATCGACCTGGACCCAATATACCAATCACTAAAGTGGACAGCTGAAACTGACACCCGGAAGCGGCAAGGACAGACCACTATAAATGCCGGAAGAAACATCAAAGAAGTGCTTCGCAGGAGGCTCCACAGCACTGATGATGTCTCCTAGCCAGGGGACGAAACGTTTGCAACAAAAACTTCCACTCGGCGAACAGAACCACTACAACAATAATGCTATTGCTGAAACCCCAATTACCAACATCATGCAGGTTACCATTGATCAGAAAACATACTGGACAAGCTACATTAATACTTTGGCCATTACAAACAAATCAGAGGCATGGAAGGATGCAGGGACTAACTCACCTCTGACAAGGGCAGCAATACACAGGAACTCCATCATGTGTTAAGTTTCCCTCCAAGCCATTTACCATCCTGACTTGAAAATATATCGCCGTTCCTTCAGTATTGCTGGGTCAAAATCCTAGTACTGTGTCCTAATGGTACTGTCTACGTATAGCATATGGGCTGCAGCGGTTCAAGAAGGCAACTCACTACCACCTTCTCAAGGGCAACTGTTTGGGCAATAAATGCTGAATGATTCAGCAACATTGACATCCAATGAATAAATAAAAAAAGGCACAGAAGATGAAATACCTGCCCTTTTACCTCTTTCGTTGTCACCCTATAAGAGCCCAAATACTCCTTTCAGATGAAACAGAGATAAACGTCAACTTTAAATGGTGATTAATTTTATCACTGCTTTTGGTAGTCTTCTGGCACAGTCATAATGTCTCTTTCTCCAGACCATAAAGGTCCAGATTCCAGCCTACCCCAGTACTTCATGGTCAAGGAAGATGCATTCATAATGTGACCAAACAATCTGACAGTCAATCAATTGTAAATCCTTTCAACCGATGCCATTGGAAGGGGGAAAGATAGGAAAGATTGCGAGAGAGCCATATGATGGAAACAAAATCTATGCCTTCAAAATCATTCTCCACAGCAGCAAACCCCAACCTAAATGCAAAAGCGCGTGTTGCCACAGTGAACTGTATCACATTATCACCAGCATCATTGATCACTATGGGGTCTCCTCTAAACTGAGGAAACCAGTAACTGATTTGCAGCACAACTTTGTTCAGTGTGCAAGCATAATCCCACACTTTCAGTTACTTGTCATTTCAATTCTCGAACCCACTTCAATGCTGACCTCTCTGTCCTTTGTTTCAGCAAAAATCAATTGAAGCTGAACAGAACCTCACCTAGCGATTAGAAACGCGACAGCCTTCTGGACTCAACAACTGATTTCAACATTTTCAGCTGATCATCTCTGCTCATTTCATTTTTGTGTTTTAGGATCATTGCAAAGTACACGCATCCAGCGATTCCCATTTGCACCTCTGCTGAACACTTCTTTTTTTAGTCTTTGTCCAATTACCACCCCCTTTTTGCCTTATATCATCATCCTGTTTTTTTTTCACTTTACCTCTGCTGCTTTTTACCCTACTGCAGGCTTTTCTTCCTTTCTGCTCCCTATTCTAATCTCATCTACTTCATATGAAATCAAAAAATGGTTAGAGGTGTTAGATAATGCAAAGGCTTTAGGCCCTGTCAACTTTCTTTGCGCTGATGACTTGTGGTCCAAAACTTGATGCAACTCCAGCCAAGCTGTTCCACAGAACGTACAATGCTGGTATTTAACTGATCATGTAGAAAATTACCCTGGTACACCCTGTCCCAGTGCTGGACAGATCCAACCTGACCAATTTAGAGTGGCACGGTGGCTCAGTGGTTAGCACTGCTGCCTCACAGCACCAGGGTCCCAGGTTCAATTCTAGCCTTGGGTGTGGCATTTGCACATTCTCCCCTGTGTCTGCGTGGGCTTCCTTCAGGTGCTCCAGTTTCCCCTCACAGTCCAAAGATCTGCATGTCAGGTGAATTGGCCATGCTAAATTGCCGATAGTGTGAGTGGGTTATTCTTCGGAGGGTTGGGTTGGGCTGAAGGGCCTGTTTCCACACTGTAGGTAATCTAATTGTCAGTCCATTGGTCTATTCTCGATCATCATTAAAAGTGCTGGAAGGTAACATCAAGCAGTTTTGCAATAACCTTCAATTATTCAGTTTGGGCCCCATTGGGGCCAATGAGCTAATTTAAAGATCGCATTACAGCCTTGGTCCAGATACGGGCAAAATATCTGAATTCCAAATCTGAGGGGTGGCCCTTATAGAGATTTATAAAATCATAGGGGGCATGTATAGAGTGAATAGCCAAAGTCTTTTTCTCATGGCAGCAGAGTCCAAAACTAGAGGCTATAAGTTTAAGGTGAGAGCTGAAAGATTTAAATGGAACTTAAGGGGCAACTTTTTCACACAGTGGGTGGTTCATGTATAGAATGAGCTACCAGAGGAAGTGGTGGAGGCTGGGACAATTATAACATTTAAAAGGCATCTGGAACGGGTTTGGAGGAACATGAGCTAAATGCTAGCAAGCGGGATTACATTAATTTAACTACTCACATGCCCACATGTCTGTCTTTGACATGCTGCAGTGTTCCAGTGAATCACAGCGCAAACTGGAGGAACAACATGACCATGCTAAATTGCCCATAGTGTTAGGTGCATTAGTCAGAGGGAAAATGGGTCTGGGTGGGTTACTTTTCGGAGGGTCGGTGTGGACTGGTTGGACCGAGGGGCCTATTTCCACACTGTAGGGAATCTAAGTCTAAATCTAAAAATCTCATCTTCAGACTAGGCACTTTGCAGCCTTCTGTACTTAATATTGAGTTCAATACCTTTAAACTGTGAACCATTTCTTCCCTTTCTTTTAACTTCCTATCATGTCCTACCCTCCCCCCATTCCAGTTACAGACCTTTCAAGTCTGACAGGAGACACACTATTGTTCTGCCACTCTCACATTCCGATCGCTTAATCTGAACGATCAGTACCAGCACCCCATACCCACTACCCCATGCTCCCAAACTACAGCATAAATGCTGTCCCCTCCACACTTTACTTCAGCTCTGATTAAGATTCTTCTAGACTGGAAATATTAGCTTGCTCTCTCTCTATGGATGCTGTTTGACCTGCTCTGATCTCCAGCAATTGTTGTTTTCAGTACAGTTTCCAGTAATTTGTTCCTACCAAAAGGATTGCTCCCTAGAATGTTGAAGGAGGTCAGGGAGAAAACAGCAGATGCTCTGAGGATTATTTTCCAATCTTCACTAGGCACAGGCGAGGTGCTGCAGGACTGGAGGAATACAGATGTGGTTCTGTCGTTTAAAAAGTGTAGTAAAGAAATGCCAAACAATTATGGTCCAGTTAGTCTAATTTTGGAGCTGAGCAAATTATTAGAAGCAATCCTGAGAGATTGGATAAACTGTCACTTAGAGATGAGTCAGAGATAGTCAGCATGACTTTGTTTAGTGGAGATGCTGCCGTACAAATTTGATTGAATTCTTTGAGGAACTAAAAAAGAGGATCAATGAAGGCAGTGCAATGGATGTTGTCTACATGGATTTTAGTAAGGCATTTGACAAGGTCTTCTGACATGGCAGATGGGTCAAAAAGTTAAAAGTCCATGTGATACAGGGTAATGCATTGAACTGAATCCAACGTTGGCTTAATAACAGGAAACAAAGAGTAATGGCCAATGGTTATGGTTGCTCATGGAAATGGAAAGCTGCTTCAAGTGATGTTTCACAAGGCCCTGTGATGAGACCTTGCTGTTTGTTTTAAACAGTAACTATTCGGACTCGAACGTAAGGACACAATTGGGAAATTTGCAGAGGACTTAAAAATTGGCCGTGTAGAGGATAGTGTAACTGAAAGTTCCACAATGACATAGATGGGTTGGTCAAGTGGGTAGGAAAGTGGCAGATGGAGTTCAACTCTGATAAGTGTGAGGTAATGCATTTAGGTAAGTCAATCAGTAAAAGGGAACTCACAATAAATGGAAATTTATTGAGAGGGGTAGATTAAGTGGGAGATCTTGGCACGCAAGTGCACATGCCCCTAAAGGTAGCAGTACAAGTACATAATGTTGTAAAGAATGTGTATGGAATATAGAATGCCCTTCTTCATTGGTGGAGATATGGAATACATAGAAGGACAAAACGATGAAATGTATGCGACTTTGGTGAGGCCACAGCAGGATTATTGTGGACAGTTTTGGTCACCACATTACAGGGAGCACATAATTGTTCTGGAGAAAATGCAGAGAGATTTTACTAGAATGTTGCTAGGACTGAAGAATTGTAGCTATCAAGAGGGATTGGAGAGGTTGGGGTAGTTTTCCTTGTAAGAGAGAAGGCTGAGGGGTGACAAACTTGTGAGGGGTAGAGATAGAGTAGCCAGGAGAAACCTGTTTCCCTTGGCAGAGAGTTCAAAAACCAGGTATCATAGATTCATGCCAAGTGGCAGAAGGATCAGAGGGGTGTGAGGAAAGCATTTTTTATGCAGAGGGTAGTAGGTGAGTGGAATTCGCTACCTGATTTGGTTGTGGAGGCGGAAACCTTAAACTGTTTTAAAAGGTACCTGGACCTTCACCTTACATACTGTTGACATCCGGGCTTTGGGTCATGTGCAGGAAGATGGGATTAGAAAAGGCATCTGAGTGTATTTGGGCCAGCATGGACAATATAAGGTGAATAGCCCCCTTCTGTGCTGCATCGTTCCTATGGTTCTATAAACGTTTCATCTTAACTGCTACTCCCAATCTGATTTCCCCCGTTTACAATCACTGGTAATTATTCCAGTCCTGTTATCAAAAACACCTAATATTTCATCTTGTGTACCTTGCCCTAGATTGTGATTACTCTTGGGTGGCTGTAGACTGCTCCCACTAGTGACTTCTTTCCCATAATGCTCCTCATTCACCCAAACTGATGTCACATCTGGCTCCTCAAACAAGGCCAACTCTTAACTGTGGCACAAATGCCATCCTTGATTAACAATGTTGATTAACTTACTACTTTTCTTGAATATTATATTGTGTACAATACTCAGGACCTAATCCTTGACTTCCTGTTGCCAAGTCTCCATAATGGTTACCAGATCACCTTCATTTACTTCAATCCATGTGAGCTATTCCTTAACCTTTTTATGAATGTTATGTACATCCTTGTACTGAGCTTGTCTTTTTGTTATCTCTGGAACATCTATCTTGATTATTTGATTATTCCATGTTTCTTTTCTCTCTGTGCCTCCCTACCATCATCTGAATCATTTCCCATATTACTATTTATCTGACTTGTCTGTCTCTTCTTTAAGATACCGCATCTTTCCACTCTCTACTCCCTTCTTATGCAATTTTCAAGTGTTCCGGCCCGTTACAGTTCAGATGTAGACTGTTCCAATGGCACAGCCTCGCTTTCCCCAGTATTAATGCTAACAGCCATCAAACTGGACTCTACATCTTGAACATGATTTTTTAACACTCATATTCAGCTCTCTAAATTTATGCTTTTGAGGTTCTGATTTTAATTAGGACCTAGGTCTTCATATTTTCTATACAGGACTTCTTGTCTACTTCCACTTATGTCACTGTACATGAACCTTGACTACTGGATACTCCTCCTCCCACGGGAAGTTCTTTTCCAGCCATGAGCAGATATTCTGAACTTCGATACTCGACAGGCAATGAATGCCCTGAACCCCAATCTCATTAAAAAGACTGGGAAAATCTTAAATCATTTGGAAAATTGCAGAAGATTCTGAGTCCCCTTACCTACGTACCACTGAAAAGATCAGATGACCCTAATCTAAGTAGGACAAACAATCCAGACCTTTCTCCCACTCCCTGATGCTTTGCAGTGTCTGTAATTCAGCCTACAGCTTGTAAACTCTGAGGAAAAGCTGTTCCCCCTTCAGACATGCTTGCCCTGGGTCAGATTGGTATCCAGGAGTTCCCACGTGCTGCAGCCTTGATACATCACCTATTCTGCCATCAGTAATGATTTTTAATTATTCATATTATTTATTTATCAATGTTGCATTTTCCAAGTATGTAAACTGAGGATAATCAAAATATGTTAAAATGTAAGAATAGAAAAGGCCTTAACTACTTACTAGAGTCACACCAAACAGATACTCTATAGAAGAGCAAGAATCAATTTCAATCAGCTCCAATGATTAGATTACTTACAGTGTGGAAACAGGCCCTTCGGCCCTACAAGTCCACACCGACCCACCAAAGCGCAACCCACCCATACCCCTACATTTACCCCTTACCTAACACTACAGGGAATTTAGCATGGCCAATTTACCTGACCCACACATCTTTGGACTGTGGGAGGAAACTGGAGCACCCGGAGGAAACCCACGCAGACACAGGGAGAATGTGCAAACTCCACACAGTCATTCGCCTAAGGCGGAAATTGAAGCCGGGTCTCTGGCGCTGTGAGGCAGCAGTGCTAACCACTGTGCCACCGTGCTGCCCACAATGAATATAGCTCTCATATTTTGGCAGGAAAATCACAGAGGATAGCTGCCAGGGTTGTGTTGCGTCCATCTGGGAAAACAGACATCACTATCTCTTCATCCTGCCTTTGTTCCTGATATCAATTTGCAAAGAGATAAGTTCAAGAACTCCTGTCCCCATAGGAAAGCAAAATATGGTGATAATGGGGCAAGCAACTTGGAATAGAAATTCATTCCAGGTACTGGCCCAAAAAGGTGGTGCAGTATCTGACACCAGTTATACACAGTGTCTAATATTATTTACATCGTCTGTACCACTGCAAGAGACAAATTTCTACCCGTGATATAAGAGGGTACCATTTCAAATAGCAGCTCTGCTAATTGCTGCCTATTTCAAAATCACCACGAACTATGGGCTTTCAGGATCACTGATTTTAAAATGACTTTTTGCATTGTCATGACCGCGATGGACTGAGTGTGTTGTTGGTCTCATTTCGCTACTTCCGAGGTCACAACAATATTTTGCTCAAGTCTCGAAATAACTAGAATATAGAATACCCTTTATTCCATATAACCAGTCATATACTTTCATAATACTAAACTTAGAAAGACAAGATCCATCAAATGATTTCTTCAGTAAATACAAAATTATTGATTTATTATCAACCAAACCCATTCAATGAAGATGCAGAATTGATTAACATATGCAATTTGTAGATAAAAGGTTTATCCTTCAAAATAATCTAAAACGCACTTCAGGTAAAGGGGAGAAAGAAACAGATTGCCCTCTGCAGGGATTCATTCAAATAAAACTTTCTGGCCAATGGTTGGTATTCTTGAAGGTCAAAACAAAAAGGTGTCGGATAGTCAAGAGTCTGTTGATCTGGTGGGCACATCACTAATCATTCATGATTGCTTCTGCAGATCTTGGCAACACAGCTTGCTCAGGAAACAGAATACTGAAGGTTTGTTTCAATCACTTTCCCAAAACAATATTTTTTTACCTTCTCACAACCAAGGTGTTTCAGTAAAAGGAGTCAGCAGCTTATCCTGAAGCAGGCTTTCCTCAACTAATTCCCAACAGAAAGAACTCTCCAAGCTGTCCCAACAGCCCAGCAGGGGATCTCCCATAAACACACTTCCAATGAGCCTTACTAGAATATTGTTGCAATGTCCAAAGGCCTTTCAGTCATCTTTTTATAAAACTAACTCAGGTTGTCATGTAGAATTTAAAATAGACCCATTTTTTTTCACAATCCTTCAACACTCAAGTCCTTAAAGAAATATTAAATTTTAAAGAGCTTCCATAACATCTTGAACTGCAATATGTACTTTCTGCAATATGGGGGAAGCAAGCTCGTGATAATCACGATTAAATGGCCTCTGACACTTCTCAGATATTAAAACACTGCTATTGTTTTCAGTGCAAAAAAGATCCAGTATCACACAATATGTATGATACATGCAAGCATGCTTTAGGGTTGTTATTGTACTATTCTTACAATGACAACAAAGAAATGGGAGATTGCAGAGATCATTGGGAAGTGCACAACACCTTACAGGAATGAAAATCTTCGACCGTCAAAGCATTCTCCAGTTCACAGCTATCAGTATTCACAGGAATACTACCAGTTGCAAACTTCCCTCCAAGACACACACCAAACTGTTTTAGAAACGTATCACAGTTCCTTCACTATCACTGGAATCTATCAAATCCTGGAACTCCCTCCCTAGCACTGTAAGTGTCCCTGCACCCCATGAACTGTACCCTCAATGTTCATGTGTGCAGAGAGAAGGTTGAATGAAATCATGGAGTAATTTTAAAGTCTGTTCAAAGGATGTAGGTGTTATCGGCTGGACCAGCATTTATTATCCACCCCTAGTTGCTCAGAGGATGGTTATGAGGCAACCTGATAGCCAGATTTGTAGCTCAGTTTGAGGTTCTGGATGTAAGTCTGCTCACTGAGCTTGAAGTTGCGTTTTCAGACGTTTCATCACCATGTTAGGTAACATCATCAGTTACAACATCATCATCAGTGAGCCTCTGGTGAAGCACTAGTGTTGGTGATCGTCTTTCTACTTATGTGTTTAGGTTTCCTTGAGTTGGTGACATCATTTCCCATGATGATGTCATTTCCTGCAGTGATACCATTCCCTGATCTTTTTCTCAGAGGGTTGTAAATGGGGTCCAAGTCAATGTGTTTGTTGATAGAGTACCGGTTGGAATGCTATGCTTCTAGGAATTCTTGTGCATGTCTCTGTTTGGCTTGTTCTAGGATAGATGTGTTGTCCCAGTCGAAGTGGTGTCCTTCCTCATTTGTATGTAAGGATACTAGTAAGAGTGGGTCGTGCCTTTTTGTGGCTAGTTGATGTTCATGTGTCCTGGTGGTTAGTTTTCTGCCTGTTTGTCCAACGTAGATGTCATCACAAGAAATGACATCACCACCAGAAATGATGTCACCAACCCAAGGAAACCTAAACACACAAATAGAAAGCAATCACTAACACCAGTGCTTCACTGGATGCTCACTGGTGATGGTACCTGGTATGGTGACGAAACATCTGAAAACCAAACTTCCAGTTCAGTGAGCAAACTTACATCCAGGCAACCTGATTGCTGTAGGTTTGGAGTCACACACAGATAACATCAGGCAGATTTCTTTCCCTAAAAACATTAATGGAGTAGATACGATTTCATGGTAATTGGCAGTGGGTTACATAGTTGCATTAGACTAGATTTTCACTAAATTCAAATTTCACCATCTGCCATGGTGAGATTTGAACCCTTTTTACAGAACATTAACATGAGGTTCTGATTACAAGTCCAGTGACATTACCACTACACACCACCTCCCCAGTGATGTTGAAGCACAATTAGGCAAGGATTGCAAGAAACAGTGTGCAGCATTTGGGCTCTATTATATACAACAAAAAATAGGAGCTAATTAATCAACCAGTTTAGCCATGTTATGACAGATGGGACTTCAATGAGGACTCTCTGGCTCAGAGGCAGGGACGCTACCACTACATCATTATAGCTTCTCAACAGATTTGTATGTTCAACATAAATGCATTCATTTTCACTGTGTTTATTCATATAATAACTATTTATTTGCATGAATGCATCTGAACAGCATCGCCTACAATCTCAGCAACAGGCTCAATTTCCTAATTAATTTACCAAATTAAGGAAGCTTGAATTGAAATGTGATATCCTTACCTCTAGAAGGCTGAAGTCCTGCCTACCCTAGAGGTGTATCATAACTATTCAACCTGTTTGACGTGTTATGTGAGTTTTGGCTGTGCAGGAACATCTCAAGGTGTTGGATTGTGCAATAGAAATGACGTCCACATGGGTAATTGAAGTGGCATGACATTTATTTTCTCATTTGTGACATGTGAACATTACTGGCAATACCTGGATTCATTGCTCATTTCTAGTTGTTCTTGAGAATATGGAACTGAGCTGCCTTCTTGAAATGGTGCAATCTGTCTGGTGTAGGTACAAGCATGGAGCTGTTAGCAAGAGAGTTCCTGGAGTTTGGCCGAGCAATAATGAAGGAATGGTGATAGAGTTCCAAGTCGGTTTGATGAGTGACATGGAGAACAATTAGCAACAGTTGTTGTTCTTATGTTTCTGCTGCCTTTGTCCTTCCAGGTGGTAGGGGTCACAGATTTGGAAGGTGACCTTGGTGAGTTACTGCAGTGTGTCCTGGAGATGGTACACACTGCTGCCACTGTGCACTTGCCGTGGAAGAAGTGAATGTTGAAGGTGGTGAATGAAGTGTCATTCAAGCTGCTATGTCTTAGGTAACCTCAAACTTCCTGAATGTTCCTTACACTGTACTCAACCAGGCAAGAGGAGAGTATTCCGTCACACTCATGGCTTGTGTCTAATAGGTGGGCAGGCTCTGGGGAGTCTAGAAGCAGGTTACTCACCACAGAATTCATATCATCTGACATGATCTTATCACCACACTATCAATGTTACAAGTTCAATAGAGTTTCTGGTCAATAGTAACCCACAGGGTGTTAATGTTGAGGTGATTAAACAATACTAAAGCTGTTCGATTTCAAGAGGATAGAGAATCATAGACCACAGGAGGCCCTTCAGCCCATCGAGTCTGCAATGACAAAAAATATCTAAATCTACTCTCGTCTCACTTTCCAGCATTTTGCCCATAGCCTTGAATGTTACAACATTTCAAGCACTCTTCCAAGGACTTGTTAAAGGTTCTGAGATTTCCAGCTTCAACTACCCTCCAAAGCACTATGTTCCAGATTCCCACCATACACTGGGTGGGATTGTTTTTCCTCAAATTCTCTTTAAACCTGTTGCCCTTCACCTTAAAATTACCTCTCCATGTTATTAAACCTTCTCTAAGTGGCACAGCTATTTTCTATCCACACTCATCATGCCCCTCATAATCTTATAAACCTCAATGGGGTCTGCTCGAAACAAAAACCATGATTTATTTAGATTCTCTCTCATTGAAGATGGCCGTTGCTTACTGAGTGTCATCACTTGTATCTGCTGGAGATTGTACGCAGATAAGTATGGGGCCCTCCTCAGTGGGAATAATAGCAGCTGGAAGGTGCAGAGTTGTAAGTTGCAGAATTGGATTGGAGTACCTGCATCAGATCCTGCCCAGGGAAACTGTCCCCAATTAATTCTGGGGCACATTTAGTTTCAAATATTTCCAAGTCAACATGTTCAGTGACATTATTATGCACAAATGGAGCAGGTACGATTTGAACTTGGGCCTCTTGGTTCAGAGGTAGTGACACTGCCACTGCACCACAACAGGCTATTGTCACAAAGCTTCATACTAGGATCTTATCCAGTGGAGCCGATTTCAATTCAGCTCATTCATGAACTACTTGAAATTAATTAACCCTGAATCCACCAAAATTTATTGGCAGCTCAAGGATGCAGTGGAACACCTAAAGCTGTCTCAAACCTCTTCAGGGCTGCCAAGCCAACACTGCTAGGCTTGTTTTTGGCCTTGTAAGCAGATCAATTATTATCAGGTACTAAGTGCCCAATTTTGGGACCAAGTTTTGGAATGTGAGCTGATGAATGTCACCCTCTGTCTTCATGTCTGACCTTCTCACCACCCTTTCATCCCAGAGCAAACCCTTCCCCATGACTCCCTTCCCAGGCCTCTCACCACTGTACAGGGATCCATTGGAGATGGATTGGATTGGGTTGGGTTGTGGAGCATTGCCAGCCCTCCCAATGGTGAGTTGTGAGATTGGGAATCCATGTCATAGTGTCATAGAGATGTACAGCACAGAAAAAGACCCTTCAGTCCAACTCGTCTATGCCGATCAGATATCTTAAGTTAATCTAGTCCCATTTCCCAGCACTTGGTCCACATCCCTCTCAATTCTTCCTATTCAAATACCCAACCAGTTGCCTTTTAAGTGCTGCAGTTATACCAGCCTCCACCACTTTCTCTAGCAGCTCCTTTTATTCATGCATCACCCTCTGCTTGAAAAAGTTGCCGCTTAGGTCCCTTTTATATCTTTTCCCTCTCACCCAAAACCTATACCCTCTACTTCTGCACTCCCCTACTCCAGGGAAAAGACTTCATCTATTTATCCTATCCATGCCCCTCATGATTTTATAAACCTCTACAAGGTCACCCTTCAGCCTCCAAATCTCCAGGGAAAACAACCCCAGCCTATTCAGCCTCTCCCCATAGCTCAAATCTTCCAACCCTGGCGACATCCTTGTAAATCTTTTCTGAACCCTTTCAGGTTTCACAACACCCTTCCAATAGGAAGGAGACCAGAATTGCAGACAACATTCCAAAAGTGGCCTAACCAATATCCTGTATAGCTGCAACATGACCTCCCAACTCCTGTACTCAATGCTCTGACCAATATGCTCTCCATATGCTTTCTTTGTAGGACAGCATGATGGCTCAGTGGTTAGCACTGCTGCCTCACAGCGCAGAAACCCGGGTTTGATACCAGCCTCGGGCAACTGGAGTTTGTACATTCTCCCCGTGTCTGCACGGGCTTCCTTCGGGTGCTCCAGTTTCCTCTCTCGGTCCAAAGATGTGCAGTTAGATGAATTGGCTATGCTAAACTGCCCATAGTATTCAGGGGTATGTAGGCTAGGTGCATGCTAAATTGCCCATAGTATTAGGTGCATTAGTCAGGGGTAAATAAGGGGAATAGGTCTGTTTGGGTTACTCTTCAGAGGGTCGGTGTGGACTTGTTGGGCCAAAGGGCCTGTTTCCACACTGTAAGGATTTTAATTCTAATTCTATCCTATCTGTGACTCTACTTTCAAGGAGCTCTTTGTTCAGCAACACTCCCTCTGGGCACTACATTTCCAGCTGATATTACAATGCAGATCCTGTTACAGAAGCTTACTTTAAGTAGCAGGACGCCT
Source organism: Hemiscyllium ocellatum (assembly GCF_020745735.1). Lineage (NCBI taxonomy): Eukaryota > Metazoa > Chordata > Chondrichthyes > Orectolobiformes > Hemiscylliidae > Hemiscyllium > Hemiscyllium ocellatum. Next base: position 106,516,131 of record NC_083406.1, read on the forward strand.
TATGGAAAATCACAGCCCAAGCAAACACAATCAGCCTGTGGGAGTGACAGGTTGACTAACATTTCAAATCTCTCATATTCCCAATAGATGCGTATCCAACCTCGGAGGTCATTTACACTTGGACAAACGAAACTCACAAATCGGTGGTCGTGGCAGAAGATGGATCACGTCTAAATCAGTACGATTTATTAGGTCAAACTGTGGGCAGTGAACTTATCCCATCAAGCACAGGTCTGTTTATACTTTCATCTGCTTTTGCTTGAGGATATGAAATAACATCTACTGTTTAATTCAGGTTTTTGGAACGTTTCAGTGGGTCAGTTTCTCTCCACTCTGTTCCAAGTGCCAATAAATTGCAAAGTTAAAAATCACACAACACCAGGTTATTGTCCAATGGGTTTATTTGGAAGCATTAGCTGGAGTTGTGATTTTTAACTTTGTTCACCCCAGTCCAATACTGGCACCTCTAAAACAATAAATTGCCAGTTATAATATTATGGAGACTACTCCTTTTTAAACAGTTGAAAAAGGACCAAAGAATTAAAGTAAAAACAGTAAGTGTTGGAGAAACTCAGCAGCTCTGGTAACATCTGTGAAGAGAGAAACAGAGTTAACATTTTGAATCCAATACAACTTTTTCTGGGCGTATATCTTCCAATGTGGCCTTACAAAACTATACTGAATGCAAATAATTTAAAATCTATTGCAGAATCTGGTGAGTTTCTCCAGCACTTTGTTTTTCTTTCAGATTTTCCAGCATCCACAGTGTTTTTCTTTCATATAATTAAGGTTACTGAACCAATGTCAGATTTCCAACATTTGCTGGCTTGTTTTTACTTTATATTGGGTATGGCTACCATCCTTACAAAACCATTTCATATGTATGCTTTGTACTGAACTAGGGTAGACAAACAGGAGGCTGGAAGAACACAGCAAGCCAGGCAACATCAGGAGGTGGAGAAGTTGACATTTCGAGTGTAACCTTTCTTCAGGGCGGAGGGTGGGTGTAAGGGGAGCTGTAGATAAAGGGGATGGGAGGGAAGGGTGGTAAGGTGAGGATAGGTGAACACAGGTAGAGGGTACTGCTAACTTGAGCAGCCTACAGCTCCAGAGAACTCAACATTGAGTTCTCCAATTTCGAACAGCCTCCCCTCCTATCCTCCAACTCCAATCGCAGCCCCTTCCCCTCCCTTCCACTCCTCTCAGCTGCTGACCAGATTCATTCATCCCATCAACCAACCAGGTTGTACCAACTACCTGTCTCTACCCATCCCCACCCCCTTTATCCACAGCTACCCTTAGCCCCAGTCCTGAAGAAGGGTTACACTCGAAATATCGACTACTCCACCTCCTGATGCTGCCTAATTTGCTGTGTTCTTCCAGCCTCCTGTATGTCTACCTTGGATTCCAGCATCTGCACTTTTTTTTGTCTCTTATACTGAACTAAAGCTCACTAGATAGTTTCAGTCAAATTGCTATTCTCCCAGGACACAGTTGGTGATGAACCAGCCAACCTAGCTGCCCCACAAACAGCGTCTCTATGAAGTGGTGTGGATTAAGGTGGTTTCTGATCATGGGGGAAATCACCCTATAGGTCCACGTGATATAGACCAAACGACCAAACATCGGCTCTGCATGACATCATCCCCAGTGAAAGAATCCTTCTGATTGGCTGCTGACTGTGCTCTTTCACACCCACGTGGCCAGCAGCTGTTATATAAAGTGATACAGACGCACAGAGTTGCCTCTGGAATAGGCAGGCGTTATTCTAACGTAGTTGTTTTGTTAAACTATGCTGAAGGCATTATTTTACCTGCGTGAATGATTTAAAATCTGTTGTTAGAGCCAGTAACAGAACTCCACTAAGGATTTGGAATTGAGGTTTAACAATTAGGGTTTTACTTAAATTATTCGGACAAACGATGGTCAAATACTGCAAAGCATTTGCTGTAGAACAACTGATTTCACTTCGAGCTTTGGAGGATTTCCAACAACGATGGTGCTCACAGACTGCCATTTGTAATGGTAAATGGCCAATTCGCAAACTAATATGCGAGATGCTTTTGACATTGAATGAGCCAGTTTTTTTTTTGTACACGCATGCATGGGCACATGCTCGAAAGACTGCTGGCAAGGTGACTCAATGCAGTGTTCGTGAGAATTTAGGATAGATGCATCTGATTTCATGGCAGTTTAAAAAAACATGAATTTTTTAAAAAATTAATTCAGGAACCCACACTGAAACATCAAGCAACCCTCATCACGTGGGAGTTCCTGGTTGTGTGAGGCTGCCTATAGGAAGCGCTCTAACCTTCATGTCCTCTGTGTGCTCCAATCTGCCTTTCGGATTATAACAAGAGGTTTGTTCCTTTCGCATTGCTTGGTATTAGAGGGATTTTTATTTTTCTTTAAAAGGGGCATAATTTCAGTGTTGCCCAAAGGCGCTCACAGAACTCCACAAATGATGGGAAGTATAACAAAAGAGGCAACTCCGACAGACAAAAAAGTAACACGTTGAAATTATTTACCAGGCCAGAATGTGCAGCCTGAGGTGTTTTCTGCTTCCCTTCAAAGAGTACATAGACACAGCCTGCTTCTAAAGGTCACTAAATGAATGATTCATTTGGACGCGGGGGGCAGAATGGGCTGTCTCTGTGCTATCACGGTGCTGGGTTCCTGGTACCAGATTAATTTGAACCGTTAACATCATTCCTCTTACAAACAGGCAATATTGGTGCTGATAACATTGTTTCCCCGCCCTCTTCCAAACGGATTTAGGGTGACAGACAAAAGTCACTTCCTGTTTGGTTTATCACTCTTAGGGAAGAGCGCAAGGCGGGTGATAGTAACCGCGAGGCAGAAGTTGGTACTGCAGATGCTGGAGATCAGTCTAGACTAGAGTGATGCTGGAAAAGCACAGCAGGTCAGGCAGCATCCGAGGAGCTGGAAAATCGACGTTTGGGACCTGCTGTGCTTTTCCAGCACCACTTTAATCTTGACGATAGAATCCTCCAGGTATTCCTGATGAAGGGCTTTTGCCCGAAACGTCGATTTTCCTGCTCCTCTGATGCTGCCTGACTTGCTGTGCTTTTCCAGCACCACTCTAATCTAGACTCTGGTTTCCAGCCTCTGCAGTCCTTGTCTTTACCCTGTAGAATCCGCCAGTCTACAATGTCCCAGAGACATTCCGCAGTGAACGCTCGCCCCCTACCCTCCAGCGTTTATTCTGAGCAACATTCTGGGGCGAGTGTCCACAGCACTGGGCAGATCAGCGAACTCTGAGCGATGTTCATCCATTTCAAACTGGGACTCACCAATTGACGATCATGGCCGCGTTATTTTCTGCAACGAATGGAATTTCCCCACTGGCTTTCAACAACACGATGCTCATCAGGACTCCCAGTGCTTCTAACATGGTCCTGCTCGGCGGTCTGTCCCCTCAACTACTTCTCTCTCGCTCTCTCTCAGGCGGTAACAAGTTCAAAAAGGATAGCAACAGAGCCACATGAGAGGAGATATTCGACCCATTTTCACTTCACACCGTGTGGCTTTTCCGCATTGTGCCGCTCCGTGATGTCTCCATAGGCCATGGCAAACACACGAGTTGTGAACTTGTGGTCTATATTTTTTTGTTTTATTTTGGTAGTCTGGCGAAAGAATAATCCGCAGGTTATTTTTTTTGTGTGAAAAGCAACCTGGACGGGTGCCGTGTCCGGTCCCGATCAGAGGACGGGAATCAGGGCAGAATGGATGTGACACAGTGCTGGATGCAGATTGCAAGAAGGGATTAGTAGGCGAATAAAAATCGGCTTTCCAACAGCGAGCAGCAGCGGTGTGTCTCCAGCTCCTGCTCTCTCATGGACCGAGATGTGAAGTTATTTATGGCCATGGACATCACACGTCCAAAACACTGACTGAACATGTTATGAATGACTTTTTTTTTGTTTTAAGTAATACATTTTTATTTGACTGAGAACCCTTTTTTTTGCCTTTAGTTTACAGAAAGAGGTAAACAGCAGTGCAAATATATATTAAAAGAAAGAACGGTCTGTAAATCTGTCCTGGGGCACAGCTTATCTGAGGTGGAGTGGTGGTGTAATGACAAGCCGCACATCTGACAGCTTCTTTGACACCTGTTGCAGGATGATTTATTGTGCATTCTGGTTGCAATTTAAGAAGTTGGGTTTCTGTCCAAAACACCAGCGTAAGAGTCAAAAGTGAACGTGATTCTGGAAGTGTCAGGGACCAGATAGGATACGTTTTTATTTCCAAACGTTCTGTCAACATCCACACTTAAACTGTCTCCCAAATAGTGCATAGTTCCGTCGTATTTTGTTCTACCAGCTCCATTTAAAATAAATCTTGTTAATTTGGTCTTTCCTGTCCCTCAGTTGCTGTTTCTGGATCAGTGGTGCTGGAAGAGCACAGCAGTTCAGGCAGCATCCAAAGTGCAGCGAAATCGATGTTTCGGGCAAAAGCCCTCCACCAGGTTTTTGGTATTCTTGTGAATTGTCCTAGTGAGCGCATAACTGGAGACCTCCACTAATGTTTGTTTGTTTTTCAGTTCTCTAGGTTCTGTATTACCAAACACGTACTTTTATACCTGAGAAAAGGGTATGATAAAAAATACCAAATCATATAGTTCAACTTATAATTAATTCATAAATTGTTGCTTGTTGCCTGGGCAAGAAACAGGGTTAACCGATTTGGACAGGAAAATCAAATGAAGTCCAAAATCATTTCAAATCTATCAGAGCAGAAGTGGAGTGATTAGGGATAGAAGTCAGACTGGCAGCACTTTCAATTCAGGAGGATGTGCCTGCTAACATTATTTCACTAATGAAAAGTTAATGTGTTCTGTTTGTTGAAATCAAACGTGGATACATTTCCTGTTTACCTGAGTATTGCTGCAGAACATAGACAGGCTCCTGCATCAGGACAGATACAAGAATATCAAATTGGAAAGGAAACATCGCATTATAACTGTTGATTATTATCTACATCATTAAGTGACACATGCATGCTCTTCACCACATAGCAGAAGCATGATTATTAGATTGCACCTCAATGTAACTATTCCAACGCTATTTATCTGTTTTGGTTTCAACCAAATGTTCCCACTCCTTCAAAGGCATTGGCTCAATTCTGCACTGATTTAAAATATAATTTTGCACAGTGATAATTCTTAAAAAGTAGTCAGGAATGGGAATCTGTGGACAGTTTTCCATTCTTCAGCTCCTGAGGTCAGTTGTTCTGTTTTGTCAGTAACTGAGACAAACACAGCCGTCAGATTGATCCTAATACTTTTAATGGTCTGTATGTGTGCATATTTTTCCTCTTTTCTAATTTTTATTTAAAAAGCTTAGTTTCCCAACCAATTTATGGTTTTGTGATCTTTTCTAATCAACCTGTTCAGAGAGATATTGTTGCATACCTCTTGAGCAGATGAGACTCAAGCACAGGCCTCCTAGCTCAACAATATGGATACTACCACAATGCCCCAAGAGCTCCCACCAATGACACTTTTTGAGTATCAATTTAATAATTAACCAGCCTTATTGTATCAGTACATTATTGTTAAAACTTTCATTATCGTGTGGTGTAAAACAAGGCAGACCATTCATTGAAAATCACACTGATAATGCAGTGCAACTGTTACAAAGTTTAAAATATCCAATTTGTCATCCCATTAACAATGTGAATCTGTTTGGTCAGTCATTACATAGTAATCACATGTAGTTACCATTCAAGTACTAAGATACAAATGTTTCATTTTCCATTTCCCCCAGATGTTGAGCTGAGGTGATTTGGTGCTCAGGGTATGATGCAAGATAACTGGGTACAAATCAATCCTGCCAAATTTCATACTTGATAACCTTTAGTCCTCTGACAACAACAAAGAATTGTTTTCAGAGCTGGCCAAAGCACCCTCCCTAACTGTTTAGTGCAAGGTCATATTTAAGCAATAATACTGATTAACAGGGAAAAGGACATTTATGATGTATTATATTCTCTTTAGTTTTTTAAAAAGGAAAAAGATTATACTTCCAGTCAACAACTGATGGGATAACATATCAAGTTTCACAGTTTAAGATTTTTATTAGAAGATAAGATAAAAAGCACATCGATTAAACACTATTTTTGTAAGAAACGTATACTTTGTATCACAGAACAGCACTTACACCTTCAGCACAACTGAAATAAAATACACACATGCATCACAGGTGTACTTTACACAGTGCTTTAAGTAGATATTTAATTTTCGTGGAACTGGCTCAACATGATTCAAAGCTCTTAAAGATTTATGTCTGTGTTTTTTTTTCTCAGCCTGGGAACTTTTAATCTTAGAAATGCCTTCTATAGTGATGACTTTCCACCTGCAATTGTTGCCCTAGTATGCCAGGTAGCTCATTCGGCCTCATTTTATCTCTTCTTGAAATTTTTTTCTCTTCAATCTGAGCATTAGCTCCCACTTACATTCACCCAAAGTGAACTCCAGCTGCATAAGTTTGTCTTCCCTGTCCTGGATTCTTACAGACTGCCTGTGAGCTTTCAGGGAAATCTTAGAAACTTTTCCCATTTTTTAAAAAAATCCATCTCCATGCCAGTGTGAATCATCTTGACCTTTTACCCTGGCTAGAAATGCTGATTAGCTATTCTTGAAACCTCAAATCTCTTTGACCTTGGATGTAAATGGACAATGTAAAACATTAACTGTTGACAACCCAACACACTCTTCGGTGATTTTGAACCTTCAGAGGCTTTGGTCATTGTCTCAGTGTAAATCCTTCCCAATTAAAACAAAATTTGGTCCCTTTAACATTTAACAATGAAAACAACAAGGTGTATTGTTAGGCAGACTTCAGAACAAGTTAGATGATCCTCAATATTTAAACTAAAATTAAATTTTGCTTTCAAATTATAACAAAGTTAAGAAGATGGCAAGATATAGAAACATTCTTCAGCAGTTCTGTGCCCAAAAGGAGGTCAAAACCACAATGCCATGTCGTCTATCATGGGTAGAACAAGGTGGCAGTTCCAAATTTACCCTGGTGCCGTTGGCACTAATCTGATCCACTCCAGCTATTCAGTCAGCTGAACCCCCAAACAATCGGAAACTAAATCTGAAATTGCTGGAAAAACTCAGCAGCTCCAGCAGCATCTGTGGAGAGAAAGCAGAGTCAATATTTTAGGTCCAGTGACCCTTCTTCAGAACTGGAAGAATCCACAACGAGTCAGAGTTGCTGTGGGAACATTCATATTGCAGTCTGGAGTTCTGAAAGGTGATGTTTGTCAGTCTAAGTTTCTTTCCATGACATCAGCTGCTCTGGAAACTCTCCTGCTCTTTTTATTTGTTATTGGCATTTTCTGAAAGGATTTATAGGTTGATCATACAAGGAACTGAAGAGGGTCTTAAACTCAGCTGCTGGCTCAAGGATAGGGATGCTACCCACTACAGTAAAAGACCTCCCAATTTGAATTATTTAAGTTAAAACGGAGTCTGATTCATATCAAAATGCAAATTGAATTGAATGATTTATTGTCACTTTCATTTTACAGTGAGTAATACAGTAAAATATAATAATGTTTCAACTGTCACTACCAATCTAGCACCATTTTGAATAGTTTAAGAATAAAAAGTTAGAATACATAGCTTTGCAAATATGATAGATATAAAAATGTAAATATGATATGGTACACCACAGAAATCAGTGGAAAGCTAACATGTAATTAAAGTCTATGGAATATTGCAAAGCCAGGGCTAATGCACAAGAGACCAAAATAGCCTTTTAAACACATGAGCAAGGAGTAAAGTCTGTGCATTCTCTCAGGGTTCATTTTTTGCCCCTGAAATGCTGCTAATTGTGTGAAAATATTAACTTATGTAGACCATTTTAAGTTACATAATGTGATGCTCATTAGTCACCAAATTTGCATTCTGTCACCTCCTTAAGTGAGAAATTTAATTTTATGCATGTCCTTTTTAAGTTTTTGTCTCTGTCTCTTATTTTAAAGTGCAATATATGCATTAGTAAGCCATATTTCCATGTGTACACAAGTGATTCATGCCTGTCCCAAATTTATATCTACTTTTTAAAATGAAAAAAAACCCTATATTTTACTAAGGAAGAAGATGAAAGAGATAAAATAAAACAAAGAACTGCACATGCTGCAGACCTGAAACAAGAAAAAACAAATTGTTGGAGAAACTCAGTAGGTCTGGCAGCATCTGTAGAAAGAACAAAACAGAATTCTTTTGAGTGACCTTTCTTCAGAACTAGAAGCAACGAGGAAAAGGTGGCTTTTATGCTGATCATGGGTGTGAAGGAGGAAAAGGAGTGAATGGACAGGTCAAGATGAATCCCACAGTGAGAGAAAGAGTTAGCAGAAAAGGATAGGTATACAAAGGGATTGTTGATAGTAAGCCAGGGGAGAAGAGAAACAAGATAGGTGATAATGGGAGGTATGGGTGTTTGGGTTGGTTGTGCTGAAAGAAACCCATTTCATGATAGGAATTGGATTATTGGGGTAGGTAATAGACATGGGAGGAGGTGTTCATTATCTGAAACTGTTAAACTTGATGCTGCGTCCTGATGGTTGTAAGGCTCTTAAGTGGAATATTAGGTGCAGTTCCTCCAGCTTGGCTAGAACACTGCAGCAGGCCTGAGACAGAAATGTTGGCATGGAAACCCAGTGATGTGTTGAAGTGGCAAGCAACTGAAAGTCTGATGTCTTGCTGAGTATGTAGATGTGGCCTCCTCTACATTGGGGAGACAAGCCGCCTACTTGCGGAACGTTTCAGAGAACACCTCTGGGACACCTGCACCATCCAACCCAACTGCCCCGTGGCTGAACACTTTAACTCCCCCTCCCACTCGGCCAAGGACATGCACCGCCTTCTTGACCTGAAATCATCTTCCCGACCTCTCTGCCCCCACCCCCTCTCCAGCCTATCACCCTCACCTTAATCTCCTTCCACCTATTGCATTCCCAATGCCCCTCCCCCAAGTCCCTCCTCCCTACCTTTTTATCTTAGCCTGTTTGACACACCTTCCTCATTCCTGAAGGGCTTATGCCCGAAACGTCGATTCTCCTGCTCCTTGGATGCTGCCTGACCCGCTGCGCTTTTCCAACAACACATTTTTCAGCTGAGTATGGAGATGGGCTACTTCAGTATCTGAGATGTCTCAAATAGCTCTGAACATTGTGCAACACAAGCGAACATTCCCACATCTGACCTTCATGATGGAGAGAAGGCAATTGATGAAGGAACTGAAGGTGGCTGGGCCAGGGATACTACCCTGAGGGATTCCTGCAGAGAGATCCTGGGACTGAGCTAATTAACCTCCAACAACTACATCCATCTCCCCCTGTGCAAGTCAATGGAAAGGTTTCCCGCTGATTCACAATGGCTCCAGTTCTGCTAGATTTCATTGACTCCACACTTGCTCAAAAGTTGCCTTGATGTTAGGAGCAGTCACTCTCGCCTGACCTTACCATGGAGGAAATTGCCCAAAGAAAGTGGCTATCATTTGTTAAGGTTGGAAAAGATGAAGAGATGCACCAGTTCCTGAAGTCAAGTATTTCTTCCTCAGCAACCCATGTACTATGTATTTAAAAGGCTGGAAAGAGAGTGCCCAGAGTATGAAACCTGCCTGCTAAACCACCAGCTTCTGCAGCATGCTCAGTGATGTTGCTTTCTTATGCTGTCGTATAAATTTTAATAAACACAGTTGACCAGGCTGTTCGCTTCGTAAGTATCTGACCACATTGCATCATCTTCCATGCAACTCAGTAATATTTGCAGTTAGATATTCTTGGTCTGATGATCAACACAGCTTTCTTGGCTGCTTTGAGGGCCTGATAGTCTTCTATCTCAAAGCATCCAATCTCTGGACAGTAATTCCTGAGCCCCAACTCAGCACTTTAGTGAAGGTGTCATAATGCAGTCAAACAGGTCAATTATAAATCTGTAAATCCTTTTGATAAATGTATGTGTTAAGAATGGGCAAGTTTTCTGGTCAGATAGAACTGTGTAGTGATTGTAGTACAACAGCCTGTCTATGTTAGAAGATTCCATGTGCACGTTCTGGCCATGAAGGGAAACCACTTTGTACACATTTTGAGCACCACTTGCCGTGCATCTTATTCCTGACTTTTGGCTCCACAGCAAATTATTTTGATATCCGACAACAAATCTCCATGCAAGTGCTACTCAGTGTTTCTATAGAAAGGTATTCAGTTCTCAATTACTTACTAACTTGTGATCTGAGCAAGTTAAGCATCCATGTTACTTATCCAACTTGTTTATTGACTAATAATTGAACTAAAGTGTAGTTGATCATCTTTTGATAGCCAAAACACAAACCCTAGTGCCTGAACTTGTCAGAATTCTGAAGTAAAATGGAATGTATCAGTAATGAGGTGGAGTTATCCTGGACCTCCAAGAACTGGACTGGTATCAAAATGAACAAATTGATAGTACATCTTGGGGTGACTTTTCAACTGGTCACCTTTGCTTCTGTACTGAATAATCAGGTTCCAGGAGCTAAAATGTAAAGTACAATAGGCAAACTAGTATCATCTATCTGACTGCTGGCTGAGGCTTTCTTGAGACTATTTTGATAGTCATACATTGAAACAGCCTCTGCGGCCCAACCAGTCTATGCTGACCATAATCCCAAACTGAACTAGTCCCACCTGCCTGCACTTGGTCCACAGCGCTCGAAACGTTTCTTATTCATGATACAGACCAACTATTGTGCGGACTTTCAATCCTCATGAGGTAGGAGGCTATTGCTGTGTGGAATGCACTGCCCCAGAGGGCAGTGGAGGCCCAGTCATTGGATTCATTTAAGAAAGAGTTGGATAGAGCTCTCAAAGATAGTGGAATCAAGGGTTATGGAGATAAGGCAGGAAGCGGATACTGATTAGGAATGATCAGCCGTGATCATATTGAATGGCGGTGCAGGCTCGAAGGGCTGAATGGCCTACTTCTGCACCTATTGTCTATTGAATGCCTCAAAACATAGAAATAGTAGCAGCAGTAGGCCATCTGGCCCTTCAAGCCCACTCTGCAATTCAATATGATGGTTCATCATCCAACTCAGTACCCTGCGTTCTCTTCATATGCTTTTGATGACTTTTATCCCTAAAAATTATATCTAACCACTTGAAAATATTCAATGTTTTGATGTCAACCAAATAAGATTAAACAAGTGTGATTTTAGAATAAGGAAAACTACTTTCTTCACATATTTCCCCCATCGTGCCTCATGAAATGCTATGCTCAAGCAAATTTTAGTGCACATGCCCCTTAATCACATGCTAATCTCAGGTTTTTGTACTTCAAATAAAAAGGAGCATTTGATTACAAACTGGGGTGATTTCTGCTGCCATAGATGTAGGAACATTTTCTGCATTTTCTGAGAAAATGAGCGTTGATGGATGCAGTATTCCTTCATAGCTAATTCAATCACTTTATTTCATAAGTCAAGCAGATAAAAAGTACAATTCAGTAATCCATGACAGGAAATGTACAGGTGATACAAATTTAATCATGAATCAATTTTGATAATCATCAGTGTTCAATTAAAATCACTACAATGAGTCTTTGAGCAAATAAATTCAATGAACATATGGTGTAAATGATGAAAGTTGCAGTCCTTATATCAAATGTACATTAACAAATTATTTTGGAATAATCCCATTTTTAATACCAATTCCTTTCTAATCCATGCTTTCTCTCTTGTGCTTTTTCCTTTATTTGTCACAGGCGAATATGTAATAATGACAGCACACTTCCATTTGAAGAGAAAAATCGGTTATTTTGTCATTCAAACCTATCTCCCCTGCATTATGACTGTTATCTTATCCCAGATGTCATTTTGGTTGAACAGAGAATCTGTCCCTGCCAGAACAGTGTTTGGTGAGTTTAAATACATATTTCTTCGATTTGAGATTAAAGCATGAATGTAAAATATGCTGCATTTCCATCAGCAGTAATTTGTAATCTTCTGTTGAGCAAATGGGTTGCTTTTCATAACTGATAGCTGAGCAAACTAATTTCACTGCATTTTTATTTTCTTTGACAGATCCACCTCTATAAGGTGGGGGATGATGGGGAGTTGTTGTTTATTGTTGGTGACCAATGTTATTTCCTTAAGAATAAAACTTTGAGGATTATTTGACGAGATCATTAACTCCATCCAGTTAATCTTAGGATGAGATTTCTTCAATCTGCTGTTTGTAGTTTAGCTACAAATGGGTAAAATACATTTACAACATTTTTTAACAAAAAGTTTGCAGCACCTCCCCTGATTGTGGTCCATGAAATATCCTCTCTCCCTCCAATCTTAATTCATAGTCTCTGCTACTCTTTAGATTAGATTAGATTAGACTTACAGTGTGGAAACAGGCCCTTCGGCCCAACAAGTCCACACCGACCCGCCGAAGCGAAACCCACCCATACCCCTACATTACCCCTTACCTAACACTACGGGCAATTTAGCATGGCCAATTCACCTGACCCGCACATCTTTGGACTGTGGGAGGAAACCGGAGCACCCGGAGGAAACCCACGCAGACACGGGGAGAACGTGCAAACTCCACACAGTCAGTCGCCTGAGTCGGGAATTGAACCCGGGTCTTCAGGCGCTGTGAGGCAGCAGTGCTAACCACTGTGCCACCGTGCCGCCCACTTTTTCTTTTATTTTAACTACAAATCAATTTGCCATGCCAATGTGACTGTCCCTAGCACACGTTATAGTGTTCCTCTGTAAACTGTTATTCTGCCTAGAGAACACTAAATTAGGCCTTGGGAAATTGCAAGGTTAGGGCATTGCAGTGAAGATGGGAAGAAACATTTATATAAAGAGCTTTAAGGAGGATTGTGGTGGTGAAATTTGAGGCAGGCGAAAGGGAAGACAAGCTAAAGATTGAAATTACTAAGCATGATAAGTATTTCTGCAAAGAGGTACATGTTATTGAAGCTTTTTGTCCTGCACTCATCAGGTCAATTTGCAAGAGTACCAATTTAAAGTGAAACCCAACATTTGCACTGTATAAGTGTTGGTTTTCCATTCCAAATTGGTTTTCTTGCAAACTGTCCCGATGTGTATAAGGTGAAAATGTTTAGCATACTTGCCTTTTTTTCAGCAATACTTATGTTCTATGCTACCAAACAATACCTTTTTAATAATGAGTTAATAAAATGAGATCCTGTGGATGCTGGAAGTCTGAAATGAAAACAATAAAGTCAGGTGGAAATACTGCATAGGTCAAGCAGGATCTGTGAAGGGAGGAACAGAGTTACTCTTTCAGAGTGATGACCTTTCGTCAGATTGGTATGTCCTGAAATGTTAAGCATGATAAGTTGCATGCCACAGGCAAAAGACAGGAGAGAGAACATCTCAGACAAAAATGCTGGAATGTGTCTTAGAGTGGAGGAAGAGGTGAAGGTATCAGAGGAATAGACCTAGACATCACTGAACTGAAATAAAAACTGGAAGTGCTGGAGAAACTCTGGTAGTCTGGGAGCATCAGTAGACAGCAACTGAGTCAATTTTCAAGTCCTATAATTCTTCTATGAAACTGAAGTTGAAGTTCTGAAGAAAAGTCATATTGAACTCAAAGGGTCAATGTTGTTTCTCCATGGATGTGGCAGAATGCTTCTGATTTTATTTTGATCTTCAGCATCTGTAATATTTAGCAATTATCTCCTTCTAAGCTGGCTCTGGGCAGTCATTATGGACAACAATTTAACTGCAAATTTATTTTTGTCTTTGTCAACTCACTGCTGCCTGCTCCCACAGGAAATTGGGAACTGCTGAAACAGTAAAACCTTTGAGACCAGGCACTTTCTTTCAGCAGTGATCCTTGGAAAGCATATTTTGTAGATTGCAAACCTGGACTCTTGTGTATTCATTGTGAAGCCGGATGCAGAATTGTACCTCCTGCTGCCATTACACTTTGTAGGTGCCAAGTGGCAGAGCGCTTGGTCAGCATCAATACCAATGATTTGATGTGGGTTGAAGTTTGGCTCAAACTCCTCACAAGCATATCGCAGCTCTAGCTTTGGAGATGGCAGCTGAAGCTTGAGAGGCTTGGTGGCCTAATTTGTCTGTTTGCAGATCCACACAATGAGACAGTCACTCTGCACCTTAGCAGTCACCAAACAGCAATTGGGTGCAAGGCTGTCCAATTCAGTTGTGCTTCAAGCCAGTCAGTGGGTTTCTTGTTCTTTCCTGACTGAAATGATGTGCAGAATTACTGGGAAAATGCAGGAAGGAGATTGACACTAAGTCAAAATGTTCAGAGTGATGGTACAGAGATGGTGGGCTGAATGGCCTCCTTCAGCAACAATTCTGTAATTACATGATTTATTTTTGTTTGCCATTTTCCTTTTCAGGGTTGGCAATGGCTATTAATGGGATCAGATATCACAGTTGCTTTGTTCCTTAAAGTAGTCATTCCTTTTTCTGTTACTCCAGCCATGTGTATACTGCCTGCACTTTTTCTGAATGTGTACCTGAAGTCATATGAATGAATGGACTTACTTATCATATTTTTAAAAAAAGTACATTTCCATTTGTGTATAAAATCCTTCATCTATTTTTTTTTCAGGTGTAAATAACATCAGTAGTACAAAATCTAGACGTTAGCACCTTGGCTTTCAAATGAAAAATTGTCATTTATCCAAAGTGTTGATTCCTCACTTTTTTGCCTTTCTGCTGAATCACACCGCTATCTTTTCATGTGGTTGGAACATTACACTTTTCAATGTGTGCTCACCCAGTGTAGCACAGAATAACTCTTCCAAGTTCAAAGTATGTACCTTGCTTGTGATGATTCCTCCGTGACTGCATGTGCATATAGCAAGCAGAATAAATTTCATGTAAGAGTTATTCAACATTAAAATGAGATAATCAATAACATATATAAGTAGGACAGATTGTATGGAACAGTAATTTCCTCCAACCCCAAGAGTAAACCTCAGCAAGTGCAGACAGCTTGATCATGCAGGATAGTGAAATTCAATATTGTAGTCTGTTATTTTGATTCCCTTCACCGTGTTGATTTGCATTTCGATATGTAATTATGGAATAGACTTCTAATGACATGTCTGATGTATTCAATAAAAGATACCAGTAACTTAGGCCAGATCACCCTTCAATTTCTCTCCGAGCTATTGGGAAAATACATGGTATCTGCTTGGAAGTGCAGCTGAATGCATCAATAAAACTGGAAACCCTCATGTAGGAAATTATTTGTGCACAAATCCATTGACACAAGCATAATGGGCTTAGCGTCCCACCTTTGTGTTATTATGTATTATTCAATTTTGTGCTTCAAGATTAACTGTATTAATGCAACTTGAACTTCTGGTCACTAGTTTCCATTTATCATCTTTGATGGATCCCATTGATCCTTTGATTTCTTATCTCAATTCATTTTAATTAAAACTCATGCTGCTTTCATGGATCCAGCTAATTCTTTTGAAGCCTGGGTCTTGGCTTCTTTCAAGCCTCAAGTCCACTTGCAATCTACCTTACAAAAAATAATTTAAGACCTAATACTCCTGAGGATATAGGAAAGGTTGTCACACTGACCACCTTTGGACCTGGATTTATAAGGAGATAGCTGTTCTCATCTGAAACGGTATGAGAATGGCTGAAGTTATATTGGCATAGAGATTAGAAAGTGGCTTAACCAGCTATGTACATATGCAGAGGTTCTCATGTAAAATATCTGATTGTAATCATTTCCCTTTTGTCCCTTTACTTAAACCACATGTATCAACTATTCCTAAATATTTATGTAGCCTTGGCTTCTACCACCAAGTAGCCTTGTCTATAGAAGGGAACTGTCATGAAGATGTCTTAGCACTATCAGGTGGAAGGTGAACATATACAAATGGGAACTGAGAACAGAATTGGGCATGATCATTGTGGAAGCCATGTTGGGTAAGTTTTCTTAGAGCATTGCCTGGCTTTGCTGCTGTCACTTTGGCACAAGCACAACTGAAATCCTGATTAAGGTGCACAAACTGGGAGCAGAAGAGAAACCCAAGAAAATTCATCTGTGGTCAAATATCTTCTCATCACTGTCCAAGCACATCATGTCCTCGAGCTGTTATTTTCTGTAGCAACTGTCAGTGTAACACTGTGTAGCAGTGTTGCACCTAAATGAATCTGTAAGGGAATCAAGGGTTCAATGGAAAAAGTGGAGTTGAGGGCAATAAGATCAGCCGTGATACAATTGAGCAGATTCAATGGGCTGAATGGCCTGCTTCTGCTCCTATATCTTAAGATCTTTTGGAGTAGGTTACCAAAGAAATGGACAGTATTCCGAACTTCACACCTTGAAAAGAACCAGGGGCTTAAGGGGCATCAAGGGAAGAATTTGGGCATGATACCAATGGTCCTTAAAGTAAGAGCAGAGAGAAAAAAAATGAATTCAAGCTGTGTCCTTGTGACATAACATAAATGGTGATGGCAACAGCTGAAGTCTGTAATTCAAGAAGTCACAGTATTTAACTGACCAATTATTGTAACTTTGCTAACAGAAGTATCATGCTAACATGCAGAGATAAGATTAAACTTATATGTTAAACATTGAAGCAAAAATATAAATCTGAAACGTCTGAACTTTAATATTTGATGCTAAACATTAAATATCAAGGTGCACCTGTGAACATGATTGATTAGCAGATTTGCATCTTACATTACCATTGCTTTGCTTAAACAGCAATTAAGTTGCTATTTTTCTTTAATTATAACTGCTGTGAAGAATGTGGTTATTCGAAAAGTTTGCAATATTTTGCGAAGATGTTGACGTGCAAAGAATAAACAGTTTAATTTTGATTAAACTCTTAAGCTGTTTAAATCTTTAACTTTTCATTTTATTTGTTAATCTTTTCGAAGACGCAGGCTTTTTAATAATACCAAACTGTATGGCTATGCAACTCAATTATTTTTGATGGAGAGCAGCCAACAAATTTGAATTGCAGTAATGTCGCTTAGAGCAATAATACAATTAATCTCCCAATGTTATCTGTGTCTGGTGCGTGGTGTCTAAAGGGAAGTAAGATAAATTAACATCAAATTAACCCATTCAGCTAAGTGTCATATTTTCTACTCAGTAAAGGGGTGGGGCAGAAATACCATGATAGCAGAGGCATGCACAGAGGCTATTCCTGCTTCATGCGTGCCTGAGAACTGGGTCAAACTGGTTTTTGAGAGCTAAGTGAGAGGATCCCACATCCAGAAGATTTAATCACTTGTTGTTGAACTTTGTTGATTTTGACTACAATAAAGGAGAATTATCATCAATGCCAACGTCGATGAGTGCTTGCAGAACTGAAAACATGTCAAGATACATTTAAGTATTTGAGAAATTCAGATACCAGAAGATTCTTAAAGGGTGTTGTGATGGTACCAGGAAATGTTTGACGCCTGAGAGAAATCCTTTTCACATCCACTGGTGGTGAGATACCCTTCTCATTACTAGTGTTTTTCAGAAAATGACTTACACCAATAAGAAATTATTGCCAGGTCTATTAGTATCACCCACTGCCATTTTATTTCAAGCAAAGATTGAATGCAAAATAAATTCCACTATTCCAAGAGTATATTGGAGTGAGGGACCATCTGTAAACCAGGTACACTGCCATTGTAAACCTATCCATGATGATTCTGATACACTAAGCAAATCTTTATCCTATCTGGTTTAGACTCTAATCTGAAAAGAGTATTCTAATGTGGCATTTCCACACCATACACTGGTCATCTTTATAGCTTCTAGGATGAGATTAAATGCTTAATAATTAGATTGTAGATATAAAATTATAGACAGTAAGGTGCTATGCATTTTTGTCCAGTAGCAACTGAATAAGGCTGCTCCAAATGAAAACCATTATCGTTAGTAAGTATAGACAACTTTCATCAGATTGAAATCCACTTCACTGAGGTCAAATGATCAATTGAGGTTTTGTTATAAAATAACTGATGAAAATATGGCAATATTTACTAATTTTGTTGCTGTTTGTTCTTTGCTTTTGGGGAGATGGTGGTGTTGTGATAATGACACTGGATTTCACTGATTCAAAGGCCCAGATGAATGAACATTTTGGGTCATGGATTCACTTTCCTCTGTGGTCAATGGTGACATTTTAAATTCAGTTGATTTGAACCGTATTTAGCATTTTGAAGCTCATCTCAGTAATTATGCCCTGAAAGTATCACCTCACTTTAAAACTTAGCTCCTTGGCCCAATGTAGGCCAATGGGTAGAATGACTCCACCAATAGCTCTGGTCCATGACAATCTCTTTCTGTTTCAATCCAGGTGGCATCCCACTCTTGGAGGACCTCCTTAAATATACCTCATCACTTCTTCTTGGGCGAGCTAGCCCCCATCTTCCTCCTCTTCTTCTGACCATGCCCATTAAACCTTTACTCAGGTGGGGCATATATCTGGGACGTGAAAGTCCTGTCCTGCGAGCATCAGTTGTGCTTCTGTTACAATGTCCCTCATGCTCCTTTGACCTTTCCTCTGTAGTATTCTTCTGTTGGCAATGCTGTCTCCATGCGATGTTGGCGATCTTAAGTAGGCTGGACTGATGAAAGACATTCAGCTTATGTTACACCTTTGCTGTCTTCCTTCCATGTCTCACTGGCATGGATTGTGAAATTGTCAGCAGTTGTTGCAAAAGCCCCATCAGCTCTGCTAATGTCCTTTCAAAACAGAAACCTGCTGTCCTTTCCTTTACCTTTTGACTCAAGACCATCTTCACTGGGACATAATCTCACTACTCCCTTCCAAACAACAATGCATGTGTCCCGACATCGCAAGATTGCAGCAATCAGAAGGCAGCACGCCATCACCTCCTCTGGGGCAATTAGGGTGGGTTAATAAATGTTGGCCTAGCCAACAACAGCAATATCCCATGAATAAATAAAGAACTGAAGAAATGCAGTTGACTCTAAACTGTCCCCTGAAATGATCAAGCAAGCCATTCATTTCAAGCATATGTAGAGGTGAGCACCGAAATGTTCCAACTGCCAGCAATATCTCAATCCCATGAAGGAATACAAGAAAACATTTCAGTCTTAACATTCTCACCTATAATTTGTATCATTATTCAGACCATCCTTCAGAAAGACGTACAAGATTTTGAATTATTGTTACCATATGATAAAACTGCCATTCTTAAAAAAAACAATAAAACAAGTTAGAACAGGTAACTCTAATTGCACCCAATGGTGCTGTCTTCCTCTGCATCTTATTTCGTCCCTATTACTGCAGCTCCGACTTTCAACACCACTCTCCTCCTGACAAAGTGAAATATGGAAGTTGTTAGTAGTGGGGCTCCCTAGAGAGCAGTCTATGCTGGGAAATCAGATAGGCCAGTGTATAATTGTACAGGATCCTGCCTGATCTCCCACCATTTTATTCTTGGAAGAAAAAACACTTTTATCCAACTGACATTTCAATACATTACTATGCCTCAACAATCTTGAGCTGTTTGTTATATTCATGTATCTTTTTTTCCCACTTAAGAGAGTAGTGGGGAACTATCAGACTGATTACCAAGCTGGTTGAACTAGTCACAGATAATCCTTTTAACTAACATGGGAAATGCTGGAGAAAATCTGCAGGTTAGGCAGCATCTGCGGCAAAAGAGATAGAGAGAGTTAATGTCTTGAATCTAGTATGATTCTTCTTCAAAGCTGAGTTCCACCTGCTGAGTTTTTCTAGCAGTCTGTGTTTGATTCAGATTACTAGTATCTACTGAAATTTAGTTTTTATTTGAATGGATACTCCTTCGCTGAGCATTAGTACAGAGTGGAATTTGAACCTGCACCTTTAGTTCAAAGGAAAGAAGACTCCCTACTGAACCACAAGAACTCTGAGAATAAGCATACTGAGATATTTAGAGGCTTCTGAACAAAGTTCTGTCAGCCTGCACTCCAAGTAGAGCACCATGATTACAATGAAGGTGAGTCGGGTCAAGGGGTATAGCTTAAGCAAGGTTGCTAAAACATACACCTTCTAAGTGCAGCTGCTTTCAGAGTGCAAGAATTACTTTTGTACTATATAAATTAAAACATAACAAGCAGTGTTTTAAAAATAAATATAGATTTATCATTTAATATATGTGACACACAAACTTAACTAAAACCATATTTCTTGTAATTTGTCTTTTAATCTGTATATTGAGTAGTTCAGGATATGTTCCCATGTGTCTCAGACTTCAGTGTGTTTATGATCATTATTGTTTTGAATCCTATTTTGCAATGTAAAAGTAATTTCCAAACATGCATAATGCTACTTCTATCAAATGCCTGCATAGCATAAATGAATCCCTGAAACCTTTGTGTGCTCATTCAGAAAATCACTATTACAAATTTGTTTGCTTTGTCTCAGAAGGTGAGCACAAGCCAGTAATGTTAAATCACAATGTAGAACTACTGCTGGTGGCAGCACCAGGATGTCAAGCCAATACTGATTGTGTTCAGTGGCTGTTTTCTGTTATGGATCCAGGAGAAATTAGCAACAGATCACACTTTTACTAACTCAAATCTCCATCATACTTCAATCATTGGATGTTCTCTGCAGAATCCTGTATTTGCTCTGTTATTGCTCAGTGTTGGGATATTTGAATTTCATAAGATATTTTATGATATTGCTGAAAGAACAGAGGTTGCTGAAGCTTTTTGTTTTGCACTCTCTAAGAAAAACAGAAGTGCCAATCAGTCAGCACCCTTTCATCCTGTAGTATAAATTGATATAATTGTTTGAAATTTAGTATTTTTGTGTTTGTCCTGATGAGTGCAAGACTAAAAGCTTTGATTTTCCTGCTCGAATGCTGCCTGAACTGCTGTGCTCTTCCAGCACCACTAATCCTAAAAGCTTTGACAACTTATTTCTCCTTTTCAACATTGTTTAAGCACTGTATTACCTTGTGAACAGTTTACTATATTAAAGGCTATATAAATGCAAGTTGTTGTTGGAGAAAAATGAATTCTATGATTGCAAACGTTGACATCTTTTTCAGTATAAAGCATATGTAATTATCAATGTATATATCATTTGAACAAATTACTTCAAAAAGAAAATACTGAACCATATGTAATGTTCCAATGTTGCATTGTAGAATTAATCTGTTGGCATCCCTCAGACAAAAATAACCAGCTTTTCATAAAAGAGAAAAAAATAAGTTTCAATTTGTACTAAAGGATAAAAAAAAAGTTTGGAAACAGAACAAAATATTTTATTTATTGACTTGAACCATGTTTCCACAATAAAATGATTGGTAGCTTTAGTCATGGCAACAGTGGTATCATAAAGCAAAAGCTCATATGTTCTGCTTTATTTAATGTTTTCAGTTTGCATTTTAAAAACAATATTTTCAAGTTGCCTGATGGGGCACTGCATTAACCCAGTTACCAGCTGAATTGCACAGACTATAAATATCACCGTTTCAAACCCACTTCAACGTTCTGAGTTTGTCATCAGCTTGTGCCATGGGCTTAGATTGTTCCATGGGATCTCCATCTTATGAATGCTCATATTACAAATGAGATCCCATATTACTCTTCACTGTAAGGCTCCAATGTGTGAAAATTTGCTTGTATTTATGAACCAGTAGTTTATAATATACTGTAATGTGTTCCAATTTGTGCACAAATTGACTTGTGAACATACTCAGGAATGGAACCCATTCATAACATCCTTTATGTGAACATTGCAGTTGGAGTGCCACTGTGAGGATATCAGATAATGAGGAGGCTGGTTAAGTGGCAATATACCCTGCGATTGAGGAATCTATCATCAATACTTTGTTGCCCTGAATGGGGGATAGGAGACAAATTGGTGCCAATAGAATGAAACTCTGGGAAGAAATTGTGATGATGCTGTCACTTTAAGAGATTATTTTGTCTGTTTTTTGAAGAGAGGTTGTAAGGCAGAGGTAAGAGCTGGCTACTGAAGACTACTTGAGTAAACAGCTTGGTAGGCCTTGGGCTTTTTTTTAAAACAGCCTGAATGGATGGGGCTAGCACTGACTGATCCAGATATCTAGGGTTTTTTTTGCCGGTAGCATCAGAAGCTATTGGGATCGCAACAGAGTTGGAAGCTTCAGTGAATGTCTCCTGCCTACTTCTCTCTGATTCTTCTCTTGATACTTTTTCCTTCCTGGATTGGAGAACTGCATGTGAGAATCTGCCTGAATTTTCCCTCTTTTGCCAAGGGGTGTGTTTATGGGATGTTATTGTTTTGGAACAGTTAATTAGTAATAGTTGTGGTATCTATTGTTCTATTAAGTTTTCCACTTGAGTTAAGTTATTCTAAATTCCTCTCTTTAGTTGCCAACTGTTTTCAATTAGTGTTTAAATAATATTGTGTTTTGCTTATGTCGAGTAGTTTGACCAGTCACATTCCATTGGGAAAAGACATTCATATTTGCCTTTAAAAACAGGAAAATGTTAGAGTCCAGACAACGTTCTTAGAATATTTCATGGGGGTCTGGTTTGGTCCAAAACAGAAATCAACATTATTTTCCACGAAAAGAGGAGAGGAAAGTGATTATTATAAATGTATTTTTCATCTTTGTTAATCATTCTGAATTATACAGTAAAAATTCCAAATGTTTTGATTTATCTCAATACTTTATCCTCTGAACTGCAATTAAGTATGGTTGTGACTCAGTGTCAAATTTTGTCTTGATGACACCAACTTGTGAAGTGAGTTGGTGGATTTTATTATGACAAAGGTGTTACTAAATTCAAGTGGTTGTTGTTGACACTACCCTTTTGTTCTTTCTCTTCAGGTGTAACCACGGTGCTGACAATGACAACATTGAGCATTAGTGCACGGAACTCCTTGCCTAAAGTAGCTTATGCCACTGCAATGGACTGGTTCATAGCAGTGTGCTACGCATTTGTCTTTTCTGCTCTGATTGAATTTGCAACAGTAAATTACTTCACCAAACGAAGCTGGGCATGGGATGGGAAAAAAGCATATGAAGCTTTTCAGTCGAAGGTAAGAATTTTCAATGTGCAACTTACATAGAACCTGAACATCATTCATAGGCTAGGATCTGGAGGATCAGTATTGAGTGAAAGAGTGGGCTCGAGGCAGGGCATTGAGAGGTTGCCCAGACTCAGAACATGAGGGAAGAAGAGCAATAAGGATGTTATGGCTGAGACATTAGAATCATAGAATCATCACTATACAGATAAAGCTGCCCAACCAGCCCTAGCACTTTACAGTCACCCCACATTTACCATGGTCAATCCACCTGGCCTGCAATCCTTGGATGCAATAGGTGATTTAACATGGCCAATCCACTTAACCTACATATCTTTAGACTGTGGGAGGAAACCATAGCACCCAGTGAAAACCCACACAGACACTGAGAGAATGTGTAGACAATAACTCGAGGGTGGAATCTCACCTGGGTCTCTGGTGCTGTGAGACAGCAGTGCTAACCACTGAGCCCTAGTGATAATATAATTGCAAAGGCAGAAAGAGAGGTATGGTAACTTAGTGTTTTTTTTAGTTCTCAGCTTATCTACAGCTTGCGGGCTGGCTGCAAACACTTGGCTTAGATGTTCGCCTGTGTATTGCGAGTGTCGAGCCACCTCATTTCCTGGGTCTGCAAATCTGACCCAGGAAAGGGGACCCAGAGGTTGGAGTTTCCTTCTGGATGATGGGCTTTCCTGGCAAGAAGTCTGGGTGACCCCAAATTAGAACGAAGGCTGTTGGTGAGGTTTGTGGAATATCTTCCTTCATGTACTGGCACTGAGATGAAGTTTTTAGTTTTTTAAAAAAACACATTCCTCAAACTTTTCTCCTTCACACCTTCCATGCTGGATCCATGCCAACTCATAGCCTCTCATGCCTCTATGCTGC